>NC_052151.1:75947582-76547582 GCF_902713615.1 Scyliorhinus canicula
ACCCCCTCTCCCTGCCCCTCTCTCCCTGCCCCCTCTCTCCCTCCCCTATCCCTATCCCCCCTCTCCCAGCCAACTCTCTCCCTCTCTCTCTCCCCCTCTCTCCCTGTCCCTCTCTCCCTCCTTCTCTCACTGCCCCCTCCCTCCTCCTCTCTCGCTGCCCCCCTCTCCATCTCCCCTCTCTCCCTCCCCCTCTCTCCCTGCCCCCTTTCCCTGCCACCTCTCTCCCTCTCCCTGCCCCTCTCTCCCTCTCCCCCTCTTTACCTCCCCCTCTCTCCCCTCCCCCTCTCTCCCTCTCTCCTCACTCCCTCCCCTCTCTCTCTCCCTGCCCCCCTCTATCCCTGCCCCCTCTCTCCCTGCGCCCTCTATCCCTGGCCCGTCTCTCCCTCCCCCTCTCTCCCTGCCCCCACTGTGTGTTTGTGGGGTGGGGGTGTGTGTGTGTCTGTGTAGTGTGGGATGTGTGTGTGGGTGGGGAGGAGTCTGTATGGGGGGAGGGGTGTGTGTGTGTGGGCGAAAAACACAGACTCGGTTTGACAGCCACATGTAAAAGCTGTGGGCCTCCTTCCCGGATTCTTTGGGAGGGTGAGTGGGAAGTTTTGGGAAGTGGCGGATTATTCTCCGGGTGTGGAGAGGTGGAGTGCAGTGAAAGCTCCCTCCTTGGCCCGGGCAGCTGGCTGTGGAGCCGCCTAAAGCTGGCAGTGTGAATGCAGAGCTGACAGCCTCACATCTGGGTGCAGCATGGTGCAAACTGAGAATAGGGGAAAGGGAGCAGAGCGAGCCCCTGCACATGCCGCAGCTCCACTAGCTACAGGAATGTCTCAGCGGGTCCAGCAGCATCTGGGGAGAGAGAACAGAGTCTGCGGTGGGTGAGTCTGGTGGGAAAGCCCTGCGTGTGAAGTTAACATTGTAATGCAGCTAGCCCGGGCAGTGCAGCCAAAGGGCAGCAGTGTGGGGAGTGCGAGGTGGCCCTCCCCTGCTGGAGTTTCACACTGCACGGTGCTGAGCAAGGTTCAGGCTGGCTGGAGCTCTCTTTAAACCGCCAGGAGGTGACTGAACTGTGGGCCAAGTGCACATTCACGTATCTCCAAACAGCTGGAGTATCTTTGCCGGAAGGTGAACGTTGTCCATGTTTGTAAGCGTGTGCCCCGCTCCCCCTCCTGTGCAGGAGAAGTGCGCTTCTAGCTGAGCTGTACAAATAGACACTCTCTCCTCACTGCGACCTGTCTGGAGAGAGAATAACTGAAATAAACCCGCCATGGAACAAGAGAAATGTGCATCAGTTTGATAAGCAGCCGGGAAGAGAAACACTTGTTAGTAGTCCTGAGGATTGGTGTAAAGCTGAATCATTCACTTTTCCTCTCCATTCAACATTGCCAACGTTATTGTCTGCAAGGGCTTGCATTGGAGGTTATGTTTGTTTTTGAACACGGCTCAGAGAGAATGATTCTGCCACTCTTTCACTGATGTACAGCAGTTTTGCGGCCAGCAGCTTTCACAGGAGTGTATCTGGGAGTCAGCTTGGTCTGTGTGGCTCAGAGTGCTGGCCATCCAGCAATCCGGCTTTCACTCGCAGCTTGGACCACCATTGCCACGCAGCCCGCCTGACTACCTGGGAACTGACTAAACATTGTGTGGGATCTCTTTAATGTTCAGTTGTCAGATGGTGCTTCTATTTACTTTCTCTTAACATAAAGAATTAGCTGCCCGAGGAGCAGAGCCCTGTGCGTGTGTCCGAGCAGATATGTGCAGCCTTCTTTGTTGCTGAACTCAGTGTGTGGTACAGCCGCCACTAGAACCAAGGACTGCAGCTGGGCATCACACCACACAGATAATGACCTGAGTATAAAGGCAGGAATATAATAGCACCCTAAGTCTGATAGTGATTCCGAGACCACGCCTGAGACCAAGGCTTCGTGGGAAATTGAGGCCAACACTTAGTCATGGGTTAAAACCCAATCTGCACCCGAAACTGAGGCATTTAGTGTGTCTGATATCGAGACTGGGCCTGGTGCAGTTATTCTACTCAATCTGAAACTTTAATCTGGAGCCCAGATGATCTGATCGTTTTTTAAATAATATTTTTATTCTCCTCATTTTCCAGTTTTTCATCAAATATGCAACAAACAAAAGATAATTAACAATGACAAATACAATAGCAATCCCCCAACCAGCCTCCCCTTCAACATACAAACCCAAACATCACCCCGGCATCCCAAATACAAAACAAGAATGACCAAAAGAGAATCTACGGTCATCCCATACATTGTAAACAATAAACAATATATTCAATCCTCGATAGCCCCCTCCCCCCAAAAATTTTCGATGGCAACTAATTCTTGAAAGTGCAGGATAAAGAATGCCCATGAGTTGTAGAACCCTTCCATCCTTCCTCTCAACTCAAACTTCACTTTCTCGAGTGTTAAGAACTCCAGCAGGTCCCCCGCCAGGCCGAGGCACAGGGTGGAGAAGCTGACCTCCACCCCAACAGGACCCGCCTTTGGGCAATCAGAGAGGCGAAGGCCAAGACATCTGCTCCCCTCCCGCCTGCAGCCTGGGCTGGCCCAACATCCCGAAAATGGCTTCTAGGGGCCCTGGTTCGAACCTCACATGCACCAGCCCGAGATTACCTTAAAAACCTCCCTCCGATACCCCTCCAGCTTTGAGCAGGCCCAAAACATCTGAACATGGTTTGTGGGCTCCTCCCACATCACTCACATATGTTCTCCACCTCCTCAAAGAGTCAGCTCGTCCTTGCCCTGGTGAGGCACACCCTATATACCACCTTCAACTGGATCAGCCCCAACTTCGCACACAAGGTTGACGCATTTATCCTCCGGAGCACCTCACACCACAGACTGTCTTCCACAACTTCTCCCAACTCTTCCTCCCACTTGGCTTAATCCCCTCCAACAATATCTCCTCCTCCCCAGAATCTTCCCATAAATCACCGACATCACCCCTTCTCTATTCTCCCAGTCGTCAATACCTCTTCCAACAATGTGGGGGGCAGTGCTATGGGTAAGCTCTGAACCTCCTTCCTGGCAAAATCTTGGATCTGCAGATATCGAAATACTTCCCCTGCCCCAGTCCATATTGTACCCCCAACTCCTCCAACTTTGCAAAACCACCTCCCAGAAACAAGTCCTTTAATACCCTAACTCCCCTCTCCTCCCATCTCCAAAACCTCCCATCCCACTTCGCTGGCTCAAATCTATGGTTCCCCCTAATCGGCATCTCTCTTGACTCCACCCACAACTTAAAGTGCTGCCTCAACTGCCTCTAAATCTTCAGCATTGCCACCACGACCGGACTCCCAGAATATTTACCCGGGACCATCAGGAGCGGTGCTGTTGCCAACACCCTCAGCCCCGACCCCCTGCACAGACTTTCCCCCATTCTGACCCACTGGGACTCCCGCCCATTGACCCAACTCCTCACCTTCTCAGCATTCACCACCCAATAATAATACAATAAATTTGGGAGGCCCAACCACCCTGCCTGCTGTCCTCTCTGCAGAAGTACCTTCATGATCCTCACCACCTTCACCGCCCCCCCCCCCCTCCCCCAAGTAAACAAGGTAATCAACTTCTCCACCTCCTTGAAAAACACTTTTGATAAAAAGTTCAGCCAGGCACTGAAATATAGACAAAGACTACGGCAGCATATTGATTTTAATCGCCTGCACCCGACTGCCAGCAACAGAGGAAGACCATCCCACCTTGCCAAGTCCGCCTTCACCCTCCCTACCAAGCTAGTAAGATTGTACCTACGGAGCTGCCCCCAGTCCCGCACCACCTGCACCCCCAGCTATCTGAGGTGGGTCATCGCCCTACGGAATGGCAGCCACCCCACCCCCTGCCCCCACCCCCGGCTGGGACACCACAAAGTACAGTATTCACTTTTGTCCTATTTTAAATTATACACCAAAAAGTTCGAAGCAGCTGCAGTATACCCCCCATCGATGCACTCAGCTTTGGCACATACAATAATAAATCATCCGCGAACAAAGACACTCTACGTGCAAACACCCCCACACTATCCCCTTCCACACCCCCGAATTCCTCAGCGCAATGGCCAAAGGCTCAATCGCTAGCGTGATGATCTGATTGTTATTTAGAGAATAATTTACTGCCTGCATGTTATTTCGGAAACCTTCCATCTCAATATTGGGCACAGCCCCGTTTGACTAAATTAATCCTCCCTCTCTCTCGAAAAGCTGAAATCTGAGACAGCTGACAATGAAAAAGACACCCCGAGATACTAGAAAGCTGAATAATTTCCTCGATGGCACAGGCACAGGATGTCTACATTTACAGAATCGGAGATTTAATATTCCCAGACTGCTGACAGCCACCAAATGGGGAGGAGCTGCTGGAACTACCCTTCCCGAATATGAGCCTACAGCTTCTCAGTCAGGGAAGTGTTGCACTCACTGATGAAAGACGTGAGGAGAACTTAAAATGCAAACTGTTTCCTCCAACAAGGAATGGCAAGGAAACCTCAGGACACAATTGCTTTTCTGATTGGAGGGCTGTGACTAGTGGTGTTCCGCAGGGATCAGTGCTGGGACCTTTGCTGTTCGTAGTATATATAAATGATTTGGAGGAAAATGTGACTGGTCTGATTAGTAAGTTTGCGGACGACTCAAAGGTTTATGGAATTGCGGATAGCGATGAGGACTGTCAGAGGATACAACAGGATTTAGATTGCTTGGACACTTGGGCGGAGAGATGGCTGATGGAGTTTAATCCAGACAAATGTGAGGTAATGCATTTTGGAAGGTGTAATACAGATAGGGAATATACAGTGAATGGTAGAACCCTCAAGAGTATTGACAGTCAGAGGGATCTAGGTGCACAAGTCCACAGGTCACTGAAAGGGGCAACACAGGTGGAGAAGGTAGTCAAGAAGGTATACGGCATACGGGGCACTGAGTATAAGAATTGGCAAGTCATGTTGCAGCTGTATAGAACCTTAGTTTGGCCACACTTGGAGTATAGTGTTCAGTTCTGGTCGCCACACTACCAGAAGGATGTGGAGGCTTTAGAGAGGGTGCAGAAGAGATTTACCAGGATGTTGCCTGGTATGGAGGGCATTAGCTATGGGGAGCGGTTGAATAAATTCGGTTTGTTCTCACTGGATCGACAAACGTTGAGGGGCGACCTGATAGAGGTCTACAAAATTATGAGGGGCATAGACAGAGTGGATAGTCAGAGGCTTTTTCCCAGGGTAGAGGGGTCAATTACTAGGGGGCATAGGTTTAAAGTGCGAGGGGCAAGGTTTAGAGGAGATGTACAAGGCAAGTTTTTTACACAGAGGGCAGTGGGTGTCTTGAACTCGCTGCCAGAGGGGGTGGTGTAAGCAGGGACGATAGTGACATTTAAGGGGCATCTTGACAAATACATGAATGGGATGGGAATAGAGGGATATGGACCCAGGAAGTGTAGAAGATTTTAGTTTAGACGGGCAGCATGGTCGGAGAGGCTTGGAGGACCGAAGGGCTTGTTCCTGTGCTGTACTTTTCTTTGTTCTTTGTTTACAATGGGGAATCAAGAAGTGCAGAATACAATTTCCAACTGCAAATTTAATCTGTGATACGTAGCTATACGCATGACTTCAAGAGATTTTCTCGTACAATGTGATAGTATCAACCTTTAATACAAACAAGGTACAAGAGTAGGCCATTCGGCCTCTCAAGCTACCCCCATAACCTATCACCCCCTTTGCTTACCAAGAATCTACCCACTTCTGCCTTAAAATATTCACAGACTGCTTTCACCACCTTTTCAGGAAGAGAGTTCCAAAGAGTCACCACCCCTGAGTGAAATAAATTGTTTCATCTCCATTTTAAATGAGCAATCCCTGATTTTTAAACAGTGACCCCTAGTTCTAGATTCTCCCACAAGAGGAAACAGCCTCGCCACATTCACCTGTCAATACCCCATAGGATCGTTCTGTGATGAGAGTGTGTTTTTTCTTAATGGAGTCGATTGCGTATAAAAGAGATGAAAATGAACTGATTGTTCTGGTTTTTACTGTCTGAGAAAGTGATTTTAAAGTGTGGTTCCTTATCTTTGTTCCAAATTGTTGATCCAAGCAACATAATTGTAAATGTTGCCATAGTCCCAGACCTGCTTTCCCCTTTGAGAGAGAGCTGACTGCAGGTGATTTCAACTGAAGGTCACCACACCTCAGGTGAAAGGCAAGGTTGAATAACCTCAGCCAGTACGGGAATTGAACTCACGCTGTTGACACGGGTATTGAACTGTTGGCGCTGCTCCCGATCACGAACCACCAGCCATCCAGCCAACTGAGCTGAATGACCCAATGCAACATCATTGAAAGGATATGCAAACAATAATTCTGGAAGAGTCAATTTGACCGTTAGTGAATTGTTGCAAAGTCTGGATTGAAATTTACATATTGAGCTGAAGCAGGTACTTTAGGTTTTGCTCAACATGGCCAGTTAAGTGGTCACCTCATTGCCATATCTAACTACATTTGTTGCTCCTCAATATGACTGACCCTAAACAGCCTATGCGACAATCATATTAACACTTACTGTACTACAGTCAACCATTGATTTTCAACTAGAACGCAAAGACCCAGATTACCCAGTGTTTTTGATCATGTCAGATACCCATCAACATGTTGGAGATGAGCCAAATAGGGCTCTTTAGAAATCTATACTCACCTGCAGATTTTCTGTTTGCACATTACAGAGTGCTGCCATCCTCAACTCCAGAGAGTTGACAAAGCCAAGTCTCAAGGATGACCAGAGCAGATCACTGAAAATCTGCTTGTCCAGTTTGGATCATTCCTTTGATTGAAGATTTGAGTTGCAAGATTATTTGATGTTGAGTGGAAATAATAACAGACTCCAAAGACAGTTCTCCTCCTTCAGGTTCCACTCATTATCAGCAATGCATTAGAGTGCTGTTCAGTGTTTCTACTTGCAAATTACTAAACCTACCAGGGAGTATCTTCTTGATGCTGGGCTTCCGAAATCAGCCCAGTTGTCTTCGAGCCATCTCAATAGCCAAGATGCCCCACTCACCTCCTTACTCTCCAAAGTGTATAATGATAAACTAGTCTTTGGGCAATTGTTAACCATGGATTAAAGTCTTTGTGCGGTGCACAGGAGTTCTGGGAGTTTCTCACAACAGGCAACAGAGTGAACAGCACAATTTATATAAGATGTGAATACATTCCCACTGTGCTTCCAATGGCATCATGGGTACACAGCTTGATTGGCCATTCCACTAGCAGTTCGAAAGAAGCTCCATTCCAATATTTTCTGAGATAGATCTTCTCAATCCTAACTTGAATATGAGAAACAAGCTCCATTCTGTATTCATGCTGCATCGAGTGGGGCTGAGATTATTGCTAACTGTTGGCACAATACCAAATATTTATACCAAATCAAATGCACAAGAAAAGTGGACCGTTTACATCAAGATTCAAGTGGCAGCTCCCATTTTCTACCGGAGAAACGGCAAGAATGACATTCATAGCATGGAGGAGTTGCTAACAGATTGCCAAAGCATGGTATTATGAATCAATCTAAAATCTGTAACTGCAAGAAGTGAAGATGATGACAGCAGTGAGCCACCAATTGTTTCTTCTGCTGATGACAAGGAGATTTTATTACTCATGGATTCCTTCACACTGCAATACCAGGAAACAATTATCACATTGGAAGGTATAAACAAAATGGGTCCAGGGGGGGGTGAAGAGATTGCAGGGAGATGTGACAGAGGTTAGGGCAGCACGGTAGCACAAGTGGATAGCACTGTGGCTTCACAGCACTAGGGTCCCAGGTTCGATTCCCCGCTGGGTCACTGTCTGTACGGAGTCTGCACGTTCTCCCCGTATCTGAGTAGGTTTCCTCCGGGTGCTCCGGTTTCCTCCCACAGTCCAAAGGCGTGCAGGTTAGGTGGATTGGCCATGATAAATTGCCCTTGGTAAGCAAAAAGGTTAGGAGGGGTTATTGGGTTACGGGGATAGGGGGGAAAGTGAGGCCTTAAGTGCCGACTCGATGGGCCGAATGGCCTCCTTCTGCACTGTATGTCCTATGTTCAGGTGTCGAAGATTATGACAAGAAAAGATTATTCTCCTTAGCTCATTGTGCAATGAGTAGGGGGACACAGACTATGAAATACCAGGGAACGTGAGGAAGAACTTTCCGAGGCAGCACAACTGGAACTCACTGCACACAAGGGTGGTGCACAGGTAAATATTCAATGAATTGTGACGCACAGAGGTTTCATGTTTCTAAATAATAATAATCTTTATTCATGTCACAAGTAGGCTTACGTTAACACTCAATGAAGTTACTGTGAAAAGCCCCTCGCTGACACATTCCGGAGCCTGTTCGGCTACACAGAGGGAGAATTCAGAATGTCCAATTCACCTAACAAGCACGTCTTTGGACTGTGAGAGGAAACAGGAGCACCCAGAGGAAATAGAATTAATAGTTGACACTGACACGGGGAGAACGTGCAGACTCCGCACAGACAGTGAGCCAAACCAGGAATCGAACCTGGGACCCTGGAGCTGTGAAGCAATTGTGCTAACCACTATGCAACGGTGTTGCAAAAATTGTTTCAAACATTTTTCCAACAATAGGTGTCAGGCTAATCGGTCTACAGATACCCATTTTTTGTCTCCCTCCCTTTTTGAACAGGGATGTCACATTGGCAGTTTTCCAATCCTCATGTGCTTCTCCAGAACCAAAAGAATTTTGGAAAATTGCAACCTATCCCTGGCGGTGAGTCCACGTCTGACAGCGAGCCCGCATCTCTGAAGGCAACCCATATCTGCGTCTGATGGTGCATGTAAGAAATTTTATATAGATTGCATTATATATTTTTCATAGTAATGTTTTGAAAAATCCTGGTTTAACATATAGACAGATGGTATGTCTGCAAAAGGTGCAATGAAGATGTCAGGACAATCATTCATTCATTCCAACCATATGCTTGTTTACAAGGAGAGTCCTAATGGTACTTTCTTATGATTGCTGGAGATTCCCTGGAGTGTAGATAATTGGAGACATTGTGTTTAGATTTGGGTAAGCAGGTCATGGGATGTGAGTGGGATAAAGATGACAGTTAAGAAGCACATCGACCAGGCTAGCCACGTGTACTGGGGAAGCTCTAGAAATCCTAGGAATGCCCACATGCTCATCAGCTACCTAGACCAATTAGCCAAGGGCCAAGCCTGATGGGTTGGGATTGGCTCTGCCAAATTAAATTAATTTGGTTGGAGGTCTCTCAAGTTAACAAAGGAAACTTTCATGACTTCATAAAAATTACCAGGAGGTTTCCAAAATTAGTTGAGCAAGATAAAGCAAATATTTACATGGGTCCAGGGTTTCAGGGCTCAATACATTCCCTATGCCTTAAATGAGAAGGTTAAGTCTAAATTCAAGTGACTAGAAGAATTAGTTATCATCAGACCTGCACAGTTTTCGGAGTGCCAGTGGTGAAATAAAATGGAACCATCAGAATCTGTAGAGACTACAAACTAACTGTGATTCAGCAACCAAATTGGACCAGAGTCCAATATCAAGAATTGAAGATTTATACTCCAAATTAGCAGGAACTAATACCTGTTATGACACCCTGGGCTAGTGTATGGCCAATTGCAGCCCCATTTGACCCGGAGTTGCAACACAATTGAAATTAACTATTAATTCTCAGAAAATACCCAGGTTTGAAATGTAAACACTTTTTATTAATAATAACTATAATTAACCAGTTGTATTTTCAGCCCATTTAACTATCTAATTCCCCCCCTTTAACTCACCCCACTATAGACACACATACACAAGACAGACAAAGACAGAGGGGAAATAGGGGTGTAAAGAAAAGAATAATACGAAAAGTGAAAAGAAAGAAGTCTTTGTTTTAGATAGACATCTTCCAGTTATATTCATTTTAGCCTAGGCTTTGAATTGGATGTTCTTGCTTTCAGTCTGTAACGGTTTGCACTGTAGATTCAGCAGGATCTCAAAATGCCCCTGTAGTCTCAGAAACATTGAGCAGGAAACCCTTTTTGGGGAAAGAGAGCAACTCACAGCTTCTTCTGTCAACGTCCAGGACCTTATTTCTAGATTCTCTGAAAACCCCCACCTGGCTGAACCCAATTACTATCTGCTGCCAGGCAGTCACCGGTCCTTAGCCAATCTATTTGCTACCTGCCAATCAACCAATCTCCGATCTCTCAGGTGCAAGAAAGTCTGAGTTCTTCTGTTCTAAATCTTCATAGCACATTGTACTATTTTGCAACTTTTGAGTTCATCACTTCCTCTGCTCGAATTAAAGGTATATGTGCATTAAATATCCATGGATCAAAATTATAACAACAAAGTAAAATAAATGGGAAATAAGGGAATCAAGAGGCAGGGCCATTACATACCAAACCAGAGTCATACCGACAATTAGAGTTGGATGAAACCTCCAGGAAATTTATTACCATGAACATCAACAAAGACTTGTACCAAAAACCCATCTACCCTTGAGTCTCATCTGCCCGTGCAATATTCCAGCACAATGGAAAGTTTACTACAGGACCTACCCAAGCAATTTAAAAATGCACCGGCCTTGAAAAATACGTTGGAATTGAAATCCTTTTTAGGAATGGTGAATTATTATAGTAGATTTATTCCCAATATTTCCACATTGTTGGCACCCTTATACACCCTAACAAGATACACAAGAAGCACCAAAGATGACATTGGAAAGAGTATCAGAAAGAAACCTTTGAACAGGTCAAACTAACTTTACAGTCACTCAGTCTCTTGGTCCATTTTGACCCATGTCACTCAGTCTCTTGGTCCATTTTGACCCATCAAGAGAGAATCCTTACCTGTGACACGTCCCCTTATGGAATAGGGGTGGCTTTGGCCCACAAGGTGCAACATGGTACAGAAAGGCCTCTTGTTCTTCTTCTTCGACAGTCGCTCAGTGTCGAGGATGACTTGCTTCCACTCCAGAGAGGTGGGTTCTGCGGTGGCTGAACAGTCAGATCCTGGATCTGCAAACTCTGCAACAGGTTTGGCAGGTGGTGTTTGATGGTGTGGGTGTGTGGGATGCCATAGACTCTGCGCTCTATTTCAGCTGCTTACATTTGGCCTCCGCGTTCTCCATCCTATGACGCTCGAGGTGATTGGCGCCTTCGCAGATGCTCTTCCTCCAGCTTGTGCGTTCTAAGGCAAACAATTACCACATGTTAGAAGGGATGTTCCATTTATTAGGGGAGCTTTCAGAGTGTCCTTGCTTGCAACTGTGGAGCTCGGAGTACAGCACTTGTTTTGGGAGACTTGTGTCGAGCATGTGGGCAATGTGGGCTGCCCATCGCAGCTGGTCGAGTGTGACCAGTGCCTCCATACCGAGGATATTGGTCTGGGAGACGATGCTCCAGTTGGAATGTCCATCCTGCCAGTGGGTTTGCGGGATTTTACGGAGGCAGCATTGGTGATATCTCTCCAGGGATTTGAGGTTAGGGTTAGGGTTTCTGATGCATACAGGAAGGTGGGAGCCACGGTCGCTCTGTTGACTATGAGCTTAGTGCTTGGTTTGAGGTCTTGGCCTTCAAATACTCTGTTTCTCAGGCTTCTGAAGACTGCATGGGAGCATTGGAGTCATGTCTACTCGCACCGAAAGGAGACTCCCGAGGTATGGGAAATGATCCACATTATCCAAGGGCTCACTGTGGATCTTGATGGTTGGGGGGCAGTTTTGTGCGGCAGGAGCGGACTGGTAGACAACCTTTGTTTTCCGGATGTTTAGTCTGAGGTCCATTCTCTCATATGCCTCGGTGAATGCATCGAGAATGGTTTGTAGATCAGCCTCTGAATGTGCGCACACTCGGGCATAGTCTGCGTACTGCAGCTCGATGACAGAAGTTTGGGTGGTTTTGGCTCTGGCCTGGAGGCGTCGGAGGTTGAACAGTTTCCCACTTGTCCAGTAAGTTAGCTCCACCCCAGCGGGGAGCTTCAGGGTGATGGGTGGAACCAGTCTTGATGTTTCCTGGTCGCGAGCCCAAGCGTCTCCTCGCAGGTGCTGACTATTGTGGCTGTGACCAGGCGCTGTGCTGAACAAGCCTGTTCCAAAATTGAGAAGGAGGGACTGTCATGATATTCTGAGTCAAAAACTTCTACCAATATGCCTATGGATGGCATTTCATAGTCACCCACCAACTCTTATTGGGGTTATTTAGGAAGGAGAAGGCCATTTCCCCAGTAACATCAGTTAAGATCCAATGCTGGCCTCTATTGTTATCGGGCTACAAGTACAAATTTCAACAGAGGCCACGCACCCACATTTTGAATGCAGATGCTTTGAACCATCTTCCTCCAGCTCCCAGTATACTGCTTCCGCCAGAACGCAGGAGATCGTTCTTGCTTTGCATTTCCTCGATACGTTGTCGGTATTGGCAAGACAGGTCAAGCTTTGGAGCCAGAAGAACGCCATATTATCTTGAGTCAAGAACACAGTCGTTCACAATTGGCAGACGGTCCCAGGTTCAAATCCCTCCATGGCAGATGGTGAAATTTGAATTTATTAAAGTCTGATGATGGACATGAAACCATTGCCAATTATCATAAAAACCCATCTGGCTCACTAATGTCCTTCAGGGAAGGAAATCTGCTGTCCTTACCTGGTCTGGCCGACATGTGACTCCAGGCCCACACAGTGATGCCTTTTACTCTTAAATGCCTTCCACTGAAATGGCCGAGCAAGCCACTCAGTTCAAGGGCAATTAGGGATGGGCAAAAAAATGCTGGCCCAGCCCATTGATGCCCACATACCAAGAACAATTTTTTAAAAAAAATTACGATAATAAGCCTGAATTGCTACGGCCCTTTTAGATAAGAAAAGACGAGTCGGTTGCGAAGATAGCATATTATTACTGGGAACTAGGGTGGTCATTCCCACTTCTACTAGGAAGCTATTGTTACAGGATTTGATTTGATTCAATTTATTGTATTGTGTACCGAGGTACAGTGAAAAGTATTGTTCTGCGTACAGTCCAGATAGATCATTCTGTACATGAAAAAAGCCTAGGACATACGATAAATACACACAAACATCGGGTGAAGCATATGGAGTGTAGTACTACTCAGTAGAAATAATGTTTGGAGAGATCAGTTCAGTCTATAAAATGATCATTTCAGGTGTCTGGTAACAGCAGGGAAGAAGCTGTTTTTGAATCTGTTAGTGCATGTTCTCAGACTTTTGTACCTCCTACCCGATGCAAGAGGTTGGAAGAGAAAATAACCTGGGTAGGAGGGGTCTTTGATTATGCTGCCCACTTTTCCAAGGCAGCGGGATGTGTAGACAGTCAATGGATGGGAGGTGGTTTTGCCTGATGGACTGGGATTCTCAGTAGTTTCTTAAGGTCTTAGGCCGAGCCATTGCCATGCCTGGCACCATTGATGCCGAAAGGGGTGTATATGATACTTTGCTTCCTGAAGTCAATAACCAGCTCCATAGTTTTGCCGACGTTGAGGGAAAGATTGTTGTTACACAATGCCACTAGGTTCATTATCTCCCTCCTGTATTCTGACTCATCATTATTCGAGATCCAACCCACTACGGTTGTTAACTACAAACATATAGATGGAGTTGGAGCCAAATTTTGCCACGCAGTCATGTGTGTATGGGGAGTATAGTGGGGAGCTAAGTATGCAGCCTTGTGAGGCCGTGGGATTGAGGACTATTGTGGAGGAGGTGTTGTTATTTGTCCTTACTGATTGTCAAGGATCCAATTGTCGAGAGGAACTAATTCCTAGGTTTTGGAGTTTTGATATGAGCTTGGCTGGGATTATGGTGTTGAAGGCAAAGTTGTAGTCAATCAAAAGGAGTCTGACATAGGAGGCCTTGTTGTTGAGATGCTCAAGGGATGAGTATAGGGCCAGGGAGATAGCGTCGGCTGTGGACCCGTTGTGATGGTAAGCGAATTGCTACACTACGCTCATCCTGGGATGATGAAGATGCTTACATGCAGTCAACATAGGGAATCTGGTCAAACAACGTGACCAGTGTCAAATGCAGCAACACTTGATGTCTGCAGCCCTAATGCACTCTTGGGAGTGGCCAGGTCGACCTTTGCTGGCCTATTTATTGGCTCCATGTTCTTATTGTTGATACTCACTCCCAAGTGATTGGAAATTCACAAAATGAAGTCTACGACCTCACCAGCAACAGTAGAGAAATTGTGACCATTATTATGTTGCCTGAGTTCTTGGTCCCCAGATAATAGGCCTGCTTGTACCTGTGAAGAATCCCAACATTTTGTGGAACAATGGCATTCAACATATTTGAGCTGCTCCTTACCACTCTGCTTCAAATTGATTGTCAGAGAGTCGTCCAGGCATTCAAGGCCACCATGAAAAAAGCAGTCTTCAGCCCCTTTGCAACTCAGTCTGGCCCAATCAACTATGGGATTATGCCTCACACTGTCACAGGTGCCCCCAACTGAGCTGCTAATGGACAGATGCATTAGAACACAATTATACCTTATGAGCATGATCCAACCGAATTGCAACAGAGTCCCGTGTCGAGCGCATTTAGCCGAGTGTTTCCTGGGACTTGCAGCGGCTGAGAAAGACCATGCTATCTAATGGCGAATGCCCTGCCGAGGCTGTGCTTAGTCCCGTTTCCTGCACTGAGGAGCTCCGCTCGCCTGAACTGCTCTGTGCAGGAGGAAATTGGGGCGCCATTTTTAAATGGCACCGCAATCTCTCAACGCCCCGACGTGACCCCCCAGGCCGCCCAAAACCCCAACTCACCGATAAGGGGGTCCTTGGGCTCCCCGCACCCCACCTCACATGGACAGGGAACCCCGAGACTGATCCTCAGTGCAATGCCAGCCTGGCACCCTGTCAGTGCCCATGCCACCTTGGAAGTGCCAGGCTGGTGCTGCCAAATTGGCAGTGCCAGATTCCCATCCTACCCCAAGTGCAACCACCCAGGGGCCGCCAATCCCCTGGGAGACTCCCTCAAGCGCCATTCCGCCTGGTCGCCATTTGTGGGAACCAATACTGAAAGGTGCTCGTCTAGGTCTTCGAGGCGAAGAGGCTAGATCTCAATGCCTCGGGTAATTGAGGTGAGCTGTAGATTAGAGTGAGACTAGCTGTTCACTCTAATGTGCAGATTTGCCAAATTCTGATCCTGCTCACAATGGGCGAGATCCAGGTTGCGATAACTTGCGAGATTCCATTAGATTTCTCAAGGTGTGTCGAGCCGGGTAAATCCCGGAAGAGGCCTCTCCCAGCATTTGGGCGCACTGCGGCCAGCAGATCGCGCCCTATATTGCCACGTTTGGTGGGGAGGGCGCAGGCTAAACAAAACTAACAGAGAATGAGTTTGAATCTGATAGTGGGTCTAAGAGTAAATATGATTCTTTGAGTGAATCTGAGAATGAATCTGTGAATCTGGGTCTGATAACGAGTCTGAGAATGAATATGAAAATGTGTGAGCCTGGGAGTGAGGCTTGGAGTGAATCTGATGTTGATGTTAGGAAATGTAATGTTTTCCAGTGCTTAATCAGATTAGGAGCTTTAATTGCTCAATAGACCACACTGTTTGAATGACTGCACATAAATATATATAAAGGTGTCACTGTGGGGTTGGATAAAAAGTGATTGGAGAACACTATAAACTGGAAGTTAAGGGCAGCATGGTGGTGCAGTGGGTTAGCCCTGCTGCCTCATGGAACCGAGGTCCCAGGTTCGATTCTGGGTCACTGTCTGTGTGGAGTTTGCACATTCTCCGTGGGTTTCGCCCCACAACCCAAAGATGTGCAGGCCAGGTGGGCCATGCTAAATTGCCCCTTAATTGGAAAAAATGAATTGGTACTCTAAAATTTATTTTAAAAAACTGGAAGTCAAGCCTAGCTTTCTAGTGCTTATTGCCATGTTACCTTTGGAACCTACCAATGGTAGCAGATGATGCATAGCATTTGTGTTTTTAAAAAAAAGGATTGCAAACTAATTTCTTTGGGTAAAAGAATGTATTCTGAATTCCAACTTTGAAGTTTGAACTTTGAAGGGGCTGGTTTAGCTCACCAGGCTAAATCGCTGGCTTTTAAAGCAGACTAAGCAGGCCAGCAGCACGGTTCGATTCCCGTACCAGCCTCCCCGGACAGGCGCCGGAATGTGGCGACTAGGGGCTTTTCACAGTAACTTCATTGAAGCCTACTCGTGACAATAAGCAATTTTCATTTCAAGAGTAATTTCGACTAACTTGGAAAACAAAAGGCTGAATCCAGTGTAAACTATCAGTGCCTGACTACCCACCATTGTTTGCTGAATGTGAATCTCTCAACCCAATGACCAATGGAACAATGAAGTTACCATGTGTGGACATGAGGGACGCGATTCTCTGATCGCGGGACAGTGTGATCGCGGCATTGTGAACAGCGTCACATTCACACAAAACGGGCACGGGCAGTAGCGATTCTGGCCCTAAAAGGAGGCCAGCATGGCACTGGAGCGGTTCATGCCGCTCCAGCCTTACTTCCTGGCACGCACTGGGGGCAGCAGCAACTCGCGCATGTGTAGTGGCGCGCTCCAGCCCGCGCATGCGCGGTGGCCTTACTGAACGCTCCGGCCCTGACGCAACATGGCGCGGGGGTTCTGGGACGGGCGCGCAACAAAGTAGGCCTGGGGGGGAGTGGCTGGCCCGCCGATCGTGGGCCAGACCCCATCGGAGGCCGCCCCGGGGATGGAGCCCCACCCACAGGCCGCGCCCCGACCCTTCGCACAGAGTTTCCGCCGGCTGCAACCAGGTGTGGACGGTGCCGGCGGGACTCTGCTTTTTCTGTGCGGCCGCTCGGCCCATCTGGGCCGGAGAATCGGCAGCCCCGCTGCCTGCAGCGGCTCACAACCAGCGCCGCGCCAAACGCGCCGGCGCAAATGGCGCCAATTCGCCGCACCTCGGAGAATTGCGTGCCGGCGTCGGGACGGCATGGCACGGTTGCGGCGATTCTCCAGCCCGGCACGGGGCTGGGGGTGTCGTGCCCGAGTTATGTCCTTACCCAAGAAAAAACAAGGAATGGCCTTGGCACTTTCATCACCACACAAAAGCATAGTAAGATGCAGGGTATTTTCTGAATTGGAGCCAGAGCATTTAAACTCCGATGAAGGTTTGGATACATTATTAACTTACATGGATAAGATTTACAAAAACAATAACTTATTCAAAGCTTATGAGGCTTTGTCAGATTTTGACAGATTTAGAAATTCAGAGGATACCTCTATAGAAGAGTAAATAATGGAGTTTAGCAGGCTGAATGCAAGGCTGCAAAAATCCATCCAGAAATTCCTCAATCCATGCTGTCGATTAAATGAGTGGACTGTACTAAAGTTACAAATTTCAGTCGGCTTCTGGTACTGCTGGGAGTTAGGTTTGCAGAAAGACACACCCTGCCAGATCAAATGTCAGAGGCTCGAAAAACGTTCCTGGGCAAACATTCCTTCCCGGCAGCTTCCACGTCTCAAATGGGCCGATCAGCAATAAGGCAAGACTATGGAAGACACAATGTAAATGGGATGGTGAGATAGTTTAGAAACAGGTCGCAAGTGTTAGTACGAAGGAAGATTTCTAACTATAAATATTGAGGACCGAAACACCTTTAACAATTATGACAGGAATTATGAATTGTGGAAAGTTCAACAGAAAAATGGACCCTAGAAATGCCCAGGGCCACAGAGTTGTAGGTGTGATTCGCCGTTCCATTATGTCATATATTGTCCTCAGAGATATAATAGGGTGTTTGAAACCAAGCATAATACAGAAGACTCTGAAAAAGAAAAGGGTTAATGATCCGTGAGTAGGTATTGTCTTAGTATTGAGATGTTCCAATGGTGAATGCTGGTCGCAGAGTCCTTCAATTGTGTGGGTTAGGACAGCAGATGCACATCTACAGTGAACATAGAACATAGAACATACAGTGAAGAAGGAGGCCATTCGGCTGATCGAGTCTGCACCGGCCCACTTAAGCCCACTTAAGCCCTCACTTTCCCCCCTATCCCCGTAACCCAATAACCCCTCCTAGTCTTTTTGGTCACTAAGGGCAATTTATCATGGCCAATCCACCTAACCTGCATGTCTTTGGATTGTGGGAGGAAACCGGAGAACCCGGAGGAAACCCACGCAGACACGGGGAGAACGTGCAGACTCCGCACAGACAGTGAGCCAGCCGGGAATCGAACCTGGGACCCTGGCTCTGTGAAGCCACAGTGCTATCCACATGTGCTACCGTGCTGCCCTAAATGGAAGTATGTGGAATAAACTGGATGAGATAATGCCTCGACTCGTTAAGCGACGAAAGTTAAGGAATTTGGAAGTTCCATGAGTTTCAGATTTGGTGATAATGATCCCTTGTACAATTTCCAGAAGGAATTATTTTTCTAGCACGGATGTAATATGATGGGCCGAATGGCCTCCTTCTGTGCTGTAAATAACAAACAATAACAAACCATGTTGTATCCAGTGAAACACCTTTTTATTACTGAGCTATCGATTAAGAAAGGACAGATGAAGGACAGATGAAACTTGAAATGAAAACTCTAGACTTACAATCGTGTCCAGACTGTGTAAATTGTATCCCGTTAATGAATCCAAATTGTTCTTGTGAAGAATTTAACAAAGTACTGATAGCATCAGTGAAGAGGGAGTCTAGAAAACAAAGTTGATTGTGTTAAACTTGCATTGGCAACTTGCCCATCAGTTTTCCCAAAGATTTAAATTTTTGCTCAGGGGTGCAGGCATAAGAGATGAAGAATACACCAAGAAAATAAGTGATATATGTAAGAAATATCGGGCATGATTCAGCGGACAGAAGATTTAAGTCTGCTTTTGGGCATATATGGTGGGATGTTTCTCGGCGGCTGCAGAGAATCACCCCGCTGTTTAATAGCACTTTGCCCTTTTCTTTGGCCTCGGTGTTTCTCTCTGCTGAGGTCACAATCAGATTTCCTGCTGGCAAGTTAATCTCACCGCAGGAACGGCTCCTCGCAGATCGGGGCACCATTTTGAATGGCAGCACTAATCTTTTTTCCACTGCCCCCCCCCCCCCCCCCCCCCCACCCCAATCCTTTTTGTGGCCCTGGGAAACCCTCCTCCATTGGGATAGGCCCTCTCTGGATCCAAAACGTGGCAATGCCACCAGGGCACTTTGGTAGTGGCGCAGGCAGTGCCAAGGTGCCAGGGGGAGTGCCAGGTTGCTACTCTATCCTGTCCCTGGGGGCCTATGGTGGCCTGCAGGATCCCCAAGGTGGCATTACACCTGATCCACGTTTGTCCAGACCAGTACTAAATGGCGCCCTGACGAGGTCTCGCAGGCACAGCCATTGACTTCTGGGCGGCGGATGAATCTGGCGTCCGGGTATTTAAATGAAGCTGGATCTCACCGGGTGGAACGAGTTGGGTGCCTCACGATCAGCCTAGCGCAGAACCTGATCTGCGTTGGGCGCAACGCTTTCGCTGATTCGCACCCATAGAAGATCACCATCATGACCCATATTGAGTGTACCCATTGCAACAGACTTTGATTAAGTTGTGGCTCTGGACCTTAACGTTTGGGCCAAAAAAAGGAACATTTTCATTTTGCACTTTGCAGACTTGGCCAGTCGGTTTGGTCAGTCGATGATTATACATAGTAAAGAAATTAAGATAATTGTGGAACTGATAATAGAAAAATTGATAGGGACCTGACTGGGGCCACTGACAAAGTTCCTCACTGATAATGGGCATGGGGTTTGCGCACGATGAATTTTCGGATATGTGTGAAAACATAAACATAGTTATGAGTACAGCTGCAGAAAGCCTATTTTGTAACTGTGTGTGTGAGAGAAATCATGCTGTGATAGATGAACTGCTTCGTAAAATTTTGGCAGATAGGCCAGATTATAAATTAACTTGGCTTTAGCATGGGCTGTCCTTGCAAAGAATTCACTGCAGATGATAGGGATCTACAGCCCAAATCAGTTGTTTTTTGTTGAAATCCCAAAATTCCTTCAGTCATGAATGATCATCCTCCAATTTGGCAGGGGTCTATGATGAGGTCTATCTTTTCTGGCCATCTGAATGCACTGCACATGGGCTGAAAAGCATTCGTTAAGACATCAATCTTAAAGAATTTGGAGAGCTTTGAGGCACAATGTACGACCATCAGAATCTGTTTTCAAACAGGGAGACATGGCATACTATAAAGCAGGTGCATTTAGAGTGGAAAGGTTATAGGTACAGATGGGAAAACTATTGTTTTGCAACATAAAAACCAGACTGTTCAGGTACATTCATCAAGATTAGTGGGCACAAAATACAATTTTGCAGATTCAAAGGAGGTTATTGAACATGCTGAGGAACCAGCATACAAATCGGTTACAGAGTTACAACAAGCAGATCATGGAAATTGACAGGGTGTCTGAAGAAGGACATAGTAATTCTGATGAACTGGGTGAGGTCATTTGTCCCAAAGGACAACTGCCAAAAGTTGGCACTAAAGTGATATATTTGCCAGAAGGGACCAGTCAGTGGAAAGATGCAACTATCGTTGGTAGAGCAGGTAAGGCCATGGGAAAATATAAAAGCTTGTTGAATGAACAAGATAAAGGGAAGAAGGTTAGGCCAATGGATTGGGAACATGAGGAACAAAAATGAAAAGCACACAAATGTAGTGTCAGTTCGGGCAGTAGGTCTGGCAATGAACATGCCCATAGGAAGAGAATTCTGCCCTCACTGTCTGATAGTGGTTATGAGAGTGGACCTATGTTTGATAGTCTGAGAATTTACATGAGACTGACAGTGATCTAGTGTCTGACAGTAATTGTGAGAGTGAACCTGAATAAATTAATGAGCCTGGGAGACTGAACCAGAGTCTGAAAGTGCATTTGAGAGTGAATCTAGTCTGAGGGTGCATCTCAGAATGCGCCTGGATCTGGGAGAGTCCCAGATTCGACATACGTCTGGGACAGAATCTGCCTCTGGGAGTGAATCTGGATCAGAGTGTCTGGCAGGGTGACTGGCACTGGTAGTAGTGAATCACAATCTGGGAGTGAACCGGAGACTGAACCAGATAGCGAGTGTGAGTGTAAATCTGCAGTGGTTTTTAAATCAGGCTTCAAACAAATTAAGAGCTTTCTTGGAAGATGTTAAATCTACAGGCTTTTGTTACATTACACCTTTGCCCGCACAAACTCCGATGGAGTTATCTCCAACAAAATGCCCCTGCTCTACTGCAAGGCTGTTAGTGAAGAAACATTAGAAATGAATAAGCATTTTCCTTCCCCTTTAATTCAAAGCTCTGAGACACAATAACCAGTATAACAACAATCAATTAGCAACTTCAACAATCAATCAACAACAACAGTCAATATGTGAGACACCTTCAGAGGCTGCCAATCTCAGTGTAGTTGCCTTTTAGTGCTTGCTGCAACCTCTGGTATCTTTGGCTTGGTATGGTCTTCGTTCGTGGTCATCTTATCTGGAGTCCACGTAATGTTGTGAAGTTGACTCAGTGCCCGGTTCTCAGTTGAGGTTCCTGCTTTCTCCATTGGTCTGATTAGTGTCAGGAGTCAGGTCCTCTGGAAGGTCCCGGTCTTCTCTGCGCACAGCTTGATTTGGACTCTGTCGGTTCTGTCCCTGGCAGATTGGTTCTTGTCACCAAATGTTGAACCGCACGAGTCCTCCATAGTATACTGTCCGGATTTGTGAGGAATAGGAGGCCGGTCCTGTCTGTGCTAAAATGGTGGCAGGAATCCACTTTTCACTTCTGGTACAGTTCCTCTTGACCCTGGCTGGACAGCTGGTTTGTGACGCAGAAGAGCGTGGGTTCAATTCCTGTACGGGCTGAGGTTATTCACTAAGGCCCTGCCTTTTCAACCTTGCCCCTCACCTGAGGTGTGGTAATCCTCAAGGTTTGTTAAATTATCACCAGTCATCTCTCCCACTCAAAGGGGAAAGCAGCCTATGGTCATCTGGGACGATGGTGACTTTTAACTGTTTTTTACTATATCCCTCTGTAGCATCAACACCACTTGCTTTCTCACCTATTCTTGTGTCATCCACAAATTTGGTGCATTCGCTTCTTCTTCCAAATCATTAATATGCATTGAATAATTGTGCTTCCAGCACGGATAGGAACATAGGCACATAGGATAAGAAGTAGGCCATTGAGTTCCTCGAGCCTGTCCCGCAATTTAATGATGTCATGGCTGATCTATGGCCTAACTCCATATTCCTGTCTTTGGCCCATACCCATAATATCTTTGCTTAACAAAAATATATCTACCTCAGATTTAAAATTAACACCTGTTGTTGCTTCAACTGCGGTTTGCGGGAGAGAGCAGTCCTTCCTAATATCTCTCCTGAATGGCCTAGCCCTAATTTTTAGACTGCACCACCTAGTTTTAGAATCTCCAACCAGTGGAAATAATTTATCTTTATCTACCCTGACTTTCCCTATTAATATCTTGAACACTTCGATCAGATCAACCCTTTACCTTCTAAATCTCTCAGAAAAAAGGCTAATTTGTGTAATCGTTCCTCGTAACTTAACCCCTGTAGTCCAGGGATTTATCAAATGCCTTCTGGAAGTCCATATAAATAACATCCGTAGACATTCCTCTGACCACTACCTTAGTCACCTCTTCAAAAAATTCAATAAGATTAGTCAGACAAGACCTTCTCTTCACAAATTTATGCCGGCTCTCCATGATGGACTGAAATTTTTTGAGGTGTCAATTACCTCATCCCTGATTATCGTCTCCAGCAATTTCCCCACCACAGATGTCAAATGTAAGAGGAATAGGCATATCTGCAGCCGCAAAGGAGACTCAAGGGTGACGTGTTGCCTCCCTGGTGCAAGGGTCAAGGATGTCCTGGAGCGGCTGCATGGCATTCTGGAGAGGGAGCGTGGTCAGCCAGCTGTCATGGTGCATATAGGCACCAATGACATAGGTAAAAAAATGAGAACGATATTAGCCTGAACGATGTGGAATATGTATGGGTGGAGCTGCGGAACATCAAACAATAGTGTACAGACCACCAAACAGTAGTTGTGAGGTTGGGGATGGGGAATATACTGTGAAAATCTCCCAGTCGTCACACTCTGGCGCCTGTTCTGTTACACTGAGGGAGAATTTAGAATGTCCAATTCACCTTTCAGGACTTGTGGGAGGAAACCGGAGCACCCGGAGGAAATCCATGCAGACACGGGGAGAACCCGGGTACCTGGCGCTGTGAAGCAACAGTGCTAACCACTATGCTACCGTGCCATCCCAATATGTGATCCGTAGAGTGGACAAGATTGAGCCAGTGGATATTGTGTATCTGGACTTTCAAAAGGCTTTTGACAAGGTCCCTCACAATAGAATAGTGCGCAAAATTAAAGCTCATGGTATTAGGGATAATGAATTGACATGGATAGAGAACTGGTTGGTGGGAATAAATGGATCCTTTTCAGAGTGGCAGGCAGTGACTAGTGGGGTACCGCAGGGTTCAGTGCTGGGACCCCAGCTGTTCACAATATGCATTAATGATTTGGACAAAGGAATTGTTTGAAATATCTCCAAATTTGCAGGTGACACAAAGCTGGGTGGCAGTGTGTGCTGTGAGGAAGATGCAATAAAGGCTGCAGGGTGACTTGGACAGGCTGGCTGAATGGGCAAATACTTAGCAAATGCAATATAATGTGGTAAATGTGAGTTATTCACTCTGATGGCAAAAAACAAGAAGGCAGATTATTATCTGAATGGTGGCAATTTAGGAAAAGGGGACGTGCAACGAGACCTGGTTGGCATGCAGGTGTAGGTGCTCTGGTTTCCTCGCGCAGTCCAAAGATGTGCAGGTTAGGTGGATTGGTCATGCTAAACTGTCCCTTAGTGTCCAGGTAAGGCTATGGGGTTACGGGAGAGTGGACATGGGTTGAGTGCTGTTTCGAAGTGTCAGTGCAAATCCGATGGGCCGAATGGCCTCCTTCTGCATTGTGATGATTCTATGTGGTCACTGCAGCTCGCAGTGAGATCTACCATCTCCCACATCTTGCAGCTGCGGCACATCACCTGCCGAGACATTTCTACTTAATTAATGTTTCCAATTTTTTCAAATTTAGTGCAGATTCCCTATTTGCCAATCAGGGTACAGCTTTCTTGTCAATTCTTTTTTAGTTTCCGGGAATCTCCGAGGTAAGTTATTTATACTCTCAGCTCTAATGCTTCACCTCTCTGGGTCTGCTGCAGCTCTGCTCCCCAGTGACTAGGCCGGGAATCCCCGAGGTAAGTTATTTATACTCACAGCTCCAATGCTCCACCTCTTTGGGTTTGCTGCAGCTCTGCTCCCCAGTGACTAGGCCATGAATCTCCGAGGTAAGTTATTTATACTCACAGCTCTGATATTCCGATATTCCGCTCCTCCAGGTCCACTCCAGCTCCGCTATCCGGGGACTAGGCCGCGAATTCCCGAGGTATTTTTACTTACAACTCCGAGGCTCTGTTCCTGTAGCACTCGACTAGTTACAGGTTGCCATCCTCTTATCTCAAAATGCTCCTCTTGTCTCACTCTCTGTCTACTATCAATTAGTCAATCCTAATATACTACCTCCAACACCATGGGTTTTTATCTTATTAAGGAACCTTTTGTGCGATATCTTATCAAACGCATTTTGGAAATTCAAATATATTGTATCTACTCGTTCCCCTTCATTTACCCTGCCCATTAACACCTCAACGAATTATTTTTCTTTTTTCTTTTATAAATTTAGAGTACCCAGTTATTTATTTTCTCCAATTAAGGGCAATTTAGCTTGGCCGATCCACCTAGCCTGCACATCTTTGGGGATGAAATGCACGGGGACATGGGGAGAATGTGCAAGCTCCACACAGTGACCCAGGGCCAAGATTCAAACCCGGTCCTCAGCGCTGCAGTCCCAGTGCTAACCACTGTGCCACATGCCGCCCTATCTCAAAGAATTCTAACATGTTTGTGAGCCATGATTTCCCCTTCATGAGGCCATGCTGACTTTGCTTTATTATATAATACATTTCTAAATGTCCTGCTATTACATCCTTTATAATGGACTCTTTAACATTTTCCATATGACAGAAGTTAAGCTACAGTTACTTGTGTTATATCTCCCTCCATTTTTGAATAAAGGTGTTAAATTGACAGTTTTTCAATCCTCTCAGACTCTTCCAGAATTTAAGGATTCTTGGAAGATCACTATCAGTGCTTTCACTGTCTGTGTAACTACTTCTTTTAATATCCTGGGATACAACCCATCAATTCTAGGAGACGTATCGGCCTTTTGCCCCATTAGTTTCCCTAGTACTTTTTTCCCAGTGAATGTTATTGTATTTATCTCCACTTCTAACCCTTGATTATTTATTTTTGATATATCATTAGTGTCTTCCACCCAGATGACTGACACAAATATTTGCTTAACTCCTCTGCCATTTCCCCTTTGTTATTACCCCAGTCTCATTCTATAAGGGAGCTGTGAGGCTGCAGTGCTAACCACTGTGCCACTGTGCCGGAACCTTTCTTCCTAGAACCCTTCTTCCTCACTAGGATATTATTGTTGTGAGTCATACATTATTTTCCAAAACGTCTGTCATTGCTGATCATTGCATCTCTTCTGCTAAACACCTTTCCCAGTCCACTCCAGGCAACTCTGTCCTCATTCCGTTATGATTATCCTTATTTAAGTGTAGCACAATTGTTTATGACCCAAGTTTCTCACTCTCAAATTAAATGCTAAATTTTACCGTATTATGGTCACTGCTTTCGAGGGGATGTTTTACTCTGAGATTGCTTATCAAACCTGCCTCACCACTGATTACCAAATCCAAAATAGCCTGATCCCTGGTTGGATCCACAACATATTGTTCTAAAAAAACTGTCCCGAATACACCCTGAATTCTTCCCCATGGCTACCTTTGCCAATTTGATTTTCCCAATCTACATGAAGATTAAAGTCACCCATGATTGAAGTACTGCATTTTTGAATTCCTTTATTATCTCCTGATTTATTCCTCATCCTACAGTTCTCAGTAACGTCATTGCAGTGTTAATATAAGCATACTTGTGACACTAATAAAGATTATTATTATCGCTACTGTTTGGTGGGCCTACAGATTACTCCCACCAGTATCATCTTCCACTTGCTACTTCTTGCCTCCACCCATATGGATTCTACATCTTCCAATCCAAGATAATTTCTTGCTATTGTACCAATTCCATCCCATACTAACAGAGCTACCCCACCACTCTTTCCTTCCTCTGTCCTTACAAAAAGTCACATACCCGTGAACATTTAGTTCCCAGTTTTGATCTTCCCGTAACCACGAATATGTAATGGCTTTAACATCATTCCCATTATCCTCAAATTGTGCCTTTAATGTATTTATTTTGTGCTGAATGCTACGTACATTGAAGTGAAGAACTATTAATTTTGTCCTGTTACCTTTCTTTCCCCTTTTGACGTTACCTTTTTTTTATGTTTGTACACTTTGTCCCTTCCTGTCACACTCTGGCTTTCATCACTTAAATAGCTGCCTTGTAATGCTGTCATAAACTTTTGCTTTGTTAGCCTACACATCCCCGCTACAGAACTGACACCGCCCCCTCCCCTGACCTCGCCGCTAAATCCTCCTGCCCCGCTGATATTTCGTTTAAAGCCTTCTTGCTATGGTATGCAAACCAGATGCCAATTTATATTAGGAAACCAAATGAGAGCGTAACAGTTGTTCAATTATAAAATTGTGCGGAAAGGATATTTTGCTCCAGAAGTGATTCCACTGACACCGAGGGATGTAGGGATTCTATTAAAACAGGCTTCATCATTAACACAGCATTTACCCCATTAACATCCAAGAATAAACAGCTCTTCAATTAACAGGTAAACAGTTCAAAAAAATAAAGAAAGGTCTCTGAACTTACTTTCCTATCTACTTCTGAACTTTCAATTAAGCAAAATCCACACACACAGGTCAAATGCCATGTATTAATACAGTTAACACTCATTGGCTTACAGATTTGTGCATAAAATCCTTGGGCACGATTCAGCGACCCTGTTGTGCCCGATGCAGATCCAGGTACAACAGGTGCATTGTGCACAACCCCAACTCAGATTCTGCACCGGGCATGCGTCAATTACAAGGCCCCAACCAGCTCCACCCGGCACAATCGGGATCTCGCCCTCACTGGGCAAGATCCAGATCTGAATATTTAAATTAGTTTTATGGCTCATTTAAAAACCCGGGCGCCGGGACACACTGGTCAAGCATGAGAGACCTTGTCATGCTGCCGTTTAGTACTAGTCCACACAAATGAGGACCACTGCGAACTGCACCTGGACGTGTCTCCCAGGCCATTGGAGACACGGGGAGAACGTGCAGACGCCGCACAGACATTGAGCCAAGCCAGGAATCGAACCTGGAACCCTGGAGCTTTAAGGAAACTGTGCTAACCACTGTGTTACCGTGCTGCCCCACAAAACACAAGAAATACCATGAATTCACAACAGAATCGGGTGGTTGGTGACAGGGCAGGGTGACACTCTGGCACACCCCCTGACATCTTGGAACTGCCAGCCTGGCACCCTGAGAGTGCCAGAGTGCCTGGGTGGTACTGCCATGGTTCCAGGATGGCACTGCCAGGGATCAGATGCGAGGGGGGCCTTGCCAGGTGGAGGGGATGAGGGGTATTTCCCACGGGCCTCCCCAAGGTTTCTCAATCCTGGCTATAAAAAACAGTGTCTATTCCCCTAACGTTATCCCCCCCCCCCAACTTGAATGGCTCACTGTACCACGGTGCTATGATTACATTTCTCATCCTCCCTACAGTCCCTATTCTTGTCTACACATACAAAATTAATCTCAAACCTGTTGGAGAAGGGAAAATGCTGAGGCTCCTGCAATGCTACCTCGTGGATCACTCTAGCTGCCTCACTTGTCGTCACACCCTCCAGTCAATGAATACAGCAACTTCCAAAGCTTCCTTTAAGTTCAGGTGACTTTGAGTTAACATCAACATTTGAATAGCTTTTCTCCTTAAACCACAGACGAATCTATCTCTGATGGTATCGTTTAACACAACCCCAAATTCACAAGTTCAACCGGACTTTTCACGGTCGCTACAAACTGCAATCAATTCACCTTCTTCTTGGTCGAGCTTATGAAACCTAAACCTTTCTGCGATGACTAAATATTTTGGTGAATAGTGGCCCTGCAAGATTTCCACGACTTCTTTGCATTTTATTTGTGCCTGCACAAGCTGCCCTCCCCCACCACCCATCCCCCACCCCTGCCATTATGCTCAGGGAAGTTGGGACTTTTATATATGCTGCAATCTTGTTCACTTAGACAAAATAGTCAAACCTCTCTCTACATGAGCTCCATAGTTCTGTATTCTCATCAAACGGCCCCACGGCACCAAACATTCCCATCACTTTTAACAATGGAAGGACCTGCATGTGCAGAATGTGCCATGAATTTTTAGCATGACTTTCCGTCCTTTCCTCCCAAAACAAGGCAAACCTGAGCTCAACCTGTTTGCCTTTTGTATTTTACAACAGCCCCAGCTTTAAATTTGTTTTTGCAGGGTGTTTGCAACTCACGGTACACCCGGTACTGTTCCAAACCATTTCAGGCAGAGTACGCGGTAAGCTTCTTTTCAAAGTTGTTTTCTTCGGATTCCTCAACTATTGTTTGGCCCCCTTGTTGCAAGTTATCATGTAGCGACGATTTTAATTATTTATTTTTCTTTCCCGGTACCTGCAAATGCTGTTGGCCTACCTAGTCGCCAGTTTTCAAGTTTTGGTTTCAAAATTAAGTCTGTAGGCTTCAGAGGTTCAAACAAAAGAAGAGTTTTATTAGAAGATGTTATCACAACAAGATGCTATGTTACACTATATGTTTGCCCATGCAAATAGCCGGTCTGATGTCTATTAACGTGCCCCTGTTTCACTGGAAGTCTGCTAGTGAGGAAACACATAATCATAGAATTTACAGGGCAGAAGGAGGCCATTTGGCCCATCAAGTCTGCACCAGCCCTTGGAAAGAGCACCCTACTTAAGCCCATGACTCCACCCTATCTCCGTAACCCAGTAACCCCACCCAATCTTTTTGGACACTAAGGGAAATTTTCAGCATGGCCAATCCAACTAACCTGCACATCTTTGGACTGTGGGAGGAAACCGGCGGCATGCGAAGGACACCCACGCAGACACGGGGAGAACGTGCAGACGCCGCACAGACATTGACCCAAGCCAGGAATCGAACGTGGAACCCTGGAGCTCTAAGGAAACTGTGCTAACCACTGTGTTACCGTGCTGCCCCACTAAACACAAGAAATACCATGAATTCACAACAGAATCGGAGTCTGAGTGACTGTGTGTCTGAAACTGAGTCTGAGAGTGTGTCAGAGTCTGAGACGGAAAGTGATTCTGAGTTGGAGAGTGGGTCTGAGTGTAAACGTGCGTTTAATAGTCTGAGAGTAAGGCTGAGTCTGGTAGTGTGCCTGGTAGTGAATCTCATTCTGACAGTCAATCTTAAAATCTCACTCTTTCCTGTGTAGTTCCATTTCCCGCATTTGTTGCTTCTTTTTGTAAAACAAGCTATTCTGTTCAGTGGTACTGGCTGCTGCAGTTGGAGCAAGGTACTTCCTGCATTGCAAATACTTCGGTTTTCTGCCTAAAATCTCCATTTTATTTCTCAGATTGTTTGTTTATTGATGTCTGTTTATAACATTAATTCTTTTTCTCGCAGCAGCTGCTTGCGGATTAAATCGCTAGATATTCCACAGCTATTTGATCTTTGATTGGGTCTTCAGTGAGAGTTCCGAATGCACATTTCTTTGCCAATATTTTTAGCGTGGCTGTCTAGGATTGCACTGAATCGTCTGCTTTCTGGTTCATGGAACTGAACACATATCTATCAAGGGTTAATTTTTTTTACCAGGAGGCAAGTGTTCTCGAATTGTTTCAGGATTATATCGTGGTCTTTTCCTCCTCTATCTGAAAGACAAATGACTCAAAGTTTCGACTGTTTCATAGGGTATGAGCATGTACCTTTTTAAAATGTCAGAGTGCAACATTGCAGTAAATACACAACTCCTACTGGAACTTCTGGAATATTTCGGCAGCAGGTCGATGTGGCGAAGTCCTTGTGCCATACTGCCAATTCCTGACACCATGTGGAATGTTGTGGGTTCCTCAAAACACTGATATAAAGGACTTCGAACAAAGGCAGTTTATTCCTAAACTCAACAACTACATACAGTGCTGGTGCTCTGCCTGGGATCCCAGAGATAATTATCATGCCCCCACCATGTGACCTCTTATGTAACCGTATCATTCCCATTTTACGGGACCACTCAATCCACAGTAAATGTGAGTCTGAGAGTGAATCTGTGTCTCATGGTAATTTTAAGAATGGGTCTGAGAGTGAAATTGAGTCTGATAGTGTTTGTGCACCTGTTAGTGAGTTTGGGAGTTAATCTGAATATAGTGGTGAGTCTGTAAGTGAATCAGAATCTGAGAGTGAGACCGAATCTGATAGTGATTCTGAGTCTCAGAGAGATGTAGACTGAATAGTCATGTGATAACTTGACTTCAATCGAGGTCATGGGTCGGGAGAGGTGGAGTTATCCCTGCGAGCATGGGCAGAGTGTGAGCACGATGTAGCTGCTAAGCTGGTGAATAAAGCACTCATTGTTATAAATCCTTGTTGTCTGTGTTTCGGGAACCCGACACATCTTACAACTGAGTTTGAGGGGCAATCCGAAAGTGAGTGTGAGAGTGAATTTGAATCTGAGAGTGAATCTGAGTCTGATAATGAGTCAGACTCATTCACTCTCAGACTTGCTATGAGGATTCACTCTCACACATACTATCAGATTCACATTAAGTGCTGCTTAGACTGTAATTGATTGTGACAGTGGAGTTTGATGAATGAGGGAATTTAAAAATAAATGAAGGGTTAATTTCTATCTGAAATCTAGTTTTCCTTTAATTTCACAATTAACTAAAAGTTGCCCTTTGGGTTGGACAAAGGTAAATATTATTCTAGCTTTAAAACTAGGCTGATTTGGACTCTGCTGCAGCTGCAACTAGTTAATCAGATTACTAGCTCAAATAGGTTTCCAGAGGTTAGTTTCACTTGACAATAAAAGTACGTTCTTAAAGTGCAGCATGGTCTGCACTGGAGTACAGCTGGAACTGCAAGTGTGTAACAGTTAGAGTTTGGTGAATGAGGGAGTTTGGTGAAGAGGGAGAAGGTTAGCCTTTCTTACTCTACCGTTCCTCAGAAAGAAGGTTGGCAGCCTTGGTAAGTAGTACCTGGTGAGTATTTCTACTGTCCTTAATATACCCTAAACTAGTGGAAGTAAAAGTAAAGGGAGTAATTAAAGGGGAGTCAAGGGAGGGCAATTTGGCCAGGTGGAATTCTCCTCTTATGCGGTGTAACAAGTCAGAGACACTTCCAGTTACCAATGTGGTCATGCATGCGGGAAGTGTCTGCAACTGCAGCTACTTGAAATCTATGTTACGGAGCTTGAGTTGTAACAGGAGTCACTGTGGATCACCTGCAAGGATGAGATCTTGGTGGTTAGCACGTCCAGTGCAGTGTGACACTGCAGGTAAAGAGTGCACAGGCAGAAAGGGAATGGGTGACTGCCAGACAGAATAAGAGCATTAGAACATACAGTGCAGAAGGAGGCCATTCGACCCATCGAGTCTGTACCGACCCACTTAAGCCCTCACTTCCACCCTATCCCTATAACCCAATAATCCCTCCTAACCTTTTTTGATTACAAAGGGAAATTTAGCATGGCCAATCCACCTAACCTGCGCGTCTTTGGACTGTGGGAGGAAACCGGAGCACACGGAGGAAACCCACACAGACACGGGAAGAATGTGCAGACTCCGCACAGACAGTGATCCAGCAGTGAATCGAACCTGGGACCCTGGTGCTGTGAAGCCACAATGTTAACCACTGTGCTACTGTGCTGCCCACATTAGTCAGCTGGTGCAGGAGTCACTGGGGCCCATCTCTCTCTAACAGGTTTTCCATCCTGGATACTGTGTGGCGAGGTGATATCTCAGGAGAATGCAGCAAAATCCAGGTCTGTGGCAGTACCAATGGTTCAGCTGCGTGGGAGGAGTGAAAAACAAATGGGTGAACAATAGTGTGGGTTTATTCATAAGGAGAGCACATTTCAGTGGATGTAAACATGACACCAGGATGGTACGTTTCCTCCCTGGTGCCAGGGTCAAGGATGTCACTGAGCGGCTGCAGGACATTCTGAAGGGTGTGTGGGATAATTGGCAACAAAGACATAGGGGAGAGCAGGGCTAAATCCTGAAAGCCAAATATAGGAGCCAGGCAATAAATTAAAAAGCAGGACCTCAAAGGTAGTAATCACAGGATTGCTCCCAGAGGCATATGCTAGCAAGAGGAGAATAGAGCAGATTAGTGAGCCGCTAGAGGGATGGTGTAGGAGAGAGGGTTTGGCTTCCTCAGGCATTGGAACCGATTCAGGGGAAGATGAGATCTGTACGAGCTGGACAGGTTGCACCCCTGGAGGACTGGGACCAGTATCGTCGCAGGGGAATTTGCTCATGCTGTTGGGGAGGGTTTGAACCTGTTCGGCAGGTGGACCCATGGTGGGCGGGTGGAATTGTGTTGGGTGGGCGGAATCGTATAGGCTCAGACTGAAAACAGGCATGGAGCCCTCCAGCTAGTTTTTGTTCCAGATATTGAAACTCATTAAAAAAACAAACCTGACTGGGTGTGGTTTATGCCATCTCTGGTGGGGCAGCACGGTAGCACAAGTGGCTAGCACTGTGGTTTCACAGCGCCAGGGTCCCAGGTTCAGCTTGCCAGTAGGAATCATAGAATAATAGAATTCACAGTGCAGAAGGAGGCTATTCAGCCTATTGGGTCTGCACCAGCTCTTTTAAAGAGCACCCTACTCAAACCCATAACTCCACCCCCATCCCCATAACCCAGTAACCCCACCCAACACTAAGTGTAATTTTGGACACTAAGGGAAATTTAGCATGGCCAATCCACCTAACCTGCACATTTTTGGACTGTGGGAGGAAATCGGAGCACCCAGAGGAAACCCATGCACACACGGGGAGAATGTGCAGACTCTGCACAGATAGTGACCGAAGCCGGGAATCGAACCTGGGACCCTGGAGCTGTGAAGCAACTGTGTTAACCACTATGCCACTGTGCTGACCTTGAGGTCAGTCAAAGTGCAGCCTCAGCAGAGGGAATCTCCCCGAGGTGAAAACAACATGGCGTTGTATAGCAGAGTGCTTCTCGGCACTGCAGCCACCGAGAAACATCCTGCCAAATGCACTCAAAGCTGGCTATAGGAATTCTTCACAGCCCCTAATATCAAGGGATTTGCCCTCAGAGAGATCCAGAGAGATTATGAATGTAATTTGAAGGTATGCAGGTTTACGTTTTCACTTTAAACTGAGGGTGCATTGTGCTGACACAGTGTAGGACATGTAAAGTGACTAAGATTGGAGAAATAATGGGTTGTTGCTTCGCACCCAGGAACCATTTTTAGTCAAATGACTTTTTAAAGTTTAGTTTGAACTGAAAGCCAGGGTAGAAGGAGCATAGCAGCAAGAAGGAACATCTCTCGCCGATATGTTAGATGAAAATACATACAATGGTGTAAAGGGCAAGGAAGCAAGTGCCAGAAATCTAAAGAACAGCTAGTTAAGGAAACTAGAAACACAAAAAGAAATTCTCAGAGTCTGAAGTTAAAGGAACAGATGAAACTGGAATTGGAACAGGGCACTGTTCATTGAAGTCACATACAAGGCTCAGAAGAAGCTGACGATTGAGAAGCAAAAAATATCTGGTGATTCTAAGGTTTGCGATATCTTTTTGCAGCCTGTGAGGTGATAGTTTAAGTAATTGTGGAGCAATTGATGGATCTCAGTTTGTGCAAAAGCATTCATGACAAAGGAGTACCAAAAGGAGAATTAGAAAACCCAGATGCGGATCCTTGTTGGGAACAGTTGAGAGAAGCACTGCTCGAAAGAAGTTTCTGAAACGTGTCTTGTTGAGAGTGGAGTTTGGAATCATTTGTGTGAAAGATAGAGTCCACTGAGCCCCAAGTTGGCTCATGTATATGATTCATCTGGGGGGATTTGAGGAGAAATCCACAGAAGTTCAATCAGGGGTATCGGCAACTTTGTTTCAGAGTGGAGTGTGTGGGACCGTAGTCAGCCTGTGGGTTTAAAGTGACTATGCTTACCGAGAACGTTGTCGCGTGTCTTGTGTTATCCTTAAAATCTGTGAAGTGGGAGTGCAGAGGTATTGAATTGTAGTCAAACTTTCATGTTTAATAAGTATTTATTTCGTTGTTAAAAGTTAATTGGTAGCCCCGTGACTCTGCTCATACACGTTTTCTAAACAAATAAGCGACAATCTTGTCAGTCAGGGTTCCATTCTGGGGTCTTGCCGTCCAGTAGTACCAACCTTACCCGAGCCTGAATCGAAAAACTGGACCTGAAGCAACGAGTAACGACTTTGTTCCAGTGGATGTTCCCGCCAAGGGACATGTTATCAATGCCATGCTGTGTTGGACTGTCACTTTTTTCCTGAGCCTACCCGAGGGTGGCATTGGGTTGGTTGCCGTTTCCGGGACGAATGGCTAAAGCGCCGTCCAGTCAATATATATGTGCTTCCCGGTGTCGATAGATAATGTGCTGCTATGTAAAGTGCAGGGTGTACTGGCCGGGTTATATTGTTCTGGAACTGCAGCCGGCGCCCTTTACGGTCACATGTGACAGGCGGTGTCACGTGCACCATTTCACTCCAGCCGTGTGGTGGTGTTTCAAGCAAGGAAAAACAAAGTGGAAATAAGTGGTCCTTGCAGCGGCTTGAGGGAAGCCGGAATGCTGAAGTGCGCTGAAGAGGGTTTGCTTCGGGAATCTTCACTTCCGTTTAGAAAAAAAAAATCGGCAAAACGAATTTGCAGAGGCTGACAGTGAATCTGAGGCCAAACCACACTTTGAAATGCTATTGAGTCAATTATAATCTGGACCCACGTGAGAAAGAGAATATCCTCAATTGTGAAGTAATAGGTATGTATTTGATTTGTGTGCGCATTTATATATATCTGTTCCCTTATACTAAACTCTAATTTGCATTTGGCCCATATTTGTGTTTGTCATCTCTAGATGTGTGCATACTGCCCATATTTGAACTTGTTTTGGGTAGTTGAGGTCCAAGTGCCAATAAATGCATACAGATATGACAGGCACACGTGCAGCCCCTGGCGGAATCCCGTTCCTCGGGCTCTCTGAGTGAGGGATCTCTCTCTCTCTCTCTCTCTGGAGGAGCAGGTTGTGAGGCGTTGCAGCCAGTGCGTATGAGGGAGGCAGACTTTGCTGTGTTTGCTTCAGCTCAGCCCCCGAGCAGCTGTTCAAATACAAGAGCTGCTAACTGTGACGTGACGGGGGTTTTAAAAGGGCCCCAAACCTTTGAACTGCACAAAGATCTGTGATGTAGCCTTCTTTCCGATGCAGGAAGTTTCTCAGCTGTTTTTTTTATTTAAGCTGGTTATTTAAGAGCCTTCTGTCCCTCCTTTGAATACATCCGCAGGCAATTGAAAGTGAACAGAAAAAAATCATAAAAGTGATGATCTCCTCCGGCAACCGTTTAGCAGGTTTTGATTATCTTTAAAATTAATGCATTGATTTTATTTCTGATCATTTCTCCATTGAAGCATTGCAGATTATATTTGCAGTTGGTATTGCATATGGGTATTGGGAAACAACAAGAAACGTGTATCTATGTGCACTATCCTGTTTATCGTTCGCCCCCCCCCCCCCCCCCCCCTTGCTAGTTGTACATCGATATAATCTAAACCTCTACTATCTGTTAATTGCAGGGAATAGCAGTTATATAAAAGCGATCGGGGTCTCACATTGGCGGTTTGGTTCCTTCGCTTGGGCTGTACACATCTGTCCCAAAACGACCGACACCACTGACACATTTATTTTCAACGCATATTTATTTGACACCTTTTAATAAAGTTTACGCGTTGTTTCTGTCCACACGTTCATTTCTACCCGCCCATGTATCTGTATCTCTGTAGCTGCCTCCTGCGATGTTTGACAGACGCTGCTTTGGAAACAGTATTTGCAGTCTAGTCACTTTCACTTACATCAGCCGGTGAGACGATTTCGACACTGAACCGGAAGTGTTCAACCAGATTCCTATTTGTTGGACTTGCCCCAAGTGGGAGTCCCACGAATAGTGGTCCAGGACGTTTACATGTCGCTCCCATTTCTATTCGAACCAGTAGTTCCACTGCTCCTCCTGCAGTTTCCTATCTATTGTGTGAACCAGCCATACCCAGCCTATTCATTAATCGATGCAAACACAAGTTTCTCACATTTCCCTCCCTCACCGCCTGTCTTGTGGAAAGACAATCTACTGAAATTCCAAAACCGAAGAAGAGCAAATTAAGAGTGCTTAAATGTAACATCGATCAGCCAACTTTTGCATTTTTTTTACCCTGCCTTAATTATTATTTTAAAGCGGCAGTGTCCGCTTTAACCCATCTAACACCGTGAAAGGTTTGACACATTGTTAATTAAATCAGATTTTTTTTTGTGGTAAAATGAAGGCTTCTTTGAAATCCAGCCTTCCAATGGAATCCACAGACAGCGGCTTTCGCCAATTATTTTTTTCTCTCTTTCTCCTTGTAAAACACAACTCGGTCACTCACCTATCTATCAGGGATAGAGGAGGCTGTGGTCAAAGCGCCGCTTAGAAGGCGGGTTTTGCTTTTTTTAAAACTGATGATGTCATCCTCCCCACAAGTTTACATTTGCAGAATGTGGAGCTGCATTTCTTGTTTAGACTTTCAAACAGCCTCGCGTCTGTATTCTCAACTAAATCTGCGTCCTTTGCACACAGCGAGACAGCTTTGCGTGCCTCACTGACCCGGTGCCCTGTGCAGAAGGGACGCCGCTTTGCTTTGGGACCTTATATTCTTCCTGATTAAAACTAACACACTGTGTGACGGGACGGTCATTCGCCGAGTGAACTTTAAACGATCTCAAAAACCAGTCCCCCACTATCACACCACTTCTGTATACTTTGCAGTCCATTTTAGAGAGGCTTCAGATTGTAACCCTGAGCAGAATAGGACATTCATTCAATAGTCACACGAACTCTTTTAAAGTTTTTTTAAAAAAAATGTTTATTTGCCTAAGCTTTGTCGAGCAGCTTTTCTGGATATTTCGAGGTAGAAAACATGCGATGAAGTTGGTCCATTTTCCCTGCTGGATGATGCAGCAATTTGAGGAATAAAATGTAACAGATGCATCTCTTTCTGAGCTCCGGCACAGGATGTTCTATTGTCCCGAGAAGGTGCATTTTTGCCGAGACGCTCGGCGTTGCTATAGTGAGGCGCAGAAATGAAATAACAAAGCTCACACTAAAGCTGTGTTTGGGTGTCCTCGCATAACTGAAGGCTTCTTTTAAACTCTCAGAAAGTGGATGAGCCTTAGCCAAAATAAAAGTCCAGCACTCCGGGGCTAAGCGAGTGGAGGAGGCCTGGTGATGCCGCCTCCCGTTAGGTCAATGGGCAAAAATAATCTGGGCAAATTATTTCAATAAACAAATCCGCTCGACTCCGGCAATAGAACGAAAACCTCGTGCGTGGACTAACCGGGTGCAGTGAGCAAGACGATTTCTTTTAGATCCAGTCTGCCAGTTAAATTCGAGTCGGTGAAGATGTCACCGCTGACAGTGTCAATCAATAGCGGAAAGGTTCAGCTCATAATTCATTTAAAACAATAATTTAAAGTGGCGAGGCTACGAGGAGGCTTCGCCGCTGCTTTCTTTTGAAAAGGCTGTGTGATCCGTCTTTTCATGTTTGGCAAATCATGTGTTTTCATATACTGCACATAACGAACTTACATCAAGATCCTTGTCATTTTCCCGGCGCAGAATCTGATGAAAAATAAATGTTTTAATTCTGCTCCCATGTACGTTATAAATCAATCTCTCTTTTTGAACGGCCGAGGTCAATATTCAACACACAGAGTGATGACCCGACAAAAAAACTTTCACGCTGAATGGCGGACTCTTATTTTGCAAAGGAGATGCAATTAGGTTTGTATTGCCACTCTAAGAAAGCTAGCAGAAAAAAGTCACCGCTGTGGGAGAAGATCTAGCGGCGCCTAAAAACCGAAATAAAAATATGTAGCAAAAAGCAGAGGCTGGAGAGGGCATTCATCAAAAAGGTGTTTCAAAGTGCAGAGCCGATGGCTGTGATCTGCTTTCCTATCAGTACTACAAGGTTTCCAAAAGACTTCACGGTTAGTTCTGGATATTCTTTTTTTAAAAAGTGGAATGGGATTAAAAAGGAATGATGCGACCGCGTAAGAGCAAGAGAACCAGCAGGGTATAATTATTTACCTATCTGTCTGCCTCTATTATTGTGCATTACATTTAAACTCGTATTCATGTAAACAGGTCTGCTGCACATCTCACATACATGCACTCTGTGTATGTTTCCTGATTTTAAGTGAATGAGAATGAGGTTTTACATGGTAGCTGAGATAGACAAAGTAATGAGTATGTAATTATGTATCCAATAATTAGTTACTTTAACTTGTCCTTAGTGATGCCATGCCATATCATCCAGTATCCGTTTTGGCTAAAATTTGACAGTATTTACATTGAAAATATCTTGGCGTGCTGAGCATCCAATCCTTCACTACTGGCCTTCGTAAACATGATAGCTTTTTATCCTAGGTTTGAGAATGGATGTTACTTTGCCCCCGTGCTGACACATTGCCGGTCGCTTATGCCTTTAGTGTGGGCAGGTAGCGAAAGCTGTTTCCAAAAGAGGGGCTCCGGCGAGATAGTTGCGTTCTATTTTCCTCTGAAATGTAACATCATCAGGAGCAAGAACGTCTTGCAAAACAACTGGGGGGGGGGGGGGGGGGACAGCCCACGTCAACTGCCACTCAGTTAGGGGCTAAAGATGCAAAATGTACGCGAAAAAAAACCTCCAAATGAAGAGAACATTTACCCTAATTGGGTCATAATTATCAGAGTCACAAAATAGACGCGCAGGCTTAAACATTACGTGTTGGAAGAAAAGAAAAACACATTATTTTAATAGTTTGATATGCAAACTATGGAACATTCAATTACATGGCTTAATAATGCATACATGATGTGATCTTGTTATTTGTATGGGGAGGATTGCAATAATTCACTCTAAGGCCCACCGTGTTCACACATAAAGTAAAATCCATTGGTATGGATCATGGTTTCCTGCCAAACTGCATTGAAGAGAATACAAATCAATGAAAGATAATTTGGGCGTTAAATTAACAGTAATTATTTGACCTGCTCGCTGTAGAGATTACATTTCTTACGCCCTAATTAGATAACATTTCCAGATGCATCGAGCAATTTATCTTTTCAATTTGCATATTTCTACTCCGGCCTGGAGAAATGGTTAAAGTGACATTTTTGAAACAGACTGTACACGGATGCTTGGCAAGTCAAAACTAGTTGGCAGGGCACAGAGGCACGTTTAACACAAGAACACGTGCAGACAAACACAGATACCGGCATTACCCAGGCACACCCCAGCAGAACATTCTGTCCTAAACATTCACGCCCAGACACCAGCCATTCATGGGTTCAAAGTAGCGTGTTAATAGCTCCCCATTAAAGAAAGAAACTATGGTTTGAAACTTCAGAAAGACGCTGCCGAGTTTTTTTTTAGAAATAATCCATCGTTTCTTTCCTCCGTTTATTTCTTTCCACGCCGACCATTTCAATTTAAAACTATCCAGTTTCCGACTTTCGAAAATTAAAACAACTTTCCTAAGATCCATAAGTTATAAATAGCCTTTATTCCTGCAAGCGAGCGCGTCCATTTAAAAAGAGCTATTGTTCAGGACGGAGCGGCCACCTGCTGCCCTTTGGTGTTGTTGGGCGCGGGGGGACAATACTTTCAGTTAGTTACATTGGTATATAGTGGACCGATAACATTAACAAGCTGACAGACGAACCCATAAAGGACTGGATATTGGGACGGTTTTGTTTACTGGGGCCTGTTTATTTCATTCTAGTGCAGGATTTGTAATGGTTTTTTCCCCCAAAGCACCGTTGTTAGCAGGGGTACGGGTGTGTGTTTGAGAGTCAATGCCTTGCACACGCTTGTAACACAGAATACAGTTGGCAAGTGTCAAAAGCAACTGCCTCGTATTGTGTTCCACAAAATCATCCAGCACTTACCATCACTGCTGCCATAAGTAACTGGACCCTCTGCTCTCGGCTCAGCTCCTCATTTCGTATTTAAATGCAGACCGTGTACCAGTACACACACAGCCAGTGAGGAGGCATTTACCAATTGAACGCAAATAAATAATTCGAATCACAACTAAAACAATCGCCAATGGATCTGTTTCCCAGCGGCAAAAGATAAAGAAATATGCTGTGTTTCAATAGCCCAGGGAAGCTTAATGATAGTGGTGATAAAGATCTGACTCGCGAAAGTGAATTCTTTCATTGTCTCTGGGAAGGGTAACTCGGGGTAAATAACAAAACCTTGCTGCGGACCTCGCTGCTTTTTTTAAAAACGTGGCAGTCAAGATTAAACATGTAAAAATAGCACCAATCTATTTCTACCTGAATGTCTGCATTGTGCAATATTTACAAATGTGCTTGGCGAAGTGGACATCATTGCCGTTATTTGCTGACAATGGTCATCAATCAAAAGCTGTCGGCGGCGGGTAACTGGTGAACGGCCCGCACCAAGCATTTGATAGATAGACCGGCCGGCGAACCAAGTTATATCACAGTTCAGACCGGTGGTATTTCAAAGTGAGATGTTTCCTGAGCTGGGAAAGTTGGGGCTTGTCCAGACGTACTTTCTGGCAAAGTCTAATGCAAAATGCTGACGTCATGCTGTCAGTATGAGCGCCTTTATGTTGTCCCCAGGACCCCCCCACCACCATCTCTCCCCACACACCACCATCTCTCTCTCTCTCTCTCTCATCCCTTTGCTCTCTGCCTCTCTCTCTCCTCTAATTCAGCACTCCTTCTTTCTCTGTCCGTCTGCCACGTCAGTGTTGCGATCTACTTGATGCTACTGCTCAATTTCCTGGATCATATCGGTCGCATCCCAATTTCTCGCCCTTTTGCGAAGATGCTTTGTTTTTCTCTGCCCCCCCCAGGGCCAGTTTCGGGCCCTCCCAGTTTGCCGAGTTGTCTATTTTTCCCCGTTTTTCTCCCTGCCTTTTTGGCCGTGCCATTTGCCTCCCTACTTTCATTCCCATTATCTGCGTTTCTCATTACCATCCCTTTTACCGTCCTTTCTGCTTCCTTGTATCCTCTTTTCCTTCTGCTTTTCTCTACACTCCTCAGCATCTTTGCCTCCTCTCTGTCTCTCTCGAGCTTGTAAAGATCGAAGAGACGACAGCATTCACTCGCTTCCAAATCTCAGTACTTTCCTTGCATTGATTAAATTGTGGTCAGCTTTAATTAGTTCCCCATCACAGGACAGATTTTCACGGTATATTTGCAGAATTTGATAAGATGGCAAGGAACCCGAGTTTATAAAGTGCTGCCCCTGCAATCAATCACATAACTGAACAGGTCAAACGTTATTACAGAGTTTCGTCATAATCCGATCACCACCTTTATTCATGAAGCCCCTCCCTTGTGCGAGGAGAATTAGTGTTTACATTAGGAAACTATCTGAAGCTGCCTGGACGCAGAATCACGTCTGGGTGCTGTGGCTGGTCACCAGAAACTTCTTTGAAGTGTGTTTTTTGTATGCATTTCAATGTGGCCCTTCTCCTTCGGGTTCTCCACTCTTACCTTTAACACGTCCAAGGGCCAGTTAATGTTGCCTTCGCAGTTTCCAAAATAGCGACCTTATCTTGCCTGAAGCCGCAGAGTAACAGCGATTAATTATTGCTATTTGAGGCGCCTGCGTAGTAAAGTTTTACTCAGCATCAACACGATCAATAACATCTTTAAAACTGCATTTACAGGGCGTTGTAAATTTCAGAAGTTTCATAACAATTCGTGACACTTTTGAAGATGGGATTGGTGGGCGGAATAGGAAAATGTGGCTAATTTCGTCCAAAAGGAGCGAGCAGCTCTCAGTGGAATAATAAATTTGGTCCAATCTATTGTTTTTATATTTCCATATCGGCTCTTCCTTGAATAATTGGGGTGAAAGTTTTTAAAAAATTAATTGCAAACGTTTTCATACCTTTTGCACTTCGATTTGAACGTAACCCCCCCCCCCCCCCCCCCCCCCCCGCCCCCGCCTCCACACACAGAATTTGGAAACGATGACAGCTGACTGGAGGTCCTTATCTTTAATATTTGACTTGTCCATTTCTAGTCAAAGCAGCGAGTGTAGGGCAACCAGTGCGTGACCTGACACACGCGGTAACATGAAGAGAAGGTTAGTTATGTATCCAAACCGTTCTGCTATGTAAAGCACCCCCTTGCTTTTCTTTGATGGCTTTAATGCAACTTTGCCAAGTTTGAGCCGTATTCATCAACCATCGCGTAATTGGATTGTGACAGGCTCATCTAATATCACAGTCCTGGGGTGTGCTATGATATTGTAATAGCATGACCTCTACCTTGAGCTTCAGTAAATTAGGACACTGGTGTCAGTTTTTAAATCCTCCTGGGGAAGGATAAGCTATAAAGTTCGTGAGCTATATGATGCATGCATATAACCGGCCGACTTAAATTGATCCAAAATGTACTCATGCCAATAGCTGCAGGGTGGGTCTGACTCATTACAATATATTAAAACGTTAGAAACAAAGCTTTGTCAAACCATTTCTCCTCAGTCATTTGACCCTGTATAAAGTGAGACGTTCCTACTTACGCTGCAATAATGAATATCAATAGATTTACTTTGATTCAGGACACACACACACACACATGTGTGTGTCTATAATCTAGAGTAGACTAGACACCATAGTGATATTAACCTACGCCCATCCCGCCACCACGCGCAAGACAGACCCGAATTCTGAATTTGTTAAGTAATTATCCTTCATATGTCACATTTTTATTGTATTACAGACAAGTTGAGAAGACCTTAGGTGAGCATCGTTAAAGTTAACTTGATTGTTTCATATTTTCGAACACAAATAAAAGAAAATGTAGTTTATTGCCTCAAGTAGTTCCTGCAAAGTTATTCTGGCCTCAAGAATAAATACCAATTGCACAGAAATGAGGCATAAGTAATAGAGGTAATAGCATATATATTGACTTTTTGTAAGGCTGCGAGCTGATGTGTCTCCTTAGAGGATTGTGATTGGATTTTTATATGCTATATACATATTACATCCTATTATGTAGTGCAAATGAAAACGATGTCTTTTCGAATTCAAGACCGACCTCAGAATTGTATTTACCAGTAAAGTACCCGGGAAACAAACGACAAATCCAAACAGTTTGTGAAGTCAAACAAGTCAATCTGAAGACCAAGGTAAAGGGTTTTTAGATGGAGCGTCGCCGTGTCGCTCCAGGCTTCAATGATAGTTTATTTCACCGCTGTAAGTGGCTGGATCAGTCGCGATGGAAGTTGACGGAATTTAGGAACTCCTGCTAAAGCAAGAGCTGAGCATGGCAGAAATGGTCTCCTCACATTGATCATCTGGGATCTTACATTTCCAAAACCAGCTCTTCTCTTACCCATGCAAGAACTTTTAAAAAATGATCCTCCGCAAATTTTCACGGCTAGGTGAGGGCGGAAATCTATTTGGACCACCTAAGTCACTACATTCAGAATATATATATATATCTATATTAGCGCTTCCCCTCAAACCTTTGAGGCGAACTGCCATGATTGAGCCCACACGATAGGTTTGACTAATATAGGAAATCATGAACAAAATAGGCATTTAAATTCTAGAGAGGGACTGGTTGAAGTACCAGGGATATTTGGGGGATTGCTCAACTTATCCCGCTTGGTGAATTAACATCTTAGCCGGTTAAAAAAATGTGAAGCCAGAAATGGATAGGCATGCGAATTTACTGAGGTCTGGGCCATTAACTCTTTCCTGACCAGTCCACAGAGGCATTTTCCATTCTTCATCCAGTCGCTTCAAAAAGCTACGATTTAGAGAGTCTGAGCCCCACTTCTAATGGTGTCCAGCAGTTGATTCATGTGACATTTGAGAAGTGGAATAATGAAAGGTCGAACCAAGTGATAGATTTGTTTTATTTTTTTTGCTCTATCTCGTTTTAGGTGATTTATCTACAATCAATCCAGAGGGGCAGGTTGCCGCTAAATCGTATTGAATTGAAAAAAAATGTCGGCCGACATGGCCACTGCACCAGTAATCACAGCGTGTGTCCCTTTATAAATCATAACGCTGCACTAAATTACACACAAACATCTGGCTGCAGCCTTCCTGCAACTGGACCTGAACCTCTACCACTCTACAAAAACAAAATAGTTTGGAAACTGCACCTGAGCTTTCAGAAACTTGGGTATGAATTAACTAATGGGCAGTTTTAAAAAAAAACTCCCCATGTCGATTTCTGCCTTTCAGTATGAACCCGATGATCGTTCAAAAATGCGGACTCAGCAACAATGACTACAATTAGAGATAAAGCATCAGAAACGTATATGATGTTCAATGGACACCGAGGAAACAATATTCAATGGAAATGACGCTCTTGCAGAGAGCCGGTACAGAGAAGACGGGCCGATTGGTCTCCTGTTGTGATATAACCGTTCTATGAGTCTATATGAACCTTTTTTTAAAGTTTATGAACCACCCCAAAACTCTCCAAGTTAACCTCATCAAAATGATCATCGTCGGCGTGCCTTTCATTTGACATTCGGATACTAAAGCGAGGACAACATTTGGAAGGAGCTTGCTCTCTTCCAACGATAGGTTACCACATTTTGGTGGCACGATTTAATGAAGAAAATGACGAATAGTAGCTTGAGTGTGAAATCATGCAATTTTTCCCCTCTGTACAATTCAATTATAATATGTCATCCCGGATTCGTTTGAGATTCCCCTTTAAAGTGTGTAGCTGTGTATGATTTCATAACGAATGATGCACAAATCTCCAGAACCAGTCTTTCTGCCCGTGCTGTTTGTGGTCCGTGTACGATATGAAAGTAGTTTTTTTCTCTCTCTTCTCCTCTATGTGATAATTATTGCCCAAATCCCAGTGAGTTGTGGGTTGTGTTTCTTGGTCTGACAGGCAGATTCCCTCCCTGGGGACGCTCACATGGCGAGCACTGAGCTCCATAGAATTCCATTAATCACAGTCTCAGCTCCCCAAAGCTCCCAGTGCACAAATAATTATAAATCCAGGGGAAAATGGATTGACACATTGTACAAAACCCGAATAATCGGTTGTCCGGGACAGAAAAGTAAACAACATTCCTCCAGATTATATTACTTAACTTAAAAATGGCGACATTTTTGTGTTTTTAAGTATCCACTTGGCCGAATCCCCTGTGTATTTACGAGTGTGTGGGGGTGGGGGGCAGGCCCATTGGAAGGAACTATCCTGTATTCCAAACAACACCCGAACAAACTTTAGACGCGACAAAGGATATTAAACGAGATTCGGTAGATTTAAGTTTCAGAATGAATCTGTTTAAATATAAATTAGAATGACAGAGTCAAAAATTGGGAAATGGTGGCAGGCTTAACCCTTGAATGGTTGTGATTTTTTTCATCGCGAGACCATGGATGTGAGAAAGAGGCGACCCAAAAAAGATTCAACATTACAAGAGGTCTCCAACCATGCTGGGGCCCATAGAGAGTGAAACAACAGACGCAGCTTCCAGATGTCTGCCCAAGTCAATTGTTACCACTATAATCAACCCCAATACTACCAGGTTAATTTAGTGAATACTTGGCGAGATCCATGCCAACACAATGCAAATCCAGTAGATTTCAAAATGAAGGCGACGGTGCAGCAGTGGCGTTGTCAATGGCTTGGTAACCCAGAGATCCAGGGTAATACTTTTGTGGACCGGAGTTCAAATCTCACCCCGGGGCAGGTGGTAACATTTTAATTTCATAACCATCGGCAATTCAAAGTCTAGTAGCGAGCATGAATCGATTGTCAATTGTTGTCAAACCCATCTGGTTCACTAAAATGCCCTCTGGGGAAGGAAATCTGTCGTCCTTACCTGGTCTGATCTACATGTGTCTCCAGACCCACATCAATGCCCTGAGGGATGGGCAATAAATGTTGGCTCAACCATCCCACATCCTATGAACGAATATTTTAAAAAAATTTACCTCGATCACATTCATTTTTTCATTGGGAGAGATTCAACTACTCCGAGTTAACATTTGCTGCTTTACCAATACCAGAAGTAGAACTTACTGTCAAATAATATAAATAAACAATGGAACCAATCAGAGAACCAAGATGTACGTTATATACAATAATAGTATATGCAGTAAAAAAACATAAATTCGATACAAAATGGAATTCTGATTGAGGTACGAAACAAAATGTCTGGTATTTTAATATTAAACTAGTTTTATACTTGGTAATTTATTCAATAATAAAACGAAAAATGTTAAGTTGAAGTTAAGATAGCGTTAATTTTACAGCAGTCCTTGTCCTTTCGTTTGGTGAGCAGTGTGACAGATGTGGTTGAGGAGATGCATTACAATACCAGAGTTAGAGAGCACAGTTTGGCCTGTACATTTCAGTGTTGCAGGTGGACTGCGATACGACAGGTTTGCCACATGTACAGTATAATGTCAGAGGGATAGAGCAATGCAGGCTGCAGGAGGGCAGTCTTACACAGTGATGTCGGCACTGTTTGTTATTACAGATGCAACTCACTGATTATTACTGTAGCAAGGATTCAGTTGTGGATTGTGGACACTGTTCATTTTTCCAGCGATCACTGTTGCCGGTAGAGTCCACTAATGAGGACCCAGTATGTATATTATTGCACATTCAGTCCAAAGATGCGCCGTTGCATTTTTGTGGCATGCATTTTGATGACTGGGTTTATTCATGCTTAACGATGCATGTTCCAGCGCTTGGGCCCCAATGGGCTGTGTGCACCTGGACAGTTGTCTGCTCATTAATAGAGGAAACCCGACTAGAGTCGGAGCTATTCTGACCGTCAGATCGTCCGTCCACCCCCCCACCCCCACCCCCGCCTACTAGGGACCTGCAGCTCCACTAATGCGGCTACCCTGCCTCGACTCATTCAAACGGGATCTTAACATCCTTTGGAGAGAAACATGAAACCCAGAGTGTGGGCACTCATTGAGAAATTATAATGCAATTAGTTAACCTTGTCCCTTTGATTTGCGAGCGAGCTGAACAATAACAGTGGTGGTCTTGGGAGCACATCAACGATTACACGTTCCACTCCCCATTGGGTCATTTGTGGCACGTGTTTCTGCAGGGGCATAAAAACGGCGAGGCAGGAAACGGGTCTGGGGACGGAGATTTACCCTTTGGGTAAATGGTGGGGCGAGCGGGGCATATGAACATATTAAATCCCGTTCGAAATAACCGCCCAACCAAATAGTGTAAAACGCCAATCAACCGCTGTCCTAGACTCGGTGCAGACGGAAAGTTGCAGTGTGGTATAGATCAGTGACAGAACGGTGGCCTTGTCTCACTGGCACAACGCCAATCAATGCTTTCTCCTCCGAGATAAAACCAGGAAGCCGAGGATCAGGCAAAATTGCTCAGTTTCTCGACTGCCTGTTGTAATGTCTAGGTTAGGTTACATTAAAGTCTGCCACTCAGCACATTGTATTCTGAAGTGTATTGCAGTCACAAACATGACCGGTGGGGAAAAGATAAAGTGATTTTGTTTACAAAAAGGGAAGACAATTTGAAACGATGCGAACAAAGTATGAAAGGCGTGTTGGCGATCTCAGTCACACTGTGATGTGTAACACCCCTGAATAGGTGTGTGCGGGGAGGGGGGGAGCCGAAACTGGGACTCAAGAAGCAAAATAGGAAAGATTACAAATCATTTCACAGAGAAGGTTGCCCGTCTGAGAAGAGGATTTCTTCTAAAACGAGAGAGCTGCATTCACTGTCTGTGAAGGAAACACACACAGAAATGACATCGCACCCTTTAAAGAAATTACATCGAGTCTCTTTGGGCTTCCTGGAGAGTTTCAGTGTGAGGGAAGGCTGGGTGAGGGGTTGGGGGGGGGGGGGGGGGGGGGGCGGTGGATATCGCTGCTGACGAGGGAGGTCTGAGGAAGAAAGTTAAGTCTGTCGGTTGCTTCACTGTGTCAAACGGTCCTGGCACAGCTCCGGGTGTTGAGAGCCACCCAACATGTTTGTACTTGACTATCAGCCGTTGCCGTACAAAGCCTCTTTTCTTCTGCCCTTGGCTGGGATCCAGGCCAGTGCCGATCCCTTGACCCCAGAGCCATCATTAAGGAGAATGTTCATCTCACATCCTCGCCGGCAAACGAACTTCAAACTAGCGCTAAACTCACTGACCCCAAATGTCTAACGGGCTGTGTGGCAGGATGGAATTTTATTTATTTACTTTTTTTTTAAAGGACATTCTTCGTCATCTCTGTCACAGCACTTGGTGTGTTTCGAATAATTATCGGAACCTCAGATGGGGATCGATGTGAAAAATACACGTTAACGTGACAACATGGGCGATTCAGAAAATCCTAACTATCACAGCGTCCTCCTTAAGGCTCCAAGGTTCCGAACACTCGTCAAATTCAGAAAACCTCTCTAATCATGCGAAAATAAACCCATTCCCATTGCAGTGAACTATTTAATGGGATCCTTTCTTTAAAAAAAATCATTTGAGGCAAATGGTTGGGAATTTCTGAATATAAAGGGCGTTTTGAGTTTTTTTTAAGATCATGTTTAATTCTTAGCAAATTAAGGAATGAAATCTTCGTGGTGAAGGGAGGGTGCAGCAGGACAAATGTTGCCCAAGACGGTGAAGAATTGATGTGAACAACATATTCAATGCTGATTTTAAGGCTGGTGCTATTTGCAGCCTTGGTTGCTAATTTAGACAACCCAACTGTAAATTAGGTGAAATTACACGAATTCATCGTCACAAATTAGTCACTTGACCTTTGTCACTAAGTCTGGCCTAGTTTCCACTGCTGCTAAATCCTCGCAAAATCACCTCAACTCACCGAGGAGAAATACTGCGGGGAAAGGTATTTAAATATGTTGGTGAAGAAGCTTCTCAGGAGACAGGAGGATATTACATAGCTTTAAACAAGACTGTGCACTTTGCCATGACATAATGCCTGGCTGAACTCACTAAAAAAATCCAAAATCAAGTCAATTAGACCACAACTAAAGGATCAGAGAGGATCAAAATCAAAACAAATTACCGCAGCTGCCGGACACCTGAAACACAAACAGAAAGTGTCGGAAATCCTCAGCAGACTTGGCAACATCTGGGGGAAGACGAATTGAGTAAACGGGCTGCATTTGGCCAAGTACCAGGACCATGGCGGCAGCAATCTTTCAATCTGCAACCATTTTAATGTCAGAGCTCGGTGGGGGGTTTGTGGTGGATTAGAGATGCGAGGTGGAGCTTGAGTGCACCGTTTTGAAGCCTTCATATTGAGCTGCTCACAGAGCTGGGTGCAGAATGGGTGGAGTACAAGCCAATGGGTGGGGTGATGGCTGGAGTCCGAGGAAGAACAGTTCCATGCTTCAGTGAATCCTCCCTGGGGGCTGCTCCTGCAGGCAGTGAAGGTAAGGAGAGAGGTATTGTTCACCAAAAAAACTGCAGGAGACCAGCCAGTCTCACTGAGAAGGCCTGGCTGGAGGTCGCTGAGGTGAGCAACCACGGTATTGTGTCGTGAACATGGGTACAGTGTCGGGAGCCCTTCCGTGGCCTATTGAGGGCCGCAAGGTGCCGGCTCTTCATATAGAGTATGGCTGTCATGGCACCCACAGCAATGTGGCTGCCCCATTCACACGGATTGAACAGGGACCAATATGTGCAACCAAACAGAGTAGTCAGAGCACCAAGGGCAAACTTTAGCACACAACACATTGCAAAGCATGGCTGAACAAATTGCTACCACACCCTGGGAACGTGAGAAGTCAATTCCAACCCCAGTTGACCCCGAGTCCCAATACAATTGAAATTAGCAAATAATTCTTAGAAAATACCCAAAGTCTTTGGTCCTCAGCCACCCAATAACTACAGTCACCAGGTTTGTAAATTTAAACACAATTATTTTTTATTAAATACAATAAATATAATTAGATATTCAGCAATACAACTGGTTAACTATTATCTAATTCCTCACTCCCCCTTTTAAACTCGCCCCCGTCCCCACACATGCAACACAGACAAACACAGAGGGAAAAGAAGAGTGTAAAATAAGGATGAAAGTAAAAGGATAAGAGTCTTTGTTTCAGATGGACATCTTCCAGTACACCTGGCCTCAATCTAGGCCTTCAGTGCAGGTTTTTGTTTTAAATCTGTACTGTTTTCACTGTAGATTAATCCCAATCTCAAGACGTCTATGCAGGTTCAGAAAAACAGCAACGAGGCAGTAGTTCTGGACAGACAGAGAGAGAAAGAGAGGCAGGCACTCACATATGCTCTTCTCAGGATCCAGGATCCAATGATGGTCACTTCCTGCGTCCTCTAAAAACCATACCACTTGGGTAAGACCTAATCACTGCCTGTCACCAGGCAGGCTACTGCCTTTTCCCAATTCATAAGCTACCAGCCAGCTAATTGAACCAAATCCCTCTGATCTCTTGGATGCCAAACAGTCTGAGTTCCACCTGCCTCTCTTCCTGACTCATCATCCTGTGAACACTGTCCCCATCCCAGGTCGCTGGCATCTGTGGCCATTTTAAAGGTCTGGATAAACCCCATCCACCAACAAGGCCCTCAATCCTCGAAACTCTACTTGATGTTCTGCGGACCACACCATTTCCACTTGTTTCGCAACATATTCACATGCACTGGATTTCAGACTCTAACTGAGCGAGTCTCCGTGGGTTTATTGAGATGGATGTTGCACTATTGGTTTAGAGTTTCCTATGTCTAAATCATGATTAGTTATTGAAGTGCACCCTGGTGCATCATTACAAAACTGCCTATATTTTCCGAGTATCTTTATGCGATCTTTTCTCTTTTCTTCTTCTACATGGACAAACTTGGCTTCTCGGGCTACCTGACAAGGTCCTGTGAGTCATTCCAGACATGTGGACATGTAATCCAGCATTGAGGACTTATCCTGTTGTTTTAGAAACTTCTCTTTCATCAATGTTAATGGACCCCATATTTCTTGGCCATAAACTGATTCAAATACATGTGCTAAATCCACTAAATTCATTCGGAGAATCTCTGGTGGCAAATAATAAAAAATCCAATCCCTGTGCCAATCGCTTGGACGTTCATGGCACAAGGCCTTAATCATAGTTTTTGAGCCTGATGATATCTCTCCAAAGCTGTCTCTCCCTGATTTTGTGGATAAGAAGCGATTGATTTTAATAGTTTGTTTCCTAAACTATAAATCATATGCTGGAAAATTTTAAAACCCTGGTCAGATTGTACTTCTAAGGGTAGGCCATAGCATGTAAAAAAATACATCAACGTTTCCACTACTACTTTAGTTGTAATTGTTCTCACAAGTATAGCTTCTGGAAATTGGGTAGTCATATCCATGATTGTAGGAATGTTCTGATGCCTCGCCTTTGTTTTTGTAAACAGTCCTGCGCAATCTACTAATACCCAACTAAATGGTTCTTCAAACACTGGTATGGGTATTAAAGGTGAAGGTTTAATCATATGTTGTGGTTTACCTATTACCTGACATGTATGACAGGTTCTACAGAGTCACCCTACATCTTGATGCAGTCCTGGCCAGGAGAAATGCTTGTTGACTTATGCCTGCGTTTTCTGAATTCACACATGTCCTGCCACTGGTATCTCATGTACTTTCCGCAGTACTTCCCTACAAGATTTGGGTGGTGCCACTATCTGATGAACAACTGTTCATTCCTCGCCCGGAGATCTATGAGGATGTCTACACTTGCTCATCAAAATTCCGTTCCTAATGTCATAGCACTCTGGAAGTCTTGAATCGCCTCAGTTGCAATGCTTGTGAGAGCTGACTGTACTAATCTATGCATCTCTGGGCCTCAATTAATGAAGTCTTACCAAACACCTCCTCAGAAATATCCTCATTCTCAAGGATAGTTTTGGCTACTCTACCATGTCATTGTGGTGTGACTTTAATCTTTGGTGGCGAACTTTGATTAGCCATTGCCCTGGTCACAGCACATGATGGAACAGTGTCTGGAAATTGTTGCTGTAACTGCTCTGTCTCCTTATCTTTCCTCAGATTACCTCTGTAATCACGGGTGAATCTCCAAGCTTCACCCATCAAATCATTCTCCAAAAGCAGGTCTACTCCGTCCACTTGTAACTTCTTAACCACTCCGACAACTACTGGACCTGACAATAAATCATACTCCAATTGTATTTCATACAATTGAACTGAGATATAATCTCCACTTATCCCATTCATTAATACCTTAGCTTTCATTGAACTCTCTGGAGGGAAGACCAAATCCCTCTCCAGTGAGAGAGTTTGCGTAGATTTCATAGAATCCCTACAGTGCAGAAGGGTGCCATTTTCCACATTGATTCTGCATCGATTCTCCAAAAGAGCACCCCACCTAAGCCCATAGCCCTGCCCTATTGCCGTAACCCCACCTAACATTTGGACACCTAACCTACGCATCTTTGGACTGTGAGAGGAAACCAGAGCACCCAGAGGAAACACATGCAGACATGGGGAGAATGTACAAACTCCACATGGTCACCCAACGGCAGAATGGAACCCAGGTCCCTGGAGCTGTGCTGCCATGCCACTCTGTGCCCCTTAAAATAGTTACGGGTTTGGCTACATCAGTTGATGAAAATGGGGTGACTATTTCCTTTTACAAAAACGCTGCATATCTCTGACCTACCTCATTCATCACACCTGCTCAACATTTACCTCAGGTTTCTTAAGTCCAGTTAGAACTACAGTCTTCCCTTTACGTTTGTTCCCTTTTCAGAATCGTCCTTATGAACTCCAGTGTGGCCCATGGGCTTTCCCCACAATTTCCAACATAAATAACAAATGTGTCCCAGTTTATTGAAATGGTAACACCTTGGCCTTCACCCTCAGTACTTTCCTTTGCGGTCTGAGGAGGGGATTCCGGAGCATTCCCAGCTATCCATTCCTCACCTTGGTTACCTGCCCTCCTTTCACTCTCCCACTTCCTATCCTTTTCAACATTATGAGGGCGATAAAACAAAGTTTTACATTTATGGATCAGCTCATAATCGTCAGCCCTTATTGCTGCTTGTCCAGCGGTCATCAACCTTTGGTGTTCAAAATGGGTTGTATCACAGGGGGTAGGGAACTCTTAAATTCTTCTCAGAGAATGTCATAGCTCAGAGCCTCATAGGTAGTTTCAACTCCCAATGCTCATACCCAACTATTAAAATTGTGCTTCTTATCCCCTTCATATTCAGCATAAGTCAGTCTGGAACTAATTTGTGTGCACTGAATATCATTTTTTACCTCGTCATATCACTTAGATACCTCCACTTTTCTTTCGGTCACTCAGTTTGAGTTGCTATTTTCACAAATGCCCTAAAAAATGTTTCTACTTCCTTTTCTTCAAATTTTGTGAGGGCCTATATAAACTTAAACATATCACCTCTGGGTTCCATTCTAGGGTTAAACATAGAAACATAGAAAATAGGAGCAGGAGGAGGACATTTGTCCCTTTGAGCCTCCTCCGCCATTCATTATGATCATGGTTGATCATCCAACTCAATTGCCTAATCCCATTTTTGCCCATATCCTTTGATCCCCTTCACCCTAAGTGCTATATGTAACTGTTTTTTGAAAACAAAATGGTTTGGCCTCAACTGCTTCCTGTGGCAATGAATTCCACAGGCTGACCACCCTCCAGGTGAAGACATTTCTCCTCATCCCTGCCCTGAATTGGTCTACCCCGTATCCTCAGACTGTGACCCTGGTTCTGGACAAACCCACCACCGGGAACATCCTTCCTGCAGCTCCCCTCTGTCTTCTGCAGATCTCTTTTAATTTCCAGTGCCTTAAGCTGGAACTCTCTCTCTGACTCCAACTTCCTCATTTCAATTTCATTTGAAAATCTTTATCTCTTTCTTTATGCTGCATTTCCATTCCTTTTCCCATTTAAAAAAACTCCCTCTCATGCTCAAACTCAACCAAATTCTCTCTGGCTCAAATTCCCTACCAGAAAATGACTTTGATTATACACCACTCTTGGGCTCTCCTGCTCAAGCATTCAACCAACATATCATATACCTCTGCCCTCCTAGCTTTAGCTGGGACCTCTATTTTTAATTTACCTGCCAATTTGATTAGCTTGTTTTTTTGCAGCTCTTGTAAATAAACGAAAGGTAAGTTGTCTACCTGAAGACGAACCATAGCAGCCTCCAGAGCCACCCTATTATTCTACTGCAAACCTGGTGCCTTTTAAAAATTTACACTGTCAGCCAAACATCGCTGTCTACCATTCCAAAGAACATGGAACCAAGCCCCCAAATTATGTTACAATACCCTGGCCTAGTGCACGGTCAATTCCAGCCCCACATGACCCAGAGTCACAAGACAATTGAAATTAATAACTAATTCTTAGAAAATAGCCAAAGTCTTTGGTCTATGGCTGCACAATAACTGTAGTCACCAAGTTAATAAATGTAAACACAATTAATTGTTATTAATAGCAATAACAATAATTGAATATGCAGCAGATTAACTATTATCTAATTCCTAACCCCCTCACTTTAACTCGCCCCGCTTTCTACACAAACATAAAAAAGACAAACACAGAGAGGAAAGAAGGGTGTAAAATAAAGATGAAAGTAAAGGGATAATAGTCTTTGTTTCAGATAGATATCTTCCATTGCCTTTTTTCAATCTAGACCTTCAGTTGGAGGTTTTTATTTCAGTCTGTAATGGTTTTCACTGTAGATGCATCTCAAAATGTTTCTGCAGGTTCAGAAAAACAGCAGATAGGCAGTATTTCTGGAGAGAGAGAGTGAGAGACAGACAACCATTCACAGCTGCTCCACGCAGCATCCAGGATCCTTTGACGGTCACTTCCTGCATTCTCTGAAAACCATCCCATTGGGTAGGATCCAATCACTGCTCGTTTATGGGCAGAATACAACCTTTGTCCAATTCATTGGCCACCAGCCAGCTAATCGAACCAGAGAACAGCAAGTAACCCTGATTACTAACTTTATTTGTGAGTTGATTTTGAACTGTATTGGGTTACTCTGTTGAAATATATATAGTGGCAAGTGCAGATAGTGAGTTAAAATGTTTCCTTTTATTTAAGAATCGTTTACTGTAAAGCTATTTCTTTGATGTTAATGTGATTAATTCTGTGTTTAAATTAAAGTTTGTTTTAACTTAACTTAAAAGATATGTATTGGTCAGAGTCATCACTCCTGGGTGAAGTATCCTTTCCTCACACTTTTATCAATTGCAAATTGTTTGGGCTTTATCTCGGGGTTTCCTAACAAATAATTGGGGTCTGATCCGGTATACTAACAATAGATTAAAAAGTTGTGCCGCACACTCTCTTTGTGTTGTTGGAAATTATAAATCACAATTCAAAAAAGTGGAGACAGTGTGGTGGTAGAGTGTACTTTCCTGCTGTGATAATGCAGATGGAGGAGGAGGCGATAGAGAGGGCATGCTGGCTGTGGAGCCCAGAGAGAGTAAGAGATGCAATGATAGTAGACACAAATCCTTTTCCTTTGTCATTTTGGTGCTGCCTCTGTGATCAGTGATGATCATTTGAAGCTCTTGTCACATACACCCAGGAAAAAAGGCTGCATTGGGCTGTTGTAAATTGCTTTCGCTTCAGGCAAAAGCGGCGTACAATGTTTGAGGAAGGGGAGGATCAGAATTTAGATGACAAAGCAAAATAGAGGGAAAGAATCAAAGTATTTGGGCAAATTAGTACTGAAGCACAAGTTAACCTAAAGGAGGCACAGGTTGGGAGATATCGCCATACATGGAACCATCACACGCCATTCCAGAAAACATGCACAACACCCAGGAAGGAGTTACAAGAGAGGAAATATATGTTTTGAGAGCCTGAGCTAATTTTAAAATATAGCAAGAGATAAGAATACATTGAGGGAAGCCACAGGCGTGGCTTTAACTACTTAATCTATATTGCACGGCCGCATGATGACATTGTTTTATTGTATCATAGCATTCAACAGGCTTGAGCACAGTTGGTAAAATAAAAATCACTCAATAGTAGATATGTTGACCTTGTCCATCTGCTACCAAGCACTTCTCTCTGTGCAGATCAGGAATGCAACCAGTCTGAGTCCTCTGGAGGAAAAAGCAAAAGACTAGACATTAAAAATTCTGGATCAAAAAGTACAAATGAAAAATGCTGGAGAAACTCTATAGGTTAGAAAATTGAGAATGATTAGCAGGTGTGAAGGTGGGATCAGGAAATGAAAAGGACCAGTGATAAGTATAAGTGGTAAAATAAGACATGCTAAGATGAATTAAAAATCAAAGGCATAAATCTGAAACTGAAGACAGATTTTTAAGCCTCCTGGGTTGGAAGGTGGGCAGAGCGAATAAAACTGAGTATACTGTCATGGGTGGCATTCCTGCCCACACCCACGATTGACAGAATTTTGTGTTGGCTGGGGAGATATGAAATGAAATGAAATGAAAATCGCTTATTGTCACAAGTAGGCTTCAATGAAGTTACTGTGAAAAGCCCCTAGTCGCCACATTCCGGCGCCTGTTCGGGGAGGCTGGTACAGGAATTGAACCGTGCTGCAGGCCTGCTTTGTCTGCTTTAAAAGCCAGCGATTTATCTGACAGCCTGCTCACCCATGACCCACCAAAGTCCAAAAGTGACCAATTAATGGCCACCTTGACACCCCTTTGTGCTACCGAAGTGCGGGATAATAACTATCTCCAACAAGAGATAATCTAACCACCCCTTGACAATTAATGGCATAATCATTGCTGAGTCCCTCACTATCAAAATCCTGTATGTGGGGGGGGGGGGGGGGGGGGGGGGGGGGGGGGGGTTACCATTAACCAGAAACTGAATTGCACTGGCCATTTAAATATTATAGGTACACCAGCAGGCCAGAGCCTGGGAATCCTAAGGTGAGTAACTTGCCTCCTGGCTCATATGACCATACAAATTTGGCACAGGAGTACTCCATTCTGCATGTTGAGTCTGCTTCGGCACTCAATAAGATCATGACTGATCTGATTGTGGCCTTAACTTCACTTTCCTTCTTAAACCTTTGACTCCCTTGTCAATCAAGAATCCATCTAATTCAGCTTTAAAAATATTCAGTGCATCCACTGTTCTCTGGGGAAGAGAATTCCACAGATTTATGATGCTCTGAAAGAATTTCTCCTCCTCTCTGTCTTAAAATGGGAGGCCTCTTATTTTTTAAACTGTGTCTGCAGGTTCTAGTTTTTCCCACAAGGGAAAAACATCCTTTTTGCTTCCACCCTTTCAAAGTCCCCTTATGAGCTTATAGGTTTCAATAAGATCACCATTCTTCCAAACTCCAATGGGTACAGATCCAAGCTTTACTCATAGGATAGCCCCTCATCTGAGGAATCAGAAGTTATTTTTATTATTCCGATGGGTATTGATGTCGTTGGCTAGGCCAGCATTTTTATTGCCTATCCCGAGTTACTCTGCAGAAGCTGGTGAGTTGGTGAGCTGGTGGTGGCGGTACATTCACAGTGCTGATCGGGAGGGAGTTCCAGGATTTTTACCTGACAACAGTGAAGGAACGGTGATATATTTCCAAGTCAAGATGGTGAGTGCCTGGGAATGGAACTTACAGGCGATGGTGTTCCCATGCATCTGCTGTCCGAGGTAGTAGAGGTCGGAGGTTTGGAAAATGCTGATGAAGGAGCATTGCTTCAGTGCTCTTGAAGATGGTGTACACCAGTGGTTTTCAAACTTTTTTTCCGGGGACCCATTTTTACCAACTGGCCTACCTTTCGGACCCACGCCAGGTGACCTTCGCGACCCACGCCAGGTGACCTTTGCGATCCATGCCAGGCGACCTTCGCGACCCACGCCGGCCGACATTCGCGAGTCATAATTTTCTCTAACCTTTTAATGCGAGAGGTGAGCCTGGCTTGGTCCTCGCAATCTCACTCCAATCAGGTTCACAGGAAGAGAGGGCTATGCCCACATCGGGTGCAGGATTCAGCCGGTTCCTTTGTGACGTCTTCATCTTTGTGAGGACGGAAAATCCAACCTCGCGCGTGTGGGTTGTTTTGTGAAGGGCAAAAGCAACAAAATGCTTGTTTTACTCCACTCTGGATACTCCTGTGAGATACTATTCCAGAATGCTGACAGCCTCATTGAGTTCCGTGTTTTTAATGTGCTGTCACAGCTGAGGCGCAGAAGTTCAGTTTCTTCATTTGGAGTTAGCTGCAAGTTAACAACTGATTCTGGGGTCTCAAACACAAAGGGATTTTTCACCCACCTATTCTCTCTCAAAATCTGGAACTTCTCCTCTGGAAAGTAGCGAGCAAAATTGTTGATCCGCGAAGCCATATGCAACTGAATAAGGCTTGCCAGTCCATTTACAGTTTCCTTGGGCGAAATTCTCTCCTACCCGGCGGGGTTGGGGGTCCCGGCGTAGCGGAGTGGCACCAACCACTCCGACGTCGGGCTTCCCCAAAGGTGTGGAATTCTCCGCACCTTTAGGGGCTAGGCCCGCGCCGGAGTGGCTCCCGCTCCGCCAACTGGCGGCAACGGCCTTTGGCGCTACGCTGATCGGGGCAGAAATGTTGCCGAGTCACTTAATGGCCCGCGAGAACATGCGCCGACTTGTCCGTGAAATGTATGGTGGGTGGTGGGGACCCTGGTACAATGTGGTACTACCCTGAGAGTGTGCCACTAGCAAAAAGGAGATAGGCAAGTAGAATGGCAAGAATGAAATACTGAAAGATTGGGTCAGGCTCCAGGGGTCTAGGAGACTGGTGGAGGAAAGAAAATAGATGGAGGTCACCTTTCCAGTCCAATGTTCTGGCAACCCTTAAATTCACCTCACTTACCAGCTTATTCCCTGAAGTCCTCTTTTGAGTTGGTTTAGTCAATTTGGCAGTATTAAAGGTACTTTTTTGAAGAACCACTTGACCGTGGAACTGAGTCTGTGAAAATGTCTTCAAATTCCATTTTACTGAAATACTGCTTATACTGTTACTGTGGATTTGGTTTTATTGTCACGTGTACCAAGGTACAGTGAAAAGTTCTGTTCAGCGTACAATGCAGACACATCGTTCCATGCATAAGAATTATTAGGACATACGATAGATACACAACGTTATACTGTCAATACACAGACACAGTCATCAGGTGAAGCATACAGGAATGCAGTACTATTCAGTCGTGATGTGTGGAGAGATAGGTTCAGTCCAGTGGGGAAAAAGCTGTTTTTCAATCTGTTAGTGCGTGTTCTCAGGATTTTATATCTCCTTCCAATCTAAATAGATTGGAAGAGAGAATAATCGTGTGGGAGGGGTCTTTGATTATGCTGTCCAATTTCCCAAGGCAGCGGGAAGTGTAGACAGAGTCAATGGGTGGGAGGAGAGTTTGCTTGATGGACTGGGCTGTGTTCATGATTCTCTGTAGTTTCTTATGGTCTTGGGTCGAGCAGTTGCCATACTAAGCTGTGATGAAGCCAGCTAGGATAATAATAGTAATCTTTGTTATCATCACAAGTAGGCTTACAGTAACAGTGCAATGAAGTTGCTGTGAAAATTCCCTTGTCGCCACATTCTGGCACCTGTTCGGGCACACTGAGGGAGAATTCAGAATGTCCAAATGACCTAACAGCACGTCTTTCAGGACTTGTGGGAGGAAACTGGAGCACCTGGAGGAAATCCACGCAGACACAGGGAGAACATAGAGACTCCATACAGACAGTGACCCAAGCCGGCAACCGAACCTTGGAGCTTGGAGCTGTGAAGCAACAGTGCTATCCACTGTGCTACCGTGCCGCCCACAGCCACATGGATTATGAACGGGCGGACAGGCAGGAACTAGGTTTGTCCCTTGGAATGGGTTCACAAGATCCAGGGTCGACCTGTGCGCGTTTGCCCCCCCCCCCCCCCCCCCACCCCACCCAGCCCAGCAGAGACCCCCTGGATACTCCCACCCCCAATGGCAGCCAACCCCAACTGAGGCTGGACCTCCCCCCCCCCCCCCCCCCCCCCCCGCCCCTGCACCTAGCCCCTCCCACCCCCACCCTCCCACAGGCACAGCAAGCCCAGTGTCTCTGGGCACTTTGCCTGTGAGCAAAGATGGCAGCAGCTCTTCAAACATGTTCACGTTTTTAAAAAGGAGTGCTAATCGGCATCAGCTTGACCACTTGCTGGGGAGGTTGTTGGATCACGGGAGGCTGTTGGATATGGGTGGCTTCCATTAAATGTATGGAATTAGGGCTAAATTGGTAATTATTGATTTCTCACCACGTTACGATGGTATCCCAATATCATCTACGGGAGCGGGCCGGTTATGTCTCGAACGGTTTGGCGCATGGCGCGGTCCTTTTTTTAGGTCTCATCGCCCTCTCGCTCGAGCATAACGAGGCCACTGAATCGTGCCCTTAGATTGATGAATTTCTGGACTCTCGGGGAATCAAGAGACATGGGGTTTGATAGGAAAATGGAACTGAGGTTGGCATTAATCTTATTGACTGGCAGAGCCAGGGTGAGGGGTCATCAGTCGTTTCTTCCTCCTATTTCTTATGCTCTTATATTCCTTTGCCAAGAAGGGAGGTCCCACGACATCATGGTGGCAGGGCGCACTCTAAATGAGCTAGCCCCACTAGCAACCTCAGCTCTTGACAGATGGGGGCCCCATTTTTAAAGTCCACTTGGGGCAGAATATATGGGAGGGGATTCTCCATTGCCCGACACCAATATCATAATCAGCAATCGGGCGGAGAGTCCCTTTTTACAACACAATCGGGGGCGGCGCTTTTTTGGATGCTCTGCCCCCTCCAAAATGGCATCATAGGGGAGTACGCCGCACGCCATTAGAACGGCCTCATGCCACCTGAAGGTCCTCCCCCGATGTTCCACTCTTGATGGGCTGAACCTCACGTGGTGGCTGCGAACTGTGTCCTGCGTCGCCATAGTCAGGGGGGAGCCATGCCACTGGCTGGGGGTGGCTTCAGCAAGGGCTTGGGGGACCGGTGGGGGGGTGGTCCAGGGGTGGCGAGGGGGGCTCCAGGAAGCACTATCTGGCAGGGCGGGTCTGCACACGGCTGCCGTAATGTTGTACGCCGCGTCCGCTGAGGTCATCTCCATGCGCATGCATGGCCACGGACCCGGCCACTCTCTGGCCAGTTTTGAGCCGGGAGTTTTACCCGGCGCCGCTGCTAGCCCCTGACCAGTCCCGGAATCGGTGAGGATTCGGCGTCGACTTAGGCATCGTAAAACGCCACAGTTCCTGTTCCGGCATCGGCACTTAGCCACAAAATCAGAGAATCCAGCTCATCATATTAATTAATAATAATCTATGAAGAGCTCAATGTTCTGAACTTTATTCTGCATTCGTTGACTTACTGCCAATTATTTATGTTGCTATTTCCTAATGAATATGTTTTATAATGATGAAATACTTTTTTGCTTGACATGGTCTTTGAAAGGATAAATCAGGGATTCATCAGGCATGTGTCACAGAGACCTCACACAGAAAAGTTAGAAATCCACTGCTCAAAAGTAGTGACGCCTGTGAGTTCAAATGTTGTCCATCAGAATGAAACCCCCATCCAGTTTTGTGGTCCACAGCTTTACCACTTCCTTCTCATGATGTGGAGATGCCGGCGTTGGACTGGGGTGAGCACAGTAAGAAGTCTTACAACACCAGGTTAAAGTCCAACATGTTTGTTTCAAACACTAGCTTTAGGAGCACTGCTCCTTCCTCAGGTGAATGATTTACCTGAGGAAGGAGCAGTGCTCTGAAAGCTAGTGTTTGAAACAAACATGTTGGACTTTAACCTGGTGTTGTAAGACTTCTTACTGCACTTCCTTTTCAGTATGTGAAGAGACGCAAGTATTACACAATGAGAATAATTAATTCCTCACCAACCATTGTTTGGCTCCTCTTTGTAGCTAATATAAATAAGTTCCCAGTTATTTATATTTTGAGCATTGCACTTTTCTTTCAAAGAGATACGAATCATGAAATATCTGTGGGGATTTTCCTGACATGTTGTAACTTCAACAGGAGATTACAGAGCCCCTTGGAAATAACGTGCATGGTTTAAAATTGCCACTTCTTCTGGGATATCTCTAATCCCTTGGTTGAAGTTATGACAGAAGATCAGGAGGATGTCAGGGACAGAGTGATTTTATAAGTAATTCTAAAGGATACAAGTTATAGACAAAGCTGTTAATATGAAAAGTACACTTTTAAGGCCAATCAAATCCATGAATATGTTATGACTTTCCATCTATATTGGTTGATATCCCATGGCATTGCACAGGGAGTCAAGATCAAGCATACTCTTCAGGTGAAGTGGGGTTAGGCAGCAATGGATAATTGGATCAAGGTATGAATAATTCAGTACCCATTTTAAAGTTGTACATTCTGTCCTTATTTTCATATTTCTCCCCTGTGAATTCCTCGGTCCACACTGCCTCTATGAATTTGTCATTACACTCTCCTGCCAGTGCTAACTTCTGCACTTGGAGGAGGGTGTAAGAATGCATTTTATACTGACAGTTAGCATTAATAAGTGTGGACATATGAATTTATAATGTAAAAAGTGATATGAGCTTTTCTATATATTCTATATGTTTGTGACACTGCAGTTCCTGTTTTGAACCTCAGTCATCATCCAGTTCAATGTGGCAGCACAGTGGTCTGCAGTCAGGAGGGAGTTGCCCAGGGAGTCCTGAACATGCACTCCAAACCCCATGAAGTCTCACAGAATCAGGTCAACCATGAGTAAGAGAACTGCCTTGTGATAACCACCTACCACTTCCCACTCCATGCTCCCATTCCCCTGCCCCACTTCCTGCTCAGCTGATGAATCAGTACTGCTCCATTTTGAACACCAATTGGAAGAAGCACTGAGGGTGGAAAGGGCACAGAATGTACTGTGAGTGGGGGACTTCAATGTGCATCACCAAGAGTGACTCAGTAGAACCACCACTGACTGAAATAGCTGAGTCTTGAAAGACATAGCTGCTAGACAGAACCAATAAAGGGGAGAGACCTACTTTACCTCATCCTCGGCAATCTACCTGTCCGGCATATCCATCACTGTACTATTACAATCAAACCGGAGAATCAGCCCTGGTTCAATGACAATGGGGGGGGGGGGGGGGGGGGGGGGGGATGCCAGAGGAACACTAGGCACACCTAAAACTGTGATGTTAACCTGGGAAAGCTATAACACAGGACCACTTTCACGCCGAACAGTTGAAGCAACATGTGATGGGCAGAGCTTAGCAACTCCACAACCAATAGATCAGATCCAAGGTCTGTAGTCCTGCCACATCCAGTTGTGAATGGTGGTGGACAATTAAACAACCAGAGGCTCCACAAATATCCTCAGTGATGGGGCAGCTCAGCACATCAGTGCAAAAGACAAGGCCGAAGCATTTGCACCCAGCTTTAGCTAGAAGTGCAGAGTGGATGGCCCACCTTAGCCACCTCCTGAAGCCCCCAGCATCACAAATGCCAGTGCTCAGCCAATTCAATCACGTTACTTCAGAACGAGTTGATTACCTAGCTATCGTCCCAGATGAGTATAGGCTGCTTTTCGCTTTGAGGGGTAGAGCTGACTGGTGGTGATTTAACCTGAGGATCACCTCACCTCAAGCGAGGGGCAAAGTTGAGAAGGCGGGGTCTTCATGAATAACCTCAGCTGGTACAGGACATTAGCCTCACTGTGCATCACAAACCAGCTGTCCAGCCAACCGAGTTAAACTTGTAATATACTCCCTAAGAGCACTGTGGGTGTACCTTCACCACATGTACTGCAGCTGTTCAAGGAGGCAGCTCACCACCACCTTCTCAATGGCAGTTAAGGGTGGATAGTAAATGCTAACTTAACTAGAAAGACCTCCATCCCATGAAAGAATAACAAAAAATGTAAGCTTTCCGAAAAGTTGGTTCATTCCCATGTATGAGGAAGGAGGAAGGTGGTCAACAAACACATCTTGCTCAAAATTCATCAAGAAAGCAACTTCTGCAATAATATCCCATGAGGTTCATTTGACGGGAAAGGAGAAGAAATCACAGTCTTGCTATCTTCGTTAGAGGCACCAGTCAAATAGGAGGACTGGTAATGTGCAAGTGATCTAATGATTTCTTTGTATTGACTGTAATCAACTGCACATCCAACAAGGTCACTGATATTGATGCAATAGCCCTGACACACATTTAAATGGCTATTGACAGAATGTCCCTGTAGAATTATTGTGATATATGACCCCATGTTATGTATAATCCGAACCCAAAATAATAAAATTTGCACCAGCGGCAGAAGAGATGTTTTTATCAATAGGCAGAGAAAGTGAAACCTTTCACTTTTTAGGTAAACCCATCTGTTCTGTGCAATCTATTTTCACTCTATTGTTTAGTGTTACTTTGAGTTATTTTATCATTTTGGCTCATTCTGAATCTTGCTGGAGTACAGTTCAAAGAGTCTGCCCAATTTTGTATTCTTTTAAATTGCTAAAAGTAACATTGAGCAGGGACCATAAAGATAAAAGTAAACTATTGCAAATACTGAAATCTGAGAGAAAAACATTAAATACTAGACAATCTCAGCAGGTCTGACAGCAGCTGTGGAGAGAGCTAGGGCGGGATTGTCTCAGCCCACGGCAGGCCGGAGAATCGCTGGGCCCGGCGTGAACCGTGTGACGTCGCCCTGACGCCGGTCTGCTGCGTGACGCCGCCCGCCGGTCTGCTGATTCTCCGGAGAGCGGCGAATCGGCGCTGGTAGTGGCCTCCTGGTGATTCTCCGCCCGGGATGGGCCGAGCGGCGGCATAAAAAATCTGAGTCCCGCCGGCGCCGTCCACATGTGATCTTCCTCGGCAGGAACTCGACGTGCATCCATCCGGGGGCGGCCTGGTTGGGGGGGGAGGAGTGGTCTGACCCGGGGGAGGGGGCCTCCGCTGTGGCCTGGCCCGCGATCGGGGCCTACCGATCGGCGGGCTGGCCTCTCGGGCTGGGGGCCTCATTTGCTCCGTGCCGGACCCTGTAGCCCTACGCCATGTTGCGCGGGACCGTCACGGAGAAGGGAGCCACCGCGCATGTGCGCAATTGCGCCGGTCGCACTGCGCATACGCAGACCCGCGGTGCCCATTTGATGCCGGTATCGGCAGCTGGAGCAGCGTGGGTTGCTCCAGTGCCATTCTGGCCCTGGGGGCATGTTGACGCCGTCGTGAAACGCGACGGCGTTTACGACGGCGTCACCACTTGCCCTCAGGATCAGAGAATCCCGCCCCTAATGTTTCTTTTCTGGATGACTATTAGTCAAAGCCCAGCTGAGACTGCTTCCCAGATTTACATAGATTTTTACCTTCACACCTTCGATTCACCCTAACTCTATTTGGACAACCTTGTGATATTTCCGTAGCAACGTTTGGAAAACCCCATCGGTGATACTAAATATTTCTAACCAATTCAATTTGATTTTCTTCAGCATGTCACGCCCCATGAGGCTTGACCTCTTTCCTTCTGCAACGACCAATGGCAGCTGGGCTGACTGACATTGGTCTGATACTGGTATGGATGCTGTCCCCCAATATCTTCAGTGCCTCTCTTGTATAACGGGGCTAAGGTGACTGCAGTACTGCTGAGATTCACAGGCTGCAGCCCTCCTGCAGGTACTTAAATGTTTGCTCAAGCACGACTGTGGCAGCCACCCCTGTATCGACCTCCATTTTAAGTGGATTGCCATCAATGGCGAGGGTGATCTCAATGGAGGATCTCACTGTATTAAGCTAGCATACTTCTGATGTCTCTTCAAGGCTTTTCACAAGCTTATTGACTGGAGTCACCATCATTTTTGGGGAGGAAATGTGTAGTAGACTGTCTGCCTGTACATCTGGCTTACAAATGAGATTTCTTCTTACATCTGTAATAGCTGAACTCTTTATAGATGCATCTGTCCTTGGGAGTGTTCTGGCACAATAGTAGCAAACATCCAAGCCTCGTGACTGCCTGTCACTTTTCTTCTTCTCTGGCTCCGCTGCTCCCTTGCTTCAGGAACCTCAAACAGCTGCCGTTTCCCGCCATACTGGTTCACCTCAGTCTGCACGCTTTGCCATTCAAAAGCGCTTTGTTCAGCGCTTTCAGTCGCTTGAGCCAACTCAACCGCCTTTTCCAAGAATATTGTGGTTTCTGCCAGCAACTTCTGAATATTTAAGTTGTTTATCTCGCAGACCAACCGGTCACACAGCATGTTGCTGAGAGAACTTCCAAATTCACAACGTCCCGACATTTGTCAAAGTCTGGCTATGAAAGCAGAAACCGTTTCACTGGACCTCTGATGGCAGAATGAAATTTGTATCGCTGCATAATAATGGAGGGTCAGGGGTTATAATGGCCCCTCACTACTTGCACCAATTGATCAAACGACTTGGAGTTCGGAGGCTCTGGAGATGTTAAACTACGCACAAGATTGTCTGTTTGTGGGGCACAAACAATTAGTCATATTATTTTTTTGTTTCTCTTCAGCTCTTATTTCATTGGCAGCGATAAAGTATCAAAATGTTTCAACATATTGGCTCCAATTGTCAACTTCAGGGCCTCAGGGGTTAGCTCCCCTTGCACCCCCGTGGATGAGCCCAGGGGCCATCAGGCACCCGAGGGATGTGGAGGCGATGGGGCCCGTGCCGGCGACTCCCGCAGGGGAAGTGCCAGAACACCGTAGCAACTTTAAAAAAAACAATTTCCAATTAAGGGGCAATTTAGCACGACCAATCCATGTACCCTGCACATCTTTGGATTGTAGGGGGAAAACCCACGCAAACATGGAGAGAATGTACAAACTCCACATAGACAGTGACCCAGAGCTGGGATCGAACCTGTGACATCGGCGTCGTGAGACGGCAGTGCTAACCACAGCGCCACCGTGCTGCCGCAACGATAGCAACTTGGACTCCCCCCGCCACCCGCCTCCGGTCCCTGGTGCATCTAGTGGGCACTATGCCACCCGGGACACTTGAGCAGCAGCAGGATCCATCCAGGCCCGGTTGCCCAGAAGACGCCCGGCAATGGGGACACAGGGCAGGAATCACAGCAGGCTGCCTCGATTCCTGCTGTACCATCTGGGGAATCGCCTAGATGTAGCGTTAGGGCCCGGAGGTTGGATACTAGTTAAGTTTATACCGGTGCAGGGCACAGTTTAGTTATAGGAGCTGGGGCACAAATCTGTAAATATTTGTTCACATTAAACACCTGTTGCCACCGTTACAACCTGCCTCGGTGCTCTGTCTGATGGGTGCAAGGGGTGGGCTGGTCTGGGCTGGCTGGGAGAGGGGGGGAATGGGAATGCGCGGACGTTGTGGGTGGCATGTATTCTACACACATCCCTCTGCCCCCCCACCATCCCCACCACTGCCTCTCCCAGTGATTCGAAGGCACCGTGTGATGGAACGGCCAGCTCGCATGCAGGGATCACCCAGGTGGACGGTGGAAAGTGCTACCATGGGCAGGAGTCAGACGTTGTCGTACGATGTGGAGCAGAAGAGCTGATCGCTGCACAGGTTGTCATCATCCTCCATCCCATTGACCAGACCTGCTGTTTCTGCCAAACCAGGGTCCCCACCCCACAGTGCAACAGGTGTGCACCATGGAGGGAGTTGCAGGTGGGGTGTGGCAGAGGGGGGATGGGGAAGTGAGGAGGTATGGGGATGGGATGCGGTGTATGTGCTCCTGGCTAGTCCCCGCCTCCACCCTTTCAAGTTGTTGAGCCGGGAGGTGGTCAGGGTGTCTCATGCGTGTTGGCCCTGGCACACACGTCGTGTGGTCTCCCGTGCCTTCCTGGGCACCATGTCCTGCCACCCTTGCCCTCCTCCGTATCCTCCTCATCAGACGAGGCCTTGCGTTTCTCCTCCTCCTCCAGCACATTGCCCCTCTGTTGTACGATGTTGTCGAGGACACAGCAGACTGCCACAATGCGGGCGACCCTCCAAGCGTTATACTGGAAGGCCCCTCCAGAGCGGCCCAGGCAGCAGAATCGCATATTCAGGAGATGGAAGCATCATTCAATCATGGACTCGGTCGCTTCATGGGTGTCGTTGTCGCTTGTTTCTGCATCGGTCTATGGGCTCTGAATAGGTTTCATCAGCCACGATTGCAATGGATCACCCCTGTCGTCCAGGAGCCAACACTCCCAGCTGGGGAGGCTTCTCGAACATCTCAGGAATCGTTGGGTATGCCAGGTTGAAGGCGTTGTGAACACCATCCGGGACACACGAGGACTCATGTAGCGCCTCCTTGGCACCTCCTCGTCCTCGGCCTCTTGGGCAGCCACCTCCCCAACCTGGGCGGCTGCCACTTGTCCCACTGCTGCACACTCTGCTGCGGCAGCTTCGTCCTCCTCGAGTAGCGCCCCCTCGTACAGCCACAGGGCATCCCCCAGAGCTGCGGCGACTAGGAGGAAGGCCACCATTGCTGGTTGTATTCCAACATCCATTGTCTGCAGGGGGTGAAAGGCAGACATGTTAGCATGGTGCGTACCCCAAGCCCAACCAGATCCAATGGGGTACATGGTGGCCCCAGTAAGCACTGTGGCCTCTGCCCCACATCCCCCCCCCCGCACCCTTGGCCCCGTTGCTGGAAGACAGTGTGGGTACCGTCGGCCAGCACTGCCCTCACCTGGGGTATGCACCGCGGCCCCTGTAGGTTGGGCCGTTGGTGGGTGGTGGCCAGGGGTGGGGGGGGGATGGGGGGGGGGAGGGGAAGGGTGGGGGGGTGGGGGGGAGGGGAAGAGGGGATGGGGGGGAGGGGAAGGGGGGGATGGGAGCACCCCACATCCGGTGTCACTCTGCAGAAGCAGGGGCCAAGGTGGGTCAGTGGACAGTCAAGTCGGACTGTGTACTAAAGAAGACAATACAGTGTTCCCCAATCAGAAACCCTGGCTCAACCCAAGGGTTCACTCCCTGCTGAAGTCCCGGATGAAGGCGTTCAAGTCTGACAACCCTGACCTATATAAGAAATCCAGGTACAACATACGGGAAGCCATCAGGGTTACCAAAAGACAATTGCATCAAACTAGAGTCCCAGGCCAACGGCACTAACCTACAACGCTTATGGTAGGGCTTACACAAGATCACAGGCTACAAAGCGAGGCCAAGCGGAATATCTGGGGCTGGAGCATCCCTCCCCGATGATCTGAACAAGTTCTGTACCCGCTTTGAACAGTCAGCCAATGTATCAGTGCCACCTGCCCCAACAGCCCTGGACACACCCATACCCACTATTACAGCCTTAGGTAGGAGCTGTCCTCTTGAAAGTTAATCCGCAGAATGCGACGACGGGCCCCGACGGAGTTCCTGGGTGAGCACTCGGAGCCTGCGCAGACCAGTGGCGAGTGTATTCACAGACACCTTGCCTCCGCTCCGAGGTCCCCACCACCTTCAAGAAGACCACCATAATACCAGTACCAAAGAAGAACAAAATAGCCTGCCTCAACGACTACTGACCAGTGGCCCTGACATCTGTTATCATGAAATACCTCGAGAGCCTAGTCATGAGACGGATCACTGCCAGCCTCCCAGACGGTCTCGATCCACTGCAGTTTGCCTCTCACTGCAACCGGTCCACAGCAGACGCTATCTCCCTGGCTCTACAATCAACACTCGAACACCTCGACAACAAGGACACCTACGTCAGACTGCTGTTCATAGACTACAGCTCTGCCTTCAACACCATTATCCCGCCAAGACGAATAACCAACCTCTGCAACCTTGGACTTGATCCCTCCCTGTGCAGCTGGATCCTTAACTTCCTCACCAACAGACTACAATCTGTCAGGATAGGCAACAGCACCTCCTCCACAATAGTCCTCAACACCGGGGCCCTGCAAGGATGTGTGCTCAGTCCTCTATTGTACTCTTTATACGCACATGACTGTGTGGCAAGATTTAACTCCAACTCAATCTGTAAGTTTGCGGATGATCCGACTGTGGTGGGCCGTATCTCAAACAACGACGAATCAGACTACAGGAGTGAGATAGAACATAGACATAGAACATACAGTAGTAGGAAACATGCAGAAGGAGGCTATTCGGCCCATCAAGTCTGCACAGACCAACTTATGCCCTCACTTCCACCCTATCCCATAACCCAATAACCCCTCCGAACCTTTTTGGACACTAAGGGCAATTTAGCATGGCCAATCCACCTAACGTGCACATCTTTGGACTGTGGGAGGAAACTGAAGCACCCCGAGGAAACCCACTCAGACACAGGGAGAAAGTGCAGACTCCGCACAGACAGTGACCCAGTGGGGAATCAAACCTGGGACCCTGGTGCTGTGAAGCTACAGTGCTATCCACTTGTGCTACTGTGCTGCCCTCTGTGCTACCGTGCCACCCACAGATAGATCACTTGGTTTCATGGTCTACCAAAAACCTCTCTCTAGATGTTGGAAAGATCAAGAAACTGATCATTGACTTCAGGAAGCGTAGCACGACCCCCCTCCCCCTCCCGCACCCTCCCCTCCCCCATTTACATCATTGGCTCCGAAGTAAGGCGACAGGAGTTATCCGCTGAGGTCTTGGCTGATGACGCCTATACGGAAGCCTCAGACCAATGCGGAAACATGATACAACGAGGCCCATGCAGCAACCAGGGGTGTGGTGGAGCGCTGCCTTGGGCTCCTGAAGATGAGATTCAGGTGCCTGGACCGCTCCGGAGGGGCCCTGCAGTACCAGGCCGACAGGGTCGCTCGCATTGTAGTGGTCTGCTGTGCGCTGCACAACATCGCGATGCAGAGGGGAGATGACCTGCTGCAGGAGGCGGAGAGAGAAGCCAGTGGCAGTGGTGCCAGCACAGAGGAGGAGGAGGAGGAGGAGGAGGAGAAGGCTGGCAGAGTGGCGGGCGCAGCCCGCAGACATGACCCAGGTGCTGGTGATGTCCAGGAGGCGGCACGACAGACCCGGCGAGGACGGCGGGCACGCGACGCCTTGGTGGCAGCACGGTTCACGCATCGCATGTGACGTCCCCGCTGAACACCAAACCACCACCTGCATTGCTAGTCGTGCAGAGGGTCACCACACAACTGCCACCACCACAAACCCCCCACCCCCTCTCAGTGTACACTGCTCCACTTCGACATCACCCTTATCACTGGGTCCAGACGGTATGGCACAACATTGATGGCTGTGCCAGCGGGTGTGATCAGTGCCATGTGGAATGATGACAGCCCGCTCTGCGAAGAGCTGTGAGCTCAGATTCGTTAGAGAGAGTCTGACCCATGGCATTAGCTGAATCATCCATCTTGGTGGCCGCTGAGATCGTCACTGACACTCCATCACGTGCCCGCGTGGGCTAGCTGTGGGAGGGGGTAGGGGCAGGGACTGCACACCCGGCACCGAGGTTTCACCACTCGTCAACCCCAGCGACACTCGGTCACCATCACGATTCCTGTGGCTGTGGAACAATCACACAGTATTACAAGTAAGGTGGAACAGTGCGTTTAATGTTAGCAATTATTTACAGGTGCCCTAGCCCCTACAACTAAACTGTGCCCTTCACCCGTGCCAACTTACTCAGTGTCTATCTTTGTTGCCTTACGGGCCCTAACACTACGTCGAAGTGACTCCCCAGATGATACAGCAGGAGTGGAGGAGGATTGCTGCGAATCGCCCCCCCTCGACTCGCTTCTCCTTGGCTAAGCGTTTCCTGGGGCGACCCGGCCTTGATGGGCCAGGCTGCTCTGCGGGCGTCTCGGGTGACATTGTGCCACCCTGCTCTGCCTGCTGCCCACCCGATGCACCAGGGATGGGACGGGGGGAGGCCGAGAATTCCGGGACGTCCCGTGATGGCCTTAATGGGACGGACCCCGAAACCTCCTCCTCCCTCGGGGAGCCCGGTGGCCCCCGGGCCTCACTTTGGGACAGAGGTGCGAGCGGGGAGGTGCCCCGTCGCACCACCGACACCTGGCGCTGCCAGTCCTGGAGGCCTGCAACGGTATCCACCAGGATCCGAAGGCTTGCAGAGACAAAGTCCAGGGAGTTAGACATTCCCGCCAGGGACTGTGCGATCTCAACCAGTGTGTGCACGACGCCATCCAGAACATGTGTCAGGCGGTTGATGCTCTCGGCGACTGACTGCTGCGACTGGCCAATGACCTGCTGAGACTCGGCCAAGGCCCGCAGGGCGCCGGCAATGTCGTTTTGGCTCTGGCACATTGCTGCCTGTGAGAGGGCAACCCTGTCCAGGGCCGAGGATGACGCGTGCATATTAACCCCAATGCCTTGCATAACCTGACCCATTGCCTCCACCGCGGATGCCATCCGTGCGGTGTCGGACTGGGTCTCTGCCATGAGCGGCACCACTCCCTGCTCTTGGACGCGGTTCGACTCCTCTAACAGCGTCTGCAGAGCCAGGAAGGCAGCCCTCTTCCCGTCATTGTTTCCCTGGGTTTCTTGAGGCATCGGCTGTGCGGGTGGGTTGAGAAACTCCAGGAACTCAGAAAACGTCTGGGAGCCAGCTGCATCCTGGGCCTGGTCTGGCCTCCGCGAGTCCGGGCCCTCGGTTGCTCCGACCTCCACCTGCTGTACCTGCTCAGCTGTGATGTGCCAACCAGACTGTGACCCAGGAGACTCAACACTAAATGGGCCCGCCGGGGTGTGTGTCTCTGCGATGATGGATGTTGTGGGAGATAGCAGTGCCGCAAGCCCGAGGTTTTCAGTGTTTAGGCCCTCCTCCAGGGTGTGGGGCTGCTCAGCGTCCGGAGGGTTGTCCCTGGCCATTTCCGGGGGTTGTGGTCTCGCAACCCTCTGGGCGTCCTGGTCCGCAGATTGGGTTGAGGAGGATGGGGCTGCCCGCTGATCGGGCACCCTCTGTTGTGCAGCCCCGGGTGAGGTGGCGGCAGATTCCTGTCTCCGTCTGGAGCCAGACGGCCCTGGTCATTCGGCATCACGTCCTAGGGAAGAGAATGAGACGGGTTATTTAGATTTGCTCGGCAGGCCGCTGGACGGTCCCAGTGGGCAGGGTGTGAAGGGACAGAGGATGGGGGAGGTGTCCCAGTGGGCAGGGTGTGTGAAGGGACAGAGTAGGGGGGAGGTGTCCAAGTGGGCAGGGTGTGTGAAGGGACAGGGGATGGGGGAGGGGGGTGTTTGTCATGCAGGGTTGTCTCACTTGCTGCAGATCCGCCAACCTCGCATAGCGCGATATCCCGGGTAGCAGACCCCCCAACAAGGTCCAGGGCCCTCTGCTCAAAGGTGGTGAGGGGGTACAGGTTGGGCGAACGCCCTCCAGTCTTGTGCCGCTCACGGTGGTTGTGAGCGGACTTGGCCTGTTGGGGGCGGGAACATAGGTAGATCATTACAAAACGGCAGGTATCAGCAGGCCGTTCAGATACTGGCACAGTTTGGGGGGTCAAGTTGTCATAAGACGATTGCATCTCTCCTCGGGGCCAGAGCGCTGGGTCTGTGACAACTTTGTGAACCATCCTCAAATAACTCTGCCCCAATCCCCCTCCACCCCCCCGTGCCGGGGGGAGGTGGGTGATTAAGTTAAGGGGGATGGATGGTTTTGACCAGGGGGCACCTTCTTGGCACTTACCCTGGCAGCCCTGGTGAGGTCGTGTAGCTTCTTCCGGCACTGCTCAGCTGAGCGAGGGGCCTGCCCCACAGCACTAACGGCAGCACCCACCTCACGCCAGGCCTGGCGTACCGCACTGGCAGGTTGGCGATGCCCTCTCCGCGGGCGGATGATGCCCCTCCTCTGCTCAACGGCATCGAGCAGCGCCTCTACGTCAGCCTCCACAAACCGAGGAGCAGCTCTCCTCGCCTCTGACATCCTGACCGACAGATCCTGTGGTCCCCCGCGTCGTTTTACGGCGTCACGTGGGCGTGATCGTGTCGTCGCCGCGTTCCGTCGTCATCACGCACGTGATTGACGCGGCCGCGTTACTAGCCCATTTCCCGGAAGTGAATACGTCGGGAAATGGAGCCTTCGCGACCGTCGTAAAACGCGCCCGATTTTTACGACGGTTTTACGATTTTCCGCGGGTGCGGAGAATCTCGCCCACTATTCATGATGCGCTATGCTGTTCTTGCTCATTCGTATTTGCTTTGTTTGGCCCTTGTTCCGCACTGTAATCAATCACTATTTGTTGATGTACCATTTGTCGATGTACTCTATTGACTATTCTTTTTGTTTACTATGTACGCACTGTGTACGTTCCCTTGGCCGCAGAAAAATACATTTCACTGTACTTCAGTACATGTGACAGTAAAAAATATCAATCAATCAATCAATCAAAACCATCTCTCCAACTGACCAGCATGGTAGCATTGTGGATAGCACAATTGCTTCACAGCTCCAGGGTCCCAGGTTCGATTCCGGCTTGGGTCACCGTCTGTGCGGAGTCTGCACATCCTCCCCGTGTGTGCGTGGGTTTCCTCCGGGTGCTCCGGTTTCCTCCCACAGTCCAAAGATGTGCAGATTAGGTGGATTGGCCATGATAAATTGCCCTTAGTGTCCAAAATTGCCCTTAGTGTTGGGTGGGGTTACTGGGTTATGGGGATAGGGTGGAGGTGTTGACCTTGGGTCGGGTGCTCTTTCCAAGAGCCGATGCAGACTCGATGGGTCGAATGGCCTCCTTCTGCACTGTAAATTCTATGAAAATCTATGATGTCCATTCTCCCGCAGGATCTGCAGCTGACAGAGCAGGCCCATCCGGGGAGGCCCCATCCCTCCCCTCAAGAGAGCACCTCAGAGTAGAGCTCTAAAGATGCCAACGTTACCGCGGCACAGCTGTCACCCCACTCTCCATCAGTGCAGAGACACACACCTCATTAGGTGACACTAGTGGCCAGGTGCGCCATACAGTTCAGATGCACATCAGATGGAGGCAGGAATGCCCAGGTAAGACAGCAGTCAGAGGTCCACTAGGTCCCAGTCAGATTTTGAGCCTCTGAAATAGGTTTACCCGGAGGTGGTGCAGACGATAGGGTGAGGCCATGAGATTCAGAGGGGGTGTCAACAACACTCCAGCAGGTCCATAGCCAATTGGAGGAGTTCCAGATTCTACGGACGCAGGAGATGGTGGTGGCAATGCGTGGCACCGAGGTCAACACTGCTAGGCTAGCGACCGCAGTGGAAAGCCTTGTGCATGACGTTGGAGGTGTCCAAGGTATGGTGCAGTCGGTGACAGCCAAGGCTGAGCGCCTCAATAGAATTTCCCAGTTGCTGGGGGACATCACCCAGTACCAGGTAGACCTCGTTGAGGCACTGCGGAACATTTTCCAGTCTTCGGTAGATGGAGCCGAGATGCCGCAGAGCATATCCTTGTCACTGGGGGACTTGACCCAGTCACACGTGGGAATTGCCAGGGTCCTCCAGAGCATGTCCCAGTCACTGAGGAGCATCGCCGAGGGTGTTAACAGCATGCTGCAGTCATTGGAGAGCCGCCAGGGCTGGCAGACCCAGATAGCTCGGGGGCAGCCGGGGCTCGATCCAGCTACTCCTCTGCCCCAGGGTAAATCTCAGGGCCATATGGGCACTGACTGGAAGAGTTGGCTTTGGTGTCAACCTGGAGTCATCCTATGGAGTGGTGGCGGGAGCCACCAGCTCCCTCGAGTTCCATCCCTCTGACAATGCCATGTCCCGCAGTCAGAACCCCGTACAGTGTGGCATGGCGGGGCATGTGCCGCAGGAAAGTGTACCGGGGCCCTCCGGCCCCAGAGGACGGCCGCAATTTACAGGATACAGTAATCAGAAGGCTGCCTCCACTGGTGATGTGCACCCTGGGGACACACCAAGACACAGCAGTAGAGCACAGAAGGCTAAGCACGCCGAGGATCACTGAAAGGGCACTTGGGGGGAGGGCGGGCGGAGGGGTAAGGGGGGTGAGGATAAAGGGTGGGGCAAGGGTCTGGAAGGGGTGGGGAGAGTGGGGCGGCACCATTGGGAGAGTGGGACAGTTGGGGAAATTTATGTATATCCTTAAAGTCTGTTGCCCTCAACCAATATGATGCCTCTGGCACTTTCTTCCGCAATGCAGGCTGAGCACCAATCCCATGCCTCATCTCCCTGATCATTGTGGTCCTGGGCTCCTCTCCCATCACCTCCTGGCCTTCATTAAATCTAAAATTTAGATTTTAGTGGGGGGGGGGGGGGGGGGGGGTCTGTAATCCTTTACTGTTCCACAGTTCCACCCACAAGGTCTCCACTGGGTGCTTCCCCTCATTTTATCCTCTCTCACCAATGAATTGATTGTGTTTCTAATCAGTAAGGCTAGTTTCCTTCACAAGGAATTCTAATTCTGCACTTCTGAAGCTCTGGCCTCGGAAATCCCTCGGAGCCGCTCCGACTCAGACTGCCTCAATAACTGATCACTTCTTGGTAGCCTAATCACTTTTCCCGAGTGCACATTCCCCAGGGTTCCAGAGATTGCTCGGAAGCATCTAATTACCGGCGTTTCAGCTTTTAACCAAGCAGCTAGCTTCACCGAGCTGGCACTGCGCTGAATTTCTCTGAGCTCATCTTTCTCAGCTGCCCCAAGTAAATACTGCTGGTGGGCTTTCTTGACCCCACTCTCAGTTGCAGTGAACTATCGGTGGCTCCCAGAGTTTCTTATCACCGGGAGCCACCAAACAGCTCCTGGGCCTTCCCCTGAGCCTCAACTGCACAGCCTGTTCACAGAATGACTGCTGCCTGCTTACACTTCTCTGAGTGACTCCACTGACCCTTGAACCGCTCTTCACCGACCCTTGAACTGATCTGGGAAACCTATCAAAGCACTCACACTGCGTCCTAACCTTGTTACTAGGCAAGAACCATTGTAGCAGCATTGGAACATTCTGTCCCTTAACTGTTACCGTGTCACAGGGGGACATAGATCAATGGATTTCTTAACACAGGTAAGAGTTTGTTAGAATTTGCCTGAGTCCTATAATTAATCAAATCTCAATGTGTTTAGCAGAATTTGAATTTGTGTCAACATCAGTTATTGGCCAAATCAATGGCAACGCAAAGCATAGGAGACAGTTGGCTAAATCCCACATCAGGTGTCAGTATCGGCTATTGGACGGAACATTGAAAATACTCAATCAGTATCACTTAACTATTTGAGATTGTCTGGCTCAAGCTTTTCCCTTTGTAATGGTTACTGCTTAACATTAAGCTATCAAGACAGCCATGATGCAAGTCTGGAGGCTGATCGAGAAGGAATTCACTTCAATGTACATTCTGGGTGTTATGCAGATTATAACTCAACCTCTGAGGTCAGACCTCATGGGACAATTGAAAATTTGACATCAGTAGAATCCAGGTTTTCTCATTGTGTGCCTGGAAGAAGCCGAGTTACATGAAGCTGTTGTAGAACTGTAACCGTTATTACATTATTGTTGTCTGAGTAATAACATTTCATTTGGAAACAGACCCAAGACTGAATTGTTTAACTGTGTTTTTAAAAAATTCTAACCAGTTTGATGCTTGAACCAACTTTCAAAAGAAAAAATCCGTATTTACAAAGCCCTTTTCGTAACCTTGATGACTTTTTCATGACCTTTGTCTGGCCCCTCAAACAGCAAAATGAAAAATGACCAGTTTGGTTTTGGTGATGTTGGTTGGGGGATGTATAGAAGGAGAAATTCACACAGGGTCTTGTTTTAACCTCTGCTGAAACATGGTACCCTTGGACAATGCAGCATTTCCCCGTACTGTACTGTAGTGTCAGTTGTCTGCTCAAGTCTCTCTGTTGGGGCTTGGACACACACCCTTCTGATTCTGCACTGAGAGCTCAACCATGAGGAAAAACAAGTGTGATGACATTAATAGGCTTGTTATTGTACATAACCTGTCTAGGTGTGAAGTGGACAGGTGAAGTTGCTTAATATGAAGTCACCTCGAGGAGATCAACTTACACATCAGTTTTGCACTCCTTACAGTATATTTGCAACAGGGAGCAAGCAAGCTTCCTAAACTTCATTTCTAATTTCCTGAACAGAGATCGACTCTTTGATGTTAAAATATGTCTGGTTTCCTGTTTTTCCTGATCAGACAGTGACATGGATTTCTAGTATAACTTTTGTCTGCAAGGTACTGGCTGCAAATTCGGGTCTGCAGGAACTACCTCTTGAGTCAGTCACACCCGAGGAAGTTCTGAGTATCTGAATGTTATGGGAGTTGATTCATGCAGCCATGTATCTACTTGCATGATGGTATAGCTCATGGAACCAACAATAGTGCTCCCTTGTGACTTGAACAAGATACTCCTGCTTCTTGCACAAGCTTTTCTTCAATATCACAAATGGAAGACGGAGTTTTTGTTGGACAGTGTCTGATATGAATCAATTCGTTTCTTTGTTTTGCAGTAATGTAAACATGCAAAATCCCCGTAATGATTAGATGCAGTTCAATCAGCACAACCTGTTTACATGCAGTAATATGAAATAAATAATTGTCTATACCTCACTGCATCCGTAAGCTTCACTACTTGACCCAAACAAGGGGACTTCTAACTGTCATCCTGTATTTCTAACCCTTTTGTGTCTGGAAGCCTACACAGCTTTCTTATTGAAAAACCTAACTTCCTTTGGAGCTTTAACTCAGGTAACCCCCTGCCCACAGGTCACACGTGCGTCCCGAGCCCCTCCACAGCAGGCAGTGTGAAGGTGAGTGGCTTCTCCTCTGTTTTCACAGCATACACTCTCTCGCACCCTTCTGAGCAGGAGCTGGCCCCTAAAGGGTCAAAATGGTGCAGAGGTCACCAGGATCAGCAGAGTTACAGCAACAACGCCTGTCTGACCTTCTCTGCCTGGGGCAACACGAGGCTCCAACAGAGTGGCGTGAGGAAGTGTGACCTGGTACCATCACAGACATTACACTTCTTTCAAGTCTGGTTGTTTAAGTTTGGCTCCTTTTGGGCAATCTATCAACATACTGTGGTAAACACCACTGGTCACACACTATGTGTATTACGGTACTGCCACTGTACTACAGTTAACACAGTAAATCCCAGCCTGCTGACTCCTCCCAGCAGGCGCTGTATAAAAGTGGATGCTCCCCTGCCCTGGTTCCAGCTGCAGGAGGCTCAACATCTTGTGCAATAAAGCCTCAATAGTTTCACTATTTTCGTCTCGTGGTCATTGATGGTACATCAATTTATTGCACTAGAATTTTAGAGATGAACATCTTAATCAAGCCTGATCGCCTGGAGCTGAACCCTGGCTAGCCTGCTTTGAAGGATACCTCGGAGCATCCAGAGAAGACCTCTCAGACCCGTGGAAGCTCCAGATCCCCTACTCGAGGGTGAGCCCACAGGTTTTCTCCCTCATTCGGGATGCACCCATCTACACGGAAGGAGTCTCAGGACGATTTCTTGCGTGCTCTGCGGATACTTGGTAGGAACTGTAATTGCCAGGCAGTGTCGGCAGTCCAACACACAGAACTGCTGATCAGAGACGCCTATGTCACAGGCATTAAGTCCAATTACGTTCGCCAGTGGTTATTGAAAGGGGGTATGCTCGACCTTACAGAGACTGTGCAGTTTACTAACTCCCTAGAAGTGGCCTCCTGCAATCTAGAGTCCTATACCTCCGACCGCGCGGCACCCTCGTGGGCATAATGGGCACCACCGTCTTCCGACCCAGGTACGCCGCAAGCCTGCGCTGCGCGGCAGCCAGCCAACTCCAGAAGCCCCAAATGCTATTTTTGTGGCCAGAACAAGCACCCCAGACAACACTGCCCAGCGCGGAGCGTGACCTGCAGCAGATGTGGCAAGAAGGGCCACTTTGTCTCTGTTTGCCAGGCCCAATCGGCTGCTGCCGCTTCTAGGCCCAGCATCGCTACACCCACCACGTGCAATCCAGGGGTGCCGCCATCTTCGCCGCTGCCCGCCACGTATGGCGCGTGAGCACCACCATCTTAGATGTCGTCCGCCATGGGCACCCCGTGGGCGCCGCCATCTTTGACGCCATCTTTGACCGCGCCTCAGGACCCCTGCTCGCCTGGCCGTTCGCGGCCCACCGATACCTCCACCAACGCCGATCAGCCCAACAGCTCCCAACATCTTCCGCAGCTCGCCTCCATCACCCTCGATCAGTCTCGGCCCCGCAACCTCGCTACGACGACTGTGAGGATCAACGGGCATGAGACGACCTGCCTCTTCGACTCCGGGAGCACAGAGAGTTTCATCCACCCTGCTACGGTAAGGCGCTGCTTCCTCCCGATACTCCCCGTCACCCAGTAAGTCTCTCTGGCTTCTGGATCCCATTCCGTACAAATCCGGGGGTACTGCGTCGTGACTCTCTCTGTAGGGCATAGAGTACAGCAACTTCAGACTCTACGTCCTGTCCCATCTCTGTGCTGCCCTGTTACTAGGTCTTGATTTTCAATGCCACCTCCAAAGCCTTACTCTGAAGTTCAGCAGACCCCTGCCCCCCCTCACCGTCTGTGGTCTCACGACCCTTAAGTGCGATCCATCCTCACATTTTGCAAAACTCACCCCAGACTGTAAGCCCATCGCCACGAGGAGCAGACGGTATAGTGCCTAGGACATGACCTTTATCAGGTCGGAAGTCCAACGGCTTCTGCGGGAGGGGATCATTGAGGCCAGGTCGGCCCCTGGAGAGCTCAAGTGATGGTAGTTAAGACTGGGGAGAAACCGGATGATCATTGATTACAGTCAGACCATCAACCAGTACACGCAGCTCAACGCGTACCCCCTCCCACGCATATCTGACATGGTCAATCAGATTGCGCAATATCGAGTCTTCTCCAGAGTTGACTTGAAGTCCGCCTATCACCAGCTCCCCATCCGCCTGGAGGACCGCCAATACACTGCATTCGAAGCAGATGGCTGCCTCTAGCACTTCCTTAGAGTTCCCTTCAGCGTCACCAATGGGGTCTCGGTCTTCCAGCGAGAGATGGACCGAATGGTTGACTAGTACGGGCTGTGGGCCACGTTCCCGTACCTAGATAATGTTACCATCTGCGGCCACGATGAGCAGGGCCACGACTTGAATCTCCAGACATTCTTCCATACCGCCAAACTCCTTAACCTCGCCTACAATAAGGAGAAATGCGTTTTCCGCACCACCCGCATAATCATTCTTGGCTACGTTGTGAAAAATGGAGTCCTAGGGCCCGACCCTGACTGCATGCGCCCTCTCCAGGAACTCCCCCTCTCCCACTGCCCCACAGCCCTGAAACAATGCCTGGGATTCTTCTCATATTATGCCCAGTGGGTCTCTAATTATGCGGACAAGACCCGCCCACTCATCAAGTTCACAGTTTTTCCCCTGATGGCTGAGGCCCGCCAGGCCTTCAACCAACATTGCCAAAGCCACAACGCACGCGGTCGACGAGACCCTCCCCTTTCAGGTGGAGAGCGATGCATCGGACGTGGCTCTGGCCGCCACCCTCAACCAGGCGGGCAGACCCGTAGCTTTCTTCTCCTGCACCCTTCATGCCTCTGAAATGCGGCATTCCTCTGTTGAAAAGGAGGCCCAAGCCATTGTGGAAGCTCTGCGGCATGACCTGGCCGGCAGGAGATTAACTCTCCTCACTGACCAATGGTCAGTTGTCTTCATGTTTAGCAATACAGTAGGACAAGGTCAAGAACAACAAGATCTTGAGGTGGAGGATGGAGCTCTCCACCTTTAACTACCAGCCAGCCCACAGCTGAATAGGCTCCTCTTGCCCATGTCTCTCTCTTCATTGTTTGCTTATTTAATCATTTACCACTATTTGTAAAAAAAACTAAAATGAAATGTCAAAATCAGCAGACAAATGGACACTGAGCTGGCTGAGAACATGAGATGAAATCATGCTGCTTCTTGATGGTGCTGATCAGCTGACCGCTCTGCAGACCTTCCCCAGCAAGGAAAGCAAGCAAGGGCTCAGAAAAGGGATGGGGAAAAGGGTGGCAAGCAGAAAACAACAAGTCTTTGGCAATCAGGAGGGTGTTGGGAAAGCCCACAAACGGGAAGCCGAGACAGGATCCATGGGCAGATGGAGGCCGGAAAGGCACACTGAATAGGAGGAAGCCCCACCTGCTATCTCCTCATGGATTTCTACTGAGGTAACGTGCCCAAACTTTGCAGACCCAGGTGGAGAGTCAATCTGAGTGTCTGAGTGTGAGATAGTGTCTGTGTCTGCGTGTGAGAGTGAGTTTTAAAAAATTCATTCATGGGATGTGGCCATTGCTGATAAGGCTAACAATTATTATCCATTCTTAATTGCCCTTGAGAAACAGATGGTGAACTGCCTTCTTGAACTGCTGCAGCTCACATGTTTAGGTGCACCCACTGTGCTGTCAGGGAGGGAGTTTCAGGATTTTGACCCAGCGACAATGAACGAACGCTGATATATTTCCAAATCAGGATAGTGAGTGATTTGAAGTGAAACTTCCAGGTGGCGTTGTCCCCATGTATCTTCTCCCTTGTCCTTCTAGGTCATAGTGGTTATGGATTTGTAAGGTGCTGTCTAAGGAGCCTTGTTGAGTTTCTGCAGTGCATCTTGGGGATTGTACACATGGCTGGCATTGTCTGTTGGTGGTGGAGGGAGCAAATCTAAGTGGATGGGCTGCTTTGTCCTGGATGGTGTCAAGCTTTTTGAGTGTTGTTGGAGCTGCACTCATCCAAGCAAGTGGAGCATATTTTATCACATTCCTAACTTGTACCTTGTAGTAGGTGGAAGACAGGCTTCTGGGAGTCAGGATGTGAGTTACTCATCGCAGGATTCTTAGCCTCTGACCTACTCTTGTAGCTACAGTATTTATATGGCTAGTCCAGTTCAGTTTCTGGTCAATGGTAACCCCACAGGATGGTGACAGTGGGGGATCCAGCGATGGTAATGCCATTGAATGTCAAGAAGCAATGGTTAGATTCTCTCTTGTTGGAGATGGTCATTGGCTGCACTTGTGTGGTGTGAATGTAACTTGCCACCTTTCAGCCCTGGATATTGTCCAGGTCTTGCTGCATTTGGACAAGGACTGACTCAGTATCTGAGGAGTTGCGAACGATTCTGAATGTTGTGCAATCATCAATGAACATCGCCGCTTCTGACATTATGATGGAGGAAAGGCAATTGATGAAACATCAGAAGATGGTTGGGCCTAGGACATTACCATGAGTAACTCCTGCAGTGATGTTCTGGAGCTGAGATGATTGACCTCCAATCACGAGATCCCATGATTACCATTGACTCCAGTATTGCAAGACTCCTTGATGCCACACTTGGTCAAGTGCTGCCTTTTCACTTCACATCTGGAGTTCAACTCTTTTGTTCATGTTTGAACAAAGGCTGTAATGAGGTCAGGAGCTGAGTGACCCTGGTGGAACCCAAACTGAGCGTCAGTGAGCAGATTATTGCTGAGCAAGTGCCACTTGATAGCATGGCTGTGTGAGTGAGTGGGTGAGTTTGTGTTGGTAAGTGAGTCTGTCTGCAGGGGTGAGTCTGTTTGAGAGTGTTGGGGAGTCTGTGAGTGTGTTGGGGAATCTGCGTGAGTGAGTGAGTCTGTGTTAGTGAGTTGGGGATTCTCTGTAAGTGAGGGAGTCTGTATGAGTGAGTCTGTGTGAGTGAGTGAGTCAGTGAGTGAATGGGGGAATCTCTAAGTGAGAGAGTGAATTTTTGTGAATGAGTAAGTGAGTGGGTAAATAAGCGAGTCTGTGTGAGTGGGTGAGTCTGTGTGAGTGAGTTAGAGTGAGACCCCAGAGTCCGGGAATGAGCTGGATACATAAATACACTTCCTCTCCTCCTCCCTCCCCAAAAGCCTTTATATGAAGCAGGCTGGTGTAATATTACTTGGGTGAAATATCTGTTACTCATTTCTTATGCCGAGTTAAACTTAACTTTGATGATGAACACTTAAAGTCTTCCAGTGATAACAAATTATTTATTGAGTAACAAATTAATATACTTGAGAGTTCTTTTCTGAAATACATTTACTAGTAAACAAATTAACTAAGATTGAATTAAATTAACAATGAATATGTCATAATATACACTCATGTTCATAATGAGATACAGACAGGCAGTGAGGGGCACACACAGGAACCAATCACCACACAGAACAACCAATTACCAGGCAGGACACTACTGGGTACATTACCAGTATAAAACACACGAGGAAGACTTGGCCTCTTTGTACTGGTGATAGCTGTAGCAACAGTCAGGGTGCAATGTACAGTCAGCACTGTGGTGATCCTCGCCTGAGTCACCAGGGGGCAGCGCGGGGACACCCATAAAAGGAACGCCGAAGGCCCGCCTCCGCCACTGGAAGCCGGAGGGGTTGGAGTGGCACGAGGTGCAAGAAACTGAAGGGTGCTAGTCTGTTTGGGGCCTAGTTGCAGAACATTGAAGAGCAGCCTTTTCTCAAGTATAATCTGTAATTTATTGTGGGACACAATAAATCATCCTTAACCTAAAGACGACTTCGAGCATTCTTTCAAGAAGCATAACATGGTACCAGGAGTGGATTCTCTGAACAGAGGGAACCAGCGCTACCAGCAAGACAAAGAAAGAAAAAGACAGCAGACAAAGAAGAAACACCAGCAACAGGCAGGCCACCAGACTTTGCAGCCTCTCAACTTCAGACGACTTTCTGCAACAATGGAACACACGGTACTTCCAGCGCCAATGAGAGCTACAGGTAATTTAAATTATAATTGGAAAATGTTCAAACAACAATTTGAAATGTACTTGTTAGCTCAGGACTTACATACAGCCACCGATGGAAAGAAAATTGCACTTTTAATCACATCGTGTGGCCAGCAACTGGTAGACACATATAACTCGTTCACATATGCGGATACTGAAGACAAAACTAAGTTTCAAGTGATAATGGCAAAATTGGATGAACACTATAAGTCTCAATCCAATGAAATCATTGAAAGATTCACCCTCCGTCACAGACTCCAAAAACAAGGGGAGACTATCACCCACTTGGTCACAGAGTTACGCTTGCTGGCACAAGGCTGCAACTTTGGTGATTTAACAAACTCACTCATCAGAGATCAGCTAATCTATGGTCTTGCTGACAAAAAACTAAGAGACTCACTATTACTGCAAAACGATTTAACACTAAAAACTACCATAGAAAAATGCTTGTTACAGGAGCAGAAAATGCAGCAGGTACAGGAGCTATTTGAAAAACATTCCTTACAAAACATCCACCACGAGGACGATATAAAGATGGTGAATTTCCCTCACAGGTCGTCTCTTCCGTTTTCCAGGCCGTCTCTTCCGTTCTCTGGCCCGTCTGCGCATGCGCACCGTCCTGAAAGACGCGATCCCGGAAGTGATCGGTCCGCGCATGCGCACTACTCGCAATACCGGCCCTGGTCTGAAAACCGCAATGCGCATGCGCCAACGCAGCATACGCATGACGTCATGACGTGTCATTACTGCGGCTCCTCCCACTTAAAAGGGCAATGTCCTGCCCAAGGAAAAAGGTGCAGAAAGTGTTCAAAAATGAATCACTTCGCCTCCCAATGTCAATCCACAGCTAAATTTCACTCGTCCACTCAACGGCATGGCAACCTGAAAGTCCGCACAGTTGATGTCACGAACACTCAGGCTCCCGACGACAATTTTTCCGACCATGAAGAATTCAACTCCTGGGAGCACACGTACAGCATTGGCATTATTAATGCCACAGCGGGACCACAGGCGCTGACGACACAACCTCGACACGTGCATGCCATCAACTCTGCAAGTGAATGGACTGCCACGGTGCATGTACAGGACTTCCCCATCACGTTCAAACTGGACACGGGAGCCTCAGCAAACTTGCTAACGAGCAAAGATCTTGCATCGGTCCCAGGGACGCACGAGGTGTTACCTGCAGCATGCAAGCTCACTGACTACAACGGCAACCCGATCATCTCCAAGGGATCCTGCCACCTACAAGTTGCCAACAAAACTGTCGTAACAGGCCTACGCTTTGAGATTGTGGAAGACAACAGGTCCTCGCTGCTCGGCGCTCAAGCCTGCAAGGATTTGCAGCTCATTCAGCGGATTTTCATGCACACGGCTGCATCATCACGCATTTACGAGGACATACAGCTGCTACTCACCGACTACCCCGACGTTTTCTCGGGCATGGGTACACTGCCCTACACGTACAGAATCTTGCTCAAAGAGACAGCCATACCGGTTGTTCATGCCCCACGGAGGGTCCCGGCTCCATTGCGGGACAAGCTAAAAGCCGAACTTCAGCGTCTCCAGACTCAAGGCGTCATCTCAAGAGTCACACAGCCGACCGACTGGGTCAGCTCGCTGGTGTGCGTCAAGAAGCCGTCTGGTGAACTTCGGATCTGTCTAGATCCCAAAGACCTGAATAAGAACATTCGCAGGGAACACTACCCGATCCCCAAGCGCGAGGAAATCACGAGCGAAATGGCAAAAGCTCGCATCTTCACCAAGCTTGATGCCTCACAGGGTTTCTGGCAAATGCAGCTCGATGAGTCCAGCCGCCTGCTATGCACCTTCAACACGCCGTTTGGAAGGTACTGCTGTAATCGGATGCCCTTCGGCATTATATCTGCATCCGAAATATTCCACAGAATCATGGAGCAGATGGTAGAAGGCATCGAAGGCGTATGTGTCTATGTGGATGACATCATCATATGGTCGGCGACGGAGAAAGACCATATTGCGAGGGTGAAGCAAGTCTTCCAGAGGATACACCACTTTGGACTCAAGCTCAACCGGGCCAAGTGCACTTTCGCACAGTCCTCTCTGACATTCCTGGGCGACACAATCTCAGAGCACGGGGTGAAGCCGGACGCTGAGAAGATCGCTGCAATTCAGAGCATGCAGCGACCACAGGACAAGAAAGCGGTTCTAAGGTTCCTGGGATTCGTCAACTTCCTTGGTAAATTCATACCCAACCTGGCAGCACGGACAAAGGCGTTGAGGAACGTGACAAGGAAGGACACGGAGTTTGCCTGGACCCAGGCTCACCAGGCTGAATGGGATGATCTAAGATACCAGCTGATGGCAGCTCCAACGCTTGCATTTTTTGACCCGGTGAAACCTACCAAGATCTCCACTGACGCCAGTCAACATGGGATTGGTGCTGTGCTACTGCAACAGGATGACCAGTTGGACTGGGTTCCAGTGGCTTACGCTTCACGGGCGATGACCGCCACAGAGTGCAGGTATGCACAGATAGAAAAGGAGTGCCTAGGGCTAATAACAGGAGTGACCAAATTCCACCACTATGTGTACGGTCTCCCCACTTTCATCGTGGAAACGGATCATAGGCCGCTGGTCAATATCATTGACAAGGACCTCAATGATATGACGCCGCGCCTACAGCGCATGATGATGAAGTTGCGCAGGTACGACTTCACGCTGGTCTACACCCCTGGCAAGGACCTTGTGATAGCTGACACGTTATCACGAGCCATGGACGCTGACAACCCGCCACTGGCGTCCATCAATGATGTGGAAGCTCATGCACAGTGGTGCAAGGAGACGCTCCCGGCAACGGACGAGAAGCTGCAGCAAATTCGTCAGGCGACACAGGAGGACGCCACCCTCCTTCAAGTCCTACACAACCTGCAGCATGGCTGGCCAAAGGGGCGGTGCCCACAGTTCCAGAATGTCAAGACTGAACTATCCGTGGTCGATGGCATTATACTGCGGAACGACAGGATCGTCATTCCAATGGCTCTCCGGGCGGACATCCTCCACAGGATTCACGAAGGGCACCTTGGTGCCGAAAAAATGCAAAAGGAGAGCGCGCCAATCTGTTTACTGGCCAGGGATTAACGAGGACATCACCAACATGGTGCTCTCCTGTGACACGTGCCAAAGACATCGACCGGCACAATGCAAGGAGCCACTGCAGCAGCATGAGATGGCCACGTCACCATGGGACAAAGTGGGCATTGATTTGTTCCACTCCATGGGCCGCAACTATGTCCTGATCATTGACTACTTCTCCAACTTCCCGGAAGTCCTGCAACTCCCGGATCTCACAGCAGCAGCCGTCATCAAGGCCTGCAAAGAAACTTTCTCCAGGCATGGCATCCCACGGACGGTCATGTCCGACAATGGTCCTTGTTTTGCCAGCTGGGAGTGGACGGACTTCGCCAAGATTTACAATTTCCAGCACATAACGTCGAGTCCCCACTTTCCGCAATCGAATGGCAGGGTGGAGAAAGGTGTCCACATAGTCAAGCAACTCATCAGCAAGGCTGCGGACTCAAAATCTGACGTACACTTGGCCCTCCTATCGTACCGTTCGTCACCTTTGAGCTCGGGACTGTCACCAGCTCAGATGCTTTTCAACAGGGATGTGCGGACAACTTTACCAGCGCTACACTTCACCAATCCTGATCACTCGCCTGTCCTGGATCAAATGCGTCAACAGCGCCAAGCGCAAAAGCAGCACTATGACAAGCAGGCCAAGGTACTGCCACCGTTGGCCATCGGCGACACAGTGAGGCTGCGAAACCCAGCTGGGGGTTGGTCCAAAATGGCGGTGGTCCTCCGCCTAACATCGCCACGGTCCTACGTCGTGCAGTCGGATGATGGAACAATGGTTCGACGAAATCGGCGAGACCTTCTGAAGGTCACACCTCGTCCACGGGTCCTTCCGATACTCGATCTGCAGGACACACTGGATCCACAGGACACGGTCATACATCTTCCTGACACCCCAGCAGCAGATGTCCGCACGGACACAAACGACCCTGGATCTCCAAGCCCACTCAGGAGGTCTACACGGATCAGACGTGCACCTGACCGTCTGAACCTGTGAACATGGACTGACAAATGCATCGCCCTGCCCTGTTCTGTGTATATATATATATAAACCTAACTCTTTACCTTTGTGTTTTACTTTACAGCTCTGCAACTACGAAAAAAAAAAAAAAAAAAAAAAGTGAAGAAGGGGGATGTGGTGATCCTCGCCTGAGTCACCAGGGGGCAGCGCGGGGACACCCATAAAAGGAACGCCGAAGGCCCGCCTCCGCCACTGGAAGCCGGAGGGGTTGGAGTGGCACGAGGTGCAAGAAACTGAAGGGTGCTAGTCTGTTTGGGGCCTAGTTGCAGAACATTGAAGAGCAGCCTTTTCTCAAGTATAATCTGTAATTTATTGTGGGACACAATAAATCATCCTTAACCTAAAGACGACTTCGAGCATTCTTTCAAGAAGCATAACAAGCACCTACTACACATGGCACAGGGCAAGTTTGGGCAAGCCAGACCAAGGTTAGCAAGCTTAGATTGACAGAGTGTCGACTCACAGTGAACTGTGTAGATTACTCGGCAAGTTCAATAAAACAGTGTTGAACCATCTACAGCGTTGGTAGCCTGTTTTCAAGTGATACTGCATCAAGTTGCAGCCCGTGTTAATCCAACACAGAGAACACATCAGAATATAACATTCTACACTCTAAGCTTGCTACACTTCTATCCTCTAGCTGCAACACACACAAAGAGAGCGGGAGAACAGCTTGAGCTTGCTTATATACTCCCAGTTAGTGTTGCCCTCTCATGATCATTACTGCACATTAACCAATCATGTATTTACATATACAGAGATCACTACAGCTGGGAGATGAGAAAATCCTAGGTTGAAATGAAACCCATTTCCAATCCCCACTTTTGTAGGAATTCTGCCAAGACCAGCTTGCCACCAAGGGAAAACACAAGTTCAGTGTTACTAAAACGCAAACCCTAGGCTCGGCCCTGGTCCCCATTCCTTCCCTGGAGACCAGGATTGGGGCCTTTTCCCTCTCTCCAGCTCTCTTTTTAAACTGAAAAGGTTTGCAGGTTTTATTGGCTAGCTCTGCTGCCTGGCATTTTTAATGGCCCTTTTAAATTCTGAGAATAGTGTACAACAATGGCAGGAATTGCAGGCTGTTAAACAGCCTGAAAGGTTGCATGTGGCCTCTTCTTCCATTGTCATCATTAGCTGATAGGGTGGTTAATCCCCTATGCTTTTGCAACCTACACAATGAATTGGATGGCAATTTGTACCCACTAAATGCCAAGCAAGAAGTTAGAGCCACAGCTTTGGCCATCACTCATGGGACTGTTTGGAACCAGACTTGAACATTGCACGTCCCAACCTTGAGGCAAGTCAGAGGCTGACTCTAATACAATGGATAGGAGACTTTTATTGACGACTGAGAGAGGCTAACAAATTGGTTATTGCTTCCTGTCTTTGGGGAAAACAACTGCCATTAACTCAATAAGTCAACACTTAACGTTTTAACTTGGGTGAGAATATATTATGCCTTGCGTAATGTTATTTAAAGTAACACTCAGAATTATTTTGTGGAACAATGGTCAAAATTCCAAACGTTACTGTGTTTCAGAGGAGTGTAAGAGAAATTTTATTGAGAATTGATGCTTTTTCATTGTAAACTGCGTCTTCTTTGCGTCTGAAATATGTTATTTGTGATACTTATACCTCATACTTCAGCTCCATGCCGGTATTTCGTGACCATGGACTTATAGTTTACAGTGGAAAACTAAAGAATTCTCTTAATCATCTGCTGTAACTTTGGCAGATAATCTGTGACCTGCACACGCAGTGGGCGGAATTTGCTGATATTTTGGCAAACGTCAAGTCAGTTGGGAAAACTGGGGTGTTGCCCATGGGCAGCAGTTACGGTTTTTCCCATTGTATCTTTAACCACTTAGACAGGGGTACATTTTTCTCGGGATTGACGCCACCTCGGTGACGGACTGAATCTGATTCACTCAGCCCACCTTCAGGCTGGGTGCTCCAATTATTGGGGATCTCCACTTAAACATCTCCCAGCACCTGTTCCAAGTCCGAAGCAGAGAATGGCTGCCAGGAAGGATGTGCCAAAGTTTTCAGACTGAGACGTGACCAGAATGTTGGACGTGATGGAGGCAAGTGTCTGGATCTTTTATTCTCTGGCAGGGAGGAGACCCTCCAGCAAGGTTACCAACCCTGCATGGGTAGCAGTGGCAGCGCTGGGTTAGCGCCCACTCCCCATACAGGAGGCCTGGAGTAAAGTGCAGGAGAGAATGAATAACATCCTTCGTTCAGCCAGGGTGAACCACTATTCTCATCAATGTCTGCTCACCCACTCACGCATGCACACCTGCCTCACGGACTGCTTACACCCCCCCCCCCCCCCCCCCCATCTGTACCCTTGCAGGACCGGCTCCCCCACAATTGCTGTGTGAGAGCAAAGATGGGCAGATGAATGGTCGTGTTAAGCTGCTCTGCTTTCTGCGGGGGGACGCGGGGGGGGGGGGGGGGGGTGCAGGACTGCTCCTGTGCTGAGGGGAGGTGGGAGCAAGAATTAAAACTGAGGACCCAGGACCTGATCGTCCATCTAACGAAACTCACGTGAGTTCTATCTCTTATATCCTTATACCGCATCCATGCACACATCCCTCTTCGTTTGAAGGCAAGGGAGCAGCCACCTTCAGGCAGGGCGGAAGGGAGCAACCCGGACAGCAGCTCCGAGGAATTCTCAAAAGTGCACAGCTTTCGGCCGCACCCTCCACCAGCGCTGAGACACACACACCTCAGTGGCGCTTAGTAGTAGAGGGGCTTCAGGGTTGCAAACCCATGAGCACCTCACTTTATCTGATCCACAGCAGGTGGAGGCAGGTACGTCCCAGAGGTCCTGCATTCAGAGGACTGCTGGACACCAGGACTCTATTGAGCTCCAGTCAGGTGACGTCCTTCTGGGGTCAGCCAGTTGCTGGAGTTCCAAAAGCAGCAGAACATCAGGAAGGGAGATCCACATCACTCCTCAGATTACAAGGCTGACTGGATGAGTCCCAATGCCGGACTTCTGCCCTGCGCTGATGCAGGGCCAGATTACAACGGGGCTTCTGCACCTCACTCCTCTGTATCCCAAGGTGGAAGCCAGGGGCCCTCGGGCACCTTTCATAGAATTTACAGTGAAGGAGGCCATTTGGCCAATTGAGTCTGCATTGGCCCTTGTAATGAGAACCCTACTCAGGCCCATGCCTACACCCTATCCCCGTAACCCAGTAACCCCACATACCCTTTTTGGACACTAAGGGCAATTTAGCATGGCCAATCCACCTAACTTGCAAATCTTTGGACTGTGGGAGGAAACCGGAGCACCAGGAGGAAACCCACGCACACACGGGGAGAACGTGCAGACTCCGCACAGACAGTGACCCAAGCCGGGAATCGAACCTGGGATCCTGGTGCTGTGAAGCATCTGTACTAACCACTATGCTACCTTAGGGAGGAGGACAGGCTAGTCCATTGCCTGGGGCCTTCCAACCGGTAGGATCTAGGAGTGCATGATCCACCTGACTCCCTCCCTTCAACTCCAACTTTGCACACCGAGGAAGGTGACGCTGCCACACCACAGCACCCCTAAAGCATGTTGAGGCCTTCTAGGCCTCAGCACTAGACCGCCCACCAAAGTCATCACACAAAACCGGTTGCTGTAGACAGAAGGCTGCCTTCACCTCTGCTGTGAATCCTGGGCAGACACCGAGACATAGAGGTGGGTTTAGGAAGGTGAAGTAACTTTAGTTACACCGAATGGGCACTGGTGATGTTCAGCAAGTGTAGATAGCGAGCACTTGTGTAAGGATTAAACCACCTTTGTCACTGTATTAATCCTCAGTTTTTGCATCGTTCGTGAGGACCACGAAGAATCCAGCATGAGTTTGTAGAATCAAAAAGAATTAACTTTATTTACAATTGCATATATACAGCAGCAGTACTCCCTTACTGCTCACTCCTCTCTCCTGTTTCCACACTGGCCATCTCTATTTATGCAGGTGACTCTGCTACTGATTTCTCCACCCCCACATTTGGGAAGCTTATACTCACTGAGGATTGTGGGATTGCCATTAGTCCCCAGTCCCCAGCCAGTAGCAAAGAGACAGGTTATAACAGCATCCTATTTATGCCTGCCTACTGTCATTAGATCTGTCCCTGGATGCACTGCCTGAGCTCCCTGGCCCACTTACCTCTAAACTTCCCTTCGGAGGCTACGCGATAAAAGACTCAAAATCTATCAACTGGATCTGGTTAAGCAACAGTATTGGAGTTGGTTTCCAAGTTAGGGTGTGGGCACCAATAAACAGCAGCCAGGTTCCTGTTGTAAAACTCTCTGGCTTGACTTTGCGATGCTGGGCGGCAGATTGTCGACATCAGGGTACAGCGGTACGGCCTGTTCATGATATAATAATGAATTCAGGGCAGCACATGGTGCAGTGGGTTAGCCCTGCTGCCTCACGACGCCGAGGTCCCAGGTTCGACCCTGCCTCTGGGTCACTGTCCGTATGGAGTTTGCACATTCTCCCCGTGTTTGCATGGATTTCGTCCCCACAAGCCAAAGATATGCATGGTAGATGGATTGGCCATGCTAACTTGCCCTTTAATTGGAAAAAAATAATAATTGGGTACGCTAAATTTATTTAAAATAAATAATGAATTCAAACGGGTTCTCCCCCCCCCCCCCCCCCCCCACCTTTCTCAGCGGAACTGTATCGCACCAATGTAGGGGACTGCGGACATTCGCTGTAGGAAATTTTGCCATCATAAATCCCCTTTTTTTTTGCTGCCGTGATATTTTCTTCCGACTCCATTGCCGCCCATTGCAACAACAGTGCAAATTCAGCCTATAGGTCCAGAATTTTCTTTGAGTGGAGCATCTCATGGCATATCCTGTTGGTTAGACTTTGTTACTTCAACCTTCAAGTCAAAATAAATTTTTCCCACAAAGTTTCTGGAAGATTACGTAAGAACATAAGAACTAGGAGCAGGAGTAGGCCATCTGGCCCCTCGAGCCTGCTCCGCCATTCAATTAGATCATGGCTGATCTTTTGTGGACTCAGCTCCACTTTCCGGCCCGAACACCATAACCCTTAATCCCTTTATTCTTCAAAAAACTATCTATCTTTACCTTAAAAACATGTAATGAAGGAACCTCAACTGCTTCACTGGGCAAGGAATTCCATAGATTCACAACCCTTTGGGTGAAGAAGTTCCTCCTAAACTCAGTCCTACATCTACTTTCCCTTATTTTGAAGCTATGTCCCCTAGTTCTGCTGTCACCCGCCAGTGGAAACAACCTGCCCGCATCTATCCTATCTATTCCCTTCATAATTTTAAATGTTTCTATAAGATCCCCCCTCATCCTTCTAAATTCCAACGAGTACAGTCCCAGTCTACTCAACCTCTCCTCATAATCCAACCCCTTCAGCTCTGGGATTAACCTAGTGAATCTCCTCTGCACACCCTCCAGCGCCAGTACGTCCTTTCTCAAGTAAGGAGACCAAAACTGAACACAATACTCCAGGTGTGGCCGCACTAACACCTTATACAATTGCAACATAACCTCCCTAGTCTTAAACTCCATCCCTCTAGCAATGAAGGACAAAATTCCATTTGCCTTCTTAATCACCTGTTGCACTTGTAAACCAACCTTCTGTGACTCATGCACTAGCACACCCAAGTCTCTCTGAACAGCGGCATGCTTTAATATTTTATTGTTTAAATAATAATCCCGTTTGCTGTTATTCCTACCAAAATGGATAACCTCACATTTGTCAACATTGTATTCCATCTGCCAGACCCTAGCCCATTCACTTAACCTATCCAAATCCCTCTGCAGACTTCCAGTATCCTATGCACTTTTCGCTTTACCACTCATCTTAGTGTCATCTGCAAACTTGGACACATTGCCCTTGGTCCCCAACTCCAAATCATCTATTTAAATTGTGAACAATTGTGGGCCCAACACGGATCCCTGAGGGACACCACTAGCTACTGATTGCCAACCAGAGAAACACCCATTTATCCCAACTCTTTGCTTTCTATTATTTAACCAATCCTCTATCCATGCTACTACTTTACCCTTAATGCCATGCATCTTTATCTTATGCAGCAACCTTTTGTGTGGCACCTTGTCAAAGGCTTTCTGGAAATCCAGATATACCACATCCATCGGCTCCCCGTTATCTACCGCACTGGTAATGTCCTCAAAAAATTCCACTAAATTAGTTAGGCATGACCTGCCCTTTACGAACCCATGCTGCGTCTGCCCAATCGGACAATTTCTATCCAGATGCCTCGCAATTTCTTCCTTGATGATAGATTCCAGCATCTTCCCTACTACCGAAGTTAAGCTCACTGGCCTATAATTTCCTGCTTTCTGCCTACCTCCTTTTTTAAACAGTGGTGTCACGTTTGCTAATTTCCAATCCACCGGGACCACCCCAGAGTCTAGTGAATTTCGGTAAATTATCACTAGTGCATCTGCAATTTCCCTAGCCATCTCTTTTAGCACTCTGGGATGCATTCCATCAGGGCCAGGAGACTTGTCTACCTTTAGCCCCATTAGCTTGCCCATCACTCCCTCCTTAGTGATAACAATCCTCTCAAGGTCCTCACCTGTCATAGCCTCGTTTCTATCAGTCGCTGGCATGTTATTTGTGTCTTCCACTGTGAAGACCGACCCAAAAAACCTGTTCAGTTCCTCAGCCATTTCCTCATTTCCCATTATTAAAACTCCCTTCCCATCCTCTAAAGGACCAATATTTACCTTAGCCACTCTTTTTGTCTTATATATTTGTAAAAACTTTTACTGTCTGTTTTTATATTCTGAGCACGTTTACTCTCATACTCTATATCACTCTTTATAGCTTTTTTTAGTAGCTTTCTGTTGCCCCCTAAAGATTTCCCAGTCCTCTAATCTCCCAGCAATCTTTGCCACTTTATATGCTTTTTCCTTCAATTTGATACTCTCCCTTATTTCCTTAGATATCCACGGTCGATTTTCCCTCTTTCTTCCGTCCTTCCTTTTTGTTGGTATAAACCTTTGCTGAGCACTGTGAAAAATCGCTTGGAAGGTTCTCCACTGTTCCTCAACTGTTCCACCATAAAGTCTTAGCTCCCAGTCTACCTTAGCTAGTTCTTCTCTCATCCCCTTGTAATCTCCTTTGTTTAAACACAAAACACTAGTATTTGATTTTACTTTCTCACCCTCCATCTGTATTTTAAATTCCACCATATTGTGATCGCTCCTTCCGAGAGGATCCCTAACTATGAGATCATGAATCAATCCTGTCTCATTACACAGGACAAGATCTAGGACTGCTTGTTCCCTCGTAGGTTCCATTACATACTGTTCTAGGAAACTATCGCGGATACATTCTATAAACTCCTCCTCAAGGTTGCCTTGACCGACCTGGTTAAACCAATCGACATGTAGATTAAAATCCCCCATGATAACTGCTGTACCATTTCTACATGCATCAGTTATTTCTTTGTTTATTGCCTGCCCCACCATAATGTTACTATTTGGTGGCCGATAGACTACTCCTATCAGTGACTTTTTCGCTTTACTATTCCTGATTTCCACCCAAATGGATTCAACCTTATCCTCCATAGCACCTATGTCATCCCTTACTATGGCCCGGATGTCATCCTTAAATAACAGAGCAACACCACCTCCCTTACCATCCACTCTGTCCTTCCGAATAGTTTGATACCCTCGGATATTTAACTCCCAGTCGTGACCATCCTTTAACCATGTTTCAGTAATGGCCACTAAATCATAGTCATTTACGATGATTTGTGCCATCAACTCATTTACTTTATTCCGAATACTACGAGCATTCAGGTAAAGTACACTTATGTTGGTTTTTTTACCTCTGTTCTGAATCTTAACATCTCCAGTTTTATTCCTTTTGTTATTACTGGGCCTATTCACTGAGCTCCCCTCAGTCACTGTACCTTGTACTGTCGCCCTTTTAGATTTTTGACTATGTCTTCTCTGCCTTGCACTTTTCCCCTTACTTCCTTTTGCTTCTGTCCCTGTTTTACTACCTTCCAACTTCCTGCATCGGTTCCCATCCCCCTGCCACATTAGTTTAAACCCTCCCCAACAGCTCTAGAATACACCCCCCCAGGACATCGGTTCCAGTCCTGCCCAGGTGCAGACCGTCCGGTTTGTACTGGTCCCACCTCCCCCAGAACCGGTCCCAATGCCCCAGGAATTTGAATCCCTCCCTCTTGCACCATCTCTCGAGCCACGCATTCATCCTATCTAACCTGACATTCCTACTCTGACTAGCTCGTGGCACTGGTAGCAATCCTGGGATTACTACCTTTGAGGTCCTACTTTTTAGTTTAACTCCTAACTCCCTGAATTCCGCTTGTAGGACCTCATCCTGTTTTTTACCTATATCGTTGGTGCCTATGTGCACCACGACAGCTAGCTGTTCACCCTCCCCCCCCAGAATGTCCTGCAGCCGCTCCGAGACATCCTTGACCCTTGCACCAGGGAGGCAACATACCATCCTGGAGTCTCGATTGCGTCCACAGAACTGCCTGTCTATTCCCCTTACGATTGAGTCCCCTATCACTATAGCCCTGCCATTTTTCTTCTTGCCCTGCTGTGCAGCAGAGCCAGCCACGGTGCCATGAACCTGGCTGCTGCTGCCTTCCCCTGGTGAGCCATCTCCCTCAACAGTATCCAAAGCGGTATATCTGTTTTGCAGGGAGATGACCGCAGGGGACACCTGCACTGCCTTCCTACTCTTGCTCTTTCTTTTGGTCACCCATTTTCTATCTCCCTCATTAATTTTCACCTGCGGTGTGACCAACTCGCTAAACGTGCTATCCACGACCTCCTCAGCATCGCGGATGCTCCAAAGTGAGTCCATCCGCAGCTCCAGAGCCGTCAAGCGGTCTAACAAGAGCTGCAACTGAACACACTTCTTGCACGTGAAGGAGCCAGGGACAGTAGACGTGTCCCTGAGCTCCCACATCGCACACGAGGAGCATGACACGGGTCTGGGATCTCCTGCCATGTCTTAACCTTAGGTAAACTTATACAACTAGAATTTCAAAATAAAAATAAATAAATTAGACAATGAAAAGAAAAAGAGAGACTACTTACCAGTCACTTACCAGGGTAAAAAAGCACCTCCTTACACTCTGCACCAAATTACCTCACTGCACCAAATTACCAAGTTTCAATCCCCCACTCTGGATGAGTCTCCTGGAAAAGTGCTAGCTTACTGGGGTCACGGTAGCATGGTGGTTAGCATCAATGCTTCACAGCTCCAGGGTCCCAGGTTCGATTCCCGGCTGGGTCACTGTCTGTGTGGAGTCTGCACGTCTTCCCCGTGTGTGCGTGGGTTTCCTCCGGGTGCTCCGGTTTCCTCCCACAGTCCAAAGATGTGCGGGTTAGGTGGATTGGTCATGCTAAATTGCCCGTAGTGTAAGGTTAATGGGGGGATTGTTGGGTTAAGGGTATACGGGTTACGTGGGTTTAAGTAGGGTGATCATTGCTCGGCACAACATCGAGGGCCGAAGGGCCTGTTCTGTGCTGTACTGTTCTATGTTCTATGTACTGTGTGCGCTGTCTGTCTGTCTTTTATACAGACCTCAGCTAACCGATGACTCAAAAAATACCTTAACTTCAAAGAGAAGAATACAATGTGCCCCTAAACAGGCCTCAGGTGATTGACAGATAACTGCCTCTCAGCAATTAGGGTGGGGGCAGCTTCAACCAATCAGACACTAAGCTCCACACTGCACTTTTAACTGAAAAACAGCAGAATTAGATTTTCCACTTACCTTTGCTGATTTACCTCACTGCACCAAATTACCAAGTTTCAATCCCCCACTCTGGATGAGTCTCACTCCGGATGTGTCTCCTGGAAAAGTGCTAGCTTGCAAAAGATTTCTGATTCAGCACGCCGGTGGGATGCTCCACTTCGCCGGCCGGTCAATGGGGTTTCCCATTGTGGGGCAGCCCCACGCCGTCAGGAAACCCCCGGGCTGCCGGCAAAATAGAGCATCCCGATGGCGGAGAATCCAGCCCTGGACATCTGGAAAGTTAATGAACAATGAAAATTGCTTATTGTCATGAGTAGGCTTCAAATTAAGTTACTGTGAAAAGCCCCTAGTCGCCACATTCCGGCACCTGTTCAGGGAGGCTGGTATGGGACAATGAGCCAAACATGAGATTAACTAATGAGCTTTAAGATTGAAAAATTAAATTAGGCAGTATTGAGAGGGAGGATAAACTGGAGTGGGGGAATTCAAAATCAAATCAGATACAGAAAGAGAAATAAAGGCTGGGAAAGATAGATTAGATTAAGAGAGAATGAAGAAAGATAAATTCTCCAACAATAATTTGCTACCTATAACAATGAGACTCCACACTCTAATTGACTGCTGACTATTTGAACAAAAGAGGTTAATTGGCAGTCATTCCATTACCACAATGATAAAAGGATGCATATACTATTAATTGCTAGACTTAGCTTTCAGGCGCAAGTTTAATGCACAATTAATGTGCAAACACAACAATTTCATGAAAATCACAGGGTGGTTAAGGGCAAGAACCATTTTCACGAATGACACAGTTGGGCAAATCAGCCAGCAAATTGTTGTCATAATATACACCCGTATCATGGTGTAGACACACACTGATGGACACACACAGGGACCAATCAACATGTACAAACACCGCAGCCAATCACCAGTTAGAACACACACTATAAAGGCAGTGGGCATCATGGTTCCCGCTCATTCTGGGTGCTGCCTCTCAGTGTAACAAGAACTCATCCAGCCCAGCACAGACTCACACCACGTACTGAATCAACTGGTTCGGACAAGGCTTAGGTCTCTAGTTTAAGTTAGCATCATTTAGACCCGCAGTCATCGTGTGTTAGTTAGAAGTTAGTTAATAAAATTGAGTTGAACCTTCATCAGTGTTGGTAGTGTCTGTTCATCTTTCAAGTCTACACTAGCCAACACTTCACAAGTGATTTGCAATTCATGGCGTAGCACTTCCTGCTAACAATTTGCTGCCACATTTGAGCATTAATAACCACAAGACCATAAGATGTAGGACCAGAATTAGGCCATTCAGCTGATCGAGTCTGTTCTGCCTTTCAATCTTAATAATCTTTATCTTTATTGTCATGAATAGGCTTACATTAACACTGCAATGAAGTTACTGTGAAAAGCCCCTATTCGCCACATTCCGGCGCCTGTTACAGTATACAGAATGTTCAATTCACCTAACAGCATGTCTTTCAGGACTTGTAAGAGGAAACTGGAGCACCCAGAGGAAACCCACGCAGATACAGGGAGAACGCGCAGACTTCACACAGACAGTGACCCGAGCTGGGTATTGAACCTCGCAAAGTGCCGTGGTGAAGCAAAAGTGCTAACCACTGTGCTACCGTGCCGCCCATGGCTGATAACGCATGCATCATTCAGATATCATTGTTTTTTTCGTCACATTCTTGGCCAGTGTAAACATATTTGTATTATTTCTCCTGGGATTCCATGATTCCTGCATTTAAATTGTAGTGGGCCATTGGGAGAACCTTTGTAAAACACTGACGACCTAAGTATTTGGTAAGGCAGAAATAAATTTAAGATCTTTTTAAAAATTACTCATCATTTGGGGGCATTATGAATAGTTCAACGTCGGCAACAGAGATTCAAACAACTGCAGTAAAAACGAAATCGCATCACAACCAATAGTAACAGCATTCTGTTAGTCAATGCCATTTGGTCCGATTATGTAATTTCAAAACGCAGTAAATTTAAAAGACTTCTATTGTTAAATGCAAATTTTAAAAAACTCCGAGTGTGAAGAGGTCAGCAAAACCAGCCAAATGATCCAACTCCGCGCAGGTTGACCAGGATCAGTGGTCATACACCAATCCCTGCTCCATTACCTATTAGATTCTGGTGTCCATGAACAGAGATAAATATTCCCCTGTACTTCTTAGGGAATCTTATATTATATTTGAATCTTTATCTATTCACCATGAGCTGAATGGTTGACACCATTGGAGAGAGAAAAATTCTCCATGTGCTCTAATAATGACGAATTCTGTTTATGTGGACTGCCTCAAGGAAACAAAGACTCCTACACTTTGATTATATCCTGTGGACTTTAGATCTGGCATTTAATCACTGTGAAAGCTGTTTATTGCCTCATGCACTCCTGATAAATTGAAGATATAATTTTGTTAAACCATGGTTGAATCAGTATCAGTGTTGTTGTATAATTATATATAAAGCCTGATATACTAACTCCAAGTGCTTACTTTGGAATTTTAACTTGATTCTCCTGCCCATCATAGTACATATAACATACAGTGCAGAAGGAGACCATTTGGCCCATCGATTCTGCGCCGACCCACTTAAGTCCTCACTTCCACCCTATCCCCGCAACCCAATAACCCCTCCGAACCTTTTTGGGCACTAAGGGCAATTTAGCATAGCCAATCCACCTAACCTGCACATCTTTGGACTGTGGGAGGAAACCGAATCACCCGGAGGGAACCCATGGAAACACGGGGAGAACGTGCAGACTCCACACAGACAGTGACCTAGCGGGGAATTGAACCTGGGACTCTGGCGCTGTGAAGCCATAGTGCTATCCACTTGTGCTACCGGGCTGCCCATCCTTAAACAAAAGATTGGCTGTGAAACTGTTAGTCAAATCTATTAATGGCATCCAATTAAATTTCCTTGTATAGTATGAAAAATGCTCAAAAATAAAAAGAATACTGCAGATGCTTGAAATGTGAAATGATGAGGGAAAAAATTGGCAACATCCAGTAATTTGAACTGCATCTTTGATGAGAGGAAAGTAGGGTTGACTTTTCAAGTTGATGGTCTTTTTTCAGGACCTAGCATTTTCTGTTTTTATTTTGAAAAAACAAAATTCTGCATAGTTGTGAGTGTTATGGTGATAATTACCACTATCAGGACCTTGACCCAGCAATGATTATGCTGACATTTTCCTTTGCTTTCTGTTTTATCATTGAAGTCTTCTGATCTGTGTCTGACTTCTCAGTGATTACCTCCGAATTAGAATGTGAAGAAAGAGGAAGAGGATTATCATTGTTAACACCTTAATAGTCCTATAGGTAAGTACAAGATTCTTCACAATTACTGCATCGGGTGCGATGGAATGATATGAACTACAAACAAAAAACAATCTATTAAAATACAAATAATAGTGTGCTCAACTTTGCATATGTGTCAGAAGGTGTTACAGTTCGGTTCATCTTGCACTTCTTGCTCATTATTGCTAATTTTTATGCAGTTGTAGAGTTTATTATATCCTGCTGATTGTCTTGGAAAGAGTTGGTGCAAATTGAGCAGGTATGTTCTTTGAATTAACTCAGTTATCCCAAGTCAATAGTTGTCTAATTTCCTCCACTACCCCATTACATTTTGATGTCCATGAACTGAGGTAAATATTTCCTTGTACATGTCAGGAAATTGTTATTTTCACAGAGTCACAAATTGTTACATCACAGGTGGAGGCCATTCAGCCCATCATGTCTGCGCTGGCATTCTGAATGAGCAGTTGGTTAGTCCCATTCCCCTGCCTTCTCCCCTTAACTCGACACATTCTTCCTTTTCAGATAATTCCCTCTTTAATGTCTCTATTGAACCTGCCTCCACTGCACTCTCAGGCAGTGTATTTCCACTCGTGTGAAAAAATTATCTTTGTGTCTCCATTGCGCTTGTTGTCAATTACCTTAAATCTGTGCCCTCTCATTTCTGGTCCGTCCACAAATAGGAACAGTTTCTCCCTATCTACCCTGTTCAGGTTGTTCATGATTTTGAATACCGCTATCAAGTTTCCTCTCAGCCATCGCTTCCCCAAGGAAAACAGTTCCAATTTCTCGAGTTTATCTACGGACCCGAAGTTTCTCATTCTGTAACTCTGCTCATGAATCTTTTCTGCATTCTCTCTTAAAGTGCGGTGCTCAGAACTGAACACAATATTCCTGTTCAGACTGGAACCAGGTTTTTTTTTGCATGTTTAACATAATGTTCTGGCTTTTGTAATCCATGCCCCGATTTCTACAGCCTAGAATGCTGTATGCTTTATTAATCCTTTCACAATCCATCCTGCAATCTTCAATGACCTATACACATATACAGCCAGGTTGTCCCATTACTGTAATCTCTTTGGAATTGCACTCTTTAACCTATATGATTCGCTGCATTCTTCCTGCAAAATTGCATCAATTCAGACTATGTCCTTTTGAAGTTTCATACTATCCTCCTCATAGTTTTCAATGCTTCGAAATTTCATTTCATGCACATATTTCGCAATTGTGTCCTTTTCGACACCAAAGCATAGATCATTATATACACCAGGAAGAGCAGGAGTTCTAACATGACCCCTGGAGAACTCCTTCCCCCAATCAAAAACATCCTTTTATCACTTTGTCACACAGCCAATTTTGTATCCATGCTGATACTGTCCCTTTTATGCCATGAGCTATAACTTGGTTCATAAGTTTGTTGTGCAACACTTTATTAATAGTTTTTCAGAAATCCATCAACAGCTTTACCCTCATCACCATTTTTGTTACCTCTTCAAGAGTTCCAGCAAGTTTGCTAAAAATGATTTTCCATGCTGGCACTCCAAAATTAACTTTTCACAAGTTACTGTTGATTTTGCCGTGAATTATTGTTTCTAGAGCTTCATGGTCACCAAAGTTAAACTGACAGACCTGTAATTGCTGGGTTTATCTTTACTCCATATTTTGAACAGGAGTGTAACAGGGCAGCACAGTAGCATTGTGAATAGCACAATCGCTTCACAGCTCCAGGGTCCCAGGTTCGGTTCCGGCTTGGGTCACTGTCTGTGCGGAATCTGCACATCCTTCCCGTGTGTGCGTGGTTTCCTCCGGGTGCTCCGGTTTCCTCCCACAGACCAAAGATGTGCAGGTTAGGTGGATTGGCCATGATTAATTGCCCTTAGTGACCAAAAAAAGTTAGATGGGGTTATTGGGTTACGGGGATAGGGTGGAAGTTAGGGCTTGAGTGGGTCGGTGCAGATTCGATGGGCCGAATGGCCTCCTTCTACACTGTAAGTTCTATGTAAGTGTCTGAATTACCTCCTGTTTCATCATAAACTGCCCAACATCTTCCTTGGTAAGGACATATGATAAGAATTAATTTCGTACCTCAGGTATTCCCCTGCCTCCATGCATAAATCCCCTTTTTGGTCCCTTATTGGCACAATTCCTCCTCTTTTAACGATGCTTTTCCTATTTATATGCCTGTCGAATACTTCTGGATTCCCCTTTGTTTTAGCTGCCAGTCTACTTTCATTCTCTCTTTTTGCTTCTCTTGTTTTATTTTTCTATCCCCTGAAAACCCTCTATATTGACCCTGGTTCTCAGTTGTTTTATCCGCTGGAATCTGTCATAAGCACACTTTTTATTCTTCATCTCAATTTATATTCCTTTTTTTCACCCCAAAAGCTCTGGATTTGTTTGCCCTACCTTTCCCCTTTTTGGGAGTATGACCATGCCTGAACTAAGTTTTTTTAAATCAGCCCATTGTTCAGCCAGAGTTTTGCCTGGTAACTTTTGATACCAATTTATTTGGATCAGATCCAAACTTACCCCATTGATGTTTTCTTTCCCCTAAATTAACTAATCGTACTCTGGATTGTTCCTTGTCCTTTTCCATAGCCGACCTAAACATCATGATATAATAATGATCACTGTCCCCCAAATGTTCCCCTATTGACTGTGCTCCCCGATACATTTAATGGACTCGTGATGCCATGAATTTGGGTCTGGCTGCACTCTGCAGACAAACCATCACTCTCATCAGTATTCAGAATGGAAAAGTGGTTGGAGAGTGTCATGCACTCAGGGGACTCCTGCACTATCTGCCTCTTTCTTATTGACTGCCTGGTGGTCACCCATACTCTCTCCCTGAATAGTCTTAAACTGCAGGTTGACCATATCTGTAAGTGTGCTGTCCACAAAACTCTCAACCTCACAGATGAATCACAGCGACACCAGGCGTTGTTCAAGCTCTGAACCTGGAGCTGATGCAACTGATGACACTTCCTGCACAAATGGTTATCCAGGACACGCACAGTGCCCTGGAGGTCCCACATAACATAGAATGTACATTCCTCTATTTTTGTTTTATTTGTTCTTGGGATGTGGACGTTGCTGGCTGGGGCCAGCATTTGTTGCCCGTTCCTATTTGCCCTTGAACTTGAGTGGCTTGTTAGACCAGTTCAGTAGGAGGAAGTTAAGAGTTAACCACTTTGCTGTGGATCTGGAGTTCACATGTAGGCCAGACCAGGTAAGGACCGAAGGACATTTGTGAACCAGTTGGATTTTTATGACAATTGGCAAAGGTTTCATGGTAATCATTAGACTTATAATTCCAGTTTAAAAAAAAATTAAATTCAAATGTCACCATCTGCTGTGATGGGATTCAAACCCAGGACCCCAGAACCATCACCCTGGTTCTCTGGATTACTAGTCTAGTGACAATACCATGATGCCACTGGCTTCATTCCTAGCAATCAATCTTACTACTGCTAATAAAATGATCACTGCTAATAAAACCTACTACAATTAATAAACATTACTAATACTAATGAACCCTACTGCTAGAAATAAACTTTTGCTTACATGCATAAACCTCACTTAAAACAAAAGACTCACCACCGACCACTTCCCTTCTGTTGGTGCCACTTAAATATAGGAAACTAATTCAGTGTTTTACTTAGAAGTTGTAATATTTTACAACAATCCTGCAACATTAATAAAATATTAATAATCATGGAGATCGGGGTTATGGGGAGAAGGCAGGAGAATGGGGATGAGAAACAAACATATGATCGAATGCAGACTCAATGGGCCGAATGGCCTAATTCTGCTCCTATGACTTATGGTCTTAAGATTTTATAACTGTAATATTAAAATTGAATCTTTGTCAATTTACCCTGAACTAAATGTTTGATAACATGGAGAAAGCAGTGTTCTCCATGTACTGCAATAGTGGTAAATTCCAAGGGAAACTCATATACTTTGGAACTCAGGATTTCGAGTCTGTTACAGGAAATATACAGAGATGGATTCCGTAAGTCAGTATCCGTGATGTAGTACATTTCCCATTGCCAGTGAGTGTCAGAAAATCACTGTAATTTTATAACCACTGTAGACAAAACAGTCTGGACCATACCAACAATATTTCACTGCTTAATTGCTGTGGGAAAAGTCTCTGATGTTAGAAGTAGATATGGAAACTGTAAGTGGAATTTTCTGAACTTAGTCCCTGCGAGAACAGCAAGATAATCTGTAAACTGGGAACTTGATTTCCCAATTGATAAATTTTGTCATAATTTTCTCCCAAGCCAGGGCATTATCATCCCACCTCAAGGTACTCTGACAAGCCAAGGAGCCCGGGCAGGAAGACAGGACTAAACTAGTTTTCAAGGATCTCTGAATAATGCAGGCTTGTCCAACGTTTTTGTTTTTTGTTATTATGGGGGTGGGGGAAGCACATGAGAATTTTCTCACACTCTGGGAGAGGATGGTATGGATGACAAATGTCGGAAAGATAAAGGCCGGTATTCACCAATACATAAGAACTTAAGAACTAGGAGCAGGAGTAGGCCATCTGGCCTCTCGAGCCTGCTCCGCCATTCAATTAGATCATGGCTGATCTTTTCTGCACTCAGCTCCACTTTCCGGCCCGAATACCATATCCCTTTATTCTTCAAAAAACTATCTATCTTTATCTTAAAAACATTTAATGAAGGAGCCTCAACTGCTTCACTGGGCAAGGAATTCCATAGATTCACAACGGTGAAGAAGTTGCTCCTAAACTCAGGCCTAAATCTACTTCCCCTTATTTTGAGGCTATGCCCCCAAGTTCTGCTTTCACCCGCCAGTGGAAACAACCTGCCCGTATCTATCCTATCTATTCCCTTCCTAATTTTATATGTTTCTATAAGATCCCCCCGCATCCTTCTAAATTTCAATGAGTACAGTCCCAGTCTACACAACCTCTCCTCGTAATCCAACCCTTTCAGCTCTGGGATTAATTTAGTGAATCTTCTCTGCACACCCTCCAGCGCCAGTACGTCCTTTCTCAGGTAAGGAGACCACAACTGAACACAATACTCCAGGTGCGGCCTCACTAACACCTTATACAATTGCAGCATAACCTCCCTAGTCTTAAACTCCATCTCTCTAGCAATGAAGGACAAAACTCCATTTGCCTTCTTAATCACCTGTTACACCTGTAAACCAACTTTTTGTGACTAGTGCACTAGCACACCCAGGTCTCTCTGCACAGCAGCATGTTTTAATATTTTATCATTTAAATAATAATCCCTTTTGCTGTTATTCCTACCAAAATGGATAACCTCACATTTGTCAACATTGTATTCCGTTTGCCAGACCCTAGTCCATTCCCTTAACCTTTCCAAATCCCTCTGCAGACTTCCGGTATCCTCTGCACTTTTTGCTTTACCACTTATCTTAGTGTCGTCTGCAAACTTGGACACATTGCCCTTGGTCCCCAACTCCAAATCATCTCTGTAAATTGTGAACAATTGTGGGCCCAACACGGCTCCCTGAGGGACACCACCAGCTACTGATTACCAACCAGAGAAACACCCATTAATCCCCACTCTTTGCTTTTCATTAATTAACCAATCCTCTATCCATGCTACTACTTTACCCTTAATGCCATGCATCTTTATCTTATGCAGCAACCTTTTGTGTGGTACCTTGTCAAAAGCTTTCTGGAAATCCAGATATCCAGATATCCATTGGCTCCCCGTTATCTACTGCACTGGTAATGCCCCACCATAATGCTACTATTTGGTGGCCTATAGACTACTATCAGCGACCTACTCACCTTACTATTCCTGATTTCATCCCAAATGGATTCAACCTTATCCTCCATAGCACAGATGTCATCGCTTACTATTGCCCGGATGTCATCCTTAAATAACAGAGCTACACCACCTCCCTCACCATCCACTTTGTCCTTCCGTATAGTTTGATACCCATAGATATTTAACTCCCAGTCGTGACCATCCTTTAACCATGTTTCAGTAATGGCCACTAAATCATAGTCATTCACGATATTTTGCGCCATCAACTCATTTACCTTATTCCGAATACAACGAGTATTCAGGTAAAGTACACTTATGTTGGCTTTTATACTTCTGTTTTGAATCTTGACACCTTGATCAGTAACCTCTCCTAAGTTATTTTTCCTCTTAATTGTGTTCAGTTTTGGTCTCCTTACTTGAGAAAGAACGTACTGGCACTGGAGGGTGTGCAGAGGAGATTCACGAGGTTAATCCCAGATTTGAAGGGGTTGGATTACGAGGTGAAGTTGAGTAGACTGGGACTGTACTCGTTGGAATTTAGAAGGATGAGGGGGGATCTTATCGAAACATTTAAAATTATGAAGGGAATAGATAGGATAGATGCGGGCAGGTTGTTTCCACTGGCGGGTGAAAGCAGAACTAGGGGGCATAGCCGCAAAATACGGGGAAGTAGATTTAGGACTGAGTTTAGGAGGAACTGCTTCACCCAAAGGGTTGTGAATCTATGGAATTCCTTGCCCAGTGAAGCAGTTGAGGCTCCTTCATTACATGTCTTTAAGGTAAAGATAGATAGTTTTTTGAAGAATAAAGGGATTAAGGGTTATGGTGTTCGGGCCGGAAAGTGGAGCTGAGTCCACAAAAGATCAGCCATGATCTAATTGAATGGCGGAGCAGGCTCGAGGGGCCAGATGGCCTACTCCTGCTCCTAGTTCTTATGTTCTTATGTTCTTAACCTTCCTCCTAATTTTCCTTGTCGTCGAACCCATATCTTCATGTAACAACCTGCCGCGTTGCTTTCCATTTATGTTTTACTTCTCCTTTTATTCCTTTTAGTATTACTGGGCCTATTCACTGAGCTCCCCTCAGTCACTGTACCTTGTACTGTCGCCCTTTTTGATTTTTGACTGTTGCTTCTCTGCCTTACACTTTCGCCCTTACTGCCTTTTGTTTCTGTCCCTGTTTTACTGCATTCCGACTTCCTGCAATGGTTCCCATCCCTCTGCCACTTTAGTTTAAACCCCCCCAAACCGCTCTAGCAAATAGCCCCCCGAGAACATCAGTTCCAGTCCTGCCCAGGTGTAACCCGTCCAGTTTGTACAGGTCCCACCTCCCCTATATATCCTGTCATTTCTACTCTGACTAGCATATGGCACCGATAGTAATCCTGAGATCACTACCTTCGAGGTCCGATTTCTTAACTTCCTTCTGCCTTTAGGACCCCATCCCTTTTTTGACCTATGTCGTTTGTACCATGACCACTGGCTGTTTACCCTCCCCCTCCAGAATGTCCTGTACTCGCTCCGAGACATCCTGACCCGAGCATCAGGGAGGTAACATACCATCCTGGAGTCTCGTTTGCGGCCTCAGAAGCACCTGTATATTCCCCTTACAATTGAATCCCCTATAACTATTGCACTGTCACACTTATCACCCCTCCCCTCTGCAGCAGAACCAACTGTGGTGCCACGAGTTTTCCCCTGAGAGGCCATTCCCCTCAACAGTATCCAAAGTGGTATATCTGTTCTGCAGGGGAATGGCCGGAGATTCCTGCACTACCTGCCTCGCTGTCTTGCTCTGTCTGACACCCATTCCCTTCCTGCCTGCGGAGTCTGAGCCTGCGGTGTTACCACCTCTCTAGATGTGCTATCCACGATGCGCTCCGACTCACGGATTCTCCACAGTGCCTCCAGCCTCCGCCCCAGCTCTGAAACTCGAGCTTCCAGGAGCTGTAACTGGAGACACTTCCTGCACACATGCTGACACTGGGGACTGGAACTGTCCCCAGCCTGCCACATGGAGCAAGAGGAGCAGACCACGCCTTGGAGCTGTCCTGCCATGATTTAATACTTTAAATTAAACTTTTGAAATTAAACTTTAGAAAGGTGTATATCCAATCTCCTGTATACTATTTATTTAGCTTTATCCCTGAGTAATAATCTTGCTTGATCTGACAACAAATTAAACAGTAATTTAATGGAAATTAAAATGTTATTTAATTAAAACTAAAAATGTTATTAAAATCAACTTAAAAATAGTAATTTAAATCAACCAAAAATAGTTATTTAAGTGAGATTTAAAAATAGCAATTCAAATCAACTTTAAAATAGTAATTTAAGTCAAATTTAAAAAATAGAAATTCAAATCAACTTGAAAATAGTAATTTAAATCAAATTAAAACTAGTAACTCCACAAATATTCAAATTTAGCCCAGTCTGCCTTTCAGCCAATCAGGTCACAGTCTCCTGTGGCGTCACTTTACCGGGTTTTTTTCAATTTTGAAATAAACAAACAGACAAGCAGTTGTCCTACCGGCAGCGCAGTGTCCCGGCAGGTCCACTCCTCTCTGCTCAGTCCCGAACCTGGTGCTGCCTTTATCCTTCCCCGCAGCGCAGTGTCCCGGCAGGTCCACTCCTCTCTGCTCAGCCCCGAACCTGGTGCTGCCTTTATCCTCCCCACAGCGCAGTGTCCCGGCAGGTCCATTCCTCTCTGCTCAGCCCCGAACCTGGAGCTGCCTTTATCCTCCCCCGCAGCGCAGTGTCCCGGCAGGTCCACTCCTCTCTGCTCAATCCTGAGCCTGGTGCTGCCTTTATCCTCCCCGCAGCGCAGTGTCCCGGCAGGTCCACTCCTCTCTGCTCAATCCTGAGCCTGGTGCTGCCTTTATCCTCCCCGCAGCGCAGTGTCCCGGCAGGTCCACTCCTCTCTGCTCAGCCCCAAGCCTGGCGCTGCCTTTATCCTCCCCGCAGCGCAGTGTCCCGGCAGGTCCACTCCTCTCTGCTCCCAGCTCTCCTCTCGCTGTTTTAAACACTGAAACTCCCGGCTCTCCTTTCGCTGTTTTAAACACTGGAACTCCCGGCTCTCCTCTCGCTGTTTTAAACACTGAAACTCCCGGCTCTCCTCTCGCTGTTTTAGACACTGAAACTCCCGGCTCGCCTCTCGCTGTTTTAAAGACTGAAACTCCCGGCTCGCCTCTCGCTGTTTTAAAGACTGAAACTCCCGGCTCTCCTCTCGCTGTTTTAACGACTGAAACTCCCGGCTCTCCTCTCACTGTTTTAAACACTGAAAATCCCGGCTCCCCTCTCGCTGTTTTAAAGACTGAAACTCCCGGCTCTCCTCTCGCTGTTTTAAAGACTGAAACTCCCGGCTCTCCTCTCGCTGTTTTAAACACTGAAACTCCCAGCTCTCCTCTCGCTGTTTTAGACACTGAAACTCCCGGCTCTCCTCTCGCTGTTTTAAACACTGAAACTCCCGGCTCTCCTCTCGCTGTTTTAAACACTGAAACTCCCAGCTCTCCTCTCGCTGTTTTAAACACTGAAACTCCCGGCTCTCCTCTCACTGTTTTAAACACTGAAACTCCCGGCTCTCCTTTCGCTGTTTTAAACACTGAAACTCCCGGCTCTCCTCTCGCTGTTTTAAACACTGAAACTCCCGGCTCTCCTCTCACTGTTTTAAAGACTGAAACTCCCGGCTCTCCTCTCGCTGTTTTAAAGACTGAAACTCCCGGCTCTCCTCTCACTGTTTTAAAGACTGAAACTCCCGGCTCTCCTCTCGCTGTTTTAAAGACTGAAACTCCCGGCTCTCCTCTCGCTGTTTTAAAGACTGAAACTCCCAGCTCTCCTCTCGCTGTTTTAAACACTGAAACTCCCGGCTCTCCTCTCGCTGTTTTAAAGACTGAAACTCCCGGCTATCCTCTCGCTGTTTTAAAGACTGAAACTCCCGGCTATCCTCTCGCTGTTTTAAACACTGAAACTCCCGGCTTTCCTCTCGCTGTTTTAAACACTGAAACTCCCAGCTCTCCTCTCGCTGTTTTAAACACTGAAACTCCCGGCTCTCCTCTCGCTGTTTTAAAGACTGAAACTCCCGGCTATCCTCTCGCTGTTTTAAAGACTGAAACTCCCGGCTATCCTCTCGCTGTTTTAAACACTGAAACTCCCGGCCCGCCTCTCGCTGTTTTAAACACTGAAACTCCCGGCTCTCCTCTCGCTGTTTTAAAGACTGAAACTCCCGGCTCTCCTCTCGCTGTTTTAAACACTGAAATTCCCGGCTCTCCAATCGCTGTTTTAAAGACATAAACTCCCAGCTCTCCTCTCGCTGTTTTAAACACTGAAACTCCCAGCTCTCCTCTCGCTGTTTTAAACACTGAAACTCCCGGCTCTCCTCTCACTGTTTTAAACACTGAAACTCCCGGCTCCCCTCTCGCTGTTTTAAAGACTGAAACTCCCGGCTCTCCTCTCGCTGTTTTAAAGACTGAAACTCCCGGCTCTCCTCTCACTGTTTTAAACACTGAAACTCCCGGCTCTCCTCTCTCCGTTTTAAACACGGAAATGCCCGGCTCTCCACTCACTGTTTTAAACACTGAAACTCCCGGCTCTCCTCTCGCTGTTTAAACACTGAAACTCTCGGCTCTCCTCTCGCTGTTTTAAACACTGAAACTCCCGGCTCTCCAATCGCTGTTTTAAACACTGAAACTCTCGGCTCTCCTCTCGCTGTTTTAAACACTGAAACTCTCGGCTCTCCTCTCGCTGTTTTAAACACTGAAACTCCCGGCTCTCCTCTCGCTGTTTTAAACACTGAAACTCTCGGCTCTCCTCTCGCTGTTTTAAACACTGAAACTCCCGGCTCTCCTCTCGCTGTTTTAAACACTGAAACTCTCGGCTCTGCTCTCACTGTTTTAAACACTGAAACTCCCGGCTCTCCAATCGCTGTTTTAAACACTGAAACTTCCGGCTCTCCTCTCGCTGTTTTAAACACTGAAACTCCTGGCTCTCCTCTCGCTGTTTTAAACACTGAAACTCTCGGCTCTCCAATCGCTGTTTTAAACACTGAAACTCTCGGCTCTGCTCTCACTGTTTTAAACACTGAAACACCCAGCTCTCCTCTCGCTGTTTTAAACACTGAAACTCTCGGCTCTCCAATCGCTGTTTTAAACACTGAAACTCTCGGCTCTCCAATCGCTGTTTTAAACACTGAAACTCTCGGCTCTGCTCTCACTGTTTTAAACCGTGGCCAAGTGTTTCCGGCGCGAGCGGCATGATGAACCATCAATTGCACGAGAGACGAGTTACGATACAAAAGTTAGGCTTTAATGAACTAGAACTTAGCCCTGCGGTTGTCTACAATAAAATGGACGACCGCCGGGCGTTCCGACTATTTATACCTCGGTATGGAGGCGTGGTTAACTCAGCCTCTCGACCAATCGGAGAGATGTCACATGATTGGTCTCAACCAATCGGTCGAGAGGCACATGACCGACCAGGGCCAATGGTAAGCCGGTGTTCTGCACCAATGGCAGACAACTATGCAAATCATATCACCACATTCACCCCTTGCGGAGGAAGAAGCCGGGGGGGGGGGGGGGGTAATCAACGAGAGCCAGTGGCGGGCGGGGGAGAGAAAACTGGTGATATGAGTAGCAGCCGGGAGAACAAAAATTTTCTCTCCTTTTCTTTTATTACATTTTTGGCTTCCCACTGGCCCAGACAATAAGCAATATTACACAAAGTCCCAACAAAGTCCATGGAGCTGTTGAAATTTAGATCGATTCGATCAGTCTTTTCGTGGCCCGTGGCGTTCTGGCAGACCGCCGCAGTGGAGTAGGTGACGTCGGTTCAGCCGATGGTGGTGGTTCCGCTGACATCCTGGAGTCTGGGAGCGATGGTCCTTGAATAGTCTCTGTCACCCGAGCTGGCTGTGGAGACGCCATGGATGGGGAAGGGGTGACCTGAGTGGGGCGCTGGGGGGAAAAAAAACAGGGGGGGGATCTGTGGTGAAGGAGGGGCAGGCCGCATGCCGGCGGGTGCCAGGTCCCTGAGGGAGACCGTGTCCTGCCGACCGTCGGGGTACTCCACATACGCATACTGCGGGTTAGCGTGGAGTAACTGGACTTGTTCCACCAACGTGTCGGACTTGTGCACCCGCACATGCTTCCGGAGCAAGATGAGTCCGGGGCGGCCAGTCACGTCGGGAGAGGGGATCCAGAGGACGGCTTCCTGGGGAAGACAAGAAGACGTTCATGAAGTGTCTGATTTGTTGCGGTACAGAGGAGTGAGCGGATAGAATGTAGGGCATCGGGGATAACCTCTTGCCATCGGGAAATAGGGAGATCTCTGGACCGGAGGGCCAATAGTATGGTCTTCCAGATGGTACCATTCTCCCGCTCGACCTGTCCGTTACCCAGAGGGTGATAGCTGGTCGTCTTGCTAGAGGCAATGCCCCTGTTGAGCAGGAATTGATGCAGCTCGTCGCTCATAAAGGAGGACCCCCGATTGCTGTGTATGTACGCGGGGTAGCCGAACAGGGAGAAGATGGAGAGGAGGGCCTTAATGACGGTCGATGTGGTCATGTCGGGGCAGGGAATCGCGAAGGGCAAGCTGGAGAATTCGTCCATGACCACCAGGAAGTAAATGTTGCGGTTGTTAGAGGGAAGGGGCCCCTTGAAGTCAATGCTGAGACGTTCGAAGGGGCGGGATGCTTTGATCAGGTGTGCGCGCTCGGGGCGGTAGAAGTGCGGTTTGCACTCGGCGCAGATGTGGCAGTCATGGGTTACTGTCCTGACTTCCGCGATGGAGAAAGGCAGGTTGCGGGCCTTAATGAAATGGTAGAGACGGGTCACCCCTGGATGGCAGAGGTCCGCGTGGAGGGAGCGGAGGTGGTCTATCTGCGCGCTGGCGCAGGTACCGCGGGACAGGGCATCAGGAGGCTCATTGAGCTTCCCAGGACGATACAAGATCTCATAGTTGTACATGGACAACTCAATCCGCCACCGTAAGATCTTGTCATTCTTAATTTTGCCCCTTTGTGCATTATCCAACATGAAGGCTACTGACCGTTGGTCTGTGAGGAGGGTAAACCTCCTACCGGCCAAATAGTGCCTCCAATGTCGCACAGCTTCGACTATGGCCTGGGCTTCCTTTTCCACTGAGGAGTGGCGGAGTTCGGAAGCCTGGAGGGTTCTGGAGAAGGCCACGCGTCTGCCCGCTTTGTTCAGGGTGGCCGCCAGAGCTACTTCTGATGCGTCGCTCTCGACCTGGAAGGGGAGGGACTCGTCGATGGCGCGCATCGTGGCCTTTGCGATGTCCACTTTGATGCGGCTAAAGGCCTGGCAGGCCTCTGACAACGGCGGGAAGGTCGTGGTTTGAATGAGGGGACGGGCCTTGTCAGCGTAGTTGGGAACCCATTGGGCGTAGTAAGCAAAGAAACCCAGGCAGCGTTTGAGGGATTTGAGGGTATTGGGGAGAGGGAGTTCCATCAGGGGGCGCATGTGTTCGGGGTCGGGGCCTATCACTCCTTTACGCACTACGTAGCCAAGGATGGCTAGATGGTCGGTGCTAAACATACACTTATCCTTATTGTTTGTGAGGTTAAGGAGTTTTGCGGTTTGGAGGAATTTCTGGAGCTTGGTGTCATGGTCCTGCTGATCGTGGCCGCAGATGGTGACATTATCAAGATACGGGAAGGTAGCCCGTAATCCGTACTTGTCGACCATTCGGTCCATCTCCCGTTGGAAGACCGAGACCCCATTTGTGACACCCCTAAGGAAGTGGTAGAGGCACCCATCTGCCTCGAACGCGGTGAACTTGCGGTCACTTGCGCGGAGGGGGAGCTGGTGGTAAGCGGACTTAAGGTCCACAGTGGAGAAGACCTTGTATTTCGCGATATCGTTTACCATGGCGGAAATACAGGGGAGAGGATACGCGTCCAGTTGCGTAAGCCGGTTGATGGTCTGGCTATAGTCGATGACCATCCGATTTTTCTCCCCAGTCCGGACCACCAGCACTTGGGCTCACCAGGGACTGTTGCTGCCCTCGATGACCCCTTCCTTCAGCAACCTATGGACCTCGGACCTGATGAAGGACCGGTCCTGGGCGCTGTACCGTCTGCTCCGTGTCGCGACGGGTTTGCAATCGGGGGTGAGATTAGCAAACAAGGAGGGGGGGTCCACTTTGAGGGACGCGAGGCTGCAGACAGGGAGGGGGGGTATAGGGCCGCCGAATTAGAAGGTCAAGCTCTGCAGGTTGCACTGGAAGTCCAGTCCTATGAGTGCCGGTGCGCAAAGGTCAGGGAGGACAAGGAGTTTATAATTTTTAAAAACCTTCCCTTGGACCGTGAGGTCCGCGATGCAGTACCTGGTGATGCGGACGGAGTGCGAACCTGAGGCTAACCCGATTTTGTGTTTTACAGGATGGACAGGGAGCGCGCAGCGTCTTACCGTGGCAGGGTGAACGAAGCTTTCTGTGCTCCTGGAGTCCAGCAGGCAGCCCGTCTCGTGGCCGTTGAGGTACATCAGCGTTGTCGTCTTGGCGAGCGTGCGTGGACGTGACTGGTCGAGCTGAATGGCCGCGAGCCGTGGAGAAAATCCGTATTCGTCGTCGTCGTCCGAGTAGATGCTGGAAGAACCTTGCGTGCCAGTCCCGGAAGGTGGTGCCCAGGATCCGCATGTGGAGTCGGAATCCCAAGATGGCGGCGCCCAGGACCCGCACGTGGAGTCGGGGCCCCAAGATGGCGGCGCCCAGGACCCGCACGTGGGGTCGGCGCCCCAAGATGGCGGCGCCCAGGGCCCGCACGTGGAGTCGGCGCCCCAAGATGGCGGCGCCCGTGGGGCCCTTGTGGTTGCTGGGGGCGGGGTTAGCGGTGCCGGCGGGCTGATCGGAGCGGCTGGTAGCAGGGGCAGAGAGGCGCGCAGGCCAGACGCGAGGGCCCGGGGGTGGCGAGCGGAGAGTAGCGCGGTGCGCTGGAGGGGCCCGGAAGAGCCCGGAGGAGAGAGAGAGGCGCGCAGGGCAGGCGCGGGGGCCCGGGGGGGAGAGAGTTGCGTGGCGCCCAGGAGGAGACCGGGAGGGCCCGGAGGGGAGAAAGAGATGCGCAGGCCGGGCGCAGGGGCCCGGGGGGGGGGGAGAGAGTTGCGTGGCGCCCAGGAGGAGACCGGGAGGGCCCGGAGGGGAGAAAGAGACGCGCAGGCCGGGCGCAGGGACCCGGGGGGAAAGAGTGTTGCGCGGCGTCCAGGAGGGGCCAGCAAGGGCCCGGAGGTGGGGATCCCTGGTCGCTGCGCTGAACCGCAGCGACCGTTTTGGCCTGGCAGACAGTGGAGAAGTGGCCCTTCTTCCCACAGCTCTTACAGAGGGCGGAGCGGGCTGGGCAGCGCGGGCGAGGGTGTTTCGCGAACCCGCAGAAGTAGCAGCGGGGCCCCGTGGACTTGTCGGGGTGTCCCGCGGCGCAGGCCTGAGGGAGGTCTGGAGCGGCGGATGGCGGTGGGGAAGCGTGCCAGGAGGCCCAGGGTGGTGCAGCGCAGCTGGGGACATAGGCGCGAGCGTTTAATTCGGCGACCTCCAGGGAGGTGGAGAGAGTCCGTGCCTCAGTTAAGCTGAGGTCGTCTTTCTCCAACATCCGCTGGCGGATAGCGGGGGACTGCATCCCAGCCACGTAAGCGTCTCTGATCAGCAGTTCCATGTGCTCCATAGCTGAAACTGCGAGGCAGGAGCAGTTCCTCCCCAGGATGGCGAGGGCCTGGTAAAATTAGTCTAATGACTCACCGGGGAGCTGTTGTCTTGTGGCCAGCAGATGTCGGGCGAATACTCTGTTGACTGGTTTAAGGAATTGTCCATTCAGCTTTAGCATGGCCGCATCGTAATCTTTCTCCTCCTTTATTATCGCGTAGGCTGCTATACCCACGCTGGAGTGGAGGATGTGAAGCTTCTGTGCCCTGGTGGGAGGGCTGTTTGCAGACTCCAGGTATCCTTCGAGACATGCCAGCCAATGTTGAAAAAGGTCTGCCGAGTTCGGAGTTTGCGGGCTGATCCGGAGGCATTCGGGCTTGATCCGGAACTCCATCTTCAAAAATCTAGCTTATTAAATTGATGAGCCATCAATTGCACGAGAGACGAGTTGCGATACAAAAGTTAGGCTTTAATAAACTAGAACTTAGCCCTGCGGTTAGAGATAGAGATAGAGAAATACAGCACAGAACAGGCCCTTCGGCCCACGATGTTGTGCCGAACTTTTGTCCTAGGTTAATCATAGAATTTTGGACAATTTGTCATGGCCAATCCACCCAACCTGCACATCTTTGGACTGTGGGAGGAAACCGGAGTACCCGGAGGAAACCCACGCAGTCACGGGGAGGATGTGCAGACTCCACACAGACAGTGACCCAAGTCGAAATCGAACTTGGGACCCTGGAGCTGTGAAGCAATTGTGCTATCCACAATGCTACCGTGCTGCCCTTAAGAAGTTAACCTACACTCCCTTATTCTACCCTAATCCAAGTACCTATCCAATAGCCGCTTGAAGGTCCATAAATTTTCCGACTCAACTACTACCACAGGCAGTGCATTCCATGCCCCCACTACTCTCTGGGTAAAGAACCTACCTCTGACATCCCCTCTATATCTTCCACCATTTATCTTAAATTTATGTCCCCTTGTAATGGTGTGTTCCACCCGGGGAAAAAGTCTCTGACTGTCTACTCTATCTATTCCCCTGATCATCTTATAAACCTCTATCAAGTCGCCCCTCATCCTTCTCCGTTCTAATGAGAAAAGGCCTAGCACCCTCAATCTTTCCTCGTATGACCTACTCTCCATTCCAGGCAACATCCTGGTAAATCTCCTTTGCACCTTTTCCAAAGCTTCCACATCCTTCCTAAAATGAGGTGACCAGAGCTGCACACAGTACTCCAAATGTGGCCTGACCAAGGTTTTGTACAGCTGCATCATCACCTCACGGCTCTTAAATTCAATCCCTCTGCTAATGAACGCTAGCACACCATAGGCCTTCTTCACAGCTCTATCCACTTGAGTGGCAACTTTCAAAGAACAATGAACATAGACCCCAAGATCTCTCTGCTCCTCCACATTGCCAAGAACCCTACCATTAACCCTGTATTCCGCATTCAGATTTGTCCTTCCAAAATGGACAACCTCACACTTGTCAGGGTTAAATTCCATCTGCCACTTCTCAGCCCAGCTCTGCATTCTATCTATGTCTCTTTGAAGCCGACAACAGCCCTCCTCACTATCCACAACTCCACCAATCTTCGTATCATCTGCAAATTTACTGACCCACCCTTCAACTCCCTCATCCAAGTCGTTAATGAAAATCACAAACAGCAGAGGACCCAGAACTGATCCCTGCGGTACGCCACTGATAACTGGGCTCCAGGCTGAATATTTGCCATCCAACACAACTCTCTGTCTTCTATCGGTTAGCCAGTTTGTTATCCAACTGGCCAAATTTCCCACTATCCCATGCCTCCTTACTTTCTGCATAAGCCTACCATGGGGAACCTTATCAAATGCCTTACTAAAATCCATGTACACTACATCCACTGCTTTACCTTCATCCACATGCTTGGTCACCTCCTCAAAGAATTCAATAAGACTTGTAAGGCAAGACCTACCCCTCACAAATCCGTGCTGACTATCCCTAATCAAGCAATGCCTTTCCAGATGCTCAGAAATCCTATCCCTCAGTACCCTTTCCATTACTTTGCCTACCACCGAAGTAAGACTAACTGGCCTGTAATTCCCAGGGTTATCCCTATTCCCTTTTTTGAACAGGGGCACGACATTCGCCACTCTCCAATCCTCTGGTACCACCCCTGTTGACAGCGAGGACGAAAAGATCATTGCCAACGGCTCTGCAATTTCATTTCTTGCTTCCCAGAGAATCCTTGGATATATCCCGTCAGGCCCGGGGGACTTGTCTATCCTCAAGTTTTTCAAAACGCGCAACACATCTTCCTTCCTGACAAGTATCTCCTCAAGCTTATCAGTCTGCTTCACGCTGTCCTCTCCAACAATATGGCCCCTCTCATTTGTAAATACTGAAGAAAAATACTTGTTCAAGACCTCTCCTATCTCTTCAGACTCAATACACAATCTCCCGCTACTGTCCTTAATCGGACCTACTCTCACTCTAGTCATTCTCATATTTCTCACGTATGTGTAAAAGGCCTTGGGGTTTTCCTTGATCCTACCCGCCAAAGATTTTTCATGCCCTCTCTTAGCTCTCCTAATCCCTTTCTTCAGTTCCCTCCTGGCTATCTTGTATCCCTCCAGCGCACTGTCTGAACCTTGTTTCTTCAGCCTTACATAAGTCTCCTTCTTCCTCTTAACAAGACATTCAACCTCTCTTGTCAACCATGGTTCCCTCACTCGACCATCTCTTCCCTGCCTGACAGGGACATACATATCAAAGACACGCAGTACCTGATCCTTGAACAAGTTCCACATTTCACTTGTGTCCTTCCCTGACAGCCTATGTTCCCAACTTCTGCACTTCAATTCTTGTCTGACAGCATTGTATTTACCCTTCCCCCAATTATAAACCTTGCCCTGTTGCTCGCACCTATCCCTCTCCATTACTAAAGTGAAAGTCACAGAATTGTGGTCACTACCTCCAAAATGCTCCCCCACTAACAAATCTATCACCTGCCCTGGTTCATTACCAAGTACTAAATCCAATATGGCCTCCCCTCTGGTCGGACAATCTACATACTGTGTTAGAAAAGCTTCCTGGACACACTGCACAAACACTACCCCATCCAAACTATTTGATCTAAAGAGTTTCCACTCAATGTTTGGGAAGTTGAAGTCGCCCATGACTACTACCCTGTGACTTCTGCACCTTTCCAGAATCTGTTTCCCAATCTGTTCCTCCACATCTCTGCTGCTATTGGGGGGCCTATAGAACACTCCCAACAAGGTGACTGCTCCTTTCCTATTTCTAACTTCAACCCATATTACCTCAGTAGGCAGATCCCCCTCGAACTGCCTTTCTGCAGCTGTTATACTATCTCTAATTAACAATGCCACCCCCCACCTCTTTTACCATCCTCCCTAATCTTGTTGAAACATCTATAACCAGGGACCTCCAACAACCATTTCTGCCCCTCTTCTATCCAAGTTTCCGTGATGGCCACCACATCGTAGTCCCAAGTACCGATCCATGCATTAAGTTCACCCACCTTATTCCTGATGCTTCTTGCATTAAAGTATACACACTTCAACCCATCTCCTTGCCTGCAAGTACTCTCCTTTGTCATTGTTACCTTCCCCACTGCATCACTACGTGCTTTGGCGTCCTGACTATCGTCTACCTTAGTTGCTGGACTACAGATCCGGTTCCCATTCCCCTGCCAAATTAGTTTAAACCCTCCCGAAGAGTACTAGAAAACCTCCCCCCCAGGATATTGGTGCCCCTCTGGTTCAGATGCAACCCGTCCTGCTTGTACAGGTCCCACCTTCCCCAGAATGCGCTCCAATTATCCAAATACCTGAAGCCCTCCCTCCTACACCATTCCTGCAGCCACGTGTTCAACTGCACTCTCTCCCTATTCCTAGCCTCGCTATCACGTGGCACCGGCAACAAACCAGAGATGACAACTCTGTCTGTCCTGGCCCTTAACTTCCAGCCTAACTCCCTAAACTTGTTTATTACCTCCACACCCTTTTTCCTACCTACATCGTTGGTACCAATGTGCACCACGACTTCTGGCTGCTCACCCTCCCCCTTCAGGATCCTGAAGACACGATCAGAGACATCCCTGGCCCTGGCACCCGGGAGGCAACATACCTTTCGGGAGTCTCGCTCGCGACCACAGAATCTCCTATCTATTCCCCTAACCATTGAATCTCCTATTACTATTGCTTTTCTATGCTCCCCCCTTCCCTTCTGAGCCCCAGAGCCAGACTCAGTGCCAGAGACCTGGCCGCTGGGGCCTTCCCCCGGTAGGTCATCCCCCCCAACAGCATCCAAAACGGTATACTTGTTTTGAAGGGGAATGGCCACGAGGGATCCCTGCACTGTCTGCCTGTTAGTTTTCTTTCCCCTGACTGTAACCCAGCTACTCTTGTCCAGTACCTTTGGTGTGGCTACCTCCCTGTAACTCTTCTCTATGACCCCCTCTGCCTCCCGGATGATCCGAAGTTCATCCAGCTCCAGCTCCAGTACCTTAACACGGTCTCTGAGGAGCTGGAGTTGGGTGCACTTCCCGCAGGTATAGTCAGCGGGGACACCAGTGGTATCCCTCACCACCCACATCCTACAGGAGGAGCATGCAACTGCCCTAGCCTCCATCCCCTCTTACTTTACAGAATTAGCTGCCCTGTGGACCAACTGGACCTCCGCCCTCCGACTCTGCTCCCAGTCAGCTGTACTCTAAACTCCTGGTTCCCTTCACGCTCTTTGATAAATATAGGAAATTAAATGAAAGGAGTACCTTACTCCCTCCTCACCTAACTCCCTCAGTCACCAAACTCTCACTGTAGCACTCAAATGCCACAAGCTCAGCACTCCCTCAGTCACCAAACTCTCACTGTAGCACTCAAATGCCACAAGCTCAGCACTCAGTGCAAACAAAGTCTGCACTGTATCTAGCCCCTATTTATACTGTGACTCTAGCTTCTAAAAACTGGCCTAATGCAATTAACTAATTAACAAGCTCCAGCTGCAAGTAAGTCCAAGTAGAACCTTGTTTAAAGCTGATTCAAAATCAAAATATTGTTGTCTACAATAAAATGGACGACCGCTGGGCGTTCCGCCTATTTATACCTCGGTATGGAGGCGTGGTTAACTCAGCCTCTCGACCAAAGGGAGAGCTGTCACATGACTAGTCTCAACCAATCGGTCGAGAGGCACATGACCGACCAGGGCCAATGGTAAGCCGGTGTTCTGCACCAATGGCAGACAGCTATGCAAATCATATCACCACACGGCACTAGCATTAATGGGCCTCCAGGCACAGGCATTGTCCCCTTCTTCGGAGGCTAGAACGGCACCAGAGTGCTGTGTGCTGCTCCGGTGCCGAAGGCTGGGCCTACGCAGCCGGCGTGGTACCAAGCATGCGCGCCATGGGCAGCGCGGGTCCGCGCTTGCGCACCATGGCCATCTCCGTGCTGGCCCCCGGGCAACATGGTGGAGCCCTACAGGGCCCCGGCGCTGAGGAACATAGGCCCCCCCCCCCCCCGGAATTTGCGCCCCCGCCGATCGGTAGGCCCCGATCGCGGGCCCGGCTACTGTGGAGGCCCCTCTGGAGTCGGCACCCCCCCATCCCCGCACCAGGACGGCCCCCGCAGCCGGAACGCTGAGGTCCTGCCGGGTAGGATCATATGTAAACCATGCCGGCCAACCGATCCCGGCTGTAGGTCACTGTCTGTGTGGAGTTTGCACATTCTCCCTGTGTTTGCGTGGGTTTCGCCCCCACAACGCAAAGATATGTAGGATAGGTGGATTGGCATTGCTAAATTGCCATTAATTGGAAAAAATTAATTGAGTACTCTAAATTTATTTTTTTTAAAAGATAAGGTTTGGCACAACATTAAACATCGTTTTTTAAAAATGCTGACAAATGAAAAGAGTGAATGTACTGAGCAAAAAAAGTCACAACAATAAATTGATAATTTAAAAAATGAGTAATAAATAAAGACGACCATGAGAGTGGATAGTGTGTGTGCGTCCAGCTCACTCCTGGTCTCTGCGTGCTCACTTACTCACCCGTGGGAATGCCTGTTGGTGTGTGGGGGTGAGGGTGAATGCGAACCCTGAGATGTGGGTGAGCCAGACACATGGCCTCCCCTCTCTTTCACACACTCTCTGTGTCTCTCTGTCTCTGCCTCTCTGTCTCTCTCTCTTTCTCTCTCTTTCTTTTTCCACATCCCTCTCTCTCTCACACATAATGTGCACACACACTTAGAATTAACATTATAAGAATGATCTGTCCTGTATTCGGGTAGATATTACCAGTCAACATTTGGTCACTCAGGTCTCTGGATTGGATATTTACAGTAATAGTTTTGTCTGTAATCCATATGGATGGGTGTTCAATGCTCAAGATTTGCTCAGACAAATTAGACAGTGCTGCAATAGAATCTTAGTTGAACATGCACCCACACCGTCACCCATGCTCGCCCTTTCAACCATCCACAGCAACACCCTATCCCCCATCGTTCCTGTCACCCACCCTCACCCTGTCACCCATCCTCACCCACCCTTACTGTCAACCTCATACTCACTGATCCACCCTCACACTCAGTTACTCACCCTCGCTCAATAAATTGGTGAGGTGATAGAGAGGGATGGGAGGTTAGGCACAATGAGAGTGGGAGGGACAGCTGGAGCGAAACCTGAGCTTCGTAGTGCCCGAATGTGAATGCCAGCCGAGCTGATCGCCACAAGCTGTGGGAAGGCAGGGAGAGCCATGGGAATGGGGAAGAACTGTGGGGGAGTGGGGAGCACCGGGGATAATCGGGAAGAGTCAGGTCAAAGCACCGGAAGTCAGGGGAAACTGGTGGAACCTTGGGGAAAATGTGATGCATGGAGGGCCCGTGTGCTCTAGCATCTCCCCCCTCACTCGCAGTTGCCAGTGTTCACTACTCCTCCAATCACAGCCTTTTTTTCTCCCATGTTCGCTGCTGATAGGCTTGCTATTTATCCTGTAGCATGAGACGCCACTTGGCACTTAACTCTTATTCATACTGAATCAATGTCATGAATACTTGTACTGCACTGTGCTAACTTTGAACCCTATTTCACTTTCTTCCAGATGAGGTGAGAGTGACTGTCCTTAACATCAAGGTAGTATTTGGCCAAGTATGGCATCAAGGAGCCCTCACAAAACTGGAGTCAATGCCAATCAGGAGAAAATACCTCCATTGGTTGGAGACATGCCCAGCACAGAGGTAGATGGTTGTGGTGGTTGAAGGTCATTCTTCACAACACCAGGACAACACTGCAGGGGTTCCTCAGAGTAGTGTCCGAGGTCCAATCATCTTCAACTGATTTATCAATGCCCAACTTCCATCATAAGGTAAGAAGTGGGGATGTTTGCAGATGACTGCACAATGTTCAGCACCGTTCGTGACTCCTCAGGTGCTGAAGCAATCCATGTCCAAATGTATAATATATGTCCAAATGTCCAAATCATATCCAAGTGGCAAGTAATCTTCATGCCACACTGGTGGCAACCAATGAACATCTCCAACAAGAGAGGATCTAACCATCACTCTTTAACATCCAATAGCATTACCTTTGCTGAATTCCCCACTATCAACATCCTGGGGGTTATCATTGATCAGGAATTGAACAGAACTAGCCATATAAATACTGTGGCTACAAGGGCAGGTCTTTATTAGCTGACATTAATAACTACCTCTCCTCAAATACTGTTCCCTTCTTCTTCAAATCTATCATTACCCCTTTCTTCAAAGAAACAGCCCTTGACCCATCTGACATTGCAAAATAGCATCTCCGTTTTCCAAATACCCTACTTTTCCAAGGCATTTTTGGCTCACAAATCCGTCTTTTTGGAAATTTCTCCAAACAGGTTAGTGCATCTGTTACATTATCAAAACAATTTTTTTTGTCAAAGTCAGAAATGGCATTCTGGTTGATGGTTACAAAGATAAGTTATCCCTTGCTGTCATCTTCCACCTCTCTGGAGCAATATTCTACTCCAACGCCTCTCACTGTGGCTGTTCTCTCTACATTCTTATCTATCTAATCGTGACCAGAGAATCACGTGCAGTAACTTTTCTTTCCACACCCACACTTTTACCTTTGACCCTCCCTACCAAGGATCTATCCTTTGCCCCTTCTATTTTCCATCTACCAGCTCTGAAAACACACCATCATTCTCCACATGTATGCTGTCGACACCCACTTCACCTACTTCACCACGACTTCTCTAAACCCCTTCACTGTCTCTAAACAGTCAAATCACATGTTTGACATCAAGTACTGCACGGTCAGATGTTTTCTCCACCTAAATATTGGGAGACAGATGTTACTGTCATCAGTCCACTCCGCAAACTCCTTGAGCTGGAATTTCTCATCAGAAGGGGGAATCGGAGGTGGTTTTGTTTCCAGGTCATGAACTTGCTTCCGTTTCTAGCGTGCCGTGATAATAATAATCGCTTATTGTCACAAGTAGGCTTCAATGAAGTTACTGTGAAAAGTCCCTAGTCGCCACATTCCGGCGCCTGTTTGGGGTGGGAAGTACGGGAATTGAACCCGCGCTGCTGGCCTTGTTCTGCATTTCAAGCCAGCTGTTTAGCCCGATGTGCTGAACCAGCCCCAGCACAATTTTCACAGAGTTGGGTCTTAATGATCCTAGAGACGGGTCTGCCTTTCAATTAAAGGTGGGGGTGGGTGGAGTTGAAAATGGAGGCAGGACATCATGGAGGTGTGCTGAACTCAGCCCATCTCACTGGTGAATGCCATTTGTATATGATCTTAAAGAAAGGAGATCTTTATTTACTGCCTGCCAATTTGATAAGGACCCATTAATTCTTATTCTTTCTTTCCTCTCTGCCAACCAGTTTTCTATCCACCTCAATACATTTCCCCCGATCCCGTGCGCTTTAATTTTGCACAATAATCTCTTATGTGGGACTTTGTCAAATGCCTTCTGAAAGTCCAAATACACCACATCGACTGGCTCCCCCTTGTCGACTGTACTGGTTACCTCTTCAAAGAATTCCAACAAATTTGTCAGGCATGATTTCCCCTTCATAAATCCATGCTGACTGACTGACCCTGCCATTGCTTTCTAAATGTTCCGCTATAAAGTCCGTGATAATGGATTCAAGAATTTTCCCTACTACCAATGTTAGGCTTACTGGTCTATAATTCCATGTTTTCTCTCTACCTCACCTTTTGAATATTGGAGTGACATTCAATCTGCAGAAACAGTTACAGAGTCTATAGAACCCCAGAAGATGACCACCAATGCATCCACTATTTCCAGAGCCACCTTCTTAAGCACTCTGGGATGAAGGCCCTGGGGATTTATCCATCTTCAATCCCATCAGTTTTCCCAGCACCATTTCTCTTCTAATGGTGATCTCCCTCAGTTCTTCCCTCTCACTAAACTTTTCATTCTCCAACATTTCTGGTATCTGATTTGCATCCTCTTTTGTGAAGACAGAACCAAAGTATGTATTCAATTGCTCATTTCTTTGTCCCTTATTCTGCATTCCCGTGGTTCTGTCTGTAGTGGGCCTACATTTCCCTTTACCAATCTCTTTCTCTTCACATATCTGTAGAAACTCTTATTGTCAGTCTTCATGTTCCCTGCAAGCTTCCTTTTGTACTGTACTTTCCCCCTTTTTTTTGAAAATCTTTTTATTGGCTTTTCTCATATTTATAAACAGTTTTTGCTTATGTACATACATTTTGCTGCCCTCTGGATCGGTCTATGATATCCCTCCCTTCCTCCTCCCCCCCCCCCCTCATTTGTTTCAGCACCCTTCCTCTTCTCTTGTGGTTTCCCCATTCCTCCCCCCCCCTCGCCCCCGCCCTCTGGGTTGCACAGTCCTTTGGTTCTTCATATTTTTTATACCCTGGCTTACTCTTCGTTGCAGGCCTCAAACAGGTTTCGGAACAGGCCGACGAACTGCCCCCAAGTATCCAAGGAGCCTTCCTTTGACCATCGGTTGGGGTACTTAATCTTCTCTAGGTAGAGAAATTCCGAGAGGAAAGCGAGCCAGTCTGCAGCTTTGGGTGGTGCTGCCGATCGCCAGCCGAGCAGGATTCTCCGGCATGCGATAAGGGAAGCGAAAGCAAGGGTGTTAGCCCCCATCTCCGTGTGTAGCTCTGGCTGATCTGATACCCCAAAGATTGCCACTATTGGGCATGGCTTCACCCCACCCCAGGGTGGAGCTCACCCTGCTCCGTGCTTCGCTCTAGAGTCGCCATCCTACCTCTGTCCCCAGTTCATCCTCCCATTTTTGTCTGGTCCCATCCAGTGGTGTTCGGGCTCTGTCCAGTAGCTATCCGTATATTTTCCCATATAGACCCCCCTTCTCGGTGCTTGTGTCTATCAGTAGTGTGCTTTCTGGGACCCCGGCGTACCCCTGTCTCTTTGCAGAGGCAGTGCTTTATTTGGAGGTGTTTCAATTCCTGTCCTTTTGCTAGTTTTCACTTTCTCATCAGTTCGTTCGGTGTCACCAGTCTGCGCCCTACCTGGAAGTCCCCGACCGTCAGTGTGCCCCCATCCCGCCTCCATCTTTTGAAGGTAGTATCTGGCATGGCTGGGGGGGGAATCTGTGATTGCCGCAGATGGGGGTCATAAGGGACATTTTAGTTATGCCGAAGTGTTGTCTCAACTGGGTCCATGTTCTCAGCGTGGCCGTTACCACTGTGCTGACTGTGTACCTTGTTGAGGGGGATGGGAGTGCTGCTGTGGCCAGGGCCCGGAGGGTTGTTCCTTTACAGGATGCCTCCTCCATTTGTACCCAATCTGTGTCGGGTTCTTGTACCCATCCCCTCACTTTTTCTGCCGATGCTGCCCAGTGGTAGTATTGTAGGTTTGGTAGAGCCAGGCCCCCTCTGACTTTCCCTCTTTGCAGTGTCGGTTTGGGAATTCTCAGGTTCTTGCCACCCACACAAATGCCACGATTAGCCTGTGTACGTTTTGGAAAAAGGCCTTGGGGATGAAGATCGGGATGGATCTAAACAGGAAGAGGAATCTTGGCAGTACGTTTATCTTGATCGTCTGCACTCTTCCCGCTAGGGAGAATGGGAGTGAGCCCCACCGTTGAAGGTCTTTTCTTACTTCCTCCACCAGGCTGGTCAGGTTCCACTTGTGGATCTGTGTCCAGTCTCTGGCTATTTGGATCCCCAGGTAACTGAATCTGTTCTGGGCCATTTTGAACGGGAGCCCCTTCAGCTCTGTCCCTCCCACTTTTGGGTTCACTGGGAATATCTCGCTTTTGCCCAGGTTAAGTTTGTAGCCCAAGAAGGTTCCAAAGTATTTGCAGCCCCTCCTGTGACTTTGAGACATAGAGAAGCAGGTCATCTGGATAGAGTGAGCCTCTGCTCTCTGTCTCCTCTCCGGATACCCTTCCAACTTTCAGCGTCCCGCAGGGCTATCGCCAGGGGTTTGATCGCAAGAGCGAACAAGAGTGGGCTCAGGGGGCAGCCTTGTCTTGTTCCTCTCTGTAGCTGGAAGTATTCAGAGCTGGTGGTGTTAGTTCGGACACTCGCTTTGGGAGCGTTGTACAGGAGCCCCAGCCAGGCGCTCCGAGCCCAAACCGTTCCAGTACCTCGAGCAGGTAGCTCCATTCAACTCTGTCAAAGGCCTTTTCTGCGTCCAGGTAGACGATCACCTCTGATGTTCTCTCCCCGGGGAGGAGGGTTCATTATCACATTCAGCAGCCGCCTAATGTTCGCTGTGAGCTGCCTACCCTTGACAAAGCCCGTTTGGTCCTCTGCGACCACCTCTGGTACGCAGCCCTCCAGCCTTTTGGCCAGGACCTTTGTGAGTATTTTCGCATCCACGTTCAGCAGTGAAATGGGTCTGTATGATCCACATTACATCAGGTCTTTATCTTTTTAGGTATTAGTGAGATTGTGGCCTGCACTAGCATTGGGGCAGGGTGCTCCCTGCCAGTGAGTCCACGAACATGTCCCTGATGTGTGGGGCCAGGACTAACAAAGAACAAAGAAAAGTACAGCACAGGAATAGGCCCTTCGGCCCTCCAAGCCTGTCCATGCTGCCCGCCTAAAATAAAATTTTCTGCACTTCTGGGTTCCGTATCCCTCTATTCCCATCCTATTCATATATTTGTCAAGATACCCCTTAAATGTCATTATCGTCCCTGCTTCCACCACCTCCTCCGGCAGCGAGTTCCAGGCACCCACTACCCTCTGTGTAAAAATCTTGCCTCGTACATCTCCTCTAAACCTTGTCCCTCGCACCTTAAACCTATGCCCCCTAGTAATTGACCCCTCTACCCTGGGAAAAAGCCTCTGACTATCCACTCTGTCTATGCCCATCATAATTTTGTAGACCCATATCAGGTCGCCCCTCAACCTCCGTCATTCCAGTGAGAACAAACCGAGTTTATTCAACCTCTACTCATAGCTAATGCCCTCCATACCAGGCAACATCCTGGTAAATCTCTTCTGCACCCTGTCTAAAGCCTCCACATCCTTCTGGTAGTGTGGCGACCAGAATTGAACACTACACACCAAGTGTGGCCCCATTAAGGTTACAGCTGCAACATGACTTGCCAATTTTTATACTCAATGCCTCGGCCAATGAAGGCAAGCATGCCGTATGCCTTCTTGGCTACCTTCTCCACCTGTGTTGCCCCTTTCAGTGACCTATGAACCTGGAAACCTAGATATCTCTGACTGTCAATACTCTTGAGGGTTCTACCATTCACTGTATATTCCCTATCTGTATTGGACCTTCCAAAATACATTACCTCACATTTGTCCGGATTAAAGAGATCTGCCATCTCTCTGCCCAAGTCTCCAAAAGATCTAAATCCTGCTGTATCCTCTGACAGTTCTCATTGCTATCCGCAATTCCACCAACCTTTGTGTTGTTTGCAAACTTACTAATCAGACCAGTTACATTTTCCTCCAAATCATTTATATATACTACGAACAGCGAAGTTCCCAGCACTGATTGCTGCGGAACACCACTAGTCACAGCCCTCCAATCAGAAAAGCACGCTTCCATTGCTACTCTCTGCCTTCTATGACCTAGCCAATTCTGTATCCACCTTGCCAGCTCACCCCTGATCCCGTGTGACTTCATCTTTTGTACCAGTCTGCCATGAGGGACCTTGTCAAAGGCCTTACTGAAGTCCATATAGACAACATCCACTGCCCTACCTGCACCAATCATCATTGTGACCTTTTTGGAAAACTCTATCAAGTTAGTGAGACACGACCTTCACAAAACCATGCTGCCCCTCACTAATACGTCCATTTGCTTCCAAATAGGAGTAGATCCTGTCTCGAAGAATTCTCTCCAGTAATTTCTCTATCACTGACGTAAGGCTCACTGGCCTGTAGTTCCCTAGATTTACCTTGCTACACTTGTTAAACAAAGGAACAACATTGGCTACTCTCCAGTCCCCCGGTACATCACCTGAAGACAGTCAGGATCCAAAGATTTCTGTCAAGGCCTCAGCAATTTCCTCTCTCACCTCCTTCAGTATGCTGGGGTAGATCCCATCAGGCCCTGGGGACTTATCTACCTTAATATTTTTCAAGATGCCCAACACCTCGTCTTTTTGGATCTCAATGTGACCCAGGCTATCTACACACCCTTCTCCAGACTCAACATCCACTAATTCCTTCTCTTTCGTGAAGGATGGTGCGAATCATTTGTAGAAGTCCACCGGGAACCCGTTGGGTCCTGGTGCCTTCCCCGCCTGCATGGAGCTGATGCTCTCCATGATTTCTCCCAGGTCTATTGGTGCTTCCTGCTCCCCCCGTCTGTCTTCCCCACCATTGGTAGTTCCAGTCTGTTGAGGAACTGTTTCATTCCCGCATCCCCCCGTCGGGGGGTCGGAGGTGGACAGTCCCCAGTAGAAGGTCTCGAATGCCCGATTGACATCCTTTGGCTCTGTGACCAGTCTGCCTTTGCTGTCCTTAACCTGCGTAATTTCCCTCGTGGCTGCCTGCTTTCTTAGCTGGTGAGCCAATAGGCAGCCAGCCTTGTCTCCGTGTTTGTAGAAGGTCCCCCGTGTCTGGCGGAGTTGGTACATTGCTTTCCTAGTGGATAGCAGGTTAAAGTTCATTGGCAGCTTATTCCTCTCTGCCAGCAGCCCCACGGTCGGGGCCTCGGAGTACCTTCTATCGACTTCCAGAATGGCGTCCACTAGCTGTTGCCTGGCCACCCTCTCTTCCCCATCTCTACTTGCCTTGTAGGCTATGATCTCTCCTCTGACCACGGCCTTCAGTGCCTCCCAAAACGTGGAGGGTGAGACCTCCCAGTTTTGGTTGTTACTAACGTAATCGCCTATGGCCTGTGATATCTTTTGGCAGAAAGCCTTGTCGGCCAGAAGGTCCATGTCCAGCCTCCATGTGGGGCGCTGGGCCCGGCCTGTTTCCAACCTCACATCCATATAATGTGGAGCGTGGTCGGAGATAACGATTGTGGCGTACTCCCTTCCCGTGATCCCTGGAAGCACCAATTTCCCAACTGCAAAGAAGTCGATTTGGGTGTATACCTTGTGCACCTGCGAAAAGAGAACTCCTTTTCTCCCGGGTGCAGGAACCTTCATGGGTCCACTGCCCCCATCTGTTCCATGAAGGCCCCTAGCTCCCGAGCCATGCCAGACATTTTCCCCGTTCAGGGGTTTGATCGGTCCGTCAGTGGGTCCAGCACGCAGTTAAAGTCGCCCCCCCATAATCAGTCGGTGTGTGTCAAGATCAGGGATTTCTGCCGTGGTCTTTTTTATGGATTATGAGTCGCCCCAGTTGGGAGCGTACACATTTACCAGTACGACAGGTGCCCCTTCCAGGACACCGCTGACCATGACGTACCTTCCCCCGGGTCCGTAGGTGTCTTGGTTCCCGTAAACCTCGTCCTTTTGCTAATTAACATTGCTCTCCCCCCCCCCCCCCCCCCCCCCCCCCCCCCAGCCCTCGTCCCGTAGCATGAGTGGTATGTCTGTCCCATCCAGCCCTTCCTTACCAGCAGTCGGTCCTTCTCCCTCAGGTGCATCTCTTGTAGATAGATTATGTCGGCTTTTAGGCTTCTTAGGTGGGCGAACACACTGGATCTTTTCACTGGGCCGTTGAGTCCCCTTACATTTCAAGTAGCAATCCTGGTGGGGGGTTTCTGACCCCCCGGTCCTGTGGGATCACCCATACTTACCTAGTGGACGCGCCCCTGCACTCCGGGGTTTCCCTTTATTAGGGGGCCATCCAAAATGGCCAGGGTCGCCGCTCTCACCATGGGGTCGGGCCCCAGTGCTCAGGGGTTTCCCTTTGCCCAGGGGGCAACCAATGTGGCCACCAGCTGTGTGTATGCCACACGGGTGCGCCCCTGTGCTCCGGGGTCTCCCTCTGCCCGGATGCCCTCTCGAGTGGCTGCTGAGGCACCCTCTTGGTTCCTCGCCCTGCTCCATGCCCGCCGAGGCCTATGTCTGTACTGCTTCACTATCTCACCCTTCTCTTTGCTTCTCTTTTGTTGTGCGTTCTCCCCCAGACTCCTCTCCCCCCCCCCAGCCCCTGTCCCTTTGTTCCCCCCCCCACATTCTCCCCCCCTTCTGCCCCCCCCCCCTCCTTGTCCAGGTGCTCCCCTTCCCCTGAGAGGCTTGGCGCGGCCCTCCTTCCTTCCTGCCCTCCCGTGCTGGCTCTCCTCGCTAGTGCGGTGGCCCTCCTCCCAGTATTCGCCCAATTCTGGCCCTGTTTAACCTTTCTCCTTGTGGTAAGCACCACTAGTAACACATTGCATGTATTACGGTCCTGCTGCTCTATTACAGGTACAACAGTAAATCCCAGCCTGCTGGCTCCTCCCAGCAGGCGCTGTATAAAAGTGTACGCTCTCCTGCGCTGCTCCCATTCTGGTTCCAGCTGCAGGAGGCACAACATCTTGTGCAATAAAGCCTCGATTGTTTCACCATTCTCGTCTTGCGGTAATTGATGGTAGATCAATTTATTGCACAAGATTTTAAAAGATGAACATCTTGATCAAGCCTGATCACCTGGAGCTGAGCCCTCATGCAGCCAATGCCACGTCCACCTTCGAGCACTGGCTGGCCTGCTTTGAAGGCTACCTCAGAGCAGTCCTGAAGAACTCTCGGACCCACAGAAGCTCCAAGTCCTCTACTCACGGGTGAGCCCTGAAATTGTTCGCCTCATCCGGGATGCGCCCACCTACACAGAAGCGATGACGCTACTCAAGGGACATTACGTTAAGTCAGTGAATAAGGTGTACGCCAGGCATCTCCTGGCCACGAGACGGCAACTCCCGGGGAGACTCTGGACGATTTCTTGCGGGCTCTCCAGATTCTCGGTAGGAACTGTGACTGCCCGGCAGTTTCGGCAGTCCAATACACTGAACTATTAATCAGAGACGCTTATGTCACGGGCATGAAGTCTACTTACGTTCGCCAGTGACTATTGGAAGGGGGTACGCTCAATCTTGCAGAGACTAGGCAGCTTGCTAATTCGCGAGAAGTGGCCTCCTGTAATCTGGAGGCCTACACTTCCGACCGCACGGTACCATCGTGGGCATCGTGGGCCCCACCAGCTGCCGACTCGAGCTCGCCGCAAGCCTGCACCGCGCGGCTGCCAGCCAACACCCCGGGGCCCAAGTGTTATTTTTGTGGCCAGAGTAAACATCCCAGGCAGCACTGCCCAGCGCGGAGCGCGACCTGCAACGGGTGTGGGAAGAAGAGCCACTTTGTTTCCATTTGCCAGGCCCGGTTAGTCGCCGCTGTTTCCAGGCCCCCCACGTGTGATCCAGGGACGCCGCCATCTTCTCCACCACGAGCCTCGTGTGGCCCGTGGGTGCCGCCACCTTTGTTGCTGCCCGCCATGTGCGCCCCGTGGGCGCCGCCACCTTGGACTGCGCCTCAGGACCCCTGCTCGTCTGGCCGTTCACTGCCCGCTAATACCTCCGCCACCGCTGATCAGCCCGGGACCTCCCAACATCTTCCGCAACTTGCCTCCACCACCCTGGATCATTCTCGGCCCTGCAACTTCGTGACCGCTACGACAATGATTATGATCAACGGGCACGAGACAACCTGCCTCTTTGACTCCGGGAGCACAGAGAGTTTCATCCACCCTACTACGGCAAGGTGCTGCACCCTCCCGGTTCTCTCCGTCACCCAGAAAATCTCATGGCCTCCGCATCTCACTCCGTGGAAATCCGGGGGTACTGTGTCGTGACCCTCACCATTCAGGGCGTAGAGTTCAGCAACTTCAGGCTCTACGTCCTCCCTCATCTCTGCGCTGCCCTGTTATTAGGTCTGATTTTCAATGCCACCTCCAAAGCCTTACTCTGAAGATTGGCGGACCCCTAACCCCCTCACCGTCTGCGGCCTCACGACCCTTAAGGTCGACCCACCTTCACTGTTTGCAAACCTCACCCTGGACTGCAAGCCCGTCGCCACTAGGAGCAGGCAGTACAGTGCCCAGGACAGGGCCTTTATCAAATCGGAGGTCCAACGGCTTCTGCGGGAGGGGATTATTGAGGCCAGTAACAGCCCCTGGAGAGCTCAAGTGGTGGCAGTGAGGACTGGGGAGAAGCACAGGATGGTCATTGACTACAGTCAGACCATCAATCGGTACACACAGCTCGACGCGTACCCACTCCCATGCATATCTGAGAAGGTCAATCAGATTGCGCAGTATCGAGTCTTCTCCACAGTTGACTTGAAGTCCGCCTACCACCAGCTCCCCATCCGCCCGGAGGACCGCCAATACACTGCATTCGAAGCAGATGGCCGCCTCTATCATTTCCGTAGAGTTCCCTTCGGCGTCACCAATGGGGTCTCAGTCTTCCAGCGAGAGATGGACCGAATGGTTGACCAGTACGGTCTGCAGGCCACGTTCCCGTACCTAGATAATGTCACCATCTGCGGCCACGATCAGCAGGACCACGACACAAACCTCCAAAAATTCCTCCATACTGCCAAACGTCTTAACCTCACCTACAATAAGGAGAAAAGCGTGTTCTGCACCAACCGCTTGGCCATCCTTGGCTACGTAGTGGAAAATGGAGTCCTCGGGCCCGACCCCGAACGCATGCGCCCCCTCCTGGAACTCCCCCTCCCCCACTTGAGGCCCTGAAACATTGCCTGGGGCTTTTCTTGTATTATACCCAGTGGGTCCCTAATTATGCGGACAAGGCCCACCCACTCAAGTCCACAGTTTTTCCCCTGATGGCTGAGGCCCGCCAGGCCTTCAACCACATCTAGGTGGACATCTCCAAGGCCATGATGCACACGGTCTATGAGTCCCTCCCCCTTCAGGTGGAGAGCGATGCATCAGATGTAGTGCTGGCTGTCACCCTCAACCAGGCGGGCAGACCCGTGGCTTTCTTTTCCCGCACCCTCCATGCCTCCGAAATTCGGCACCCCTCTGTCGAAAAGGAGGCCCAAGCCATTGTGGAAGCTGTGCGACATTGCCGGCATTATTTGACCGGCAGGAGATTCACTCTCCTCACTGCCTTCATTTTCGACAATACGCAGCGGGGCAAGATCAAAAATGATAAGATCTTCAGGTGGAGGATCGAGCCCTCCACCTATAACTATGAGATCTTGTATCGCCCGGGGAAGCTCAATGAGCCCCCTGATGCTCTATCCCACGGTACATGTGCCAACGCACAAGTGGACCGACTTCGGGTTCTCCACTATGACCTCTGCCACCCGGGGGTCACCCTGTTCTTCCATTTTGTTAAGCCCCCCAACCAGCCCTACTCCATTGAGGAGGTCAGGACCATAACCAGGGACTGCCAAGTCTGCGCAGAGTGCAAGCTGCACTTCTATCGCCCAGATAGAGCACACCTAGTGAAGGCCTCCCGCCACTTTGAGCACCTCAGCATGGACTTCAAAGGCTCCTCCCCTCCACCGATCGCAACGTGTACTTCCTCAACGTAATTGATGAGTACTCCCGGTTCCCTTTCGCGATCCCATGCCCCGACATGACTTCTGCCACAGTCATCAAAGCCCTACACAGCATCTTCACTCTGTTTGGTTTCCCCACCTACATCCACAACGATTGGGGATCCTCCTTCATGAGTGATGAGCTGCATCAGTTCCTGCTGAGAAAGGGCATCGCCTCAAACAGGACGAACAGCGACAACCCCTGGAGAAACGGCAGGTGGAGAGGGAGAATGGGACGGTCTGGAAGGCCGTCCTGCTGGCCCTTCAGTCTAGAAATCTCCTAGTCTCCCGCTGGCTGAAGGTCCTCCCTGACACGCTCCCCTCCATCCAGTCGCTCCTGTGCACCGCTACTAATGAGACCTTTCACGAACGTGTGTTTGACTTCCCCAGGAAGTCCACCTCCGGGGTGTCGCTCCCAACATGGCTGACAGTTCCTGGACCCGTTGTCCTGCGGAAGCACGTGCGGATCCATAAATCAGACCCCTTGGTTGAGAAAGTCCACCTCCTCCATGCAAACCCGCAATATGCCGAAGTGGCACACTCCGAAGGGGACAGGCCACAGTCTCCCTCCGGAACCTGGCACCCGCTGGGTCCCCACCACAACCCTTGACCTGATACCACTCCTTCCCCCCCCCGGTTGCCTCATTCACCCCTGCCCCACCCACCCTCCCACCAGCAAACCTCACCGCAACCCCCCACCCCAGCAGGATCCGTCCCCTCACTGGATCCATTAAGGGGTGACCACGTCAGCGCCCACATCACCACCAGGACTGAGGCAATCACAGCGGAGGGTCAGACCCCCCGACAGACTCAATCTGTAATGTTTTTCTTCACCCCCGCCAGACTTTTTGAAACAGGGGGTGAATGTGGTAATCACCACTAGTATTACATTGCATGTATTTCGGTACTGCTACTCTGCTACAGGTACAACAGTAAATCCCAGCCTGCTGGCTCCTCCCAGCAGGTAGCGTATAAAAGTGTATGCTCTCCTCCGCTGCTCCCATTCTGGTTCCAGCTGCAGGAGGCACTACATCTTGTGCAATAAAGCCTCGCTTGTTTCACCATTCTCGTCTCATGGTAATTGACGGTACATCACTCCTACTGGCCCTTGTCTCTCCCTCCAGTTTGCTTTCCTCACCCTCATTTCCCTCGCTCCACTTCCCCCATTGCACTGAGAGAGGAGACAAGCTCTGAAATGAGACAGCACAGTCCCACTCAAGGCATAAAACACATGTGGACAGTTCATGAGCCCATTGTGCTTGTTTGCGGTCTGTCCTCCGCTCTTTGTTCTGGTTTTCCCTTCCTTTTTCGTCCCCATGTCTTTCATTGTGGTTGGTGTGCTGCTCCCCCAGCTTTTTCGCTCTAATGAACTCATCATCTGCCACTGGGTTATTAAAATATAGCTCTTTCCCCTCAAATGTTACCCAGAGTTTGGCCGGGAATAACATCCCAAATTTTACCTTGCTTTTGTGCAGTGCTGATTTTGTCTTGTTGAATTCAGCCCTTTTTTTGGCCAGGTCTGCTCCAATGTCCTGATACACCCTTATGGTCTTCCCTTCCCACGTGCTTTGTTTCGTTTGCCGGGTCCACTTTCGAATTCTCTCCGGTTTTGGAACTGGTGCAGCTTCGCAATAATTGCTCTGGGCTGGTCCCGGCTTTGGGCTTGGGTCAGAGCGACCTGTGTGCCCTGTCTATTTCCGGTGGGTTTGGGAATACCTCATTTCCCACTAGCTTGCCCATCATTTGGGTGATGTAGCCTGTTGGGTCTCCGCCCTCTATCACCTCTGGCAGACCCACTATTTTAATGTTCTGCCATCTGGACCTATTTTCCTCGTCCTCCACTTTCCCTCTTAGAATCCCTGGGCCACTATTAACCTTTTGACCTCGGCTTCTAGTGTTATCACCCTGTTGCTCTGGTCCGAGCCGGCCTTCTCCAACACTCGAATCGTTTTTTTCTGCTCCTTCACTTCTGTTTCCAGGCCTTCGATGGTCTGCTGCATTTTGTGCGTCATCTCCTTCATCATCGGTTGTATCTCCGACCAGAGGGCCTCCTTTATGCTGGTCGCTGCTTCCTGCTCACGCTCCGCTGCTTGGTCCGCCATTGTTTTCCCTTTCAGGCTCGCCTGTACCTCCATCTCATCGTGTGGGGCCGCCTGCCTGCGTGTCTCCCGCTCACACGCCTTACCCTCGCTGTTGCTGCTGCTGCTTGCGTCTCGCTGTCCCTTCACCTTGGTGTTTTTCTTTCCTCCAGCCATCTCTCTCTCTCTCTTTCCCCGCTGCTGTTCCTTACCCTGGGGTTGCTCTCACTTCTCCCGCTCCTCTGATCTCATTGGGTCTGTCTCGGGCTTCGGGTTTCCTTTTTATTGTTGGGCATGGGGGGGGGGGGGGGGGGTTGTTGTGGTTGGTTCCCTTCCTCCCTTCCTTATTTTCTCTCTTTCCATGTCTCTTTATTTACTTTTATTTTTCCCCCTTCTCTTTTTTTTCTCTTCCTTCTCACTTTTCAGGAGGATTTGGGAGAGAAGTTTCATGGTGCGGACGGGAGTCCCTCTTTGTCTCGTCGCTCACCACGTGGTCACCGGCGGTCTGTTGGGCAGGGGCGTTCTCTCTAGCTCTCTCCTGATCATTGGCCCCGCTGGCTCCGCTCCCGAGCGCTTGTGTCTGTGGCTTCGCGGTCCAGGCTGGGCCGCAGGCTTGCGCTCTTAAGTGCTAGTTCTGTTCGGGGACGCGACTCTCCTCGGCCACTTCTGAGTGTACTTTCCCCTTCTTAATCAATCCCTTCATCCTTCTTTGCTGAATTCTAAACTGCTCTCAATCCTCAGACCTTTTATTTTTCTTGCCCACTCTGTATGCTTCTGCCTTGGATCAGATACTATTTCTAATTTCCTTTGTAAGCCATCGATTGGCCCTTTTTCCCATTTTGCTTTTGTGCCAGACAGGAATGAAAATTTGCAGCAGTTGCCCTATTTCCTTGAACTTTTGCCATTGCCGATCCACTGTCATTCCTTTAAGTAACTCTCCCCAATATAACAAGGCCAAATCATGACTCATATCTTCATGGTTTCCTTTATTAAGATTCAGCAAACTAGTCTCTGAATCAACTACTTCAGTCACCATCTTGATAAAAAAATTCTACCATGTTATGGTCGCTCATCCCCAAGGGGTCTCGCACAGCCAGATTGGCAAATGATTCCCTTCTCATCATACAGTACCCAGTCTAAGATGGCCTGCTCTCGAGTTGGTTTCTCCACATATTGGTCAAGAAAACCATCCCGTATGCACTCCAGGAATTCCTTCTCTATGGCATTGTGGCTAATCTGATTTGCCCAATCTATGTGCAATTTAAAATCACCCATGATCACGGAAATTCCCTTATTACATGCAATGCCAATGTTGCGTCTAATTAACTTGATTTAATTTTGTGCAGAGTAATTAAAGGGGATTGAGAGGGCTGTGCATTTGATGTAGTGTTTATGGATTTTAGCATGGTTAAAACAGGGAAAACAGCATTGACAAAGAAGATCAACCATGGCAGAGCAGGCTTGAAGGATCAAATAGCTACTCCTACTATTTCCCTTTACCCCTTTTCATAAATGGAGTTTAGTCCAGAGAAGTGTAAGGTTATAATGTATCAGAAGAAGGCTAACAGGACAAGGAAATTCACAATAAATGGTGAGATGGAGAAATGTAGAGGAATAGAGTAACAGTGTCATAGAATTTTACAGCACAGAAGGTCCACAGATCCCTGTTAGTGGCTGGACCATTAGATAAGGTGGACAAGAAGGCAGATGGGATACTGGTCTTTATTAGCTAAAGCCGAGAATATAAGATCAGGGAGGTCATGCTGGAACTGTAAACACTGGAGTACTGTATTCAGTTCTGGTACTGTGGGAAATATGTGACTGAAATAGAATGGCTACAAAGGACATTTCAAAGATGTTGCCTGGACTGGAGAATTTTAGTTATGAAGGAAAATTAGATAAGCTAGGTTTAATTTCTTTGGGATAGAAGAGGTTGAATGGAGACCTAATTGAAGTGTGTATAAAACTATCAGGGGTCTGAATAGAGTGGAGAGGAAGGCTCTGTTTCCCTTTGTTTGAGGGCTCCATAACCAGAGAGCATAGATTTAGGGTAAGAGATTAGAGGTGTAGGAGGGAAGTCAAAGGGTGATTTTTTATTATCCACAGGTTGTGAAGATCACTCCCGGAAAGAGCAGAAGAAATCTTCATAACATTTGAAAAAATACTTGGATATGGACTTGAAGTGCTGTAACCTATAAGGCTACCCACCGAAAGCTGGGAAATTAGATTATTGGAAGGCTCCTTGTCGGCTGGTGTGGACACAATGGATTGAACCCAGGGCCTTTAGATTCAGAAATGAAAGTATGCTGCTTAGTGTCAGATTTAGTTTGATTACCTTCTCCAAACACCTTGATGTTATATGACATTAAAGACACGTTGTTATTGAGGTTGCAAACTTTCTCTAACCAGCAGTTCCAAAGCATAAAACTATGTTAACAGGGGAAATTTGAAAGATATAGGTAAGCATGCAGACATGTAATTCATGGCATTTTGAAATCCTGTGGTATATTTTAAGACTGTAATTGCCTTTTGAAACATGTTTTCATTAGTTCTCAGTCCACATGAAATGTATTTGTCATTGTATTCTATTATGACGATAATTGTTAGCAATGCATTTTCAATGCACAATCGTCTTTGTACATACATTGTCAGTGGTATGAGCTTTTTTATTTGTTCAGGGGATGTGCCGGCATTTATTACCCATCCCTAATTGCCTTGAGCTGTGTGGCTTGCTCGGCCTTTTAAGAGTCAACCACATTGTTTGGGTTTGGAGTCACATGTCGGCCAGACCAGGTAAGGAAGACAAATTTCCTTCCATAAAGGACAACAATGAACCAGTTAGGCATTTACGGCCATCTACGGTCATCATTAGACCTTTAATTCCAGATTTTTATTGAATTAAAATGTCATTATCTGCCACGGTGGGATTTGAACCTGGGTTCCCAGAGCATTACCCTGGGTCTCTGGATTACTAATTGTGACAATACCACTACACCATCACCTCCCCAGTTATGAGATCATTGTCACTTGTGAAAATATCAGTCTTTCAATTGTGCATCAAATACTCATTCTGGGTCAATAAACTACAAAAAGCCTCAAAGGCATTAGCAGATTAAATTCAGAGTTTATTAGATGCTGTGAATTAGAGAGGCACCATTAATGCATTTCAATCTAGGTGCTCCCAGCATTAGTGTACATTCTTCATATGCTCTCGAGTTGTTAACCATCTGCCTTATGGAAGCAAGGAAAGAATAATTAGCCATTTACCAGCAATAACGAGACACTTTGAAGTTTAATTTCTTCAAAAACTCAATCTGCCTGAAAATGTCAGGTCACTTGCAGCACTGTAACCTTCTGTTTGTTAGCAGGAATGTGTGGACATTTTTCAAAAAGGCTAATGGTTTTGTGCTTCTGAATAATCAGAAAATGAACAGCAATGTTATCTTCCAAAATTTTACACCCAAAGACCTGGGGCGGGATTCTCCGTTAGCTGATGTCAAAATCGAAAAAGGCGATTAGGCGGAGAATCGGTTCCGACGCCGAAATCGCGTCAGGTGCCTATTTGACGCCAAACCGCAATGTTTCAGCACCTCGCCAGCAGCATCAATGCATTCCGGAACGCACGTACAGTAAACACCGTTTGTATATCATTAGCGGGCCCTATTCGGTATTCTCCGGGGCCTCCGCTATTCTCCGCCTCCGATGGGCTGAGTTCCTGATGGCGTGGTTCACCTGTGCTTTTAAAAATCGTGAAACCGGAGTGGCGGCTGCTGAGGGAGAGGGAGGACACTATAGAAAGTGTCCAACATCACTATAGTTTGCTGACAGTTGTGATGCTGCAAATGGGGCTTCTGCCAGGGCCGGGGCAGTAGTGGGGGGTGGCCAGGAGGTGGGCTGTGGGGTCGGGGTGGGTGGACAAGGAACACCATTGCCGCAGCCATGCAGCTGCCCACAACGCGAACAGCTCACTGTGAAACTAGTGCCACGGGTCGTATAGGTGTCCGCCCACAGCACCCCCCCCCGGGTGCCCTCTGGCCCCTGTCAACCCATCAGCTATATGGGTGCACTCCAGCACAACCAGTGCCATCTTGTTGGCTGGGTTGAGTGTGTGTAGGGAGTGTAATATGTATGTGCGGCTGCAGCTTGTCAGCCTCCCAAGTATCAATCATGGACCTGGCGAATACCGCAATGTTTTTCATTGGAATCAATTGTATTCCACACAGCATTGGTGCTAACTCTTCAACGGTAGCGGTCCAGGTGGAACACCGGTTGTTCTGTCGTAAAAGTCCACGGATTTTGCGACGGCGTCAACACTTAGTATCAGAAACGGAGAATCCTGCCCGTGGTCTCTGTCCTTTGCCGGCAGAACTTTTGTCAAAAACAGACTGCTAGCTGAAGTATCTAGGCAGAGACATGAGAAATATAGAGAATGAGGAAATGGTAAGGATGTAAAACAAATATTTTTTTCTGACTTTACAGCAGAAAGGCATAAATTATATAAAACAAATAGAGGACTGCAAGAGGCTAATAAGACTGAGCAATTTAAGATGATTAATATCAGAAGAGAAGTTCAAGAAGGTAGCTCACCACTACCTCCTCAAGGGCAATCAGGGATTGGCAATGGAGACTGGCTGAGCCAGTGAAGCCCACATCCTTTGAATGAATATAAAAAATAAAATGCATTGTAGAAACGTAAGGGACTAAAGGCTGACAAATCCCAGTGGGCCGATGACCTGTACCTTAGGTATAGGTACCTTAAGTATAGGCTAAGCAACCTTCTTATTTTGTACAGATAAAAGAAACGGAAGGGAGGAAGGTTGAAAGAAATATAGACTCTGGGAACCGGTATACAAAATTGTAGGCAAAGTTGGTGCCATGGATGCATTTCATGAAAATGGTGAGACTTGGAATTCATATGAAGAGAGATTTCAACTTTATCTCATAGTGAATAAAACACCAGAGGACTTAAATGTTGCAACATTTTTCAGTTCGGTAGTGGGTAAAACTTTTATGCTACTGCAAAACTACATCCAACAAAGCCAGGAGATCAGACCTATAATGAATTGATGAAGATTCTCGAAGGTCATTTCTCAGCAAGACCACTTATAATTGCAGGTAGGTCATGGTTCCGCTGCTGTAGCCAGGAAGAAGGTCTTACAATTTGCAGTGACCTGAAGAAGGTTAGAAAAGTACTGCAAGTTTTGTGCAATACTAGACGACATTGTTCATGACAGGCTGATATGTGGACTTCACAACAAAGCTATTCAGAGGAAACTGCTTACTGTAAGCGACTTACCTCATAAATCAGCTGTAGAAATTGCCACATCAATGGAGCTAGCAGCAAAAGAGGCTTCACAAATAGGAAGACACAGACTGCCAAAAACAAATCTGCAAAGGAACAACTATGTCATCGATGTGCATACGTTGGACACTCATCGATGTGCAAATGTTGGGCACTCAGTGGGTGAAAGCTAGAGTAGAGAAAATAAGTGCAAGAGTTATGGCAAAAAGGGCCACATTGCCAAAGCATGCTGGTCATAGCAAACTTAACCAGCAACTAAGATGTTATCCAAACATGTACACAGAAGAGGTGGTACACTAAAAGGATGATGGCAAAAGTAGAAGTAAATGGACAAACAGTGGAGTTGCTGCTTTACATTGTCTAGGGAAATTTTCCTGCTTTAATTGGCATAGCATAGTTCGGAAAAATAAGCTGGGGAGCGGTGAATCAACTGGCTGATTCAAAGAATGGCCTGCAGCAACTTCTGGAGAAGTATAAAAGGGTGTTTGAAGACTCACCGGGCTCAATGAGAGGAGTTGAACTCCAATTCAAAAGTAAGCCAAACAGTATGCCAAAATGTCTCAAAGCCAGAACTGTACCATATGCCATCAGACCAAAAGTCGAAGAACTAGAAAGAGTAGTCCAATCAGGAGTCATTGAACCGGTTTCTATAAGTGATTGGGCCAGACCAATAGTTCATGGATATGTGGAGATTTTAGCACAACTATAAACCTCGTATTTTGAACAGATCATTATCCACTGCCATTGATTGAAGACTTGTTTGCTGGACTTTCTCAAGGAATTCAGTAAAATGTGTCTGTCGCAGGTGTATTTACAAATGAATGTGGCTGCAAAAGCAGAGCTGCTACAGACTATTGTAAGAAGTCTTACAACACCAGGTTAAAGTCCAACAGGTTTGTTTCAAACACAAGCTTTCGGAGCACAGCTAGTTCCTCAGGTGAATGAAGAGATATGTTCCAGAAACATATATATAGACAAAGTTAAAGATGCCAGACAGTGCTTGGAATGCGAGCATTTGCGGGTAATCAAATCTTTACAGATCCAGAGATAGGGGTAATCCCAGGTTAAAGAGGTGTGAATTGTCTCAAGCCAGGACAGTTGGTAGGATTTTGCAAGTCCAGGCCAGATGCTGGGGGGTGAATGCAATGCGACATGAATCCAAGATCCCGGTTGAGGCCGCACTCATGCGTGCGGAACTTGGCTATAAGTTTCTGCTCGACAATTCTGCGTTGTCGCGTGTCCTGAAGGCCGCCTTGGAGAACGCTTACCCGGAGATCAGAGGCTGAATGCCCTTGACTGCTGAAGTGTTCCCCGACTGGAAGGGAACATTCCTGTCTGGTGATTGTCGCGCGATGCCCGTTCATTCATTGTCGCAGCGTCTGCATGGTCTCGCCAATGTACCACGCTTCGGGACATCCTTTCCTGCAGCGTATGAGGTAGACAACATTGGCCGAGTCGCACGAGTATGTACTGCATACCTGGTGGGTGGTGTTCTCACGGGAATGGCCAATGCAGCCATGGCAAAGAATAGACATAGACTACGGTGGCCCAGTTGAGGGACACATGTTTCTCATGATTGTGGATGCACACTTGAAATGGGCGTGAGTTGTGCTTATGAAATCCACCACGAGAGAACAATCCAGTGAGAAGTTGGATGAAGTATTTGCAAGGCTTGGTAAACTGGAGCAGGTTGTGAGTGACAATGGAACTCATTTCCAAGGAGTTCAAAGACTAAAAAAGGAAATGGTATACAGCAATAAAGTCAGCTCCATATCATTCTTACAACAAATGGATTGGCCAAGCGATTCATACAGTCACTGAATCACTCAATCAAGGCATCAAAGGAATAAATACATTGTCAAGATGAGTGAATAACTTTTTGATGTCGTACTGAAACACACACATGCAACAACACGATTTACCAGCAAAGCTGCTTTTCAAAAGGAAACTAAGAACAAAGTTTGGCCTTTTGATACTTCAGAGATTGTTGAGCGACAACAACAAGCACAGATTGCTAGGAGGGAACAAAACTCTAAAAAGAGAGTATTCACTCTAGGGGAGTGATTGCTAGCAAGAAGCAACACTACAAATAGAAATGGGTACCTGCCATTATCATAGTAAAGACAGGTCCAATATCATACACCACACAGACGGATGATGAAAGAGTTTGGGAACGACACACTGACCAACTAGTAGCTTTACAAAGTGAAATCACTGAAACTTCCTAAGAAATATTTCCATCAGAAAATCTAAGAAGTGATACTTCTTGGAGATCAAACACAGAGCCAAAATCCGATTCTGTTTCTCAGGAATCTTCTACACCATTGGAGACGGACACATAAGTAACTTTACAGGAAATACTACCAACAGAAGAAAAAGAAGATACTTCAAAGATCTTGAGTAGCCAGGTTCCAGAAAGTTCGAGTTCTGCCAGAAATAAATTGTCATCCACCTGAAAGACTGTCTGATGATGTTTCATAGATGTAAACGGGCCGGATTAGCTCAGTTGGCTAGACAGCTGAGTTTGTGATACAGACGAAGGCCAACAGTGTGGGTTTAATTCCCCTGCCGCATGAAGGCCCCACCTTCTCAACCTTGTCCCTTGCCTGAATTGTGGTGATCCTCAGGTTAAATCACCACCAGTCAGTTCTCCCCCTTAAAGGAAAGAGCAGCCGAAGGTCATCTGGGGCTATGGTGGCTTTACCTTACCTATCGATGTAAAGCGATAATCGTGCAAATTAATGTATCTAATGTATAACTGGGTCTGTTGTTTAGACGTTAAGAAAAGTTGTCGTTTACACTCGATATATTTAAGTCATATATTTAAGTAATACTTCCCTGTTAATGGAACACCACTTGACCTGTAGTGACGTCAGCAGAGTGTTTGCCTGGGTTCTAGTTCTCCAAATTGTATTGTATGAGCAACATCTCCTGAATAAACCTTGCATCGTGTTTGGAAGAAACCCAAGTGTGTGGCACCTCCATATCTTTTCACTTTGTGGCACATTGAGAACGTAACAAATGCAACTAGAAAATCATACAAAATTGACATGGTTTTATATAAGGGAAACCAATTGACAAATATATTAGAGTTTTTGGAGGATGTAACGTTTGACAGATAAAGAGAAGCAGTAGGTGTAGTATACCTAGATTTCCAAAAGGCATTCAATGAGGTTCTACAGCAAACGTTGACAATTTGTGGAGTTATGTATACTATATTAACATGCATCGCACAGAGAGATTTGGGGGTCCTTGTACATAAATCACAAAAAGCTGGCATGCAAGTTCAGCAGATAATACGGAAGGCAAATTTAAAAAAAAAATTATTTATAGGATGTGGGCGCTGCTGGTTAGGCCCTCATTTATTGCCCATTCCTAATTGCCCTTCAGAAGGTGCTGGTGAGTTGCCTTCTTGAACTGCTGCAATCCCTGAGGTGTAGGTGCACCCACTGTGCTGTTAGGGAGAGAGTTACAGGATTTTGACCCAGCAACAGTGAAGGAACGACGATATATTTCCAAGTCAGGGTGCTGAGTGACTTGGAGGGGAACCTCCAGGTGGTGGGGTTCCCAAGTATCTGCTGCACTTGTCCTTCTAGATGGTAGTGGTTGTGGGTTTGGAAGGTGCTGTCTCAGGAACCTTGGTGAGTTACTGCAGTGCATCTTGTAGACGATACACATGGCTGCCACTGTTCGTCGGTGGTGGAGGGTTTGAATTTTGTGGAAGGGGGAACAATCAAGTGAGTTGCTTTGTCCTGGATGATGTCGAGCTTCTTGTTGTTGTTGGAGCTGCACTCATCCAGGCAAGTGAAGAGTAAACTCTTGACTTGTGCCTTGTAGATGATGGACAGGTTTGGGGGGGGGGTTAGGAGGTGAGTTACTCACTGTAGGATTCCTAGCCTTTGACCTGCCCTAGTAGCCACAGTATTAATATGGCTAACCCAGTTTAGTTTCTGATTGATGGTAACCCCCAGGACTTTGATTGTGGGGAACTCAGTGATGGTAATGTCATTGAATGTCAAGGGGCGGTCGTTAGATCCTCTCGTGTAGGAGATGGTTATTGCTTGGCACTTGTGTAGCACAAATGTAACTTGCCACTTGGCAACCCAAGCTATTGTCCAGGTCTTGCTGCATTTGAACATGGACTGCTTCATGATCTGAGGGGTTGCGAATGGTGCTGAACATTGTGCAATCTTCAGCAAACATCCCCATTTCTGACCTTATGATGGAAGGGAGGTCATTGATGAAGCAGCTGAAAATGGTTGGGCTTAGGACACTACCCTGAGGGCAAATGGAATGTTGGCCTTAATTTCAAAGGGAATATCTAAGGAAAGATATACTAGCATTGGAAGCAATCAGAGAAGGTTCACTTGGTTGATCCCAGGTATGGAGGGATTTTCTTTGAGTAGATTAAGCCTGTATTCATTGGAGTTCAGAGGAATTAGAGGCAACCTTATTGAGACATGTATTCTCAGGACGTTTGAGAGGATAGGTGTTGAGAGATTGTTTCCGCTTGTGGGAGAGTCTAGGACCAGAGGGCATAATCTCAGAGTAAGGGGTCACCTATTTAAGACAGAGAAGAGGAGGAATTTCTTCTCTCAGAGGGTAGTGAATCTGTGGAATTCTTTACCGTAGAGAGCTCTAGATGTTGGGTCATTAAGTATATATAAATCTGAGAGAGACAGATTTTAATAAGTAAGGGAATCGAGGGTTATGGGAATAAGGTGGGAAAATGGAGTTGAGGATTATCACATCAGATCAGTCATGATCTCTGCTTCCACACAATGGCAGGGACCCGGGTTCGATTCCAACCTTGCGTGGCTGTCTGTATGGAGTTTGCACATTCTTCCCGTGTCTGCTTGGGTTTCCCCCGGGTGCTCCGGTTTCCTCCCACAGTCCAAAGATGTGCAGGTTAAGTGGATTGGCTTTTCAAATTACCCTTCAATGTCCAGGTGTTATAGTGATAGGGTGGGGGATTGGGCCCAGGAAAGGTTGGTCTGTAGAGGGAACAGGGTTAAGGGAGCAGGTGGTTGGTTCATGGGCAAGATGAGCTTGGAGAGCAAATGGGGGCAGGCAGGAGAGAAACTGGACAAAGCTAAGAAACGTCTTATGGGGCGGGATTCTCCGTCCCACTGCACCCGTTTTCTGGAGTGGCGCGCCGGCAGCGGGATTCTACATCCCCGCAGCTGGCCAATGGGATTTCCCAATGTAGGCACCCCCACGCCGTCGGAAAATCCGCGGGTATGAGTACGTTACAGGCGAAACGTAGGATCCTGCCAACGGAGAATTCAGCCTATGGTCTTTAAGTGGGCAGTACAGCGTGAGGATTTTAAATTAGGGACAAGTGGAGTGGAACAAGCTGAGGTGTTTAAGGGAGAAATTGCCAGAGGATTAGGGGGACAGACAAGGATACTTTTGTGATGAGAGCTGCTGAGGGGCATATTTTCAAAAAGATAGGCAGGTGGGGAGGCTTCATTTAGAGGGGAGTTTTTATCACCTCAGCCATGTTTTTGTCGGCAATGATGTTGACCGATGTTCACAAGAAGCTCATGGATGGCAAGTCCCTTGTTCTGGAGTAAACGGACATTCTGGAGGAAGATGCAGAGGGGTCGCTGAGAGCTCTTTTACTGGCAGAGTCCACAGGGTCATCCCTGGATAAGGTGAGTTGGAAAGGGAGGAGATTAGCAAGATTCAGCCTCGAGCTGGTGTATTTTCTTTTGTTGCTTCAGAAGCCACTGTTTTTATGATTTGATTTATTGTCACATGTACCGGAGTACAGTGAAAAGTATTTTCCTGCTGCCGAGGTACACAGTAGACAAAGAGCATAATCAACAGAGAACATTGACAAATGGTACATCGACAAACGGTGATTGGTTACAGTGCGGAACCATGAATAGTGTTCTTACAGGGAACAGATCAGTCCGAGGGGGAGTCGTTGAGGAGTCTTGTAGCTGTGGGGAAGAAGCTGTTCCTATGTCTGGATGTGCGTGTCTTCAGACTTCTGTACCTTCTGCCTGATGGAAAGGTCTGGAAGAAGGCAATGCCTGGGTGGGAGGGGTCTCTGATAATGCTGTCTGCCTTCCTGAGGCAGCGGGAAGTATATACAGAATCAATGTGGGGGTGGCAAGCTGGTGTGATGCCATGGGCTGAGTTCACCACACTCTACAGTTTCTTGCGATCTTGGACCGAGCAGTTGCCAGACCAGGCTGTGATGCAGCCGAATAGGATGCTCTCTATCGCACATCTGGAGAAGTTTGAGAGAGTTGATGCAGACATGCCAAATTTCTTTAGCTTCCATAGGAAGTAGAGATGTTGTTGGCTTTCTTGACTGTTGCATCAATGGGAGTGGACCAGAACATAGTGTTGGTGATAGTGACCCCCAGGAACTTAAAGCTATCGACCATCTCCACTTCAGAGCCATTGATGCAGACGGGAGTGTGTGCCATGCTACGCATCCTAAAGTCAATGATCAGTTCCTTGGTCTTTCAGACATTTAGAGAGAGGCTGTTTTTGGTACACCATGCAACCAAGTGATTTATCTCCCTCCTGTAGTCTGATTTGTCGTTGTTTGAGATACCGCCCACCACAGTCGGATCATCCGCAAACTTACCGATTGAGTTGGAGTTAAAACTTGCCACACAGTGTGTATAGGGAGTACAGTAGAGGACTGAGCACACATCCTTGTGGGGCCCTCGGTGTTGAGAACTATTGTGGAGGAGGTGCTGTTGCCTATCCTGACAGAATGAGGTCTGTTGGTGAGGAAGTCAAGGATCCAGCTGCACAGCGAGGGGTCCAGTCCAAGGTTGCAGAGTTTGGTTTTTAGTCTTGTCGGGATAATGGTGATGAAGGTGGAGCTGTAGTCTATGAACAGCAGTCTTACATAGGTGTCCTTCTCGAGGTGTTCGAGTGATGATTGTAGAGCCAGGGAGATAGCATCTGCTGTGGACCGGTTGCAGTGATATGCAAACTGCAGTGGATCAAGACCGTCTGGGAGACTGGCAGTGATCTGTTCATGACTAGCCGCTCAAAGCATTTCATGATAACAGACGTCAGGGCCACCGGTCAGGAGTCGTTGAGGCAGACTACCTTGTTCTTCTTTGGTACTGGTATTATGGCTGTCATTCCTCTCCTGTGCCTGAGACCGTTATGTCAGCAAAGGAAGGCAGGAAAATTGTCTTTATTTTTAATTTGTTCATGGGAAGTGGGTGACACTGGCTGGGCCAGCATTTCTTACCCATCCCTAATTGCCCTTGAGGGGGCAGTTAACAGTCAACCACATTGCTCTGGTCCGGAGTCACATGTAGGCCAGACCAGGTAAGGATGGCAGATTTCCTTCCCTAAAGGACATCAGTGAACCAGATGGGTTTTTACCACAATCTACAATGGTTTCATGGTCATCATTAAATTTTTAATTCCAGATTTTTTTAATTAAATTCAAATTTCACCATCTGCAATGGTGGGATTCGAACCTAAGTCTGCAGAGCATTACCCAGGGTTTTTGATTTACTAGCCCAGTGACAATACCACTCTGCCACCGCCTCCCCAGCGGGAGCATTTGTTACTGGGGGCACTGCACTTGCAGAAGGCCTAGTATCGCAAAGGGACCCTCAGCTCACAGATAATTGCAGGTGGGATGGGGGTTGCAGGGAGGGAGAGTCACAGGTAAGAGTTGGGGCCACTCTTTCTACCTCAATCAAGCACAGAGTGTCTGAAAGTGAGGGAATGCCCCTTCCCTACCCACCCACCCTTCCTAGGAAGTGGCTAGAAAATCACCAGGTTTGTTGGACAGTCTTCCAAGGGAACAGGAAAGCCAAGCATCCTCAATTCAATCCCTGATCCACCACTAAATTGTAGTGTGCTCAGATATAATTGGCTCATTATTGAGCCGAATTGACACCTGCCGGCAGGGGCTGGGAATCTCAGGTCTGTCCGTTCTTTCCTTTAGTCTCCAGGTAGTGGCAAGATCTCCGCTGATTAAGCCACTGTGCGGCATCTCCCATGATTAATCAGGCCTGGCCACCAAATTTCACTCTGTGATGAGCTGCATTAAACACAGTCCAATAACATGGAAATAAAATGTTCAACACATCTCTGGACTGGAGTTTATCCTCGACATGAGTAGAAATATCAATCCATGTCCCTGCCCTGTTCTCCTATATCATGGTGCGCTCTTCCTTCAACAACTTACACATCCTCGTCTTAAATGTCTTCCTCAGTCACCAAAGCTACCCTGAGCATTCCTGAGCCTTGAAATCCTCTTATGCAAAAATATTTCTCCTGTTCATGCTCCTAAATGTTTTAGATCACTATTGGAGGACATTCATCAAAATGTTATTGAACTCAAGATTAAAAATTTAAATCACGTCAGTAATAAATGTGGAACCTTGCTGAATGGAGTATGGTCTTCCCAGGTCTGATTGTCCAATCTGTTAGCCTCTTGAAAATGCACATCAGGAGCATGGATGGTCTCTAAAAATGTGCTGTCACATATTATGTTTGATGTGAAGTTTTGTTTCTAACTTTATTATTTACAAAATTTTATTTTGCTATTGCCAAGAACAACATGCTAGCTGATTTTCTTCCCAGAGTACATGATTTCACTTGTACATAAGGGGCAATTTTCTAACTTTGCACTCCCATCGAGAAGCCTTGCCTGCTGGCATCGAATATCGAAATTCAGGAGCAAGCTGTGGATGATTTTTCTAAATACATGGTCGCAAAAATCATGCACAGCACTGCTCAAATGTCCAATATGTCTTCTCAGCAGCTGGCGCTTAGAACATTATCCCCATAGTGTCTGTGCAGTTTACTGGAGGTTTAGTGAAACATCACGTGAAGTTTAATATCCAATTCTGATGCAACCAGGGCACTTGAATATTTAAAAGAAATGTATTTTCAACCCTATGAATATTACCTATAGAAATGAAGCTAATAACTGGTTCATACTCCTTTATTTCGATGATTTTCTTGCCAGTAGCAGTCCACCAGATTCTCGCTCTGTCCAGTATAAAGCAAACGCATCAAAATACGTGTGAAGATTATTCAGAGAATACTCCATGTACGTTATACAAAAATGGTGTGTGTAACGGAAAATTTCTAACATGCAATATCCTTCAAGCTGTTAGACTCAATTAGTTAGCAGATGATTCGGTAATGATTTTAAAATTATTTTTTGATGAATTTTTTTCTGTCGTTTAAATCATTATCTTGCTTGTAACAGAGGAAGCAGTACCGTTAATATTGGCAGTACCCTTATTGATTTTTAAAAAAAAATGTTGCTCCTTATTTCTGTTGCAATTTAACAAAAGTTTTACTGCAAACAGAAATGTAATTGCATCAAGTTTTGGCAACAGCTAGGTTGCGGGAATTAAGAGTGCTAAATTTCACATCCTGCAAGATTGTCAGAAGAAACCGGGGCTTTCACAATTATTAGCATCTCAAGTTTCTAGTGGTTCCAGTAAGCAAAGTTGACCCGTTACAAAACAACTAGTAGGATAATGGCACGCGAGCATGTGTAATATTGTCTGTTCTTTGCATTTCTGCAGTCTTGCTGCCATGCAGCGTTATACAGTTTGCTGGTTGATGATTGGATTGGCCTCGACATATCCTTGAATACTATTATCTACACTTGTTGAGGGTTAGCACTAGAAATACAGCTGGCAGATACCAGAGGGGCACTTAATAGTATCCAGTACTGCCACAGGAAGATTTCAAGTCTTCAACCTAGGCTGTAGATGGTTTTGACAAGCAAGATGTCTTTGCACACAATGTATGGCATAATATACCTGTACCCAGGGAGATAAATTCTGCATTGCTTTGGCAAATGACAGTGCATTAAATCTGCAAACTTAAAAACAATTGTAATTTTTCTCTATTCTACAATACACAAAGCTTTGTTGAACATTTGTTAATTATTCGTGTAAACAATATACCCTCACATTCCCACTGTCAGATATCTTGTTAAAATAAATTTGAATTATATTGAGAAAGGCATGCACTCAAGGTACGCACTTGCTGAGGAGGCACAAATAAGCAGCTACAAGGACAACATCCAACGGGCAATTTTCAGACCTCCACTGATCAGAAATGCATATCAGAAATCCAGGAGCATACCGTCTCTGATTATTAATGTAATGTTTTAGAAAATTATTCACAACATGCACCTGTAGTTCCAGTGTGCAAAAATCTCTGCCAGATTATTCAAGTCAGAAAATACTTGTCCAACATGAAAGAACATGCTCATTCAGTAAGTTACCCTGCAATACAATCTCAGGTTCCACCAGGGTCACTCAGCTCCTGACCTCATAACAGTCTTGGTCCAAAAATGGACAAAAGAGCTGAACTCAAACGGTGAGTCTTATTTAGCACAAAGGAAGATGGTTGGAGTTGTTGAAGGTCAATCATCTGAGTCCTAGCACATTGCTGCAGGATTTCCTCAGGGTAGTGTGCTAGACATAAACATCTTCAGCTGTTTCATCTTCCCTCATCGTAAGGTCAGAAGTGGGATGTTCGCTGATAATTGCACAATGTTCAGCACCATTCACGACTCCTCAGTCACTGAAGAAGCCTGTTTATACAGCCAGACAGAAGTGGGTAACATTCAAGTTTGGTCTGATAAGTAGCAAATAACATTTGTACACTTGCCTGACGATGACCATCTCCAACAGGAGAGAATCCAACCATCTCCCCTTGACTTTCAACAGCATTATCATCACTGAATCCCCCACGTCCTGGGGCTATTATTGACCAGAAAATGAACTGGGCCAGCCATATAAATACTGTAGCTACAAGATCAGGTCAGAGGCTGGGAATTCTGCAGAGAATAATCCACCTCCTGACTCCCCAAATCCTGTCCACTATCTACAAGGCACAATTTAGGTGTTTGATGGAATACTTTCAAATTGCCTGGATGAGTGCAGCTCCACCAACACTCATGAACTTAAACCCCATCCAGGATAATGCAGCCCCTTAGATTGGCACCCTATCCACCACCTTAAGCATTCACTCTCTCCACCACCAACACACATTGTGATTGACCTCCAACAACCACAACCATCTTCCTTTGTGTTAGTTTTGACTCCAACCAGTGGAGAATTGTCACCCTGATTTCTATTGACTCAAGTTTTGCAAGACTTGATGCAACACTCAGTCATATGCTGACTTGATACCAAGGGCAGTCACTCTCACCTCAGCTCTTGAGTTAATCTCTTTTGTCCATGTTTGGATTCAGGCTATAATGAGATCAGGAGCAGGATTTCCCTGGTGGAAACCAAACTCAGGGTCAATGGGCCCATACTGCCTTGTATATACTTGTATGATGGCATAACCAGGAATCTAATAATGGCATATTTTTACCTGAACCATATTTATCTGGCATTTATATTTCTTCTATCTCTCCATAGGTGAGTGGTGTAATAATTTGGTGAGGCGAGGTCTCATTTGAATCCATTAGCTGCTTTATTTCACAATTAATAGCAGTAATGACCAGACTCACTTAATTATAAGAATGACGCATCGTCACATAATAATACAAAATAACAATAATTTCCCACATTAATGGTCACTTTACTGAAAAGTGACATGTAAGTGTTCCTCCACACTTTAGTCTGTGAATGTCCTTTTAGTTTTCTATTTAAACTCTGAATACATATGTAGCAACCTATACCTCAAAACCTTCTGTCCTAGCACTACTGTTCTCTCCCTATTCACAACCAAAAAAAGTTTTAAAACTTTCCAATACAGTGGGCAGAGACACCCAGATCTGAAAGCGACATCTCTACTCCGACAGAAGATAAATACAGAGCGAGGCTCAGGGGCCTTCTCTTACCTTCTGCTAGTGGAGACAGCCAGACCTGCAAGGGCCACCTCTACTCGGGCAGAGGATAAATACAGTGCGAGGCTTGGGGCCTTCAGTTACCTTCTGGATGTGGAGACACCCAGATCTGAAAGCGACACCTCTATTCAGGCAGAGGATAAATAGAGAGCGAGGCTTGGGGCCTTCACTTATCTTCTGGGAGTGGAGACTGCCAGAACTGCGAGGGGCACTTCTACTCGGGCAGAGAATAAATGCAGTGCGAGGTTCGGGGCCTTCACTTACCTTCTGGGAGTGGCACAGCCGGACCTTTGAGGGACACTTTTACTTGGGCAGAGAATAAATACAATGCAAGGCTTGGTGTCTTCACTTACCTTCTGGGAGTGAGGATAGCTGGACCTTTGAGGGACACCTACTTGGGCAGAGAATAAATACAGTGCAAGGCTTGGTGTCTTCACTTACCTTCTGGGAGTGAGGATAGCTGGACCTTTGAGGGACACTTCTACTTGGGCAGAGAATAAATACAGTGCAAGGCTTGGTGTCTTCACTTACCTTCTGGGAGTGAGGATAGCTGGACCTTTGAGGGACACTTCTACTTGGGCAGAGAATAAATGCAGTGCGAGGCTCGGGGCCTTCACTTACCTTCTGGGAGTGGAGACTGCCAGACCTGCGAGGGACAACCCTGCTCGGGCAGAGAATAAATGCAGTGCAAGGCTCGGGGCCTTCAGTTACCTTCTGGGAGTGGAGACTGCTGGACCTGCAAGGAACACCTCTACTCGGGCAGCGGGCTGAGTTTGATAAACAATCCAGGAGTGACGGCACAGGAAAACGATAAATTCATTGGCTGGTAAGTAACTGCTAATTTGAATAACCTATTCCAAGTTGCTTTCAGGTTAAAGGTAAAAAGAGAAATATTTTACAGATTTACAAAACTAAAAAAGAGTTGGAAATTTAAAAAAACCAAATTAAAAACAAATAAAATAAAATAAAAATGCAGGGCCAGGCGATGTGTTGTTCCTGCGTGATGTGAGAGCTGGTGGACCCCATTACGGTTCCTAGTGAACACATCTGAAGCAAGTATTGGTTCCTTGAGGAACTCTGGCTCAAAATTGATGAGCTGGAATCTGAGCTTCAGAAGCTGCGACACATCAGGGAGGGGGAGAGTTATCTGGACCCTGTGTTTTAGGAAGCAGTCATACCCCTTTTATTAACTACTTTGAATTTGCCCAGTAGTCAGGGGCATGACTATGAGTGAGGCAGGTTGAGGGATCCAAGAGAGAGGGTTGCAAGCGCCTCATCCCTTGTCCTTGTCCAACAGGTTTGAGATTTCTGCTCCTTGTATGGATGAGAGCAGGGACTGTGGGGAGGATGAGAAAACTGACCACAATACGGTGGTACAGGGAATGATTCAAATGGGGGGGGAGAGAAGTGAAATGTAGTCATACTTGGGTTGGTATAGTTAAGGGCATAGACATTGGGCGAAATTCTCCGCACCCGCGGAAAGTCGGCAAACGGTCGTAAAAATCGGGACCGTTTTACGACGGTCGCGAAGGCTTCATTTCCCGACCGATTCACTTCCTGGAAATGGGCTAGCAGCGCGGCCGCGTCAATTACGTGCGTGATGACGACGGAACGCGACGACGACACGAACCCGCCCATGTGACGCCGCCCGACGCCGTAAAAAGGCGCGGGCGACCACAGAATCTGTCGGGCAGGATGTCGGAGCCTAGGCGAGCTGCACCTCGCTTTATTGATGCAGACGTCGAGGCGCTGCTCGATGCCGTGGAGCAGAGGAGGGGCATCATCCGCCCGCGGAGAGGGCATCGCCAACCTGCCAGCACGGTACGCCAGGCCTGGCGTGACGTGGCTGCTGCCGTCAGTGCTGTGGGGCAGACCCCTCGCTCAGCAGAGCAGTGCCGAAAGAAGCTACACGACCTCACCAGGTCTGCCAGGGTAAGTGCCATGAGGGTGCCCCCTAGTCACAACCATCCCTCCCCCTTAACTGCCCGGGGGGGGGGGGGAGAGGGATTGGGGCAGAGTTATTTGAGGGTGGTTCACAAAGTTGTCACAGACCCAGCGCTCTGGCCCCGAGGAGAGATGCAATCATCTGATGACAACTTGCCCCCCCCCCAAACTGTGCCAGTATCAGAACGGACTTCTGATACCTACCGTTTTGTAATGATCTACCTATGTTTCCTCCCCCAACAGGCCAAGGCCGGTCATAACCACCGTGAGCGGCACAAGACTGGAGGGGGTTCGCCCAACATGCACCCCCTCAGCACCTTTGAACAGAGGGCACTGGACCTTGTTGGGGGGTCTGCCACCCGCGATATCGCGCAATGCGAGGTTGGCGGAACTGCAGCAAGTGAGACAACCCTCCCTGACAAACACCCTCCCCCCCCCCATCCTCTGTCCCTTCACACACCCTGCCCACTGGGACACCTCCCCCATCCTCTGTCCCTTCACACACCCTGCCCACTGGGACCGTCCAGCGGCCTGCCGAGCAAATCGAAATAACCCGTCTCATTCTCTTCCCTAGGACGTGATGCCGAACGACCAGGGCCGTCTGGCTGCAGACGGAGACAGGAATCTGCCGCCACCTCACCCGGGGCCTCACAACAGAGGGTGCCCGATCAGCGGGCAGCCCTATCTGCCCCAACCCAATCTGCGGACCAGGACGCACAGAGGGTTCGAAGTCCACCACCACCACCAGAAATGGCCAGGGACAACCCTCCTGTCGCTGAGCGGCCCCACACCCTGGACGAGGACCTAACCATTGAGAGCGTCGGGCTTGCGGCACTGCTTTCTCCCACCACTTCCATCATCCCAGAGATACACACCCCGGCGGGCCTATTTAGTGATGAGTCTCCTGGGGCACAGTCTGGTTGGCACATCACAGATGAGCAGGTACAGCAGGTGGAGGTCGGAGCAACAGAGGGCCCGGACTCGCGGAGGCCAGACCAGGCCCAGGATGCAGCTGGCTCCCAGACGTTTTCGGAGTTCCTGGAGTTTCTCAACCCACCCGCACAGCCGATGCCTCAGGAAACCCAGGGAAACAATGACGGGATGAGGGCTTCCTTCCAGACTCTGCAGACGCTGTTAGAGGAGTCGATCCGCGTCCAAGAGCAGGGAGTGGTGCCGCTCATGGCAGAGACCCAGTCCGACACCGCACGGGTGGCATCCGCGGTGGAGGCAATGGGTCAGGTTATGCAAGACGTTGGGATTAATGTGCACGCGTCATCCTCGGCCCTGGACAGGGTTGCCCTCTCACAGGCAGCAATGTGCCAGAGCCAAACCGACATTGCCGGCGCCCTGCGGGCCATGGCCGAGTCTCAGCAGGTCATTGGCCAGTCGCAGCAGTCAGTCGCCGAGAGCATCAACCGCCTGACACATGTGCTGGATGGCGTCGTGCACAATCAGGTTGAGATCGCACAGTCCCTGGCGGGAATGTCTAACTCCCTGGACTCCGTCTCTGCAAACCTTCGGATCCTGGTGGATACCGTTGCAGGCCTCCAGGACTGGCAGCGCCAGGTGTCGGTGGTGCGACGGGGAACCTCCCCGCTCGCACCTCTGTCCCAAAGTGAGGCCCGGGGGCCACCGGGCTCCCCGAGGGAGGAGGAGGTTTCGGGGCCCGTCCCATTAACTCCATCACGGGACGTCCCGGAATTCTCGGCCTCCCCCCGTCCCATCCCTGGTGCATCGGGTGGGCAGCAGGCAGAGCAGGGTGGCACAATGTCACCCGAGACGCCCGCAGAGCAGCCTGGCCCATCAAGGCCGGGTCGCCCCAGGAAACGCTTGGCCAAGGAGAAACGAGTCGAGGGGGCGATTCGCAGCAATCCTCCTCCACTCCTGCTGTATCATCTGGGGATTCACTTAGACGTAGTGGTAGGGCCCGTAAGGCAACTAAGATAGACACTGAGTAAGTTGGCACGGGTGAAGGGCACAGTTTAGTTGTAGGGGCTAGGGCACCTGTAAATAATTGTTAATATTAAACGCACTGTTCCACCTTACTTGTAATACCGTGTGATTGTTCCACAGCCACAGGAATCGTGATGGTGACCGAGTGTTGCTGGGGGTGACGGGTGGTGAAACCTCGGTGCCGGGTGTGCAGTCCCTGCCCCTACCCCCCTCCCACAGCTAGCCCACGCGGGCACGTGATGGAGTGTCAGTGACGAACTCAGCGGCCACCAAGGTGGATGGTTCAGCTATTGCCATGGGTCAGACTCTCTCTAACGATTCTGAGCTCACAGCTCTTCGCAGAGCGGGCTGTCATCATTCCACATGGCACTGATCACACCCACTGACACAGCCATCAATGTTGTGCCATTCCGTCTGGACCCAGTGATAAGCGTCATGTCGAAGTGGAGCAGTGTACACTGAGGGGGGGGGGGGGGGGTTGTGGTGGTGGCAGTTGTGTGGTGACCCTCTGCATGACTAGCGATGCAGGTGGTGGTTTGGTGTTCATCGGGGACGTCACATGCGATGCGTGAACCGTGCTGCCACCATGGCGTCGCGTGCCCGCCGTCCTTGCCGGGTCCGTCGTGCCGCCTCCTGGACATCACCAGCACCTGGGTCGTGTCTGCGTGCTGCGCCCGCCACTCCGCCAGCGTCCTCCTCCTCCTCCTCCTCCTCCTCCTCCTCTGTGCTGGCACCACTGCCACTAGCTTCTCCCTCCGCCTCCTGCAACAGGTCATCTCCCCTCTGCATCGCGATGTTGTGCAGCGCACAGCAGACCACTACAATGCGAGCGACCCTGTCGGCCTGGTACTGCAGGGCCCCTCCGGAGCGGTCCAGGCACCTGAATCTCATCTTCAGGAGGCCAAGGCAGCGCTCCACCACACCCCTGGTTGCTGCATGGGCCTCGTTGTATCGTGTTTCCGCATTGGTCTGAGGCCTCCGTATCGGCGTCATCAGCCAAGACCTCAGCGGATAACCCCTGTCACCTAGCAACCAGCCCCTCAGCCGGGGGGGACGTCCCTCAAACATCGCAGGGATGAACGACTGCGCTAGTATGTAGGAGTCATGCACACTCCCTGGGAACCTTGCACAGACGTTCATGAACCTCATGTGGGGGTCGCATACCACCTGGACATTAATGGAGTATGTCCCCCTCCTGTTTGTGAACACGTCCCTGTCCACAGCAGGCGGGCGCATGGGGATGTGAACACAGTCGATTGACCCCTGAACCCTCGGTATCCCGGCCACACTGGCAAATCCACGGGCTCGTGAGTCTTGACTTGCTCGGTCCTCGGGAAAGGTGATGTAGCGATCGGCGATGGCATAGAGGGCGTCGGTCACATCCCGGATGCACCTGTGCACCGATGACTGGGAGATCCCAGAGACGTCCCCGCTCGGAGACTGGAAGGAGCCGGTAGCATAGAAGTTCAGAGCGACCGTCACCTTGATGGCTACCGGGATCGCGTGTCCTCCCCCCGTTCCACGTGGGGCGAGGTGCGACAGGAGTTCGCAGATATGTATCACCGTCTGCCTACTCAGCCGGAGTCTTCTCCTGCAGGTGATGTCCGGCATTGTTAGGAAAGAGACCCGGACACGGTACACCCTCGGCTTTGGTCGTCGCCTCTGACGCCGTGGCTGCACCCTCACTCTCTCCTCTTCCTCTTCCTCCTCCTCCTCCTCCTCCCCCCCCCCCATGCTGCTCGACGACTGGCAACTCCTCGGCCCTTCCCTCTGCTGCTGCAGCTGGCCCTGCAGCCACTGCGGGTTGTGGGTGTGGATGCTGCTGCATCTCCAAATCCAGTAGAGCTGCCCCAACCACTGCGCAGAACATAGCCGTTCTGTTCCCATGCATCGTGCTAACCTACAGAAGGGTGGTGGGGGGCAGAGAAACGGGACATGTTAGACGGACGTTAGTCGACACCTCGGCAGCCGCCAGCCATGGGATACCAGTGTGTCCCGGTGGCCTGGTCGCGCTGCTGACACGCGGTCAGCCTAACCCCTGGTCACTTTCTGCATCCAACGGCCAGTAAACTATGGCCTCCTCACGGGTGCGTCAGTGGCCTGTGGCCGGAAGCCACAGGGGAACCAGCGGCCGTGTCCTCGTCACCTGCACACCATGGCATGGTGGCAGACATTTTGTTACGGGGTTGGACGGCTCACTCTCTACCTAACCCCCCCCCTCCCTCGCCCCCCACTGCCCCCTCCGTCTCCCCCACTGCCTCCCCCGTCTTCCCCCACTGCCCCCTCCGTCTCCCCCACTGCCCCCTCCGTCTTCCCCCACTGCCCCCTCCGTCTCCCCCACTGCCCCCTCCGTCTCCCCCACTGCCCCCTCCGTCTCCCCCACTGCCTCCCCCGTCTTCCCCCACTGCCCCCTCCGTCTCCCCCACTGCCCCCTCCGTCTCCCCCACTGCCTCCCCCGTCTCCCCCCCACTGCCCCCGCTCTGGACCCCCTCCCGTTCCCAGGGATGCCTTCCCCGTTGTGGCCAGACTCGAGCGGTGCGCTGAACGGTGCGCTGAGCGGTGCGCAGAGTGGTGCCCTGACCTCCTCCAAGCAGTCGTCAGCCAGGCCGACTGGTTGACGAATTTAAAAAGCAGGTGTGTTTCACGACGTCCAAACAGGGCGCCATGACGTCGGGACTTCGGCCCATCCGGGCCGGTGAATAGCGGGGGGGCTCTCAGTGGCGATTCTGGTCGTGTCAGGGGCGGGAAGGAGGCGTTTGTCGGGAAACGCGACTCCGACAATTTGCGGGGTTCGGAGAATAGCGGGAGGGCGTCGGAACAGCGTCGCCGTAAAAATTTCCGACGCCCGCTATTCTCCGACCCGTCGTGAGTCCGGAGAATCTCGCCCATTGTTCTCTGTGTCCAGGATCAAGAGTCCCGAAGGTTGTGTTGTCTACCTGGTGCCAGGGTTCGGGATATCTCATCAGGGCTGCAGAGGAACTTCGAGTGGGAGGGAGAAGATCCAATTGTTGTGGCGTGATCCATGTAGATAAAACAAGTACTGTATAGAGGTTCTGCTGAAGGAATATAAGCAGCTAGAGGCTAAATTTAAAAAAACAGAACCAAAAAGGTAATCTCCAGATTACTACCTGAGGGTTAATTGGCACAGGGTCAATAAGATTAACAAGTTAAGTGCGTGGCTCAAAGGTTGGTGTGGGAGAAATGGGTTTGAAATCATGGGACATTGGCACCAGGACTGGGGGAGCAAGGAGCTGTTCCAATGGAACAGTCTTCAGCTGAATCAAACTGGAACCAGAGGCCTGGCTAATCGTATAACTAAGGCTGTATATAGGGCTTTAAATTAAATAGTTGGGGGGAGGGATCAGTTGTATGGAAAATTAGTAAATCAAAGGAGAAGGTCGGAGTAGAGATTAGTCATGAGGTGGATTGTTACCAGAAAATAAAAGGAAGGGACAGAACGTGTGAACGTCATTTGGCACCAAGGAATCAGACAAGAGGAGAGAAATTTGATAACCGAATAAAAGTTTTTCTCTTTTAAAAAAAAATTTAGATTACCCAATTCTTTTTTCTCCCAATTAAGGGGCAATTTAGCATAAGGGCCAATCCACCTACCCTGCACATCTTTTTTGGTTGTGGGGGTGAGACCCACGCAGACATGGGGAGAATATGCAAATCCGACAGGGGCAGTGACCCAGGATCGAATTGTGTCTGAATGTATGAAGCATTGGAACAAAATTAATTAGTTAACAGCACAAATAGAGACAAAGGGGTATGATTTGGTGGCGATTACTGAGACATGGGCCCACAACTCGGGTCAGTGACTTAAGTCATTGGTCCGCCACACATGAGTGGCGTGAGGACCTGCAAGTGTGAAAGTGTGGACAAGTGCACTGGAAGCACGGCGTTCAAAATCCTGGCCATTTTCCTCCCCCCCCGCTTGAAGCCACGCGCTGTGCTTGAGCTGCTGAATGAAAAATGTAGGGACAGCACTAACTTGGATGATTTGTCCCGATGTTGGCTGGGTTTATACACCTTATTTGCACTTTTATTTTTCGGTGTAGGATAATCAAGCAGAGGCAGGAGACATTTTTTGGCAGGTTAATGTTTTAAATTATTAGTGTTTAGCATTTAGAAATATGTTTAAAATGCAAATAAAATGAAGGGAAGATATATATATATATATTTAACTTTGGTTTGGCATGAGGCTATTGATTCCATTAAAAGGATACTTTACTGCATGAAGTGAGTTTGGAGTCACAGAAATTGAAAGAAAGATTTCATTTTAACTTGGGTTTGTCATGAGGACGTTAATTCCATTAAAGGAACTGCACTGGATGGAATGTAGTGATCACTCACTGACGAGTATGATTGTCCACCGAAGATACTCCGTGTTACTGGTCCTGTGGGTCTACGCGTGGCTGATGAGCCAGATCCTAGAGCCACATCTTCAATCATTCACTTAACAGGAGTTTCAAAAATGTGGGATCAGTCCTTGGATGCTATTGTGGGTATTCCTTTCTCTCCTTGCCGTCAGGTGTTCTCGCAGAATTGTGACCCTTCAATCAGGAGATTCCTCCTAGCCGATCTCTTCTGAGCAAAGGTCTCCGAGGCATTGTTCCATTTCTTGAGATAAGCTTGTCTTTTGAAGAGCATCCTTTGTCCTCCTCTTGTTCGGGATCCTCCCTTGAGCTGGGTGAAGAAAATTTGCTTTCGCAGTCCTCAACATATGGGTGGCCCAACAGAGTTGGTTTTGGATGATTATGGCCTCAACACTGATGCTATTGACACCTTCAAGGACACTAATGTTAGCACGTCTGTCCTCCGAGCTCATTCAGAGCTAAAGTACATTTAGATTTTGCAATGTATTTTAAGTTGTGTTGTTTACGAGTCTCCCTGATGTAATGTTCACCCTTACATCCTGCCAAGCCTCAGTGATTATTTCAAATGCTTTAACACAGTTTCATCTTCCTGTAAGGTAATGTGAACTATCTTTCTGACAGGTATTGCAGTGAATCACTCACCCACCCCTAAGAGTGTACTGCCAAAAGACATCCTGAAATTAAATCAGAGATGTGTGCCAAGACACTACAGCTGCTGCTTTTGGACGTTGAGCTTGTAATAGTAACAATTAATATGTCAAAGCCCTTCCCTTCCCCCCTTTCCCTCCTTCCCCTCTTCCCTCCTTCCCTATCCTTCAACCCCTCATCCCTCCTCCCCCTTCCTCCTCCCTCCCACCCTCCTCTTTACAAATAGACATAACGGTTCTGTTTATGTGGAAAAATATATTTTATTGATCATTGTATTTAAATGAAAAAATATATTTTATTCCAAGAAATTTGTATAAGTTGAGGTAGTTTTATGTCATTGTTCAGCTGATAAACTTAAATGATAAGTTAACTGGTTTCAAAGTGTTGTATTTATAAAATTATTTTTGTTAACAAAAGTTTTCTATTGAACTTTACAAGGTTCTCCACATGTCTTACTGAAACATCAAAACATAACATTTAATTATGAGAAAATTACAAATGCATAAGATAATTGAAGTGAACAAGGTAGAAACATAATAACATGGGTAACATGGTAGTACATTGGTTAGCACTGTTGCCTCACAACACCAGGGGCCCGTGTTCAATTCGGACCTTGGGTGACTATGTAGTATTTGCACATTTCCCCGTGGCTGCATGGGTTTCCTAGAACTATAGAATTCCTACAGAGCAGAAGGAGGCCATTTGACCCATTGAGTCTGCACTGACCCTCTGAAAGAGTACCCTATCTAGGCCCATGCCCCGCCCTATCCCCGGAACCTAACATGTACATCCCTGGACACTAAGGGGAAATTTAGCATGCCCAATCCACCTAATTCTACACATTTTTGGACTGTGGGAGGAAACCAGTGTACAAAGTTAGGTGTGGTTACGGGGTTAGGCCGGGACATGGGGAAGGTGCTGTTTGGGCATTGGTGCAGACTCGATGGGCAGAATGGCCTTCATCTGCACTGCAGTGGTTCGATGATTCTAGAAACATAAATCAAAAAAATATCAGATGTTACAAGGACAGAGACAGCAAAAAGCCCTGGGGCACTTTCAAAATCTTATGACCATAATCTAAATTAAAACATACAAAAACTTTTAAGTATTCTACACGTAAAGTTATGTAAAAATATAGTGCAGATTTAAATAGTTTCACAAATTTAAAACAAATACCCAAACCTATGTTCACTTATCAATAATCACCTTCAATTATAAAAAAAAATAAAAATTACTTTAGAAGAACCAATAACAGCAGTAATGCCTGTATAAAAGAAAGGGCAAAAAAACTGTTAAAATAATTTCTACATTCCTTTAAAACACTTAATAACATGATGCCTGTTGTTATAGGATCCCTACAGTGCAGAAGGAGGCCATTCAGCCCATTGAGTCTGCACCGACCCTCTGAAAGAGTACTCCACCCAAGCCCACATCCCGCCCTATTTCTGTAACACTTTACCCCACCCTACACATCCCTGCACACTAAGGGACAATTTAGCATGACCAATCCACCCAACCTGCACATCTTTGGACAGTGGGAGGAAACTGGAGCACCCGGAGGAAACCTGCGCAGACACGGGGAGAAAGTGCAAATTCCATAGTCATTAGAGGCCGGAATTGAACCCACATCCCTGACGCACTGAGGCAGCAGTGTTAACTACTGTGCCACCGTGCCGCCAATCTAACTTGTGTTCTAGATAGTGTTCAATCTAAATCTGCTGTTTAAATGACTGTCCTCAATGGGCGCTCCGTAGCTGCCGTGCCACAAGGGGGCGGGGCCCCCTCCTCCTGCGCTGGAAGCCCCAGGCTGCTGCACCGAGAGGAAGGTTCATTGCATTATCCGAGCGCAGTTAAGTGCGCATTTTTACCTTTCAGAAGCGGCGGTCCATGGTTCCCACCACATGCTGGAGGTTACGGGCCATGGTTACAAGGAAACCGGTCTAGGAGTTGAATATCCAAAGGCACTCAGTATTTTGGAAGGACAGCAGAAAGGAAAGGCTGGTGGCATAGCTTAGCGAGTAAAGGAAGGGTTCAGTGCTGTAGTGACAAATGATATAGGCATTGGAGATCAAAATGTGGAATTAGTCTGGGTAGAAATAAGAAACAGCAAAGATAATGTCCCTGTGGAAGTAATCCAAACAGTCGTCATGCAGTGGGGCAGTGGGGGCTTATAAAAAAATTATGACAATAGTCATGGGTGATTTTAATATGCTTATGGGCTGGATTAATCAAATTAGCAAGGGTAGCTTCAAGGGAGGGTTTATTGAGCATGTTAGAGATTATTTCTTGGAGCAAAACGTTTTGGAACCAACCAAGGAGCAGTCTATTCTGGATTTGATATTGTGTCATGAAGAAGGATAAATTAATAACCTTATAGTTACTCTATAAAGGTGGGTCACAGGTGGGGGGCTCAATTATACGGGGTCCCTGGTGGGTGTCCCTGTTATGGGGGGGTCTCTGGCGGGCGTCTATTTTGTGAGGGAGTTTCTGGTGGGGTCACTCTTACGGGGGTGGGGGGGGGGCAGTCGGGAGGCTCTGGTGGGATGGTGGATGGATTTGTTTATTGTCACGTGTACTGAGGTACAGTGAAAAATATTTTTCTGCGAGCAGCTCAACAGATCATTAAGTACATGAAAATAAAAGAAAATAAAAAGAAAATACATAATAGGGCCACACAAGATAGTACAATTGTAAGAGATGTAAAAATGTTTGGGAGAGCTCGCAGAGAGTCGCCATCTTGGAGCATCTTGGTGTGGGCAGGATTGGCATTGTGGGGGGAGGGATTTGATTTGATTTGGTTTATTGTCACATGTACTGATGTACAGTGAAAAGTATTTTTCTGCGGCCAAGGGACCGAACACAATACGTACATAGTAGACAAAAAAAGAATAATTGACAGAGTGCATTGACAAATGGTACATTGACAAACAGTGATTGGTTACAGTGCGGAACAAGGGGCCAAACAAAGCAAATACCTGAACAAGAGCAGCATAGGACGTCGTGAATAGTGTTCTTACAGGGAACAGATCAGTCCGAGGGAGAGTCATTGAGGAGTCTAGTAGCTGTGGGGAAGAAGTTATGCCTATGTCTGGATGTGCGGATTTTCAGACTTCTGTATCTTCTGCCTGATGGGAGGGTCTGGAAGAAGCCTGGGTGGGAGGGGTCTCTGATAATGCTGTCTGCCTTCCTGAGGCAGCAGGAGGTGTATACAGGATCAATGCGTGGGTGGCAAGATTGTGTGATGCGTTGGGCTGAGTTCTCCACACTCTGCAGTTTCTTGCGATCTTGGGCCAAGCAGTTGCCATACCAGGCTCTGATGCAGTCAGATAGGATACTCTCTATGGCACATCTGTAGAAGTTTGTGAGAGTCGATACAGACATGCTGAATTTCTTTAGATTCTGTATGAAGTAGAGCCGCTGTTGGGTTTTCTTGACTGTTGCTTCAACGTGAGTGGACCAGGACAGACTGTTGGTGATGGTGACCCCCAGGAACTTAAAGCTATCGACCATCTCCACTTTGGAGTCATTGATGCAGATGGGGGTGTGTGTCGCGCTATGCTTCCTGAAGTCGATGATCAGTTCCTTTGTCTTTCCGGCATTTAGAGGGAGGCCCTCCAGTACACTTTGAGACAATTCCCAAAAAGAATAATCTCTTTGACACACTATGACAGGGCCACGCTGGGAAACACATGCATCAATTTGCATGGACGGGATGCCCGGACTAAAAGACTGGAGATTCACACAGGCTTGGGGAATCTGGTGCCCAGCCGGTTAATAGGATGCAAATATGTCAATTTGACTTGTTTACATTCTCATGCTGGCACGGGACATGAACCTTGATACAGCTGCCAGCGAGGGAACGGAGCATCTGAAGACACAATTCCCGTCTTTTTGACAACGCTGGATTTTTTGCCACATTGGGAACTCCTCTATTGGTGGTAGGCCATGGAGAACCAGTCCCGAGATTAGCCATGATCCTATTGAATAGTGGAGCAGGCTCGAGGGGCTGAATTGCCTACTCCTGTTCCTAGATCTTATGATCAGTTTTTTTTCATTGGTTGAGAAAGACCAAAGGATCGCTTATTTACAACCAGGTAAACAGCATCAAACCTAACATTTATATTCATATTATATTCATCATGCTGTAGCATCATAGTTTATTTCTTTGCACTCTTCTTTGAATACATGTTTATACAAATGCAACTTTGAAGTTAATTCTATATTTCCAAATCCTCCTGTGGGAAAATTGTCACTAAATTTCACTACGTGTCATTGTTCTTGCTGATGAGCACTTTGGCCTTTATTTAGTATCATCAACATTAAAATGAAGGGCCAAAGCATGCCATACGAACATGTTAAATGTGTGTCTGCTAATATTGCCAACAGTGATTTCTCGGCTCACATACCGTATGCGCTTTCACAAAGAGATGTGTGACATTTTACGGAGTCATCTGTGATAAGATAGAAGATTTTCCGCTGAAGAATGGGTCTGTACATTTATTTGTGGAGCTAACTGCATTGCAGCCATATTGCGATGAATTTAATGAAACAATAAAAGTCCTGGCAAAGTTTGAGCTGGGGACGCCTGATCACCAGTGCAAAGTTAGCCGAAAGTGCATTGCCTGCAATATTTTGGGATTCATTCATTTTAATAATTGCCGTACTCTTCCAGCTCAGATTTTGAACTCCTTGAGGAATGCAGAAAATCTGATTACCGGCACAAATTTAAAATGATTTGCCACTTAAAGGAAAGTGGATGCAAGTGGCAGAATATGTTTCTTCATTTACAAAGGTGGAACATGGGAGTTAAATGCTTGTTTATTCTATGCTTGGCTGTGTGTCGGGGTGAGGAGAGGGGATTGAAAGGAAATCCAGTGTAGAGGTGTGAAATGAAGCCTGTGGGCAACTAATGGAGTGACCTGATATCCAACTCTCTGTTGATGACTACCAAATTGACCACCTTGCAGCACTGTGTGGATGGAAAATCAAGGATTGCCTTGTTTAGCATCCCAAGGCAATGTCCCGGAAGGGTAGCAGTACAACAGTTAATGTAAGCCATCTAACATACTCTGGGCACTTCTGAATGTTTGCAGTTGCCACCTTGAAATTCTCCGTGCACTTTTGTATCCTTCCACAGGGGCAATGAAATGCATGTTGGCTCTTGCAAATAGGACCACTGTTACTTACTTGGTACATCTGCGTGGGTTTCCTCTGGGTGCTCTGGTTTCTTCCCACAGTCCAAAGACGTGCAGGTTAGGTGGATTGGCCATGATAATTTGCCCTTTGTGACCAAAAGGGTTGGGAGGGGTTATTGGGTTACGGGGATAGGGTGGAAGTGGGGGCTTAAGTGGATCGGTAAACATTCGATGGGCCGAAGGGCCTCCTTCTGCACTGTATGTTCTATGTACTATGTACATCTCTGCATAACTTGTTGATTTTCTGAAGTGGATGGGCACAGGTTAGGGTTAGGGTTAGTGGCTTGGAAGGATTTGAAGGCATTATGGTTTGACACAATCCGTGTTCAGTGAAAATCCATCCTTGTGTGGAAGTTGTCTCCTGGTTCTCCAGAAGATGGCATGATTACATGGCTGCCTCCTTTGTGAAGTAATTTTCCAACAGACAGTTCTCCTCAGACATGTCAAAGAAGCACTGCCTGGGCTAATAAAGCGGATCCCAGGGTAAACACCACAGTAACTTAATTGCAGTGTTGATGTAAGCCTACTTGTGACACTAGTAAAGATTATTCTTATTATATATAATAAAATGTGGGGTTATTGTTGCACCTGTCTCTCTTGTCCCCTCAAGGACTGCTCTTTCCCTATCAAAACATGGGAGTGACATGAGACCCCCTCCCCTCCCCAAAAAGTATTGTAATTGCTCTTTAATTGTGCCAAGTGAAGTGACAGCTGGGAGTAAGACAGTTATAATTAAAGTTTTATAATGCAGACATCGTGCCTTCTCAGTAAAAAAAAATTAGGGCACAAGTGCAACTGTAGAAAAAGGAATATAATATCAGGAGGTAAAAATGTAGCTTCCAGCTACCTTTGAGAAGACAGCTTCAATCGGCCAAGCCATCCGCACCCTGCTCTCCCTATTCCATATGGGTGAACAGTAAAATGAGCCAAAGACAACTGGGGTGATGGAAATGTGGAGGACGATTTTTCTAACCAGTTACCAGCTGAATTTGTAAAAAAATTGGATACAAGATGGAATCTTCATAGCTGGCAATAGACTGCATGATATGAATGCCTGGAAGGTACAAAATTAAGAATTCTGCGGAAATGTTTAAAATGCTCTTGTGGCACCAACACTGGAAGCAAAATGCAGTGTTGAGCGTAATGTAACTTAGCAAAGGAGGACACAATTCCTTTGTGAATTTTCCTCTTTCATTTTCATAATAAATTGTTTTGAAAGGCTAAAAAGAAAATGAGCCAAAGCAGCTGTTAAATTTAGTCTGTGACCCTTTGAATGAAAATGATTAACTGCTAAAAATTTGCAAATTTGTTGCACAAGGCTAATCTCCCCAGATTCCGTCTCAGCACATTTACCTTTCTTGCCCCTCATGCGCGCTCATTCCCTTTCCAAATATGGGAGTGAATTGGACACCCCCCGCCCCTCCCAAAAAGGCTGGCCATTGACCTTTCGCTGTTCCAACCTCCTGGGCTGTCTTGCAGCACCGGAGCTTAAAGGAACACCGCTGGGATTTTGGGCTGCCCTGGATGTCTCGATCCTGAAAGTCAATTTACTTACAGTTTAGTCAAAAAGATCAGAGACTAATAAGATAAGAAAAGCACTGATTTCAGATACTCCACTACAATTGTGAGTGTATAAAACTGTACACTATCAGCAATCAACATTTAAGTATAACTCTTTACACTTAATATTATTCAAAAAACAAATTCTCTGATTATGGTATTTAGTGTTAATGAGACCAAACTCAGGACTGAATACTAAATAAATTATTTGAAGCAGTTTTATTACAAGAAAAATCCAGTTTTCTCAGGCCGAGTTTCATGTTAACCCTTAGAAATGATGTCAGGCTAGCCAAAATGAAAACTTGTTTATTTGGCTCAACTTTATTTTCCGGATCAATATTATCTCTCTCTGTTCAAGAAGGTTTGTAAAAATTTTTTAAAAGCCTTCATGGTCGAAACATTAAATATGCATGTTTCCCACATATTTTGGGGGTAGGTGGGGGAGACTTTCTGGAGCCCACAAGAGTGGAAAACATTGACTTAATTCGATGGGATGGGTGAATTCTGGGAGATCCCCAAATTGGACTTTGCATTGGGTCACTCGCCTCGCTACGATTGGAGCGATCTGGATCACGTCCTCCCTGGAATGTCGCTGACATCCCCTTCTGAATCCCACGGCTCTGGCCTATCATCTGCATCAGCTCAGGGAGAACCTTGTCCAGAGGCTCGACGTCTGGCTGGAGCCCAGCTGAGTCCTTGGATCCAACAGCCCTCTGACTGCTGTCTCCCTTGGCGGTTCCCGCCTCCACCTGATGTGCATCAGCAGCTGTGTGGTGCTCACCAGATAGTGACCAAGAAGCCTGTCTGCTAATGTCGCCCACCAAGGTGTGTGTCTCTGCTATAGTGGAATGTGCGGGTGATAGCCGTGATGCATTGCCAGTGTTCGCCTCGGAGTTCCCCTCCAAAGCAGTTTCTCGGGTGGTTGAGGGGGGCTACGCCTCTGGATGTACTGGCCTCATCAGATGGTGATCAGCAAGACAAAGGACATGGGTTCAGTGAAAGGGAAGGATACTTTTGTGGGGCAGCAACAACTCATTTGAGACACATCATCTGGATGAAGTTGCAATGCATCCTCACATCTCTGGTGTAGGCCGACATTGCTGTCGGTCACAGCTCAGTCCTGGGGCAATCAACAGTGTCCGTTCCTCAAAGGAGGTGAGGGCTTTGTTCTCTGGTAGTCCACACCCCCATCTTTGCCCTTTCCCACTTATTATGGGCTATCTTCTTCTACGGGGACCAAGAGTGGACATTGTAAGCCACACACTTGATGGGTCAGGAGGGGTTTATAGTAGGTGGCAAGTGACGGCACTATTCCTAGACATGAAGAGGTTGTGATGGTGAGTGTCAAGAGGTTCTGAGGAACAAGTTTGGAGAATGAATGTTGGGAGGGTGGATGGGGGGGGCAGGGAGTGGGAGAGGGGTTGGGAATTGAAGGGTGGCAAGCGGAACTGATGCCAGGAAGAGAGGGGGTAACTTACTCTTGCAGGTCGCAGGAGATCATTCATCTTCCTACATTGGACGGCAGTCCGCCAGGTCATGATGCTGGCACTCACTGCAGGTGCCAGTGCCTCCCAGGCATCATTGGTCACTATGCTGCTGGGTTTTTTCCTCCCTCGTGGATACAAGGGGCGGTATTCTCTGAGCCTCTGTGCTTAAATCGCGATCAGCACAGGGGTGGAGAATGGGCGTTGACACTGAAACCTGGCGTGACGCTGCTCGCAATTCTCCGGTCTCTGGAGAATCACCGCAAATTGCACGCGTGCGGTCTATGCAGTGCAGGTAGGGGGCCATTGACAGAGGCCCCCACGGCAATTCTCCGAGGACAACTGGCTGAGTTCCCAACGGCGTGATTCTAACCATGTTTTACCTATCGGGAACGGCCGCCCTGATGGGGGGAGGGGGGATCCTTCACCGGAGGGGACCTCATAGACGGCCAGGCAAGCGATCAGGTGGCACCAATACGCGGGCACACGCAATCTCGGGGGGGGACCTACTTCCCTGGTGCCGCTCCGCGGGCTGAGTATGCAATGTCGCACGGGTTGGCTGCCGCCGTGCGCATGTGCATGCGCGGACTCCTGACCGGAAGTGCAGGGCCCCATATCAGCAGCCAGAGCTGCGGGAAGCACTCCGGGGCCCTGCTAGCTCCCTGCAAGTTGGAGAATCACTCTGGACTTTCCTTAAGAAAGAAACGCCTGTGTTTTGAAGCTTGCATTGGGACATAGCCCCATTATTGGAGAATCCCACTCAGGATCTGTAGGTCCCGCCTCTCTTTCATAATGACCAGAAATCTGGCCAGGTTGGCATATTGAAAGCAAGGAGCATGTCTCTGTGCTGCCATCCACCTGGCGAGACTGAAGGTGTGTGCAGAAAGAATGTTTAATTGACACTTCCCCCTTGTTAGCTATGAACAGCTGAGGTGAATCAGACACCTGGGGACTCAGGCATGACAAATTTCACGTGGCGGCTAGTATTTTTGACTAAGCGGGGGTGAATATCGATCTCGATTACGCCATTCAGCCAATGCTAAACACCCTGAGGATCACTCCCAAAATTACACATGCAGTAATTTTTTGGGTGAATCACACTCTTACTTATTTTTTGGATGAATCCCACCGGTGTGTTTGTGGCATGTTGAGCATTATGATGGCCTGTGGTGGGTTTGTACTTGCAATGTAGCTGTGAATACTCATTAGCGTAAACATATTTCCACTAAATTCCTACCATCAGGATAAGTTAGCGGCACACGTGAATCATTTGTATCACAATTGTTTAAAGGTGGTGTGTACCAATCAGCTATGTGCATTTGTGTGTAAGGTCAGCGGTTTTCCTTGTTTAACTCCATGGTACAAGAGGTGGGAGCACGGCGGTGGCCGACCCGTGCAACATGGCATACTCAGCCCGTGGAGCGGCACCAGGGAAGTAGGTCCCCCCCCCCCCCCCCGAGATTGCGTGTGCCCGCGTATTGGTGCCACCCGATCGCTTGCCTGGCCGTCTATGAGGTCCCCTCCGGTGAAGGATCCCCCCTCCCCCATCAGGGCGGCCGTTCCCGATAGGTAAAACATGGTTAGAACCACGCCGTTGGGAACTCAGCCAGTGGGGACTCGGGACAGGAGAGGGTGAGTCAATGGTGAGGAGGTGGCGTTCTGGGCATGGAATTGTGGTGAGAAGGGCCTGACATCCTGAGTGGGGTGGGGGACAGATGGGTGGTCAAGGAAAGAAAATGAATGGCCTGGAGGGCGGTGTCTGTACTGTACAAATGTGGATCAATCTCAGGTGTTTGCTGGCAGAGTTCTTACAGACCATTGAGTTCACCTACAACATTTCAATTATCGGCACTGAGAGTGATCTCAGGCAATATCCTTTACAATGTATAGAAGGGAGGGCCAGCTTAGCCCACAAATTCAGTCATGTCCCACAAAATGGCGAGTACAGCACTGGACACTATTCCAACACCCTGGGTGAGTGTGAGGTCAATTTCAGCCCCACAGACCCCAGATTCCCAACATCAGTGAATTACCCAATAATTTGAATATTTTCCTGAAACCTTTGACCTTTGATTGCTTCAATGACTTACAAGCGCTAGATTTGAAAGTAAAACACAAAATAATTGTTTATTTACAAAAGAGCTAAACAGTTTGCTAATCTAATTACTCTCCTGACACCATCAGGTGGAGATGCCGGCATTGGACTGGGGTGAGCACAGTAAGAAGTCTTACAACACCAGGTTAAAGTCCAACAGGTTTTTTTTGAATCACTAGCTTTAAGAGCACTGCTCCTTCCTCAGGTGAATGAAGAGGTGGGTTCCAGAAAATGACAAAGTCAATGATGCAATATGATACTTTGGATGTGAGTCTTTGCAGGTAATTGAGTCTACAAGTCTGGAGTAACTGGAGAGAGGGATAATCACAGGTTAAAGAGGTGTGAATTGTCTCAAGCCAGGGTGGTTGGGAGGATTTTGCAAGCCCAGGCCAGATGGTAGGGGGTGAATGTAATGCAACATGAATCCAAGGTCCCGGTTGAGGCCCCACTTATGTGTGTGGAACTTGGCTATAAGTTTCTGCTCGGCGATTCTGCGTTATCGCGCGTCCTGAAGGCCGCCTTCGAGAACGCTTACCCGAAGATCAGAGGCTGAATACCCTTGACTGCTGAAGTGTTCCCTGACTGGAAGGGAACATTCCTGCCTGCCGATTGTCGCACGATGTCTGTTCATCTGTTGTCGCAGCGTCTGCATGGCGTTGCCAATGTACCATGCTTCGGGACATCCTTTCCTGCAGCGTATGAGGTAGACAACGTTGGCCGAGTCACACAAGTACATACCAAGTACCTGGTGGGTGGTGTTCTCACGTTTAATGGTTGTCTCCATGTCGATGATCTGGCATGTCTTGCAGAGATTGCCATGGCAGGGTTGTGTGGTGTCGTGGTCGCTGTTCTGAAGCCTGGGTAGTTTGCTGCAAACAATGGTTTGTTTGCAGTTGCACGGTTGTGTGAAGGCAAGTAGTGGGGTTGTGGGCATAACCTTGGCAAGATGTTCATCTTCATCGATGATGTGTTGAAGGCTGCGAAGAAGATGTCGTAGTTTTTCCGCTCCGGGGTAAGTACTGGACGATGATTCATTCACCTGAGGATGGAGCAGTGCTCCAAAAGCTAGTGATTTGAAATAAATCTGTTGGACTTTAACCTGGGGTTGTAAGACTTCTTACTATACAAGGGGAAGGGGAAGAATAAAAATAACAGGGATTAAATGGAACGAGAGATGAGAACCTTTGCTGCTGAGGCAGCGGTCTTCATAGGCGATGATCTTCTGGAATGTGAGGTTTTGAAAACTATTGGTTGGTTTGGATCTTCACTTAGAACCTGTGGGCTGCAGGAAGTCCTCTGGTGAGCCACTTTCACTTTTAGCAATCGGGGTCTTCACACTCAGGTCGATTCAATCCTGACTGACTCCGCCAGGTTAACTCTCACTGAGGTAAGATGGAAATTACCCACATGAGAGTTTAAAGAGGGTTCGTTAAACCACTGGCCAATCAATCTGACTGTAGCAAGAGGTCTTTACTTTGCACCTTCAGACAGACACCCATTAGATCAGAGAGATCAGAGCTTGTACTCTCCAGCTTCTTGATACAACCAAAAATTAACTTGGAAAACAGTTACACAGAGAATGACTACCAGCTCAGCTGAGGAGAAAACGGAGCCACCAGCTGAGGGTTTGAGAGAGATGCACCCACTTCAGGGAACGAGAACTTAAAGCCTTCTTCAACTCTGTCCCAACAAATAAAAATAAAACCTGAAAGCTAACCTGCCTTTCTTTACAGGAGCTTATGGAACAGCCCTCACTAATCAGAATTGAGAGCCCACCAAAGACCCAGATTTAAAAAGAGCTGATTGGCTGCTGGCCAAGTCCATTAAAATTACATCACAGAACCCTGCCACATAGCACACTGGAAAGAGCGGTGTGCCTGGGCCAGTCCACATAGCAGCCTGCAGGGTTAGGGGGGGTTGCCGGGGGGGGGGGGGGGGGGGGGCTTCAAAAGTCTGTAGTTTAAACCCAAAGTCTGCACTGTTGCAGGATCAAGCAAGACAGTAATTAAAAGGGAAATCAGAATCAGACAAGGACTTAAAAGAGGTTCCTTACAATACTAACACAAACATTCAATGAAGACTGAACAAATAACACAACATTGTTTCTTCCACAATAAAGGAAATGTCCCTAATTAACTCCAATGTAACCATCAATGTGTACCAATATTGAGGTTCACCAGTACATTTGGCTCTCTGACTAAGTTAGTCTAATCAAATAAATGATGATGCACATGAATAGAGTGAAGCCAGTGTAATGTGAAATTTAGATTTGTAAAACACCCTTTGAAACAAACCATTTTGCTCTCAAATCTTACAATGACAATGTTGTTGGAAACACAGAAAATAGAAGCAGGAGTAGACCATTCGACCCTTCCAGCCTGCTCCGCCATTCAATATGATCATGGCTTATCCTCTCTCTCCACACCATGGGCAGCATTCTCTGTTGCCCGCCGCCGATATCCATTCCGATGCCCTAATCGGGGCTGGCGCCGGTCAGCCATGCCCCTCCCCGCTCAGAAGTGCTGTAATCACGTTGCGCTCAACGCTGTTGGCGCATCATCGGCAGGCCCTCCCACGATGCTCCACCTCTGAGGGGCCGAGTTCCAGACCAAGCGGTTGATGTGTAGTCTGAGCAGCTGGGAACCCACTGTTGTGACTGTTGACACAGTCGTGTCCAGAATTCTATATGTTTTATATGTTTCAATTAGATCCCCTATCATTCTTCTAAATTCCAGTAAATACAAGCCCAGTCAACTTGATCTCTCCTCATTCACAATCCTGTCATCCAAGTTAGCAGTCTGCTAATGTTTGCTGCACTCCCTCTATGGCAAGTATATCCTTCCTTAGTTAAGGAGACCAAAACTGAACACAATATCCCAGGTGTGGTCTCACCAACAGTACAGTTATAGTGAGACATCCTTGCCCCTGTACTCAAGTCCTCTTGTATTGAAGGGCAATATACCATTTGCCTTCCTCACTGATTGCTACGCCTGCATTTTTTGCTTTCAGTAACTGGTATACTACAACATCAAGGTCCCTTTGTATGTCAACAATTTCTGATCTGTCACCATTTAAATAATACTTTGCCATTCTGTTTCGGGGCAGGAAAGTTGTGACCTTGATGCAAAGCCTCCTTAATAAAAGCAAATTACTGTGGATGCTGGGATCTGAAACCAAATAGAAAATGCTGGAAAATCTCAGCAGGTCTGGCAGCATCTGTAGGGAGAGAAGAAAGCTAACGCTTCGAGTCCAGATGACCCTTAGTCAAAGGGAACAATTGCTATTCACCAAAGTACGCCTAAAAGATGTCCGTGCCAGTTTTGAGTTGGGCCATTTTTAGCCATCCCTTGCAGCCACCTAAAACAGGTGATAGGCTCTTTTCAGAGATAAATACACCTGGTTGAAAGTGCAAAGAAGAAACCAAAAAACTAATAGCATTGTGGGAGACCTTCACCACACGAACTGCAGTGGTTCAAGAGGAAGGTCCACCATTATCTTCTCGACGGCAACAAGGGATAGACAATAAGTGTCGGCGTTGCAAGTGACTCTCACATCCCTTGAACTAAAAATACCTTTTTAAGAGTAAGAGAAAATAATTTGGTGCCAGGCTATGTACTCAGAATGTTTCTACCTGAAGCAGTTTCATATTAACATTTGAACGAATATAGATTTCCATTGTGATTCATTATATTTTCTGCCTAATAAATCTCTCTATGTAATACACTGTTTAGCCCACAGGGCTCGTCTGTTCAGTGCTCCATTCTGTCTTGAGCTTACCTGTGTAATATGATCCATTGTCCATACTAATCTTGTGTCAACAGCAGTGAAATAATGCTTGCGAGGACCACAATGGAAACACTGCCAAAATACAAATGCTTTATGTGTTGAACAGTCAATGATCAATAGCCAAAGGATCATCAGAAAATATGTTCTCAAAATTGTGTTTTCATAGAAATTTTACAGCAGTGATATATTATAGAAAAATAATGCTCCTGTGACATTTAAAGCAATATGATCTGAATGTAACATTTCAATAATGAAGTCTGCTCCTGAGGAAGCAATCAGGCAGTTCGTCTATCACTGAACCTTTCACCATGAGTCTCTTTTTATAGTCAGAAACAATTTCTTCTCTTGCCACCTTCTGTACTTTCAGCATATACAATACCTTCTTCACATTTTCTGTATTTTCCACAGGGGAAGGGAATCTGGTTTGTTGGACTTTGACAACATCAAGTGCTGTCAATCTCTTACCACCTTCTTCCTCAGCATCACCTCTCAAGAGAGCAGAAGAGCAGAAATGTGAGGGTTGGCAGACGTTCGCAAACACAATGACAAGAGCAACATTTGTGAGCTCAACATTGAAAGTGCATCTTCAGTAGTATCGACTTTTAGGTATGAAGTACAGATTATGTACTTAAAATAGTAACACATGCCTCATCACACCAAAATCTTTGGCACCATAGAATGTTATTCCATATTTCTATGTTTTTCTATCAATTCACGTTATTGTTCTTACAAAGCACTTAAGACAATAATACTTTTAAAACAACACCATGCAAATATCGACCTTTCGGAATAAAGCAGAGGAGATGATAAATATACTCTCCTGACGCACTCTAGATATCCTTGAGCAAAGATTGCTCGTATTCTTTGGGATAAAATGCACCCAGGAACCAACCAGGGTTTTGGATGACTGCCCAAGGATTAATGGAGAAACAGAAATTTGACAGGTTTAAGAGAGAATACAGAGGGACTGGGAGGTTACTGTTCTAATTGCTCTACCGTACTTGGGATTGCCCAGAACAAGAATCAAACCTCTCCTGAGTCTATTGCAACTTCTCTGGATTAAGTGACCCAGGTGGTGATGATCCAATGTTCCTAAAAATGTTAAAGAGAGGGTTGAGCCAGGAACATCAGGGGGACCTGGAGTTGGACTGCTGGTGGGAACTGACTAGAGGGATAGTGGAATGTGCCAGAGAGAACGATACCCGGCGTAAGAAGAATGTTCCAATAAATATGAAAGTGGTTGGAGGGACTAACACAACAAACTGTTATACCTGTGATAAATCAGGACATATAGCTCAGGAATATATGGCAGGTGAAGAAAATAAAGGTCTAAGATGAAGTGACTGTAGGAAATTAGGCCGTCAAGGGTCCAAACAGCAAGAAACACCTCTAACATGGGAAGAAGTCAGAAAAATGAGTTAGCCTCTAAAAAATAGGTTGCTCTAGCCCCCAGGATGTCTAGGACAGAGGATCTGAGATGATCTTGTTAGCGGGTCCCAATATAGAATGTTAATAGTCATGGCAGCTTCTGTATCCATAACTGATTTACCTCTCCCCCAACATAACATCACATAACCATAGCAGGAATTGGAAGGAGACCCCTACGGGTGCAGTCTAGTGAGACAATTATATTAGAGGTAGAAAACATCCCAATTCGTCTTTGGATGCGCCAGACCATAGAAGATTCCTTTCCAAGATGTTATGACCGGTGCACAGGTGAGGTTCCCCAAGCAAGGTTATCTCGGGTGAGGAGAGATGAACTGGCTCGCTTTTGTTGTTCAACCCCCTTGGTTGGTCGTAACAAGATTAATTTAAAAAGGATCCCTTCCGATGCAGATACCTTTTCCCAGCCCAATATTTATATTTTAAAAGGAGGCTTTCTTGAATTAAAGGAAGAGTGAGTTTATTTGCGACTAAATGTGAGAAAAATGGTAAAGCACATGCATCTACATTTGCACAGGTTGGAAATGAGAATTGAGTCAAAAGTAAATTTTCAAAAAATTACGTATCGGTCTTTGACCTGTCTGTGAAGAATAGATGATGGAATGTAGCAGCCATGTGACTCCTGATTCCAGTAGTGCTGACTTCAGCAGGTGAAGAGTAAGTTTTGAGTGTGTAGTGTTCTGCGGAATAGCTGAGAAGCTGTCCAGTTTCCTTTTCAGCTGTGACTTTGCTGACTTGGCTTGCTTCAACAATCTGAGAGAGAGAGAGCAAGACTTGTGTTTTTTTATCTGCCTCAGAGCCCCCATGACTGCTGCTGTCTTTCCTTTTGTGTCCTTCATGCTGACACACCCAGCACTAGCCCACACTGATCAGGTTTTGCAGCTGGATTTCATCCTAGTCTTTGTATATTTCTGGGGTACGAAAATCCACAAACTGGTCTGGGACATTGTTCACAGAGTATCATTCTTGCTGAGATGGGCGGCACAGTAGCACAATGGTTAGCACTATTGCTTCACAGCACCAGGGAGCAGGGTTCGGTTCCCGGCTTGGGTCACTGTCTGTGCTGAGTCTGCAAATTCTCCCCGTGTCTGCATGAGTTTCCTCCGGGTGCTCCGGTTTCCTCCCACAAGTCTTGAAAGACGTGCTTGTTAGGTGAATTGAAGATTCTGAATTCTCCCTCAGTGTACCCGAACTGACGCCGGAGTGTGATGACTAGGGAATTTTCACAGTAACTTCATTGCAGTGTTAATGTAAGCCTACTTGCGACACTAATGAAGATTATTATTATGATAATCTGCTCCTATTATCTCAACAGGAGTCGGCAGATAGTTTTTGTATGGCTTTCATGCTTCTGATGAATCCGCCTGGAGACAAGGTGTGATTCCATTGTCCCTCCCTCAGGATCACCCACAAACAATTCAGCCAGTGACGGAATTTACATCTTCAGCCATATTAAGAGTTCAGCATGTCCATACGAACGTCTCCAGCATCATGACATAGAGGGCGCAATTCTCCGCAACCCACGCCGGGTGGGAGAATTGCGGGAGGGCTGGGCGAATCACGCCACGCCGCCCTGGCACCCCCCACGATTCTCCCACCCCCCCAAAATGGCGTGTCGCATTTTGCGACAGGCCACTCGGAGAATCGCCCGGCCTGGATGGGCCAAGCGGCCTGCCGAACCCAACCGGTTCACGCTGGAGCCAACCACACCTGGTCGCTGCCCGCGTGAACAGCGCGCGACTGGTGAGTGTGGGGCCTGTGGGGGGGCGGTGGGAGGATCGAGCATCACGGGCGTGCTCAGCAGATGTCTGGCCCGCGATCGGTGCCCACCGATCGTCGGGCCGGCGTCTCTAAAAGACGCACTCTTTTCCCTCCGGCGCCCCGCAAGATCAAGCCGACATGTCTTGCGGGGCAGCGGAGGGGAAGACGGCAACCGCGCATGCGCGGCTGATGTCACTTCGGCGCCGCCGGCCACGTCATTCCCGGCGCGCCGCTTTGACGCAAGCGTTCCCAGGCCTTTACGGTCGTTTTCACGAACGCAAACACACCTGCTCTCACCGTTCGTGAAAACGGCCGCAAAGTGCCGTCCCGGACAACCATGGCACCGATTGGCACGGCCGCACCACGGCCATGCCAAGGGTGGCATGGGCCCCGATCGCGGGCAGCGGGTCCGATACCCGCGCACTCTTTGCTCCTCTGCCGCCCCGTTGGATCAGTCCGCGGGGCGGCTGAGGGGCATGACGGCCCGTGCATGCGCGGGTTTGACGCATATGCGTGATGACGTCATCCGCGCATGCGCGGGTTGGAGCCGTCCAACCCGCGCATGCACGGCTGACGTCATCGTGCACGTCAGCCGCCGTGACGCTTGGCGCGCGGGCTTAGCGACGGTCGCTAAGCCCGCGATGCCGTTGTTCACGGGGCCGCGCTGCTAGCCCCGACCGGGGGGAGAATCGGGTCCCGGGAGGGGGCGCGGAGGCTGCCGTGAAACACGGCCAGTTTCATGGCAGCCTTTACGACTCTCCGCATTTGCGGAGAATCGTGCCCTCCGGGTTTCACTCCGGCGTCGGCTGTTTGTCTCCTTTTGGGAGAATTGCGCCCAGAGAATTTGGAGCATTAATAGACATCAAAGGGAGCCAAATCATTAAGCCTAACCAGGGTGTTACCAAAATCCACAGTTATCCTGATGAGACGTGACATGTGTGGACATGAAAGGGAACATTGGATACAGATTTAGAGGTACAGGTGCACGACGAATAATAAGGATTAACCAGCGTCCATTACGTTCTCTCTTCACAGGATCATGAGGATCGTAGCGCTGACATGTCAGTGTTAATGCAGAGAGATCCAAGACAGTCGACCGAAGGACCCAGCAAGGCTAGTTCGACAAGAACTCAAATGATGCCAACTGTGGCCAGAAATACAGTATATTAAATTGGACACAGCTAACAAATCAGTATGTCTAAGGTGTAGCACAGGGCAGTTGGGAGTGGGACAACACAGCCCTGGAAAGTACCCATGTAGGCTCTTGAGTAAAGGGGAAGGGGAAGATCAGTGCTGCCTAACCTTCCATGGCAATGCATCAAGTGCTGCGAATGGATATTTTGGCATTTGATATGTAACAACTGGCAGCACCACCTCAAATCCCCCAGCAACAACGAAACTGGCTGGGAGATACGTGCCTGGATAGGAAATGGCATATGGTATCAATTCAGGAGCCGTCAGGTTCTCCCCTGCACAGAAATAACTTCATTATGATCCGAGCAACACCTTTGGCATGCCATTGTTGCAAAATGCCACTTATTCAATTACTTTTGGTTTCATTGGTGGGGGTGGGGATGCTTAACTTTATAGTACTTACAATTCTCATTCTAACAGAGCAAGACAAAAATTTGCTGGTTGTTCTAAGGCTGTGGCTCTGAAGTAGCATTTATGAAGGAAAGTTGCAGTATTCTCAAACCTCTGAAATTCAGATCTTGCTTTGATGGTTCTTCCTTTGCTCACCCTCTGAACTGAGCTCACTGTGACATTATATAAACTTTGAAATGATCAGAACACATTTGTGTCCAAAGATACTCTCTTATGTAATACACAGGCACACCTTTATGCTGACACCATCTTCTGGTTGTGTTATTAGGTTCATTTTCTGCAAGCTGCTACTTGGTGTGACATTTTATGAGGACAGAACACATGAACCTGAGGTAGTTTAAAACAAGCTATGTATATATATATATATATATTAAAATATAACAGTTCACTCAAAATAAAGGAAAGAAAACTGACTTCAAATCTCATTTCACTTGAGCCATCATTAATTTATTTTAGAAACTCTAAATTGACAGTTGACAGGATAAACACTTGAATTTATTAAAACCCTTGAGCTAGATTCCAGATCTATCTCTTCTTCTTTCTGATGCGCTAATAGTGATTTAAGAATATTATTTCCACTGACAAAATTAAATGTTCGGAGACAATATGGTGGTAAGGTATTGTTGGTACTAAATGACCTACATCAACAATGTTCACAATTGACTGAATACTGATTAGTAAAGTTAGGGAGAAAGATAATAGTATTTTTAGTCATCTAGCATCAAGTTGAAGCAATGCAAGTGAGGTTATTTGAATTCAGAATCTGTTGCAATATACAATGAACTGTAGCACGCAACAGCTGGTAATGACTATGCACCAAAAGTACTTGTTAAAACAAAATGAAAGTGTAACATATGGTTCAAATCCTCAGCCAGACTGATAAAAATATAATGGCTTCACCTAAAGAGACTTAGATAGAAGCAACATGATTGATGTGTGACTGCACCAATGGTGGGCAACATGCGGCCTGGGGACCACATTCAGCCTCTCTGGGTTTTGAGTGCGGCACCACAAGTTATTTTGTTGACCTTTGTCTACGCGCAGGCTTGTCACATTTTGCTGATTTCCATCCATGTATTTTTTCCTGCTGGTATGACTGAACTGATATGCACGTAAAGCAAGAGCAAGTGAATTGAGGGGCACGCTGATTGCGTACAGTAAGTAAAAGCAAAGTAGTCTCCATAGTCCCAGATGACCATAGGTTGTTTCCCCCCTTGAGGGGACTGGTGGTGATTTAATCTGAGGATCACCACACCCCTGGCCAGGGGCAAGGTTGAGAAGGCGGGACCTTCATGAATAACCTCAGCCAGTACGAGAATTGAACCTAAATTGCTGGCTGTGCTCTGCATCACAAACCACCTGTGCAGCCAACTGAGCTGAACCTGTCCCTGATTGTCTACAGCATTGACTGTGAGAGACATGCACTCCCTCTGTATTCTAAGTGTATATATTTATTTTGTTTTTACCATTTGAAGTTGATGGTTCCATTAATATCTAAATGATTAAGCATTTTTTGTTACTCGTTATGAAATATTTGATGTGCATTAAATGTATTTAATCTTATTCATGGGGTCATGGTTAGTGATCAAGCCTGATTTCAATCTTACCGCCCACTGAGATGAAGGAGGGTCACTCATGTCGCCTACTCCCTAGTATAGGTTGCCCATCATTGGATTACATTCACCAATATTGAATGGCAGAATGTCAGTTTCTGGTACGTATATTAGGTTGTAGGAATTGACTGCACCACCAGCTTTTTCCTGCGACTGCATTCTGCGTCAAATGAAAGATTAATGATGTTGAATCATCTATCTTTAGGCCATATTAATTTTTCTCTGGTCCAGGCCAATCGCAGTATGAATTATAGCTAGTTATGCCAAATTCATTTGTGATTTGTATTTTTATTAATTGATTGACAAGAGAGTGGAGTTGAGGCCACAATCAGATCAACCATGATCTTGATGAATGGCCAGCCAAGGCCAAACGGCCAAATGGACGACTGATTCAAAACCCGAAGTTCCTATGATAGCAGTTTATTATTTATGTTGATCTAATTACTTTCTTTAGAAGCATTTATCTCCATGTGTGGGGAACTCCATTATGAAGATCTCTGTCAGTGTTATAATGCTGCTTTGACTTTCTCCGTTACTGAGCTGCTGATATCAATATACTGCTGTGGGAATGCTCAGTATGCACTCCCTCATGGGAGAGAGCATTAGTATATTATTATTTTCATCTATCTCCCAACAGCCAGTTCAGAACGGCATGGAAAAGACTTTTGGTGTAGGTCATCTAATGTCCCAGGAGTTAGAGTTGGTTTATGATCTGGCGAGGCTGGTCAAATGTGAGACGGTGGGCTGGATTCTCTGGTCCCCCAGCCGCATGTTTCTCTGTGGTGTGTCGTTCGCTGGTGGTGGAATTCTCTGTTCCCACCACTGTCAATGAAATTTCCCGTTGAAGACACCCGAAGCCGTTGGGAAACCCACGGACAGGGGTGTTGTGCTGCCAGTGGGAAACGTGAATCCCAAAGGCCAGGGAATTCTAGTCAGTAAATTGGAAAAGTAATAGACAGTTTAGTTTTAAAGTATATGCATAGTATGGTACCGTACCAAGAGAATGCTGACCCCAGAACGTTTGCAGGGGTCATCTCCATGGTTCATGGTGGGTATGATTCCAATGTAATGATTGAATTGTAGGCTTGTGGATGTTAGAGACAGAGATAACACCTTATTTACATCACAAAGGCATAATTTCAATGGGAAAATGTTGTCATGTCATTTATATAACATCACTGTAAAGAACTGCTTATTCAGTTCCTTTTCTTTGCCAAAACCGTCATAATTATTTCAAGAGAAGTGTAATTTGTCAGAAAAATTCACTTTTGACTTTCTTTTAAAATTTAGAGTACCCAATTATTTTTTTCCAATTAAGGGGCAATTTAGTGTGTTCAATCCACTTACCTTACATAACTTTGTGTTGTGGGGGCGAAACCCACGCAAACACAGGGAGAATGTGTAAACTCCATACGGACAGTGCCCCAGAGCCGGGATTGAACCTGGGATCTCTGCGCCGTGAGACTGCAGTGCTAAACATTGCACCACCGTGCTGCCCCGACACTTTCAACTTCATGTTGTCTTTCACAGTAAAAATTCAAAGCTAATGGTCATTGTCGCAGAGAAGGGCCTCATGCTTTTTCAGTCGAGGTGTAACCAAACTATTTTTTCCCCAAGACAAGTCGCAGGTCATTATTTTCCCCAAGTCAAAGTCAAGTCTTTTTGTTAATGTGAAAGTCAATAAATACCATATCGTCTTACCTTTTTTGCTGAACTTCACCGTTCTCTGTAAATCTGACAGGGATTAAACGTAAACATGTTGAACGAAGGTGCCTTTGCTTTGTTCCATTTGTTGATGGGACAATAATCATCCTAGGCAGTAGGCCTATTCCTGTTATATGAAATTAGCCAAGTTTCCGGACACAAACCTTGTGCCAGGAAAATCGATTGTAAATTTAAATAGTCTTCTCGATGTTACAAAATACATCCTATAGTCATTCATAAAGAAAGATTCCAGTAACAATGTTACAACTAATACAATATCTGAAGTCATTCTGAAATATAAATTTGGAGAGGAGCAGTATTTCTTCAAATGTAACAGCATGAAAATATTGCATTCAATTTGTGGAGAAAGTACTGTTAAAACTTAATTTTCAGGATGAGCATGAGGAAAACAAAATTTGATATTGTCACAGGACCAGCAATAACCTTCATTTTATATGTTTTACATATAAACAGCAGTTCTGTTTGTGACCATACTTTCATGTCTTTGATAACCAAATTATATGACTTTTGGTGGCAACATGATCGCCATATAGCTTGTAAGTGCAATGCACATCTTACACTTGAAGCAATTACCAAAGGGACCTTAATATTTCAGCATCCAATACAGTTCGTACATGTAATGTATGCAACACTGTTGCGGTTAAATTTGGTTGTGCATACTGATGACCTGCTCTTCTGTCCCACTCCCCTGTCCCATTCTTCTGCCCTGTTCCATCCCCCTTCCATTCCCCCATTCATCCCTGTTTGGGCACTCAATAATGGAAAGTTTGGGGCCGAGGTATCAAAGATCATCCCACTGAGTTGGTGATGGCCATGGAAGGCATTTGTGTCTGAGCTTCAGGGAGGGCAGCACATGCCGATGGGAAATGGGGCTGAGACACTTTATTTAACTCACACGTTTTAGTTGCATCGTCCACCTCTGGGTGTTTCCACTGATGTTCTCATACGAGGTCGGTGAGAAAGGAAGGAATGGGGAATCTGGTACTTAGTTGTCCCATTTGACAAGCTGCTCAGTAGTCACTGGTGTGGATCTGGCAGCCCAGTCTCCAAAGCAATCAGTCAGTGATGGCACTGGGTGGGATCAGGCAGGAGGTGTATAAAGCCTGTGCTGGATTCCATACATCTGATTTAAAGTGAAACGTTGAAAGATTGTGTTGAGCCAGGATTTTCAAAAACATTGTTGCTTTTTAAACTAAATAATGTTGCCAAGCCAGTTTTGTCTGGTCATATCAGAAGTCATTTTTCCATGTCAAGGCAAGTAAAGTCACCAAGTCAAAATAACTTAAGTCAGACTCACTGATTCGAATCAACAGCTTTATCTTTCAGGAAGCACTGAAGGAGTGAGAACACTGAATTGTACAGTGCTGTGCTGTAGTATAAAATGATAGGAAATCATATGACATTTGGGAGTTTCACACAAGAGTTCTTGATTTTAGGAGAGATACCAGCAAAAGCTCAGCCCATCTTGTGCCTCAGGGACATGTCACTATAGATGATTCCTGCCTCTCTTCCTGGAGTCAGCCACAAAGTGATATTGGCAAAGGCCTAGGAACATGAAATCAAAACAGCTAAGGGTGAAATTGGTTCAACCAGTTACATGCAACTGCTTCATAGAAAATCAGCTGCACATTTTACACTGTACCTACTGGCCACTACCTTCAAAATTGATCTGCGTTAGTAATAGCTACTGGCTAGTGAAGATAATCACATGCCATACGGTGTGAAACAGGTTTCTAGTTGTGCACTATTGAAGCAGAACAATTCCCCCCCACCAGCTAGGTTAATTAACCTGTACTAGATTCTGCAGCATTAAAGTTCACTCGAGCTGTTAGACTTCAGTTGACATAACGTTATCCTACCATGCAATCACTTGCAAGAGTATACCTATGTGAGCTGAAGTGAAATTCAGATGCTCTGTTACATAATTTTCATGTTGACCTTTACTCCACAACAAGTGTAAATTTGGTGTTAAAATCTTAGCATAATAGGCTAAAAGAGGAGAGAAAATGGAATAATGAGTTTACCCATTCAATAAACAGCAGGTTACATTTGAGCTTTGGATTTTCAAGGTACAAAAATGAGAATGCCAAACGCCTAATTTTAAATCCATCAGATGCTCATCTCTAGCTTATGCATGTGTGCACATATGTCCCTGTCTGTGCAAATAGACTCTCAGGTGACTTCAAATATCATGAGACTCAAAATCATTGACACTTGTGAGGTGCAAATCAGATGTGGAATACTATTGACCAAGGTAGCAATTCTTGCAGGACCCGTGAATGTCAGATCTTCACTCAGAATAGCTCTGGTTATCAATTTCCATAGGAGCCTGGATGGCTACAACTGGTGTGCACCCTCAACATCGTTCCCATCATCAGAGGAGGGGTTAGGGTTGGGGGGAGGAGAATTACCCAGCATTGAATTTCTCTGGCCCAGCCTCCCTAGTGGTCATTCGCCTGAATGCTAGGCTGAGTATGATATACAAATCGTTACGGCGATGGAACAGTAAATTGATTCTGCCCTGAGTTCAGGTACGGTCAGGAGTAGAGATCACAGGCTCTTGCTCTGTCATATTTCCATTGGCAGCGTGAGGCTAAGGATTTCCTGCCACGTCCATGTATGTGTCAATGTAGAAGATAGATATATAAATGATATATAGAACTAGATTAGCAGATTGAAAACTTGAGACAGAATGAGAGAGAGAGAGAAAAAATTACACAAGGGAGTTCCTTTATACACAGAGTATTCTGCCATGATTTCAGAGTTATTCCCATCTTCAATGTTTGTTAAAGGTTGATTTCTTCAGAGGGTTTCAGCCTGCATTCGTAATATTGACACAGGTGATAAGCGCTGAAGAAGCTGACCTTTACCAAACACCGCAGGCAGGTGTAACTAAAATCAGTCACGTGTGAATGGCAGTTTGTATGTGTCTGTGCATGTTTGTGTCTCTGTGTGAATCTCTGTATATGTAATTCTGTGTATGTGTGTTGGAGAGGTGGATGCTTGTGAGTTAGTGATTTTCTTCATGATTGCGTGTTTCTATTTGTGTCTATTTTTGTGCCTGTGAGAATTTCTATATTTCTGTGCTTGTGGCCAGGATTTGACAGGCAAGAAGTGGACCTGTCTAATGGTCAATAGGTTGGTAGCAACATCACCTCAGCTGGATGTGGAAACCCCCAACAGCATTTTACATTCTATAATTGATTGATTACAATTGGGGCTTCCTTTGCTTTAAGGGTTAAGGTGCCACCTGCCAAGAAGGTCCAATCCGTCAGAGTGCTGGCAGCTCTCCAGTCCCAGCAGTACGACTGGGAACAGAGGCCACCGCTGGTACTGCCGCCGGCCTGACCAGCCACATTTGGAGGCCCTGGAATGAAGATCAGGTCCGGCTCGCTGAGGCAAATCACAGGAGAGGCTGGAGGAAAGTGGGTCAGTCGTGTGGGCACGAGGAGGTCTTTAAACAGGGGGCTTATTGCCAGAGGGGTCATTCATGGACCATTGGGTGCCCGATCACTTGGGCACACTGTAGTGAATTCAAAGATTGAGTCTGCGGCCTTGGAGATTCAACCAAAACATAAAGCTTTATTTAGAAAATGTTGACTCTACAGGATGTAATGTTAGTCTGCCCATTTGTCGGTGCAAACGGCTGATGACCCAATGATGTCACACAATCTTTCTCTTAAATCATTCTCTTTCTGCTTGTGACGAAACACTAAAAACACTACGCATACACAACATTTCCTCCCCCTTTAAATCAAAGGTCCCTGACACAATAAAGAGTCTAACATTAACAATCAACTAACAACATGAACAATCAATCAACAACAACAGTCAATATGTCAGATGTTCCGGAGGTTGTTGTTCTCTGTGTGGTTGTCGGTGAACCTCAGGTGTCTGATTTTTAGTACTTGCGGAGCCTCTGGTGTCTTTGGCTTGGTGTGAGCGTCGTCAGTGGTTATCTTAACCGGAGTCGACATAGTGATTGGAGATTGACTCAATGTTTAATTCATAATTGAGGTGCTGTTTTCCCCAATTTATTTGGTTAGGGTCAAGGTCTTCGGGAAGGTCCAGGTCATCTCTTGGCACAGAGGATTTAGACTCTCTGCCAGTTCTACCTCTGGCAGATTGGTACTAGTGGGCAAAAGATTATCTGCAAGCCTTCTCCATATTCCGTTGTCTTGGGTTTTAGTGTATTAGGTGGGAAGTTTCAAAAGTTGATTAGGATTTGCAGGCAAGGGGACAGCTGGTAAGTGGGAATCTTTCAAAAAGGTGTTAACTAGGGTACAAGGTGAGCACATTCCTCTTAGTGAAGGGTAAGGCTCATAGAAGGAGGTAGTAAAGCACATCAAGATAGACAAATCCACGGGCCCTGATGAAATGTATCCCAGGACTTTGTGGGAGGCTAGGGAGGAAATTGCCAGCCCCATAGCTGAGATATTTAAATCATCAACAGCCACAGGAGAGGTGCCTGAAGATTGGAGGGTAGCAAATGTTGTGCCCTTGTTTAAGAAGGGCTGTAGGGATAAGCCTGGGAACTACAGACCGGTTAGCCTTACTTCTGTAGTGGATAAATTGTTAGAAGGTATTCTGAGGGACAGGATCTACAGGCATTTAGACAGGCAAGGGCTAATTAGGTAAAGTCAGCATGGCTTTCTGAGGGGAAAGTCATGTCTCACCAATTTGATTGAGTTTTCTGAAGGGGTAACCAAGAAGGTAGATGAGGACAGTACAGTCGACGTTGTCTACATGGACTTTAGCAAGGCCTTTGACAAGGTATTGCATGGTAGGTTGTTACAAAAGGTGAAATCTCACGGTATCCAGGGTGAGGTAGCCAATTGGATACGAAATTGGCTTGGTGACCGAAACCAAAGGGTGGTTGTGGAGAGTTGTTTTCAAAGGCCTGTGACCAGCGGTGTGCCTCAGGGATCGCTGCTGGGTCCACTGTTATTTGTGATATATATTAATGATTTGGATGAGAATGTAGGAGGCATAGTTAGTAAGTTTGCAGATGACACCAAGATTGGTGGCATAGTGGATTGTGAAGAAGGTTATATAAGATTGCAACAGAATCTTGACCAATTGGGCCACTGGGCTGATGAATGGCAGATGGAGTTTGATTTGGATAAATGTGAGGTGATGCATTTTGGTAGATCAAATCAAGGCAGGACCTACTCAGTTAATGGTAGAGAGTTGGGAAGAGTTACAAAACAAAGAGATCTAGGGGTACAGGTTCGTAGCTCCTTGAAGGTGGAGTCGCAGGTGGACAGGGTGGTGAAGAAGGCATTCAGCATGCTCGGTTTTATTGGTCAGAATATTGAATACAGGAGTTGGGACGTCTTGTTGAAGTTGTACAAGTCATTGGTAAGACCACACATGGAACACTGTGTTCTGATCACCCTATTATAGGAAGGATATTGTTAAACTAGAAAGAGTGCAGAACAGATTTACGAGGATGCTACCAGGACTTGATGGTCTGAGTTATAAGGAGAGGCTGGATAGGCTGGGACCTTTTTGCCTGGAGGGTAGGAGACTTAGGGGTAACCTTATAGAGGTCTATAAAATAATGAGAGGCATAGATAGTCAACATCTTTCCCCAAAGGTAGAGGAGTCTAGAACGAGAGGGCATAGGTTTAAGGTGAGAGGAGAGAGATACAAAAGAGACCAGAGGGGAAATTTCTTCACACACAGGGTGGTGAGCATCTGGAATGAGCTGCCAGAGGCAGTGGTGGAGGCGGGTACAATATTTTGCTTTCAAAACAGTTAGACAGTTACATGGGCAGGGTAGGTATATAGAATCATAGAATTTACAGTGCAGAAGGAGGCCATTTGGCCCATTGAGTCTGCACCGGCCCTTGCAAAGAGCACCCCCACTTAAGCCCGCACCTCCACCCTATCCCTGTCACCCCATAACCCCACCTGATCTTTTTTGGACACTGAGGGCAATTTATCATGGCCAATCCACCTAACCTGCACATCTTGGACTGTGGGAATGAAACCGGAGCACCCAGAGAAAACCCACGCAGACATAGGGAGAATGCGCAGACGCCCCACAGACAGTGATGCAAGTCGGGAATCTAAACTGGGAACCTGGAGCTGTGAAGCAACTATGCTAACCACTGTGCTACCGTGCTGCATAGAGGGATGTGGGCCAAATGCGGGCAAGTGGGACTAGCTTAGTAATAAAAACTGGGCAGCATGGACAAGATGGGCTAAAGGGCCTGTTTCCATGCTGTAAACATCTATGACTCATATATACACTTGCCACCAGAGCAGTGTTGGCCTCAGTGCCACGCATTGCCGGCAACATCACCCGTGCCCGTAGCCTCTGGGACTCCTCCAAGTGGCTATGGATCTTCTGGAGTGATGCTGACATCGCCCTCAAAATGTCGTGCCTGCTCCCTATTGTCTCAATCAGCTCCGGGTATCTCTGTACCACAGGCTCAGCATCAGGCTGGGACCCAGCTGGGTCCTGGGATCCAGCAGCCCTCTGATTGCTCTCTCACCTGGTGGTTCCTGCCTCCACCTGATGTACATCAGCAGGTTGCGCCCCAGAAACCTGTCCACTAACATGTCCCACCGAGGTGTGTGTATCTGCGCTGGTGGAGGGTGGGGGTGACAGCTGTGATTATAACGGTTACATCCTGAGGAGAGACAGAGGGGGCATCATTTGCCACAAACTTGGTTCACAGTGATGGGCAGGGGGCTGGGGTGGTGGGACAGGGGGTTGGGTGGGGGGTTTAAGGGGAGGGGGTAGAGAGAGGCGGTTGGGAGTCGCATGGGGAGTTGGTGGGGTGGGAGGCATTGCTGTCTACTCAATCGGGTTGCCCGGTGCAGGTCGTTGACCTTTTATCGGCACTGAAGTATGTGTAGACTCTTGAGGTTTCAGTGGAGGAATGATGGTAAAAACGAACAATTTTGCTGTCATTCACAACAAAACCAGGAGAATGCTGGAATGCATGCAAGATCTTTAAAGAATCATTTTCTCTAAGGGAACTCCATACAGAAGTGCTATGAATCTTTCAATAATCATTACATAAACTTTCTGACTGAAAGAAATAAATATTTTGTTGTCACGCAAGAGGCACAATTTCACATTCATTATAGGAATGAGAAGGTACAGGGGAAGTAAGTGATATATTCATCTATTAACCCACTAGGAGCAGGCATCTAACACTGGGATCATACTAGGCTGCTGAGGCAATAAGGGTAGGAGATATGGAACGTCCTTCAGCCACAGTTGATTTGTTCAGAACAAATGATGAAATTCAAAGATCTGAAAAAGATTTCATTTTTCTGACATTCATACTCTGTGTTCATCATTCCATGAGCAGAGCAGTTAGGAGTCAAGGGTTAGTCAGAAACCCAAAGCATTTCTGTCTTCTATCTCCATGGAAGTTGGAAGCAGAAAAGCAGAATGATCCAACAGCAGGATTATGAGTAAGAACAGCCAGCAGACGTTCTTTTTTAAAAATTCGCTCATAGGATGTGGGCGTCGCAGGCTGTGCCAGCATTTATTGTCCATCCTTAATTGCCCTTGAAGGGGTAGTTAAGAGTCATCCACATTGCTGTGGATCTAGAGTCACATATAGGACAGACCAAGTAAGGATGGCAGATTTCCTTCCTTAAAGGACATTAGTGAACCAGATGGGTTTTTAACGACAATCAGCAATGATTTCATGGTCATCACTAGACTTTTAATTCCAGATTTTTATTGAATTCAAATTTCACCATCTGCAGTGGAAGGATTTGAACCCAGGTCCCCAGAGCATCATCCTGGGTTTCCGGTTTACTAGTCCAGTGACAATGCCACTACGCCACTGTCTCCCCTGCACCACTTGCACCATAATCCATTCTTGCTCACTTTCACCAGACCAGATTCTTACTTGATGGAAGATCAAATATAGGTAATTGAGACACCCTGGGTTAGGGCATCATCGATTCCAGCCCCCTTGACCCAGAGTCACAGCACAATTGATTTAATAAATAATTCTCAGAAAAATACCCCAGGTCTTTGGCCCTTGGCTGCCCAGTAATTACAGTCACCAGGTTTGTAAATTTAAACACACTTTTTTTTATTAATAACAAAAACTATAATGAAATACGCAGCTAATACAATTAGTTAACTGTCATCTAATTCCTAATCCCCCACTTTAACATGCCACCACCCTCTACACACACACACACACACACAAGACAGAAACACACAGAGGGGAAGAGATGGCTGAAAATAATTCGTAACAGGACAAAGAGTCTCTGGGCGCGATCTACCTGAATGGGAACAGAGTCCCATACCGAACGTGTTTAGTCGGATGTTTTCCAGCGCTCAAAGCACCGAGAAACACCACGCTATTGAACTCACATTCAGGTGCATACAGGACCTCAGCAGGGAACGGCCTGACGAGGCCACACTTAGTCCCGTTTTCAGCATTGATGATCTCCACAGGCTCCTCCTCAGTGCAGAAGGAGATTGGGACGTCATTTGTAAATGGAGTCCCAATCTCTCGATCCCCCGATGCGGCCCCTGAACCTCCAGAGCCCAAAATCACATATACGGGAGTCCCCAAGCACTCCTGCACTGTGCCCCTGGGCCCTGTCCCCAGTGCGGGAAAAGTGCCAGCTTGACATCTTGGTAAGTCTGAGTCTTGCTGTCAAAAGCTAGCAGCACCATGTACTACATTGCAACTTTTTGAATTCCTCATTCTCTCTGCTGCTTGACTTAAAGATACATGTCCATTAAGCATCCATGGATCAAATGATTACAGCAAAAATAAAGAAAAGGGAAATAAGAGAATCAACAGGAAGGACCCTTACAGGTATAACAGCAGACAGCGCTTCACAAAGCAGCTTGGAGTGAGTGACAGCTTGAGGCATCTCTGCTTGCATCCCATAAAATACAGAGATCTGGACACAAGTCATCATGTCCAGCATGCAGGCTTGAACTGGAGACATTGTTGGCGCAGACAGAATGGGCTGAAAGGTCTCTTTTTGTGCTGTAAAAAATCTATGACTCTATGATTTGGATTTGGACGATGGAATAAAAATAATAATATCGACTGGATTCTGAGATCACCAGGGCACCATTGTAGAGTGCTTGAAAGAGTCGGAATACTTTTTTTCATAAAGTAAAGGGTATCAGTAGTCTTCTTTCTGCGGATCAGTGATACCAAATATCCCGATCCACTTCCTCATGGAAAATTAGGAGATGGGGGTAAAGGATTCTCTCTTCCCTTAGGACAACTGCATTAACACAATAAAAAAACACAACAACTCAATAAATATCATTGTGTAAAAATTAAAATTAAACTAAAGCAGTTAAAAGAGAATTTTCAACATGATCTTTACACACAAAGGATTACGAGAATATGGGATACACTATCTCAGAAGGTCTAATAGGCGGATGTTTAAAGGGACAGATACCTATTTGAGAAAGAAAGCATTATCAGATGGTGCAAAATGCAAGAAATCTGAATTAAGATAATGAGGGTCAGCTATTCTATCTAAATAGTGGAGCAGGATGATTCAGTCAATAACATACTTTCGCTTCTATGTGCTTCAGACAAACAGATAAAACATCTCAAAGGTTTTCCCGATCAGTGCGTTGCACATTTCCACAACTCTTCACCTAAAGAAATAGCAGGCGAAATTCTCCGTTCTGTCGGTGCGAGGGGAGAATCCGCGGGAGTTTCACAACAGGGAAATCGGCGCAAACCCCTCGCTGATTTCAGTACCAGTGAAGAGCTAGCACCGGCGCCGCATGAGACGCCCCCCGGATTGCGTGGCAAAATGGCCGGAGAATTGCCGGGTCCTGGGCCACGCATGCGGAGGGCTGATGGCCTGCACTGGTCGCGCCAGAAAACATGGCGCCGGCTGTGCTGGGACCTTAACCCGCCAACCTTGACCACACAGCCCACCCCCTGTCCACTCCACACCACTTCCCCCAGCCCCAGCTGAGGTCCCCCGGCCAGCAGCATGGATCCTGGATGAGTGTGGTGGCACTGGAAACTCCGCAGCCGGCATCTGAGTTCCCGACCAGTGCGACCACACGTGGCTCGCGCAGTTGGGAACTAGGCCCATCAGGGGCGGATGGGCCGGCCGATGACGCTCCAATGACGTTGCAACCGTGCGTCCCGATCCCTATTTTGGAAGCCATTTTCCACCCGATTGCCAATCTCTATTTCAGCGTCGGGCTACGGAAAATCGAGCCCAGCATCTCAGTTTACTTTAATTTTAAGAATCAGGCCCTCTAATTTTGGCTTCAGCAACTGGGAGGAAGAAACTTTCCAAATCTATTCAATCAAATTACCTTCCTTACTTTAGCACCAGAAAGTTGTCATCCTCAGCCGCCAGTTCTCTGGAGAATATAATTAGTTTACAGCAGAGAAAAAGGATTTTCAACCAGCTCTTGGATAGAGGATTCCAAAACTGATCTCACTGTGGTCACATAGACGTAAAGTTTCATTTTTACAGGATATGGGATTTGCTGACTAGGCCAGCATTTGTTACCCAACCCTCGTTGCCTTTGGGATAGTGGCGATGAGCTTTCTTTTTGAATCGTTGCAGTCCATGTGGTGTAGATACATGCACAGTGCTGTTAGGGAAGGAGTTCCAGGATTTTGACCAAGTGATAGTGAAGGAATGGTAACATATTTCCAAATCTGGGTGATAAGTGACTGGGAGGGGAACCTTCAGGTGGTGCTGTTCCTATATATCTGCTGTCCTTGTCCTTCTAGATGGTAGCGGTCATGGGTTTGGAAGGTTCTGCCTGAGGAGTCTTGGTGAGTTCCTGTGGTGCATCTTGCATGGTGCACATGGCTGCTACTGTGCTTCGGTAGTGGAGGGAGTAAATATTTGTGGAAGGTGTGCCAATCAAGTGTGCTGCTTTGTTCTGGATGGTGTCGAGATGCTTGAATATTGCATTTATCCAGGCATGTGGGTGTATTCCATCTCACTCCTGAATTGTAAGTGGTTGCCAAGCTTTGGGTGTCAGAAGGTGAGTTGTCACTGCAGGATCCCTAGCATTTGACCTGCTCTTGTAGCCACAGTATTTAGGTGGCTAGTCCAGTTCAGTTTCTGGTCAATGGTAACCCCCAGGATGTTGATAGTGGGAGATTCAGTGATGGTGATGCCATCGAATTTCAAGGGACGATGGTTTGATTCTCCCTTATTGGAGATGGTCTTTGTCTGGCACTTGTGTGGCATGAATGTAACATGCCACTTGTCAGCACAAGTCTGTATATTGTCCAGGTCTTGCTGCATTTGCATGTGGACTGCTTCAGTGTCTGAAGAGTCGCATATGGTGCTGAACATTGCACAATCGTCAGCGAACATCACCACATTTGATCTTATGTTGGACGGAAGGTCATTGATGAAGCCCAGGACACTATGCTGAGGAACTTCTGCAGTGATGTCTGGGACTGAGATGACTGACTTCAACAACCACAACCATCTTCCTTAGTGCTCAGTATGATTCATTACTTACTTATTTACTCAATGTAATCCATTTTGTTCAGAGATTCTGATGAACCCAATTTAAAACTGGCCAATGGTTTGAATGGTGGGGCAACCAAAATGTTTTGTTGCATATCATAAGGGCTGCTGTCATTTCCGCTTTGTCACTGTCATGCCCTTTAGTTTAGGTTTTTTATTAACGAGGGCAGAAAACATAGGTTTAGTAAATAAGAGCATAGAATTGCTTAATGAAAAGAAACACCAAGATCCAGCAAATTTGCATCCTGCCACCCTGATACAGGTCAAGTGATGAAATTATAATGTCAATTAATCATAGCAAGCTCTTACCAACTGCTTTACAACAGACCCAGAAATGGCTCCAGAAAAAGTCTAATATGAAAGAACTTTAGGACCCAGAGCTTCAAAGTTGTCTTTTTCTTCCCATGCACAGAAAGAGGGAGTTTGAACATTCTGATGCTCTACTAGAAGGGCACGGTTCGGAGGGGATGTGGCTATGCCAGTAGCACACCAGAAACCTGGAAATCTGGATTGCTGCACAGGCTGTGGAGATCTAACTCCACACTACCGACCTTCGGCACTGATTATCTAATTTGGTAATCAGACTAATTAACAAGCTTCCCCTGCAGTCAGGTAGTGAATGCTCCGGAGGAGGCTGCAGGGTCAGGAAAGTCTGTTGGGAGAAGGACAGAGGGGTCCGATCCAAAGAGGCATCTAATTTCTGACCCCAGTTGATATCTGATCCCAAAGGGTGACGGATACCTGTCCTGAGATGGGGGTGGACATTGTTTGCGCGGCACGGGGTGGGGTGGGGGGGGGGCGCGGATGGGGGGGTGTATGGGGTGATAATCCTGGGTAAAGAGGTTTGTTTGAGACAAAGGGGGAGGGGGGGTTGAGGAAAGCGTCAGGGGATGAAGCACTTCTGTTCCTCCCACCCCACTACAGGGACTCCTTGGGATTGTCCATGCTTTGCTGTAGCCATCAAGTTTGCCAAGGCCCAGGAAATCCAGCTGGCCACAATTAAACCTGCCAAGCAGGTTAATCCAAGGTTTACAGCCTCACTTAAAATTCCAACCTGCCGCCTGGGAGAGGCCTGGTTACTCGCCCCTTGTCCCATCTCATTAAAAGTTGGAAGGCAGTGTATTGGAGCCTCTCAACTTCCTGACACACTTCTATTATTGCTCATTTAACTCAGCCACTCGTACCAATCTGACCTACTCACCCTCGTTAAAGCTCCCTGCCTCTCAAAGTACTCATTTGCTGTATTTCAAAATGTTACTTTCTGAAAGAAAAGTATCCAATTTGCATTTGAATAAATAAATTCTATCTGCCTCCACCATCTCACCAGGGAGTCTGTTTTATAGATTGGCCATTTTCTCACTGTAATATTGTTTCGCCCCCTCCCTCCCCACCCCCACTGGCCCCCCACCACCGTGCCACCCGTCCCCCTTCCCCCCCCCCTGCAGGTGCAGACAGTGTCCTCTGGCTCTACCGTTCTCGAGAAGGCAAAATATCTGAACATCACCTCGCCTGTTTAAAATTGTAACAAAAACACAGCAAACATACTGCCTCCTCTTTTTCATTAAGAACATACTCATTTTTTTTATAATTGCTCCTCATAATCCAATTCACCCATCCCTTAATGATTTGGTTAAAAAAAATCCCAGATTTTTTCTTATAAAGAGAGGAGATATTTCACTCACACCTGCCGAAACAGGTTATTTTTCTATTTATAAACTAAATGTCAGGATCGCACCACTCACAAGATATTTCACCTGTGTTATCACTAGAGACAGATTTTGTTAAACTAATGTGAGAACATGTACTGACTGCTGTCTCTCAATAGTTCCTGGAGTGCACCTGGGACGGGGTAGAGAATTGAAGTGAGCTGTTTGTCTTTGGGCAGCAGCTGAATAGGGGAGATGAGTAACTTTTCTGCAGCTTTCCTTGATTGCCTTTGAGCTTCAGGGACTATTTATGTGAAAGTTTCGCTCAGAAGATTAAATACATTCGGTGGAGTTCATTGTAAATGAAACTATAAAAATATCCATGGTATAAGTGGACCTGATGGGCAAATGCCTTGCCCATGTTTTATATGAAAAATGTTTGTAATCAAATGTGGTTTATCATCTGATAACCCCACCCTCCCTTGCCCCACAAAACGAAAAGCACAAGCCCAAAGATACACAAATTGATTGTTGCTTAACTGCTTTAGTGCTTTCTAACTTGTAAAAAAATGCCTGTAGGTATATTTGCTGAATTGAAATCCAAGCTTACCTCTTGTCAGAATGGCAGTAAAGGTGGTCAATGTTGCGATGTGTGATTTGAGGCGAGCAAATATGGAACTTGCTGATGTGCAACGAGATGGGAAAAATCAGCCGATGACATCACTGCAGCACAGGCCAGTGCAGGACTGAATGAGCCAGCCCAGTGCAGAAGCAAATACGCCAATCAACAAGATGCATATGCTGCCATTCAGTAGATCTCATTGAATCATAGAATTTACGGTGCAGAAGGAGGCCATTCAGCCCATAGAATCTTCATCGGCTCTTGGAAAGAGCACCCTACTTAAGCCCACGCCACCACCCAGTCATCCCACCTAACCTTTTGGACACTAAGGGCAATTTAGCATGGTCATTCTATCTAACCTGCACATCTTTGGACTGTGGGAGGAAACCGGAGCACCCAGAGGAATCCCACGCACGCACAGGGAGGATGTGCAGACTCCACACAGACAGTCAACCGAGGCTGGAATTGAACCTGGGGCCCTGGAGTTGTAAGACAGCAGCGCTAATCACTGTGCTACCGTACCTCACCTTGACGACCTTGCCTTGGTGCTGGATCGGCTGCCTAGCTATGGCTTACCCAGACCTCCTCATCCCTGGCCTGGATGTCAAATTGTCCCTGCTGGCCTCGATGATGGCTTGCTTCCAAATACTGACTGACTGGCTGGTTCACCTCCTCCTTCCCTTGGGGCTTTCTTCACCAGTTTGCTCAGTCTTGCACTTCACCTCGACGGCCTCGCCTTACTGCTGTCTTGGCTGGCAGGTTGAGTCGCCCCTACACTCCTTGACAATGGCTTGCTTCTCAGTCCTTACCTGCTGGCTGGCTCACCAACTCCCTCCCTTGTGCAGCTTTTCGCCAGTTCGCAAAACAGGCAGTAAAGTTATAGGCTCGACAAGTACAAATGAGGCTATCAGCTAATGCAAAGCTATCCGGCTCTGATTGGTTCCCAAAGACACTATCCGGCATGAGACTCCTCATTATTCAGGGCCCTGTGTGTTTCATCACTTCTGATTGAGGGAATGATGTTGCCTCACCTCTGGACTTAGATGGTTACAAATCATTATCCTTTACCAAATATTTAATGCTCATTGGCACACAAATGGGACTGAGTAGCCAGCATGTTACATAGGGCTAGATTTTACAGCCCCTTGCTGGGCATGTTTCTGGTGTGGATCGCCCATCTCCTTCCTGCCCACCCTCAGCCTTTTTTCCATAATATGGAGGTGGGTATGTTGCATCCAGCCTGCTCTTAGACCCATTAAGGCCCTTAATTAGCCAATTACTGGCCACTAAAGAACATCAATCCACCCTTAGCCAATTACTGGCCACTAAAGAACATCAATCCACCCCCACTGCCATCATGCTGGGCAGTAGAAGTTGGTTAAAGGGCAAGTAGAAAGTGGGAGTGGGGGTTGCACAATTGATTGCATCTCCCATAGACTGTACCTCATCCCTGTGTGCCTCCCTACCTAGCTTCGAAAACCCACACCTCCTTCTTATTTGTAGTGCCCGATCCCTCCTTCCCTCCCACCCAAAAGTTCCGGATTCACCTCACTCTGGGATCCATGATGTCTTCTTCGTGGATCAGCTTGTAGTCCCAGCAGCGGCCACCACAGGGTTCTGGTGCTGATGAGACTGCAAGAGCTGACGACCAATCAGTTCAACCTTCTGCTTGTTAAGGCTGTCCGCAGCATCGATTTGCTGCGAGTAACCTTTTGCAAAGTTCTTTTCTAAAGGAGCTGTGAGCAAAATGCTCACTGCCCACACTCGTAAAATGTAGTTCGCAGTTACAAATACTGATACGTTAAAAAAAAAATTGGCATGTTCTGCAGATAAATATAGCAACAACCTAATGTGTTTTCTGTGTAACAGGTAATCAAAGAAGGGTTTGTCTGATACCCATGTCTCACAACACTAATGTAGTCAGTTTCACAATGTTATCTTGATAAAACCATTCCAAACATGCAGATTGTGTCCTTCTTTTGACAATATTTGTGACAAATTTACACCCATAGCAGAAAAACGCAGCATGATAATCACAGCATATAGCTGCCAAAATTCACTCTGTTGTGCTGCACTCTCTTCGCCAAGAACAACTCAAGGTGCTGGTCTGGCAATGACGAAATGCTGTTAGAACTAACATACTGCTCCAGAATCCATCCACATCAAAAAGCAAACTGCCATGTACCCATCCTCTGGGTGCGTGATTCAAAATCTTCTGGTCAGTAAATGATGTGCCAACAGGCATGTGTGATTTGTCAGATTAAACTGCATGCAAGGCTGTCCTGCAAATCACAGTAGACACTTGTGTATGAGAAGACACAGGTCAGCCCTGCACACAGTGAAGCTGATTTTTAGGGATAGGAAGCCTGCCCATTTGAGTGCCTACGAGCACCAATAAGACAATACTATTTATTGCACCTGACTTTGTAAAACATGAGAAATGAGTGCCAACCATCAGGTGAAAATTTCTGGAGGAAGTGTAAATAAAACTAATTGCAAAGAGTTTTTGAAAATACTCTTCACTTACTCAGTTAGCAATAAAAACATTTTTGTCTTTCCCCCCTATTTTATTAAATTATTCATAACTGTGAAAGGTTTATGAAATGTGGAGAAAAGTCTGTGTTCTTATTAAAGGAATCTACATATGTAAATTAATTCTAATTAACACAGTTATTAACATGTTAACCCTAATAACATAAAACTCATAGCCTCTAAGTTTTACAAAGATAGGCATTATGGTTGTTGAGTTCTGGAATAAACTCTATTTTCAAAGTAGCCCAATTAGGCAATGCAAATGAGGTACTATCAACATAATTGATTACTATACAAAAAGCACAGAAATAATAAATTTGCAAATTTATGAAAATGCAATTTATGGCTTTCACATGTTAAGGAAAAGTCTATTTTCTAATTAACCTGATTTTTGTAGGCAAAATAAAAACTGTACATATCACACAATATATCAGAATGACAGATAAATTAATAGTGTAAAGTAATAGTACTTTAAACACCATAATTTTATTTAGGTGTTCTGATGTTGTATTAACTGCTCCTTGGCACTATTCAGCATCTTCTACTGTGCAGGTAAAAGGAAAATTAACACATACTAATGGATCAGACTGCTTGATTAATCGCCAAGTCAGGTTATCTTCCGCCATTCTCATTGTTACCTGATTAAAGCAAAAATATTTCTGAAAATGTAATTCAAGATAACTTGCATGAGACTAATCTTTTTTTTTATCATCTATTCATGATATGTGGGTGTTGCTGATTACCCTTGAGAAAGATGTAATGGGCTGCCTTATTGAACTGTTGCAGTCCATTTGCTGAAAGTACTTTGATTGGTAGTGAGTCCAAAATTTTGACGTAGCAATGGTAAAGCGATGGGTATTGTAATTCCAAATCAAATTTTTTTTAAAGTTAGTGTACCCAATTAATTTTTTCCAATTAAGGGGCAATTTAGTGTGGCCAATCCACCTAGCATGCGCATGTTTGGGTTGTGGAGGCGAAACCCACGCAAACACGGTGAGAATGTGCAAACGCCACACGGACAGTGACCCAGAGCCGAGATTGAACCTGGGACCGCGGTACCGTGAGGCAGCAGGGCTAACCCACTGCGCCACCGTGCTGTCCGAATTCCAAGTCAAGTTGGTATATGGCTTGGAGGGGAACTTGAAAGTGCTGGTGGGCCCATGCATCTGCTTTCTAAGCGAGTAGAGGTTGCAAGTTTGGTAGGCGCTGTTGAGGAAGCCTTGGCAAATTGCTGCATGAATCTTGTGGATGATAGTCTGCCAGTGGTGGAGGTGGTGCATGTTTAAGATGGCAGATGGGATACCAATCAAATGGGTTGCTTTGTCCTGTATGGAGTTGAGCTTCTTGAGAATTGTTGGAGCTGCACGCATCCGGGAAAGTTGAGGGTACTTTCTCATATTCCTGATTCGAGTCTTGTAGATGGTGGCTCGGCTTTGGGGAGTCAGGAAGTGAGTCACTCACTACAGGATACCTATTTTCTGAACTGTTTTAGTGGCCACAGTACTTATGTGGCTGGTTCAGGTAAATTTGTTTCTGAGTAGGACTTGCATCCAGCGAGGCTTCCTGCAGGGAGTACAGGTGAATGTTCCGTTAAAGAGGTTTAAAACACTCTTCAACATTTTAGATGGAATCAAAGATTCAATTGGAAAGGTATTTTGTGGAGAGAAAAATCACAAACATGCTTTACACATAAACATTTCTGATTTTCTTCATAAATAGCGAATGGTAACAATCTTTCCCATAAGGAGGTTTATGGATTTCTTGCTGTACAACAAGCACAACATAAAAGGCGCATTTTGTCGATGTGGTGGGTCGGAAGATTATCTGGAGCAATTATAAAACAAATTCAGTCTGTGTAACTTTCAGTCCTGAATGTTCTTTGTGGTTTTTAAAGTTGGTCTAATTTAATACAACAGCTGCAAAAACAATTTCCTAAAGATTTCTAAAGCTGAAATTCATGACAGAATACAAAATGAACTGTAAAGAACTAAACATCACATTAATATTCACAGGCACAAATTGCAGGAGGGTGTAATTACAGCGTGACAAATTTACGTAGGTAGTTTTCATCATAAATGTGGACACAGGAATTTATAATGGAACAAGTTGACAGAAAGTGCATGCAGACATTTTAATAAAATAAGATATGAGAGAAAATAATATCTAAAACGAAATAAAAATAACATCAGAATGCATGACTTTAAAATGGAGACAGGGTTATGTCTGCATTTCCTATTCCAATTATCACCTTATGCCCTCGAGCTTTGCTCCACCTGAAGACAGCGAAATAGAGTGATGTGGGAAGAGCATTATACTATCGCTCCCTAGTCTCATCAGTTTAAGGTTTGGAACATCTTAATTCTTGGGCCTTATTAACATCCCACTGCTTGCTAAAACGGATGGTCTCAGGTCGACTCTGTTCGGTCACATTGGTGGAGGGTGGGGCCTCAGCATGGTCTTTCAGATGCAAGAGAAGGGACAGCTGAGGCACAGATTTACCTTGCGGGACCTGGTAAAGAACTCCTCCTACTCCTTTCGGCCTCACTTAAGCATAGTTTAATAATTACATGGCTCATTCTTCTTGCAGACCAGGTTTCACTGAATGAGGCAGTTAAAATGCCATCGGGATCCTAATTATATCATAAACGCCTGATTCACTTGCATTAATGAGTTTCTGACTGACTCAGGCAAACACCTCACCCAACCAAAAAAAGGACTCAGTAAAGGCCAGAAAGAGTAGGACTGGTGCTGTACGTTTTCAGAGGCCAATGGTGACAGCACAATTGTCCCCCTTCAATCAGAATCTGTGGGTTAAAAACCACCTCCTTTGTCTTGACAAGAGATTTTATTTCATTTAGTAGAAAATTCAGAAATAAATCCTGGCATTTGGTCAATTCCCTTTTATTAGGAAGGGATAACAGAGTAATCAGTTTGTACTGTGCTTTTTAGGAACGAAAGGCTGGATTTTATGGGGGGGGGGTGCATAATGCCTTTTGTGGGCAGCCTAAACAAGCTGAGGGTTGGACCTTTGGACTTCTGCCCCTCAGGGACAGGAGGTCCCACCCTTGAGAGCTGTGGCTAGTCAGTTTGGCAGAAGATCTCGCAGTCCCTGCAGAGCTCAGTAAGTGCTACCAGAGCTGCAAGCAGACCCAAAATATTGAAGATGGAGACTGCACCCAGGTAAGTTCTCAATTTCTGGGGCGGGGGTGGATCAGGCATCCAAGGGAGGGGGGGAGGGGTGTGAGTGAGGGGGTCATGTGGTGGGTTTTGGAAGCTAAATGTGGAGACACAAAGGCTGGTTGTGATCTTGGGTGCGAGGGTACACCCAATGCTTATAGGTCAATCCCTCCAAAGGATGTGCCCCCTTCCTTCCTGCCGTTTCACCAACTTGGGTCAAAAATGGTCTTTCCACTCTCAGTCACCTTCCACTATAAGAACATAATGAGAACTAAGAGCAGGAGTAGGCCATCTGGCCCCTCGAGCCTGCTCCGCCATTCAATGGCTGATCTTTTGTGGACTCAGCTCCACTTTCCCACCTGAACACCATAACCCTTTATTCCTTCATTCTTCAAAAAACGATCTATCTTTATCTTGAAAACATTTAATGAAGGAGCCTCAACTGCTTCACTGGGCAGGGAATTACATCGAATCACAACCCTTTGGGTGAAGAAGTTCCTCCTAAACTCAGACCTAAATCTACTTCCCCTTATTTTGAGGCTATGCCCCCTAGTTCTGCTTTCACCCGCCAGTGGAAATAACCTGCCCACATCTATTCTATTTATTCCCTTCATGATTTTATATGTTTCTATAAGATGCCCCCGCATCCTTCTAAATTCCAATGAGTACAGTCTCAGTCTACACAACCTCTCCTCGTAATCCAACCCCCTCAACTCTGGGATTAACCTAGTGAATCTCCTCTGCACACCCTCCAGCGCCAGTACGTCCTTTCTGAGGCAAGGAGACGAAAACTGAACACAATACACCCAGCATATTGGTAGCATAGTAGTTAGCACAGTTGCTTCACAGCTCCAGGGTTCCAGGTTCGATTCCTGGCTTGGGTCACTGTCTGTGCGGGGTCTGCACGTTTTCCCTGCATCTGCGTGGGTTTTCTCTGGGTGCTCCGGTTTCCTCCCACAGTCCACAGATGTGCAGGTTAGGTGGATCGGCTGTGCTAAATTGCTTCTTAGTGTCCAAAAAGGTTGGGTGGGGTTACTCGGTTAGGGGGATAGAGTGATGGTGTGGGCTTGGGTTGGGTGCTCTTTTCAAGGGCCAGTGCAGACTCGATGGGCTGAATGCCCTCCTTCTGCACTGTAAATTCTATGATTCTATAATATTGCCTTCAGTGGGCAGGCTAGTGAGTGCCTTACCCAACCGCCCCTCTTAAGGGGATTGGGTCAGAGAGCGCAGGGAGATAATAACAATAATAATCACTTATTGTCACAAGTAGGCTTCAATGAAGTTACTGTGAAAAGCCCCAAGTCACCACATTCCGGCGCCTGTACGGGAATTGAACCCGCGCTGCTGGCCTTGTTCTGCATTAGCCTCTCGATATAATTTACATGTCTGCTCGCTCCCACCAAAAACACAACAGTCGGAGTATCATAAAATCCAGTCCTAAATATTTACAGTTATGTTGCCCCTTGATTAAGCACTTGACGATAAATAAATATCGTAAGCAGGAATGCCCATGCATCTCACAGCTAAAACAGCATTGAAGGCAGATTGCCTCTTGTTTAGAGGATGAGGAACTCTGGGGCTTTGGAGCTACTGCGAGGTATTGCCTGGAGTGGCTGGCACCGAGAAGTAAAAACAATCTTTCTTCAATGACAGTTAAATCCCAAGACAGGGTTAAACATTCCTTATTAAAGACCTGAATTGTTCTTCACAGTTCTAAACTCCCAGGCATGTGGCAGAAAAGTCTCTTCAGGCCTATGTGAAAGTTCCGTAACCAAACTGTGAAGTAGATTTGTGACAAAAGGGAGGAATGGCTGCAATGAGTAAGTGCTGCAGCATACACTGACATATCACTGAAGGAAAGCCAGTCTCATAGCAGGTTCTTTGTCAAACCCAATCATCTGAGCAGCTGGGTTAAATAGTTGATGATAAATAAGTCATTGGATTTGCCTAGAGTGACAATCTGGCTGGCAGATCGGACTTTCCACTGTTTTGTAATTAGCTATCCGTATAGCTAGAGGTGAACTTCAGTGGCTTTGGGCATCAAATGCTGGAAGACACTATCTGGAGGCCAGCAATGAGAACACTTGTTCACACATCTTGGGTTCAAGTTCACACCAGGATTGGGTTGCATAGAGATGAGCAGCTGCAACTGCAAAGCAACACTTCTAACTGGTAACACCATCACAGGGGAAAGTGCCAAAGCAGGAGGAAGTGAGAGAGTCTGACTATAGGCTCTCAAAATGGACCTTGAGGAAAAGACCAGCTAGATAGCTTGCAAGGCCATTTCACATTCTTGCATTATATGTTACCGTGTTGCTTTTCGTATATATTTTTTAATGAAGTTCTTCCATTTTAACAAATAACACAACAAAATCTCAGGATTGGTGTAGCAGAGCAAAAATGTCTCAGCATGCATAAATACAGAAGAAGACACGCGAACGACAATACAGCTGGTTCAGTAAAATCACTAAACTTGCTGCCTCCACATGTATCTGCGGATATACTAGAGACTGAGAGAGAGGCAGATAAGGCCCTGAAAACATGGTAAACCGGTGCACTCCTTCCCACGTGATGATTACTTGCTTTAGGAGAAGTTCTTGGTGCCATATTTGGATGTCCACCAAAACATATGTCCCTCCGCTCCAGCCATACCTCGGCTCCAATGCCACATTGTAATGTCCTTTTCTCAGATACAAGGCCCGCCTGTACCTTGGCAGGAACCAGTCACCCATTATTTAACCCCACAATAACAGAAATAATAAAATCACAGGAAACATTCAAAAGATCATTAGTTCCAAAAGGATATTTTACACATAACCACCAGATGCAGCAAAACCCTAAACACCGGCGCAGTACAGAACGGTCATCGTTCGACACATTTTTACAGTGCAGACTAGCAAATATTCATTGAGTTGACTCAGATTATAACCAATACGGCCAGGACCTCCCAACGCATCAATTGTGATAGGGTAAAAGAGGAAAGCAGCAGGAGCTCTCAGGATAACAGGGGACCAGGATACAGATATGAGCACATGACCCTCTGGCGCATGCCCCTCACCACAAGACCAAAAAGGAAAGGAAGAAAGGTTCTCACTGGAAACCTCACTCAGCTTCCCAGGACATCTCGTCCAACAAATAACATTTCAAGCACAAGGGGGCAACCGGATTCCAACCACTGTAGAAGAACTGGCCCGGCCCCGCACACTCTCACACCTAGGGGTCAGTTAGCCAAGGATACCCAAACCTTGCCATGACTCAATGCACAAGCAGCCTCACTCCTCTCGAACCACAACCAATGCAGCGTGCCAGCACCAATGCAGCGTGCCAGCCCCACCGACACTAGAAGATTTCCTTTGACCTCAACCTAGGAGACCCCATCGTCAGGGAGCAGGGCAGTCTCAGGAGGGGCCCCTCCCCCATCCTTCCCACTGACACAAAAAGGGAATTCCCTGGAGACACAATGGCTGGGATTCTCCCCTACCCGGTGGGGCAGGGGGTCCCGGCTTACCGGAGTGGCGAGAACCACTCCAGCGTCAGGCCTCCCCAAAGGTGCGTAATTCTCCGCACCTTTAGGGGCTAGGCCCGCGCCAATGGCTTTTGGTGCCCCGACGACCGGCGTCAGGACAAGACAATGTATAACCTGTGGTCGGTGTCTTCAACCGATCCTGGACTTGAAGACCAGATACAATGGGCTGGATTTTCCATTGGTGGAATCCTCCATTTCACCAGCAGCGCACTCACACCCACGGATTTTCCGACGGTCTGGGGTGCCAACAATGGGACACCACATTGGCCGGCTGCTGGGGCGGAGGATCCCGCTTCTGACGGGGGTGCACCTCACCAGAAAACGGGTGCGGTGGGTCAGAGAATCCCATCCAATGTGTTCTGCCAAACTTGAAACACCCAGCCTTCAAATCATGATTGCGAAAGCATGGAAACCAACTCTCAATTGGATCGGGAATTCCCAACTCTCAAATTGGACCGGGAATTCCCAACTCTCAAATTGGACCGGGAATTTGTTCTCTGCTCCCGTCGAGAGACCGGATGCATGAATATTCCCCTTCTGGTCCCTACTCCACGAGTCGGTCAGAATCCAATCCAGCAGGATTTCCAAGGACTGAAGGCGAGCCCCAACCAGGGAGAGTGTTTTATTGAGTAACAGGATTCTCTTCTTCGCTTCCACTATTCTGTCAAGGATATTTTGCAGTTCATCAAAGTAAGCACCAGCAATCCAGATCCGAAGTCATCATCCGCACCATCATTTGCAATGGCAACCATCATCCTGATGCCGACATCATCGCTGGGACATAGGCCCGCTCACCAACAAAACCACCACTGCAATCTGGGCACCACCCCAGCCACCTCCAGTCACCTCAACCAAAAAAGCTCCGGAAAACACCAGCTAACCACCACCACCCCCCCCCCCCCCCCCCTCCCACCTCCCCACCCTCCACAGGACTCTAGTTTTTTGTTTGTTAAATCGTGCCCATTATGTCTGATTTATTAAAGTTCATTATCTTGACTAACAGCTGATTGGCTTGTCTGGGATCATACCACAAACAGATGAAGGACAAGAAAGTGCCTGAAACATTAAATACATCTCCCTGAATCTTTCAACTATCTGGCAAGCTTTCACTGTTTATACTTTATATAATTTAATATTCGAAGGAAAGCAAATTAGCATGAATAGAATTCATCTTTATACTTTAAGTAGAAATATTGAACATATGGAAGTGAAGGCTGACAAACTGCTGATGCTGTGTTTAGGCTGTTTTCCTGTTATTGGTGTTGATGCTAACTCCAATGCTGAGGGCAATGCTACATTATGCAAGGCTAAAAGTCAATTTTACTTGGCATTCTAAACTAGAACTTAGTTTGGCATGCACAGATTTAGAACGTCAACTTAAATAGATACATAGAAACTTGCAGCACAGAAGGGGGACCATTCAGCCCATTAAGTCTGGGACTATTCTTCAAAAGAGCGATCAAATTTGGCCCACTGCCCCAGAGCCCTGTGCAACTCTATCCTTTCCAAGTCAACTTCTATAGTCTGCATATGGTTCATCAATTCTATGCAGTTAGGAACTGTACCAAAATGTTTGATCTTTGGCCTGTGCTAAACTGAGGCAATAGGAGGAGAGCCACAGTAGGATTAGACAGTAAATCAAAATTCCACTCCTGACTGTTGTGTACGCATGTGTGGGAGAGGTCGCACATGAGGGGATAGAGAGAGGTGCTATTGATTTGGTGAGCTGTTACAGAACAACCTATAAACTGTTTATTCTGCAGCTGCAGTGCTCTGATGAGCGGACATTGAGTCCAGCAATAACTGGAAATGATCAAGCTCTTTCCTGGTTGCTTCAGAGCTTCCTGTACTCATCCATGTGAGTGATGATAATTCCTCTATAGGACTGATGAGCCTTATAGATGGTGGAGAGGCATTGAGAGATCAGCAGGGGAGAAACGTATGCAAAGACTTGCAGCCTCTCTAACATTGACAAGGCTTGAGCTAGGCAAATGACAGAATGTTTACCACTCACCAAGATGGGTACAGTCACAACACCACTCAAGAAGCTCAACACCATCCAAGAAGGAACAGCTTATTTGATATGCCTGTATCACTGAGCACAACATCCATCAGCAATGCACTGTGACTACAGTATGTCCAATCTATCAGCGGCACTGCAGGATCCCGTCAAGTTTACTTCAGCAGCATCTCCCTCCTCTGCAACTTCCACCTGGAAGGATAAGAGCAGCATTATTGCAGGAATATCATTACTTCCAAGTTTTCCTCCACCTGGTAGACCCCCAATAAGGATTTTGTGAAGGGTTGCAGTGTTTTCTTTGTCTAGTGCACTCAGCTGCTTCTTCTTGTCATGTGGAAGTTGGCATTTGTGTTGGTGAGGAGCATGAGTAAGATCGCTCAGTACTTTAAATAGTTTTAGAATATGGTGAGCACAGTAAGAAGTCTTACAATACCAGGTTAAAGTCCAACAGGTTTGTTTCAAACACTAGCTTTCGGAGCATTGCTCCTTCCTCAGGTGAATCTCAGGATTCACCTGAGGAAGGAGCAGTGCTCCGAAAGCTAGTGTTTGAAACAAACCTGTTGGACTTTAACCTGGTGTTGTAAGACTTCTTACTGTGCTCACCCCAGTCCAACGCCGACATCTCCACATCTTAGAATATGGTATAATGGTGCTACCATCATTTGATTAACTATTTACTACTAACAACAATAATTTGTATTTACATATGCCTTTGACTAGTTAAACATCCCAAGGTACAAGAGCAATATAAACAAAATTTGACACAAAACCAAGAGCCATGTTAAGACAGATCAAAGGGTGAGGCTTTAAGGAGTGTTTTGAAGATGAATACAGAGAGTTAGATGGATAGGTTTAGTGAGGAAATTTCAGAGCCCAGGTAATTGAAGACACAGCCAGCAATGGTGAAATGATGAAAATCAAAGATTTGTTACTCGATAGAGGCTCAAATTGGAGGCGCGTGGAGATCTTGAAGAGTTGTGGGGATAGGAGTCAGGGAAGGGTGAGGTTAAGGGATCTTGGTAACCTCTAAACTCAACTCCTACAAGCACCTCAGCCTTGTCTCCTACAGTCAAATGCTGGGTTCCATCCTGGTTGAGAATGTGAATCATCTTGAAACCTTTTCCTATAAAATGCAGGATTGTTCATCACCTTTCTCAACTGGATTATAAAAACTAAAGTTAAATGAATGTTATTTCAATGATGTGATTCTGCTGGACTCTCCAAGGGAAGGTCTGTACATTGAGCTGGCTTTTTACTGCAGAAATGTTAAAAATAACTCGATTTTTAAAACTGGAAAAGCAGGAAGGCTAATTAGTTTTACAGTGTATTTTTGTTCCTAAAGATCTGTATTTTAATGCTACGTTACCGATTGTTGCATTGCATCCAATGAAGCATTGTTAGCAACAATGGCTAGCTGTATAGAAGCAGCTTAAATCAATTTTTTTGGCTAAGGTTTGTGAGCACTGCCTGACCAATCCAAACTGAGAATGATTTGACAGGAGATCCAGCAGCCTTGGAGGCCTGGCATGAGATGCAATTCTGTGCAGACGAGGGTCTGCATTTTATATGAAGCTATGGTTCCTGACCCCAAACACCCTCCACTCCTGACACCCACCAACTCCCAACCCCCCAACAGAGGAATAAGAACAGTTATCGGCAGAGAAACTAAGGGCCAGATTCAAAGAGGGCAACAGTGAAAAATATTGGGAATGAGACAAGCTTAAATGCTGTGTACATTAATGCGCGGACCATTCGCAATAAAGTGGATGATCTAATCGTGCAAGTAGATGTAAACGGGTATGAAATAATCAGGATTATGGAGCCATGGCTGCAGGCTGACCAGGGGTATTCAGTATCTAGGAAGGATGGACAAAAAGAAAAAGGTGGTGGAGAGGCAGTGCTGGTTAAAGAGGAAATTAACGCAATAGTGAGGTGTTAGTTGCGATGATATGGAATCTGTGTGGATAGAGCTGAGAAACACCAAGTGGCAAAAAAACATGAGTGGACATCATATATAAACCCCCAAACTGCAGAGTTGTTGGTAAATAATCAAGAAATTAAAGACCCATGCGATAAAGGAACATCTGTAATCATGGGTGATTTTGATCTGCATAAAGAATGGGCAAATCAATTTAGTCACAATACCATAGAGGAGGAATTCCTGGAGGGATGGTTTTCTCGACCATTACTGTTATGGGCCAGGATTTAGAAAACTCCAAAGTATATCATGGAGTTCACCTGACCTACAACTGTTTATTGATTTTGGTCACGATTAGCACAAGAACCTACCTTTCAGGTATTATTCAACAGAGTTCTTAAGCACTTCTAATCAAAAAACAAGCTTTATTCTACAAATTTAGTTAACATTTGTATAACACACACAGTAAGACTTTTTATCAACGACAAACATAAAGACCCCACACAGCCACAGTATTCTATGTATAATGAATTCCCCTTAACTGTTCCAATTCAATAACACGATCCCATAAACTAAAACCCCCTTTTTACCAAAACAGCTGATTACTCTAACCATTGGGTTTCTTCTTTGCAATAATTCTTTAAAACTGAAAATAGAGAGACAAGCCAAAATACTTCTCTATCTGAGACTACAGCAGCCAAAATTGAAAACGAAAGTAAAAACTTACAGAGCTACAAACCAGCTCCAAAAGTCAAAATGAAAGTAAAAACTCATAGAGCCACAACCCAGCTCCACCCACACAATGATATCACTGAAGCCTGTGATAAGACAAAAACATTTCTTAAAGGGACACTCCCTTGACAATTACATTGAGGAATCAACTAGAAAGTAAGCTGTCCTAGACTGGGTACTGTGTAATGAGAATGAAATCATTGGTAATTTAGTTGTGTGAGACCCTTGGAGATGAGCGACCATAATAGCATAGCATTTTTCATCAAGATGGAAAGTGAATCTGAATAAAGGAAACTATGAGGGCACGAGGCTCAAGTTGGCTATCATAGAATCATAGAATTTACAGTGCAGAAGAAGGCCATTTGGCCTATCAAGTCTGCACCGGCTCTTGGAAAGAGCACCCCATTTAAACTCACACTTCCAATCTATCCCTGTAACCCAGTAACCTCAACTAACCTTTTTGGACTATAAGGGCAATTTAGCATTGCCAATCCACCTAACCTGCACATCGTTTGACTGTGGGAGGAAACCGGAGCACACGGAGGAAACCCACTCAGACACGGGAAGAATGTACAGACTCCACATAGACAGTGACCCAAGCCGGTAATCGAAGCTGGGACACTGGAGCTGTGAAGCAACTGTGCTAACTACTGTGCTACCGTACTGCCCACTATGATAGATTGAGAAACGTTACTTAAAAATTTGACAGTGGAAACACAATAGTAAACATTCAAGGAGTGCATGGGGGAACTGCAACAATTGTTTATTCCTGTCTGGCCCAAAAGTAAAATGGGAAAGGTGGCCAATTCATTGCTGACAAGGGAGATCAGAGATAGTATTCGATCCAAGGAAGAAGCATACAAAATGGCCAAGAAAAACAACAGGTCTGAGGATGAGGAGCCTTTTAGAATTCAGCAAAGAAGGACCAAGGGATTGCTTAAGGGGAAAATAGAGTACGAGTGTAAGCTTGCAGGGAACATAAAAACTGACAGTAAAAGTTTCTGTTTCTATAGGTACGTGAAGAGAAAAAGATTGCTGAAGACAAATGTAGGTTCTTTGTGGTCAGAAACAGGGGAATGTACAATAGGGGACAAAGAAATGTCTGAGCATACATACTTTGGTTCTATCTTCACAAATGAGGACATGAATGACATACCAGAAATGGTGGGGAGCATAGAGTTTAGTGATGGGGGAGCTGAAGGAGTACAATATTAGTCGAGAAATGGTGTGAGGCAACTGATGGGATTGAAGGCTGATATATCCGCAAGGCCTGGTAATCTACACCCCAGAGTACTTAGGGGTAATGTATTGAGATGGTTCAAAACTGGTTGGCAGATAGGATACAAAAAGTAAGAATTAATGGGTCTTTTTCAAATTGGCAGGTAGTGACTAGTGGGGTACCACTGGGATCGGTGTTCAGACCCCAGCTATTCATAATGTATATTTAATGATTTAGATGAGGGAACAAAATGTAATATCTCCAAATTTGCAGATGACACCAAGTTGTGTGGGAGGGTGAGCTGTGAGGAGGATGCAGAGATCCTTTAGTGTAATTTGGACAGGTTGAGTGAGTGGGCAAGTGAATGGCAGATGCCGTATAATTTTGATAAAGGCAAGGTAATCCACTTGCTAGCAAAAATGAGAAAGTAGACTCTTTTCTGAATTATTTGAATGGCCATAAATTAGGTAAGGAGAATGTGCAATGAGACCTGGATGTCCTCATACACCAGTCACTGAAGGTAACCATGCAGGTACAGCAGGTGGTAAAGAAGGCAAGTGGTACATTGGCCTTCACAGTGAGGTGATTCGGGTACAGAAGCAGGGATGTCGTGCTGCAATTATATAGGGCCTTGGTGAGGCCACACCTGGAATATTGTGTGCAGTTTCAGTCTCCTTATCTGAGGAAGGATGTTCGTGTTCTAGAGGGAATGCAGCGAAGGTTTACCACATTGATTCCTGGGATGGCGGGACTGACATATGAGGAGAGATTGAATCAGTTATGTTTATATTCACTTGAATTCAGAAGAATGAGGGGGGATGTCATAGAAACCTATAAAATTCCAATGGGACTGGACAGGGTAGATGCAGAAAGGATATTCCCGATGGTGGGGGTGTCCAGAACAAGGAATCACAATCTAAGGATACGGGGGAGACCATTTAGGACAGAGATGAGGAGAATTTTCTTCACCCAGAGACTGGTGAGCCTGTGGAATTCATTACCAAAGGAAGTAGTTGAGGCCAAAACATTGTATGTTTTCAAGAAGCAGTTACATATCGCACTTAGGGTAAAGGGGATCAGAGGATATGGGGAGAAAGTATGATTAGGCTATTGAGTTGGATGATCAGCCATGATCATAATGAATGGTGGAGCAGGTTCGTAGAGCTGAATGGCCTCTGCCTGATCCTATATTTCTATGTTTCTCTGTTTCTAAAATGATTGAGTACTGTGGGTGGGAGTGGATGGGAAGGGGGTTGGGTGCAGATGGAAACTTCAAGGAATATTATTGGAGGAGGAATTGGACGGCATATTGAAGCAGATGGACCAACACCTGTCTTGCTCAGGAGGCGCATTCCAGCGTGTTCCATTGAAAGTATAAAGTCTGATGCACCAGAAATATTGGTGCTAGCCCTTACGGTTGACAGAAAGAAGAACAAAGAGAAGACATAAGCAGCAACCTGATCAACCGACTGACTACATTCAACTATGCACGAATCACCTGTAATGGAATTGTCAGCAAAGTAAATGTTCAGCTGCAATACTGTAAACTATTCACCCTTTGTCTGAATAATTGGAATAATAAATTAAATTTAGAAAATGTCTAGACTTATGGTCAGTTTTTTAATCCTCAAGTAACTGAACTAGATTTACCTTACTCAGTCATGCTAATAAAATATAAAAATGCATTGAATTGGAAGTTTCAGCAGAGTATCTTAAAGGATTGCTGTATATAATAAATGGTGAGGCACATGTTCCAACCTCCATAACACAGAGTTCCCCATCTCAGGTGTGCCACTCTGGAGCTGCCAATCAGAAGGCAGAAATATGCTTACAGAGGACTTTGTGCACCTCCTAATGGCCAGTTCAAAAGGTGCGGTCAGAAGTCTGGGAGCATGGAACCGATTGGTCCTTTCTGTTGCTCTTGGTTGAGTAGTAGCAGGAGAATCAATGGAGTCTGTTTTACTCTGAAATTACAAAAAGGGAAATGCCAGTGACTCAGTAACACCCACTCAGAACTCATGCAATGTGGAAAGGATAACAAATAGGATGAACTACATTGTTTCTGTGCCATGATATAATGTTAGTTTCGATGGTGCTAATGCTACTTAACAACATTTTATTGCTCAGTAACAGAACTTAGTAACAGAACTGATATCTCCAATATCAGATCTCAATAAACTTCAAATCCAACGTTGGGTTTTTCAAAGCCTTCATTTTAGGAATGTGGGAAGGCTGTGGGAATCACCTTTTACTAACATAATACTTCTCATCGCTGAGTCTGTGGTTTAAGGCATCACAGCCAGACATTAGTGGCCTTGCTCAAACATTGCACCTCTGCTCCAACATTCAGGAAAATAAAAAAAATTGAGCCATTGCCACTGATCTTTGCATTTATTGCATTTTGATCTCCACAGCTGGAAATGATACTGCCAACTTGGGGTAAAATGCTGGAGCGCATGGCTCTCGATTGACGTGGCTACACAGCAGAGTAAGGATTACATGGCCTGTGTTGCCCTTAAAAGGGACAATCACCAGAGTGACAACATTTTGTTTTCATTTTTTTATCCAGGGAACTTTCTTCATGAATTCTATGTGTCTTTTTTGTAGCCAAGTCGTAATAGATAATGAAGATTACCTCAGGATACTTAGAAAGGAATGGTCAATCACATGAATATATTCCAGGCATGTTTAATGCTGGATTGGAGGCGAGATCAATAACGTGGGAGGCTACCAAATTTCAATTGTAATTAGGCCTTGGGCCTCCCAACTCATTTCCATCATCCCAGAAAGCGACTGATGGGTTTCCAGAGGTAACTTTCTGATTGGTTCCATACCAATTTGGATTATGACACTGACAGCTGTCCTCAGACAGATTCTGGAGGGATTGGAATGCAAACAGGGAGCCAGTATGAAAAAGGCAGCATGGAAATACAGCAGCACATTGTATTTTTGGGAGCTTAGAGGAGCATACATGCTCTGTCTGTTTTTTTTATTCTGGCATATTTGAAATAGCCCGGATGGGGCCTACAGGGTGGGAATGTCTTTCCTGTGGTCCTTGCGGAGTATAACCCTCCTGCTAGGGGCAGGGGATCTCTATAAACCCCTGTATAAAAGGTCGGCCAGTAAAGCACCGACCAGTGAGGAATCCAGATCTACCGGGCTGTGAACATATTGTGCTGTAAATAAAATGTATTTTAGTTTACTCGGTGTGGCCTCCCATGTCCTGATTAAAATATTAAAACAAAAAACTTTTGCATTTTGTTGTTAGCCTTCAGCAGTCCCTTTAAGTCCACTGGTTGGGCTGCATAAGAACCGAAAGCATTGAGTAGTGCATGCTTGCTGTATGGGGCCCTCTCAATTCTGCTGAATACCAGAGCAAGGTCTCAAGCAGATATTAAACTCCTGATAGGCAGTTTGGGAAAGATTCTTGGCACCATATCTCACACTGACCCCCTGTTTGCATTCCAATCCCTCCAGAATCTACCTGAGGACAGCTTCCAGTGTCACAGTCCAAATTGGTATGGACCAATCAGAAAGGTATCTTTGGATACCCAGAAAATGGCCTGGTGCAGGGTCTGCCCACATAGGGCCTGACTGAATTTTGTAGCATTTGCTGGAGTTTGGTGTATCCTGATCCCAGCTCATTTTTCACTGTGCTTCTGGCTCACCTATGATGATGGTACACCATGGGGGGTCTGCATATTTTCGGAATCACTGTAAAAATGCAAGATGGTCGATACTTTTGTCACCCAGAAGCTGAGGAGTGTTGACACTGAGCAAAATCAATTGGATTGGATTTGGATTTGTTTATTGTCACACGTACCGAGGTACAGTGAAAAGTATTTTCCCGTGAGCAGCTCAAACAGATCAAAATACATAATAGGCCAACACAAGGTAGAAATAAATATTAAAAGATTGGTATGGTTAAGGGGCAGCACGGTGGTGCAGTGGGTTAGCCCTGCTGCCTCATGGCGCCGAGGTTCCAGGTTCGATCCCGGCTCTGTGTCACTGTCCATGTGGAGTTTGCACATTTTCCCCGTGTTTGTGTGGGTTTCGCCCCCTACAACCCAAAGATGTGCAAGTCAGGTGGCTTGGCCACACTAAATTGTCCCTTAATTGAAAAAATGAATTGGGTACTCTAAATTTATTTTTAAAAAGATTAGTACGGTTATAAGAGATGTAAAAAGAGGATCTGTTGGGGAGAGCTTGCAGAGAGTTGCCTCGCTCTGGCGTCATCTTGGAAGAATTGGAAGAATAAGCTTTCTCCAAGCAAAGAAAGGCTGTGTCCTAATGACCTCAGCAACTGTGGATGGTTGGCCTAAAAGTGGAGATTGAAACCTAAGATACCTGTTCAGAAAAAAGATTGTAATTGGAGTTATTTTGGAGAAGAATGAATGAAATCAAATGTAAAGTATCAAGGTATGATTTTCCACTGTTGTTCTTTGAAGCTGAGCCTTCTGGCCAATGGAAACATAAAATGGAGAATGTCCTTACCAGAGGCAAATAAGGACTTTCACTTCCCACCAGAAGCAGGGTCAGGTGCAAAGTATTTCTGGAGCTAGAGGCTCATAATGTTTACACTGAGGAAGGCTTGTATGATCTCTTAAAATTTAAGGAAACAATTTATAAAGAAAGATGATCTGTTATATGCACATGAGGCATGGCCAGATTTTGATTAATTTAGGATGGATGGTTATTCTATAGAAGAATATATCATGGAATTTAATATCTTATATAACAGCTTGCAGAATTTCTATTTGGACATCTCTAATTCAGAGCTTGTTTTCAAATTGTTCAATTTTGCTTAAGAGAGAGGCATGGTGGCGCAGTGGTTAGCACTGCAGTCTCACGGCGCTGGGGTCCCAGGTTCAATCCCGGCATTGGGTCACTGTCCGTGTGGAGTTTGCACATTCGCCCCGTGTTTGTGTGGGTTTCAGCCCACAACCTAAAGATGTACAGGGTAGGTGAATTGGCCAAGCCAAAATTGCCCCTTAATTGGAAAAAATGAATTGGGTACTCTAAATTTATGAAAAACAAATTGTGCTAAAGTGTCCAATATGCATAGGCTCCTGGCCTTGATGGAGTGAAATTCTTAGAAAAAGACACGGGGGGGGCGATTCTCCGGTTTTGAGGCCAAGTGTTCGCGCCGCCGGGTCGGAGAATCGCCGGGGGGGGGGGGGGGGGGGGGGGGGCGTGAATCCCACCCCGATGCCGCCTGCCGGATTCTCTGGCGCCGGGTTTTCAGCAGGGGCGGGAATCACGCCGCGCCGGTTGGGGGCCGTTGGCAGCCCCCCCCCCCCCCTCCCGCGATTCTCTCCCCAGTGGTGGGTGAGTGGCCGCCCGTTTTCGGCAGTCCCGCCGGCCTGAAATACACCAGGTCCTTACCGGTGGGTCCTGGCACTGTGGGTGGCGTGTGGGGGGGGGGGGGGGGGGGCATGGTGGCCTGGCCTGCGGTCGGGGCACAGCGATCCGCGGCGGGCCTGTGCCATGGGGGCACTCTTTCCCTCTCCGCTGGTCAGTGTAACGGTCCGCCAAGGCCGGCATGGAGAAGAAACCTCCTGCGCATGTGCTGGGATGGTGCCAGCGCGTGCTGGCGCTACCGCGCATGCACCAACTTGCGCCGGCTGGTAGAGGCCCTTCGGCGCCGACTGGCGCGGCGCCAACCCCGTCGGCGCAGGCCCAGCCCCTGAAGTTGTGGAGGATTCCTCACCTTCCGGGCGGCCCGACGCCGGAGTGGTTCACGCCACTCCTCGGCGCCGGTACAGCCCACCCCGCCAGTTAGAGGAGAATCCTGCCCATGGTAACTAGATTCAGTCCATCAATGGTGATATATTGGACTGGATTCTGCCCCCCCCCCCCCCTCCCCCACCCCCAGCCACAAGAACGCCACGGGCATACAATGGAGAACTCTATTGAACTCAGGCGGGATTCTCCAGTCCCTGCACAGACGCGGCCAGAGAATCCCACCCATGACCAGAATGGAAAGTTCCTTTAATAATTGAGTTTGTGAAAGAAATCACGCAGTAATTGATGAGACATTTCACAAAATCTTAGTTGGCCAACTGAGCTGTAAACTAACTTTTTCCCAGTTGTGGGCAGTCCATGAAAAGAACTAACTTCAAATAATTGGGGGCTATCGTCCCTATCAATTAGTTCATGGGAGAAATGCAAAAATACCTTTGATGATATGGGATTATCCTCTAGCCTTGGAAGTGACTATGATTAGTGTTTAATTTGAGTATTTAAATGACCTGCATGCAGAAAGACAGGCATTTATCAAGGCTGAGGTTTTAGAGACAATTTGGCGAGCCTTACAGCACCACGTAAAACCATCAGAAACACATTTTAATCCAGGAGACATGGTATATTAGTAAAGAGAAGGGCAGAAAGAATGGGAAGGCCCAAATAAGGTTATAGGCACCGATGGAAAAAACAATAATTTTGCAACATGGCAATCAAATTTGTTAGGGTGCATTCCTTGAGGCTAAATGGCACTGATGATACATTTTACATAATCTGAACAGAGAATAGATGGCAAAGTTAATCTCTGGTTCGCCAGCCACCTTTTCTTGTGCAGCATGCCCTGGCTGGCAGTGGGATTCCTCATTCCAGCAGCTGGCCAATGGGATTTCCCATTGTGATCACCCCATGCTGTTGGGGGAAACCCGTTGGCATGGGTGCACTGCCGGCAGTGCAGAGGATACCGCTGATGGAGAATTCCGCTGCATTCACTTCACATACAGGAGTTGGACAATATGAAGGGCAGATTAACTGAATGTGACAGTGATAGTGAAGCACAAGATAGGGCTTTTTGACAGTAATACTGAAGCACAGGATAGGGCTTTTTGACAGTAATACTGAAGCACAAGATAGGGCTTTTTGACAGTAATACTGAAGCACAGGATAGGGCTTTTTGACAGTAATACTGAAGCACAAGATAGGGCTTTTTGACAGTAATACTGAAGCACAGGATAGGGCTTTTTGACAGTAATACTGAAGCACAGGATAGGGCTTTTTGACAGTAATACTGAAGCACAGGATAGGGCTTTTTGACAGTAATACTGAAGCACAGGATAGGGCTTTTTGACAGTGATACTAAAGAACAGGATAGGGATTTTTATCCCAAAGGACAACCACCCAAAGTTTGCACTGGAGTAATACTTATTCCAGTTGGTCTGGTGGATGGAGAAATGCCACCATTATCAGGAGAGCAGGAAATGCCATTGGCTGACTGTGAAAGATGAAGGACAGAAGCTAAGACCCATGGATTTGCAAAAACAGGTAGAGATGTGGAAGGCCAGAAAACACCTTGTGTGTTCTGGAAATTGACCAAGAAGTGATCATGGCTATTGAAATGGATTGTGGACCTGCGAAAAGAACTCTGATCATTGGAGGGAGAGGTTGTATAGCAGTATTCCAAAAAGAGAGAGCAAGGTAGCAATCATGCACAAGTGGATAACAGTGTGGCTTCACAGCACCAGGGTCCCAGGTTTGATTCCCCGCTGGGTCACTGTCTGTGTGGAGTCTGCATGTTGTCCCCATGTCTGCGTGGGTTTCCTCCGGGTGCTCCGGTTTCCTCCCACAGTCCAAAGACGCGCAGGTTAGGTGGATTGGCCATGATAAATTGCCCTAGTGACCATAAAGGTCAGATGGGGTTATTGGGTTATGGGGAGAGGGTGAAAGTGAGGGCTTAAGTGTGTCGATGCAGACTCAATGGGGCAAATGGCCTCCTTCTGCACTGTATGTTCTATGTTCTATGTAAGGTGAGTAGAGGTCATAGATTGGCAAAAAACTGGACCATAGAACAGGCTAGGAATGCCACGAGAAGCATGATCAAGTGGTGTTAATGGCTACTAACAAATTAGAAGGTAAGTTGCTAAAGGATGCCAAGCAAAATAGTTGGAACTTTGGAAAGAATTTGGTGTACACATTGAAATACTGGACAAGGGACTGAATTGATGGTCACATCAATTTAATAGACTTACAACTGACCCTGCCTGCGACCAGAGGAACTGAGGGCAGGCTCACACGGCTGCAGCACTTTATACTTCCGATAGTGGGAGGGGCCATGGGTGAAGCCGAGGGTGGAGCCCTGTACAAGCTCCTCATCTCCCCCTGTGGGAAGAGCCGCGCAACGGCTCACAGAGAGAGCCCACAAGGACACAATACAATACTGTGTGAATTACATTCACCACAGGGACATCCAGCCTTATCATGCAGATATGCAGGAAAAGGCACTTCCTGATGTCACAAGGCAAAAGCTAGACTCGTGCCTCCGGGTTTTGATGAGAGACGTGGTGATCAAGATGTCAGAGTGGGCTCCCTTACTGCAGGAAAACTGAGCTGAGAATTTTCTCGGTTCTTTCAGCAACATATTCTTGGGAATGTAAATATAAAAGCTGCATTTTTGCAGGGTGAGAAATTTCAAAGGGAAGTGTTTCTAAAGCCACCTGATGAAGCTGGTAATGTAGAAGGGAAACTGTGAAAATTAAACAAGTTGTGTTTATGGGTTTAATGATACATCAAGGGTGTGATATTTATTTGTTAGGTCCATCCTACTGAAAACAGGTTGTATTCAACTAAAAGCAGACCCAGCAATGTTCTAATGGTGTCATACAGAGAAACTAGCAGGCATCTTTATAATCACATTGATGATTTTCTGTGGGGAGGTTGTGTGGCATTTGAGCAATGCTTGGTCAATAACGTAAAGAGGCAATTTATGGTTGGATGTCAGGCTAATTCATGGTTGGAAGTCAGGCTTCGGGGAACTTTGAATATTAAGGTGTTAGACGTTAAGCAGAATAAGTCAGAAGTGACCTTGAATCAACAATCTTACTTAAAAAATGTTAATCCCATTCCAATATATTGGGATAGGTCCTCACGGAAGGAAAATCTGGCATCCCAAGGAGGTCATTTTTGTGTCTGAAGAAGATTCATATGGGCTTGAAACGCAATTCTGTTTCTCTCTCCACAGATGCTGCCAGACCGACTGAGTTTTTCCAGCATTTTCTGTTTTTAGACCAATTCAGAAGTTGGTTTGGACAGTTGAATAATTATGCACTCGGGTTAGACCTGATGTCAATCGTAACATATTGGAACTGAGTACCATGATGAAATATGCTACAGTTGAGAGAGTTCTGAGAGCAAACAAAACATTAAATACATTTTAAACTCAGCGAAGTTTAGCACTAGGCTAAATCGCTGGCTTTGAAAGCAGACCAAGCAGGCCAGCAGCACGGTTCGATTCCCGTAACAGCCTCCCCGAATAGGCGCCGGAATGTGGCGACTAGGGGCTTTTCACAGTAACTTCATTTGAAGCCTACTCGTGACAATAAGCGATTTTCATTTCAAGTGCACCCTCAAGTTTCCAAACTTGAATGATCCAGAAGAGAGTGGTTAATAATTTATGCTTCACATGTCAATCTTCCAGATGAATATTCTAGCACAACGGGGTTTACCATATTCTTGGTTGGAAAGAATAATAAATGTTGTCCATTGACAACAAATAAAATGAAAACAGTAGTTAGTATCACCTTCTAACACTGGCACCTTCCAACACTGGCACCTTCTAACACTGGCACCTTCTAACACTGGCATTAGTAGAAACAATGGATATGGTGGTATACAAGCAGGCAATCAAAGAAAAGTTTGCCCATAGATTATGTGGACAATCGTTTTCTTTGGGACAATGTTGATTCAACAAAAGTGAATAAAGGAAATGTTGGAAGGAAGAGCCATTTCCAGAATGAAATGAGTGGATGACAATTGTCAGATTGTCTTATGAAGAGATGTACTTGCTCCAAGAAATTATTAGATGTTCTGGAAGAGGGATGCCTTGTTTAATAATGAGAATATGGAAGACTAATATTTTCTTTGATTTCTTAAAAGCAATCAAACGGCTGTGCCTAACTCCAGACATGGCTGGTAAATTACCCGGTTCGTCACACCACATGAGATCATACGGGATCTCGGAAGATGTCACGATCTGGATCCTGCCCACAATGGGCTGGGCCCAAATTTTCATATTGAACTGTGCAGTCAGGCTCACTTAAATAAGCTCTCGCTGGAGTTACATAAGCCATGGGATCTAACCCCCGAGCCTCAGAGACCCCGAGTGAACGGCGTTTAGCATTGTCTCCACCAGCATCAATCAGGCGGAATGGCATTTTGAGGGGGGGGGGTCTCCCAGGAATTCGGAGGCCAGGTAATTGGCTCCATTACTGTGGGTTGGTTTAGCCCAGTTGGCTAGACAGCTACTTTGTGATGCAGAACAAGGCCAGCAGCGGGGGTTCAATACCGGCTGAGGTTATTCATAAAGGCCTCACCTTCTCAACCTTGCCCCTGGCTTGAGGTGTGGTGATTTTCAGGTTAAATCACCACCAGTCAGTTGTTCCCCCGTCAAAGCAGCCTATGGTCAACTGGTATTATGGTGCCTTACCTTTTACCGGGCATTGATTGGAAACAAAGATTTGTCAGGTCGAAAGTTGTGGAAGCAGATTCCAGCACTCTCTGGGTACAACATATACATGGGGCTGATACCAACCAACTAGTGCTGTGGATGTGTCTCTCTGCCTGAAGAATAAGCAGACCCAGATGAATCCCTTTACACTTTTTTAACTCCTGGATCCATTGTGTCTGCCTAAGAAATCTCTGCAATCTGCCATCCCCTCCACCTCCGCCAATGAGTAACATGCTTGTAGAAAGTAACATTTGAAAGATCGGTAATTTACCCGTTGCTTACTTTGATGTAATACCAATAGTGATCTATTTATTTTCTGAAGAAGCAAAACAAAGAATTGTTTTACACTATTTTGAGGGACACTTGCACACAAGAAAATGTCATCTTTACTATGGATTATTTGCAAACTCTAGTTCAGTAATCAGAGTACTTATTTGCTCTATTTGTTTTGTATCAGCAGAGTAAATAAACCTCTATGAAAAGGAAGGACCTTTGGTTTTAGATCCAGTATTGTTAACTCTAAATAAATAAACACTAAGTGAATATTCCTACTCAGTAAATTGAAATAAAAATTTGGGATCATTTTATCTGCTTGTCCGCCCATTAATTCAGACAGCGAGCTATTGGTTCCAGTTTGGTCAATATATTTGATTGAATTGAAAAGTTTACTGTCAAATGTACTCACCTTTTATTTATAAACTGCATGGATTCAACTTCCATGATCTGTTGAAATACATAAAGGTAACTCACAATATGGAACAATTTACAGTCTGGAAAATGTTTCACCAGAGTTAACAGTCAGGATACAAAGAGAACCTGACAATCGTCTCGAAATGAAGGTGAAATCAGTTTGTACTGAAAAGCAAACTTTAATATTTTCTGGTACATGAACAACACCTGATATTGAACAGATTATTTAATGCATAGACTCATTCCATTTTCCGACATGGACTGCCTGTTAGATTCCCTGACTGAGGAAGCACGAAGCTCACAGCTCCTCTTCAGCCTGCAGTCACTGTGAACTGCAAAATCAGCAATGTACTCAGACTTTTAAGGTCTCTACCTATTGGTTGTTATTTTTGACTGGATTAACTGAATTAGTGAGACCAAAACAAGGTTTTTTAAATTATAACCGTTAGCTGCATTGTACTGTACATTCGCAGATTTTATGTATTAAATTAATTTACTGACCTGAATTACTCCTCTGCACCTGAGAAAAATAATCTGGGATATTTCCTTCCTAAGGACATTGCCTGCAGCCCATCAACCCCACCAAACCAACCCCACAATTACCTTCCTGCCAGCTGAAGCATCCTGTCCATCACAAGCCTGTTTGGTACATGAGGCAATGGCTCAAAATCTACCTTGTTTCAAGTGTGGGTATCTGGCATTCTGCTGGTTGGCTATTCAAAGTCGAGCCCAAGAGGTTGAAGTTCACCTCGGCAGCATTCAGTGACGAGAAAGCTGGCTGGAGTGTAAGACAGGTTGCCAAATTCCTCTTTTGCACTTCTGCCCAAGGCAAATTTCAATTGTTTCTCCTCTGTGTTACGACTATAGAAATGGGAAGCCATTTCGTATTGCATTTGAGACAATTAAGAATGCTGAATGGGAACTACCGGTCGCGTTGCGCCCAAAAAGCGGCGTGGTGTAACGCAACCAGTAGATGCCAGGAGATCCCACTTCTGGGATCTACTTTGCTCGCCGTGCCTCGTGGGATATAACGCGATCTAGCGAGATGTTGCGATGTGAATCTCGCCCATTGTGGCGGGAAACACCCAGCTAATCTCGCATTTCATGACACTGTCCCCATCCGGTCAGATCGCCCCAAAATCTTCCAAACAATGTGACAGTTGGATGTAACTGTTTGCAAAGTCGTGATTTGCCATTAACACCCACTCTCATTTCATTCTCCAAAATGAACTGACCCTGAATTATTTGCATTCCGATGGAAATTTTACCTCATAGTTAGAATCCCTACAGTGCAGAAGGAGGTAATTTGGCCCATCGAGTCTGATCTGACCCTCCAAAGAGCATTCTACCCATCCCTGTAGCCCCGTACATTGATCGTGGTCAATCAACCTAACCTGCACACATTTAGACCGTGGGAGGAAACCGGAGCACCCGGAGGAAACCCACACAGACACGGGAAGAATTGAATCCAAGTCCCTAGCTAACCATCTGCCACCGTGCTCTATTAAACTGCACTTCAGTTTAAGAGTTGAATCTATGTAAAGTCCGAAGGTTAGCATTAACAGTTGCAAATCTTTTTACTGCAGGATTTACACATGAGACATCCTCTCCTTCTTTGCAACAACTTGTTGCCGTTAATGTAAAGAATGTTGCAAGATGCTTCATAAGTTGACAGAAGAAAATTAATATCGAGCCAGGAAGGGTGAATTAGGAGAGAACCTAGAGGCTTGTTTGACAAGCTTAGTTTTGGGAAGACCGTTAGAGGAGAGCGAGGCTTGGAGGTGGAGACCCTCAACAGGACAATTTCCTAGGTTATGCCTTAAGCTGCTGATAGTGGGGCGAAGTAAGAGAGACCGTAGCAGAATTTAAAGATAATGACAAGGACTTAACGTTCCTGCTTTGTGGGACGAAATTTGGTGCAGGTCAGTGAGGTTGGTGGGTGAGCAGATCTTAGTGCAAACCAGATGATGGTGGCACGAATTTGCATAGATTGGAGTTGTAGAGAGTGAAGCAAATTGGGAGTTGGTAAGTCTGGAACTGAAGAAGGGGAGTTGTAGCTGAGATAGGACAGAGTTGCAGAGCCAGATGATGTTTGTGTGGTGAGGTGCGGGGGTAGGGGAGGAGCATATGGAGCTTGAAACTAAATTAAAGGGTACCATATTTGCAGTGTGATTGATCCAAAGGAACTGAAATTTGTATTGAGGAGCAAAGATAGAGGCAGGATTTTCTGGTGGTGGAGGTGACTTGCCATTGGCTCTGACAGGACCACACATCCCATTGTGTTTTGCATGGCTCACCTGTGCCACTGCAGCGGGAAAGGCTGGAAAATCACATCTTTGGTTCTACCCAATCTTGTGCTGCAGGTTAAATGTTGGGAGAAGCAATCTGGCAGCCAGAGGAAGTTTGAGATGTCGAGGGAGCTTGTGGAGAGATAGAGCCTGGATGTCCACATTATACATATGAAAGCTGACATCATGGAAGGGATGGAAAAAAAAAGAAGCTCTGGGTAAACTTTTGAAAATCGGATTCCTAACTCCAATCCACCATTGATCAACCTGCTTCTGACTTTAACTGAGGTGGAAAGATGGGTTGGTGATAAACCTCCTCTCAGGATATGACAATGGGCCTTATTGTCATTCAACTTCTTTTTAAATTTATAGCTTTTGGCCAGATCTTCTGAGTCTCCAAAAGCTCGCAGCTACGTCATTGTAAAGAATAGGCAGACCCAGATGAGTCCCTTTACACTTTTTTAACTCGTGGATCCATTGTGTCTGCTCAAGAAATCTCTGCAATCAGCTACCTGTTCCCCGGCCATCCCCCCACCTCCGCCTTTGACCTTGCCCCCGACACCTTTGAACCTCCAAAGGATCTCCGATGCATATCCCTGAATTTTGTGACTCTCAGCCCTCAGCCTCTGACCTCCCCCATGCAACCACCCCCCGCCCAACCGTGAAGTTGGATATAAAAGGAGAGGCATTGGCGAAATATGATTTACTCAACTGTGTTGAATGCTATAGTGAGGGATAACACTCCATGGACAAGAACCTGGAGGGTGTTGCTTGTGACGTTTCGGGTTAATTCAATTTTAAACTTACAAGTGGCATTTGGCCAGTTTCATTGGACAGGAAATCTATTCTATGTTGGCTTGTTAAACCTTGCGTCAGCATCTGATAGTTTTGTTTTTTACTTTATCTCTGTGATGGGGCAAAATGTTGGAAAGGAAAAGAGAAATTCTGAAGTCTATACCCCATATTTTCATTGAAGAATCAAACCACATTGATGGATCTTGTGATGGCTCACCTGTTGATGACATGCTGTAATAGTACACAGCTTGGCCATACACAGCAGGTGTTGAATTAGCTGATTGCAGCTAAGATTATAGTGGGCAAGTCATAATTGACTTCATTGCCTCTTGAGTTAGAAAGTGGAAAGTTGCCCAGCAGTTTCCTCTCTTTGATACCATTAACCTATATTGGAAAGCGCTAATACGTATGGATATTGGATGATGGCAGGTGAGGGTTTGAATGCAGTGTCCCCATATTGGACTAATGTGCTGACACTCCTCTACAAGGCAGACCCATTAACAACAGCCAATGGATTGCAACCAACACTTTAAGAACTTACAAAGAAGTCAATGCCTTGAGGAGAGAACAAGACTGAAACAAAGCAGAAGGTGGTGGAGAAAATTAGGACGAAACCTCCAAATAGGAACACACAGCTTCCAAAGTTTTAGTTGATTTAATCCTCCCACCGGCATAACTTTAGTGAATTGAATATTATAATACATTATTAAAAAAAACAGATTTTCAGTTCTGCATGAAGACTAATTACTAAATTATCTCAGCATAAGTACTTAACATTCAAGCAACTTGCCACAAGAGTAACCATCGCCTTTAATAGGAATAAATTAATGCTGGAAATGTTTTACTTGATACAAGGATATTGGAGCAGCTCTTTCCACCTTTCCCTTTTCTGTAACAGATCAGTCAGCGGGTGGTTTTATAATCAAGATGCTCAGATGACATCATCAAATTTGAGAGCCCGTTTAACCATTTAGAATTCACTGCATGGGGCAGATGACGTTATATAATGGGATTAGATTCACAGTAAGAGGTGAGGGTTACTAATCAGCAATCTATTCCAAATTAATTCTGGCCATGAGTACGCCCAAGTGTAAAATTCTGAACTGCTACATTAGGTTTGAGCATTTGTGCCAGGATGACTTTGATATGCTCTGTTGTGGTCCTTGTGATTATTTTGGATTTTTGATTGAACAGTTCAATGAAGGAGTAGCAGATTATGAACATTACTTTTCAACTTGGAAAATGCTGTGAGCGACGCTACTGTATAAAGGTTTATTTCTCACCATTTTAATAGAGTTTAATCCAACTAAAATAAATGTATTGTTGACTCCATAAATACAACAACAGTGGAAAATTTGAAATGTGTGTTATTAACACAATGAGATTAATCATTTCCTGGCTACAAAATATGATGATATCCGATATGACATAATCACTGCTCGGTAATGGTATCTTAGAATCTACCATGCGTTTGTTCTCCTCCAACCAGTGCTGTAATTGACATCTGAAAGAGACAGCGCTGTTCAAATTAGCCTGCAATGTCCCAATATGTTTTACTGATGCTAAAAATATTTAAGATAATATGGGAACGCATAGAGAGTGACGAGATCGTTTGTGCCAATTTTCTCCATGTGCATACTTGTGGAGTGAGCCATGCCAGATGTCATTTTGCTCCGGGTGTTAGTGCATACCCTGTAAATCTGCCAGACAAATGCAGACACAGCAGACAGTAGACACATGACGTCAAAAAGTGTGGAAGGCTGAGTTGACACCAGTGGTGTCATTTTGAAGAACAATGCTCCAACTGATGTTCTCTCTTAACTTGCAAAGCTGAACTTGCATTCAGCCACAGGAAGAACATTGTTGCTAGTTGATTCACATCCACAAGTGTTTGGTACTCGAGTTGTAAAAGGCTGCAGAAAGTGGTGTGGTAAGTGTTGAAGGAACCCCTTCACAAATCAATTATTCTCAGACAAGAATGTATCTTGTTCTTGGAATGCAGATGATTTTGAGAGTGTACAGAGGCCACTCGCACATCAGAACAAACTGTTGGAAGGAGGAAACAGAGAAAAGAGGGCCTGTGACAGGATACCTTAAAAACCGAGTGAGCTCAACGAACAGTTCTCCTATCTGACCCTCAGTCAGAAACAGTCAGCAAGAGTTTTTGGATGGCATGTTTCCCACCCTGCCACACAAAGTTAGTCAGCAGCCCCCCCGCAGCCAAGATGGGACTTCTGCCAATCACTTGGGGGGAAGTTTCACCTTGGACAGCTTCTGGCCAATCTGGTTGGCAAGCAGCTCAGGAACCTCAACAGTTGCCGTAAATGGTGACCAATGGCCAATGCTGAGGAAGGAAGGCTGAAGAGTATTAAAAAGAAATCCTCACCAATGGAAGCTGAACACCTCCAAGGAAGTGCTGGGATCATGAGGATTGCCTTCCCTGCCCATGGTCCCTCTTTAATTATTGAAACCCTGCCTGGTCTGTCACTTGGAGGCTGCCTTCGTTCAGCCAGTGGCCTCCCCACCGAGTAGGGGGCGGGGTTGGTCATCATCTGTGTTAGAAATGGATGTCCCCTTTCACCAACTAGCTACCTTTGGTTTGTCATGGTAGTTCAAATGCAGCTGGGCATAGCATGTCAGACTGGTTAAATGGCCCTTAACAAGGCTTTTACATATTCAAATTGATTTCCCCAACAGTGGGAAATAATAATAACAATAATAATCGCTTATTGTCACGAGTAGGCTTCAATGAAGTTACTGTGAAAAGCCCCTAGTCGCCACATTCCAGCGCCTGTTCGGGGAGGCCGGTACGGGAATTGAACCCGTGCTGCTGGCATTGCCCACTGTGCTAAACCAGCCTCTTTGTTGTGCAGCCAATCTGTCATGGGTTCTCTCAATGTATTGATCCCCAGCTTTGTTTCTATCTCATGTGGGGCGATATAATTCTCCCCATGTATGAGATATCTGTACCTGAGTAAGAGTGTCCTCACTGCAATCTGCCACGCAGTAGTAACCTTAGCACAGGAGTGAGGGAGCATTCCCAGTGACTCTGGCATATATTAGCCATGGTGACAAATTTGTTTTCCAGGTTGGAGCTGGAGATATTTACAATTGTTCTCAATTTTCTTGAGCTTCTTTGCTCATTGAGGACTAACTTATGTCATTCTCTCTTGGCAGGGGGATGCAACAGGAGTATGACTTTGGCTTCATTGGGGTTGCAGACTTCCCGTGGTGCAAAATACCATTGACACAGTGCATGGTGTTTTATGGCAGGCCTGTGCTAACTTCATTGTAAACTGGAACCAAAAAGGGAAACCACTCGCTCCATGCACAACTGGTTTGGACCACATGCAGAATCAAGCTGGTCAATGCCCAATATTTTGGCAGCAGTCATGATGCCTTCTGTGACGATCTGCCATGCTATGCCCAGCTGCATTTGAACTACCATGACAAACCAAAAGGTGGCTAGTTGGTGAAAGGGGACATCCATTTCTAACATGGGTGATGACTCCTGTGCACAACTTATGTGAGTGCTTACCATCCATACAATGGTATTGCCACATAAAATGTCTTTGAACAGGCCGCTGGGGTGCTCAAGCAATGCTTCATTACCTGGACCCGTCTACTGGAACCCTGCAGTATTCAGAGCAATAGCAAGGCTTGCTGTGATATGCTGCAACCCTCACCATTGAGGGGGCAGTTCTGCTCACTAGCTGTACGGCAAGCCCCTGAGGAGGGGGAGCATGAACAAGAGGCAGAAGAGAACCGGAGGAAACAACCTAGACAATCCCTTTTTGCTTGGTCATCTATGACTACCTCTGCTGAAAGTCAACAGACTTCACCAGCCGTGCTGCAACCCCGGTGGTCATGAAGAACTCATCTCAATGGTAACTGGAAATACAGTTTTCCACACCCAAACTTCATTGATCCTTATGGTATCTGCTCGATCACAATGAAAAAATAAAAGCTATCACAAAACAAACAATCCAAACCACGAAATATGGCATGCAAACTTAAAAGGTTTAGCACACTGGGCTAAATCGCTAGCTTTCAAAGCAGACCAAGGCAGGCCAGCAGCAATGTTCAATTCCCGTACCAGCCTCCCCGAACAGGCGCCGGAATATGGCTAGTCACTTTTCACAGTAATTTCATTGAAGCCTACTCGTGACAATAAGCGATTTTCATTTTCAAATAATTACCTTTGCCTGTCCTAACTCGCCTCGTCGGTGCTGCCCCATTGAGTACAGCATGGCTGGTGAATAGGCTATTGGACTTTCTGTGGAGGAGGCTACAGCTGCCCTTTGAGAATGGCCTCAAGCAACACTGGGCATAGATGACCTGGCTGCAGACTACACCTCCTCGGCATGGGTGGTAGAAGCCTTAATTGGCTGGTGGACAGACCAACATGCAAAGGTTGGCAGGGTAGTGGGTGGGATGACAGAACTTTGACTATTCAGCTTTATTTATAGATGCAGATTCCCATTCTAAAGAGAATACAATGGCCAGGATATTTAGGGTGGCAGGGTTTCATGGTTAGTGAATGCATCTTCAAATGACAAGCTAAAGAAGAGAAGTATTTTGAGAGGATGTGAAACAAAGCAAGACACATGAAGAATAACTTTGCTCTGGCCTCCGGAATACAGTGTATTCACCTTAACGAATAAAGAACAAAGAAAAGTACAGCACAGGAACAGGCCCTTCGGCCCTCCAAGCCTGCGCCGACCATGCTGCCGTCTAAACTAATATCTTCTACACTTCCGGGGTCCGTATCCCTCTATTCCCTTCCTATTCATGTATTTGTCAAGACGCCCCTTAAACGTCAATATCGTCCCTGCTTCCACGACCTCCTCCGGCAGCGAGTTCCAGGCACTCACTACCTCCTGTGTAAAAAAAGACTTGCCTCGCACATCTCCTCTAAACTTTGCCCCCTGCACCATAAACCTATGTCCCCTAGTAATTGACTCTTTCATCCTGGGAAAGAGCTTCTGGCTATCCACTCTCTCCATCCCCCCATAATTTTATAGACCTATATCTGGTCACTCCTTGACCTCTGTTGTTCCAGTGAGAACAAACCAAGTTTATCCAATCTCTCCACATAGCTAATGCCCTCCATACCAGACAACATCTGGTAAACCTGTTCCTTACCCTCTCCAATGCCTCCACATCCTTCTGGTAGTGTGGCGACCAGAATTGAACACTATCTTCCAAGTATGGCCTAACTAAGTTTCTGTACAGCTGTAGCATGACTTACCAATTTTTATATTCAATGCCCTGTCCGTGAAGGGCAGCATGCTGTATGCCTTCTTGACTACCTTCACCACCTGCGTTGCCACTTTCAGTGACCTGCACACCTAGATCCCTCTGCCTGTCAATACTCTTAAGGGTTCTGCCATTTACTGTATATTTCCAACCAGTATTAGACCTTCCAAAATGCAGTACCTCACATTTGCCCGGATTAAACTCCATCTGCCATCTCTCCACCCAAGTCTCTAACCAATCTATATCCTGCTGTATCCTCTGACAATCCTCATCACTAGCCGCAATTCCACCAACCTTACTAATCAAACCAGTTACATTTTCCATCAAATCATTTGTATATACTACAAACAGCAAAGGTCTTGCACTGATCCCTGAACTCCACTAGTCACAGCCCTCCATTCAGAAAAACACCCTTCTACTGCTAACCTCTGTCTTCTGTGACCAAGTCAGTTCTGTATCCATCTTGCCAGCTGACCTCTGATCCCGTGTGACCTCACCTTCTGTACCAGTTTGCCATGAGGGTCCTTGTCAAAGGCCTTACTGAAGTCCATGTGGACAACATCCACTGCCCTATCCTCATCAATCATCTTCATCACTTTCTCGAAAACAGTTAGTGAGACACGACCTCCCCTACACAAAACCATGCTGCCTCTCGCTACGTCCACTTACTTTCAAATGGTAGTAAATCCTGTCTCGAAGAATCCTCTCCAGTAACTTACCTACCACTGACGTAAGGCTCCCCGGCCTGTATTTTTCTGGGTAATCCCTTGTTAACCTTCTTAAACAAAGGAACAACATTAGCTATTCTCCAATCTCTGAGACTTACCTGTAGCCAATGAGGATACAAAGATTTCTGTTGAATCCCCAGCAATTTCCTACCTTGCTTCCCTCAGTATTCTGGGATAGATCCCATCAGGCGCTGAGGACTTATCTAATGTTTTTCAAGACGCCCAACACCACCTCCTTTTTGATCTCAATGTGATCCAGACTATCTACACACCCTTCCCCAGACTCATCAGCCACCAAGTCCTTCTCTTTGGTGAATACAGATGCAAAGTACTCATTTAGTACATCGCCCATTTCCTCTGGCTCCATGCATAGATTCCCTCCCCTGTCCTTGAGTGGGCCAACCCTTTCCCTGGGTTCTTGCTCTTTATATACGTATAAAAGGCCTTGGGATTTTCCTTAATCCTGTTTGCTGATGGCTTTTTGTGACCACTTTTAGCCCTCATGTCTCCTTTTTTATGTTCCTTCTTACTTTCCTTATATTCCTAACGGGCTTTGTCTGTTTCTATCCCTTACAAATGCTTCCTTTATCTTTTTGACAAGGCTTACAGTACCCCTCGTTATCCAAAGTTCTTGAAACTTGAAATACTAATCCTTCTTCCTCACAGGAAGAAGCTGGTCCTGAATTCCTATCAACTAACAAATGAAAGCCTCCCATTTGCCAGATGTGGATTTACCGTCAAACATCTGCCCCAATCTAGATTCTGCAGTTCCTGCCTAATATTGTTATATTTAACCTTCCCCCAATTCAGCACTTTCACCGGAGGACTACTCTTATATTTATTCTACAGTACCTTAACATTTACTGAATTATGGTCACTGTTCCCAAATGCAACTGAAACTTTGACCACCTAGCCTACTCATTCACCAATATCAGTCCAGTATGGCCCCTTCCCTAATTGGACTATTTACATATTATTCCAAGAAGCCCTCCTGGATGCTCCTTACAAACTCTGCCCCATCCAAGCCCCTGACACTAAGTGAGTCCTGGTCACTAGGGGAAGTTAAAATCACCCACCATGACAACCCTGTTGCTTTTTCACTTTTCCAAAACCTGCCTACATATCTGTTCCTCTATCTTCTACTGGCTGTTGGGAGGCCTGTAGTAAACCCCCAACATTGTGATGACAGCCTTCCTATTCTAGAGCTCTACCTATATTGCCTCGCTGCATGAGCCCTCTGAGGTGTCCCCCAAAAATACAGCTGTGATATTCTCCTTAACCAGAAGTGCAACTTTTACATCTCCCTCTATCCCGCCTGAAACATCGAGATCCTGGACGTCAGCTGCCAATCCTGTCCTTTCCTCATCCAAGTCTCTCTAATATCAACAATATCATAGTACAAAGTACTAATCCAAGCTCTTAAGTTAATTTGCCTTACCTGTTATCCTTCTCCCTCTCTGAGTCTTAATGGCCCTATTCTCTAGTTCCCCCTCAGTTATTTCATCTTCTGAACTAATGTTCCAGTTCCCACCCCTCTGCCACAATAGTTTAAACCCTTATGTGTGGCACTGGCAAACCGCCCAGCCAGGATATTTGTGTCCCTCCAGTTTAGATGCAACCCGTCCTACTTATACAGGTCCTACTTGTCCCAGAAGAGATCCTAATGATCCAGATATCTGAAATCCTCTCTCCTACACCAGCAGTTTAGCCACATGTTTAGCTGCACTGTCGTCCTATTTCTAACCTCACTGGCACATGGCACACGGAATAATCCCAAGATTCCAAGCACAGTCATCTTTAAAGGCATCAGCATTCTGGGCAAAATTCCTTCCTCAACCATTACCAATTAAACTAGAGCAGAAGGTCATTCACTTAATTTGTGGGAAATTGGCCTTTAAACGTTACTGCCACAACTTCAATATTGTCCATTACATGTGAATAATTTAGAAATATTAATGAATTAAGATGCTATATAGAAGCAGGTCTTTCTGCTTTAAAATGTCAGTTTTGCATTGCCATTTTGTCTTGTAGGTGACCTCTCCATGCTTGAAAATGCTGACAAAATTATCCACTTTTTTTTATTGCAGTGCTGGGTAAATCATACCCAGTCTACATTGGAATTTCGAGTGTGTACTTTAGATAAATGAGGCCTCGCAGCAGGAAAGTAAAGGTGGAAAATTATCCATAAATGACGGACTAAGAAGATTCAATTGATAAGTCAAATTGAATATTTCAATCAAAAGGTCAATTATCATTCAGTCTTGAATATTTTGCTTCAACTTCAATTTGACTACTGGATTCGGGGTTCATTGTCACAAGTCACTGTCATAATATTTAAATTAAATTAAATTCCCATGTAAATGACCAATATCAAAATATTAACTCAATTTTTTTTTCATTCTTCTTTGTACTTTGTCCTTCCTTCAGCTAAGGTGTCCTTCATTTGTTTTGATGTGAGGAGGGTAGCAGTTATATGCTTTAGAACACGGAGTATGCGTAAGGGTTCAAATAACATTTCAATGGAGGGTGCATTTCATTCAATGAGTCTGAGTTACTCAGTTTCACTCTCATAAAGTCCTTAAAACCTCTCACCACCCTGCAAGACATTCCACCACTGCTACCATCAACCTCCCCTCCGTCCCCACACCAATCAACAAGCAAGGCCTCGTGTCTGTAGGGTGGGGTATGAGATTGAAAATCACAGCAGCCAAACCTAAGTAATGTTCCTATGTGGCCGTGTAAGATTTCACATTGTATATGTCTGCATGTGAGTGTGTGTGTCTATGGGTGGGTTCAATGGCAGGCGGCGGTGGAGAATTCAGCAGGAGTCCAAAAATGAATTTTACGCTGGCATGAATTTCCCACAGGATCTTCCACTGGTCTATGCCATGGCAGAGATTAGATTGGATTTAGATTTGTCATGTGTACCGAGGTACTGTTCTGCGCATAGTCCAGGCAGATGGCTCCATACATGAATACACAGAACATACTATTTTAAACATAGACATCAGACATAGTGCTACAAATGTAGAGCAGATGCATAGAAAGATTAGTTCAGTCGATATAAGAGGGCCATTCAGGAGTCTGGTTACCGCGGGGAACAAGCTGTTTTGAATCTATTGATGTGTGTTCTCAAAATTTTTGTATCTACTGCCTGAAAAGAGAATAACGGGGGGGGGGGGGGGGGGGGGGGGGGGCGTTGTCTTTGTTTATGCCTGCTTTCCCAAGACCGTGGAAGGTGTAAACAGAGTCACTGAATGGGAGGCGAGCTCCTGTGCTGGACTGGGCGGTGTTCACGACTCTACATTGCAGCCAGATGGGATGTTTTCCATGATACATGTATAAAAATTGATGAGTCATTGTGGAGGTGCCGAATTTCCTGAGCATGTAAAGGTGCTGTTGGGCTTTCTTGGTTGTAGCGTTGACGTGGACGTCGACCAGGACAGATTGTTGGTAATGTACACACCTAGGAATTTGAAGCTGTCAACCATCTCCACCTCGGCACCATTGATGCAGACAGGGGTGTGTACGACACTTCGCTTCCTGTAGTCGATGACCAGCTCCTTAGTTTTGCTGACAATGAGGGAGAGATTGTTGTCATTATACAATGCCACTAGGTTCTCTATCACCCTCCTGTACTCTGACTCATTTTTGAGATCTGACCCACTACAGTCATGTCATAAGCAAACGTATAGATGAGTTGGAACCGTATTTTGCCACACAATCGTGTGTGTATAAGGCCCACAGTCGGGGCTAAGTACTCAGCCTTGAGGGGCCCCAGTATTAAGGAATATCGTGGAAGAGGTGTTGTTTATTCTTGCTGATTTTGGTCTGTGGGTCATGACGTCGAGGATCCAGTTGCAGAGGGACGAGCTGAGTCCTGGGTTTTGGAGCTTTAATATAAGTTTGGCTGGGATTATGGTGTTGAAGGTGGAGCTGTAGTCAATGAACAGGAGTCTGGCGTAGGTGTCCTTGTTGCTGAGATGCTCCATGGATGAGTGTGGACCCATTGTTGTGGTAAATGAATTGCAGTGGATCACGGAAACCTGCATGGTTGGAGTTGAGGTGTCTCATGATTCACCGCTCAAAGCACTTCCTAATAATTGATGACAGGGCCACCAGTTGGTAGTCGTTGAGGCACGTTGCCTGGTTCACCGATATGATAGTGGTCTGCTTGAAGCAGATGGGAACCTCAGGACGGAGTAGGGAGGGGCTAAAGATGTCTGTGAACACACCCGCCAGTTGGTCCGCCCAGGATCTGAGTGGAAGACCGGGGACTCCTTCAGGACCCATTGCTTTCCTTGGAGTTACTTCGAGAAGACCGATCTAACTTCAAAGGCTGTGAGGTAGGGGCAGGTGACATCGGTTCATTGGTTGCCTGCACAAAATGAGCACAGAATGTATTTTCATCGAGGAGGGGTGCTCTGTTGCCAGAGATTATACTCGGCCTGGCTTTGTAGCTCGTTATATTGTGCAAGTCTTGCCACAATCGATGCGAGTTTGTGTCTTTAGTCTGTGACTCTAGCTTATTGCCTGGTATTGTCTCTGGGCATCCCTGAGGGCTTTGCGGAGGTCGTACCTAGATTCCTTGTGTAGGTCAGGGTCAACCATCTTGAATGCCTCAGACCTGGACTTCAGTAGGGAGTGCATCTCCCATAGTTTCTGGTTGGGAAACGAACGTACTACATTCTTCGGCATACAGCCCTTGACACACTTACTGATGATGTCTGCAATGGTAGTGGCAGAGGGGAAACTCACTGGAGGCCGGGGTGATATAGATTTGCATCCTGCTAAGGGGATGCAGTTTAAGGCCTGACTGAAAACTTCCACCCACACCTGATTTTCTGCAATGCCATTGAGGAAACACACTGGTCCAGAAGATGTCTGGAACAACATGGCAGGACTCACCTGGAGTGGCTGGCTCTGGAGTTTGGGATGGAGGCTGCTAGCAACCCTGGACCCCAGAACACCACAGCAGTGGGTAGGAAAGCATCTACAGGTGGATCATCAAGAATCAGTGTCATTGAAGAGGTCCACCTTCCAGCCTCAGATGAGATCTATCTTCTTTCGTTAGCATCAGTGATGTTGGACATCTTATTAATATGGCACACAGATGTATTTTTTAAATCTTAAAGTGTCCAATTTTTTTTTTCCAATTAAGAGGCAATCTAGCGCGGCCAATCCACCTACCCTGCACATTTTTTGGATTGTGGGAGTGAGACCCACGCAGACACTGGGAGAAGGTGCAAACTCCACACTGACAAAGAACTGAGGCTGGGATCGAACCAGAGTCCTCGGCACCGTGATGCAGCAGTGCTAATCATCGTGATGCCCTATGGCACCCAGATATTATGGTGGGATATGGGGGGGGAGGGGGGGGGGGCGGTGGGGTGACATGGTGGCACTGCTGTATCACAGGGCCAAGGACCAGGATTCAATTCCGGCCTTGGGTGACTGTGTGGAGTTTGCATGTTTTCCCTGTGTCTGTGTGGGTTTCATCTGGGTGCTCTTGTTTCCTCTCGCAGTCAAAAGAGATGCAGGTTAGGTGGATTAGCCATGCTAAATTGACCCTTTGTGTCCAACGATTAGGTTGGTTTACGGGGATAGGGCAGGGACATGGGCCAGTGTAGGGTGTTCTTTCGGAGGGTCAATGCAGACTTGGCGGGCCAAATAGTCTCCTTCAGCACTGTAGGGATTCTAGTCAATGATTCTATGATTCATGCCTGCCCCACCATGAAATATGAGGTCAGGGTCAGAAGATCATGTGTGGCTTACTTCTAGTCTCCAAACCAGATCAGTGACCCAGAGTTTGTTCACTATAAAAAAAGGTTTAAGACAAAAAAATCCCTTGAGCCCTCACCCTCATTTCCTACATACCCCATCCATTCCAGCTCATGCTACCTTATGCCCCATTCACACCCTCCATGGCTCCTCATGTCCTGGATGCCATGCTATGTCCCTCCATCCACTCCCATGTCCCCGTGTGCCCTCAATGCCATCCTACACCTCTCTAGAAACCACCTATGTCCTTTTATAGTCCCGATGATAACTCAGTGCCAACTCTTGCTAGCCCATTGTCCCGACCCACCAACAGTTTTCCTTATGCCTTGAAATGTTAACTATCCAAAACTCGCAATGGGCAGACCTCAGAACCCATTCTGAAAGGGCATAAATTTCTATGTATCTATTGATGTATTTATGATAAAGACATTCATTCATAAAATCTCATTCACTACATTTAAATTCCTTTAACTGCTTAATCCCTTCAAACAAGCAATTATACTCACAGAGCCACATCAATCACTAAAAGGATACCTTCTCACATCTTGCGACTAAGTCCCATGTGGGGGCAAGAAGGTAGAGAGTTTTTTGCTGCAGCGTTTTGCACTGTATTCCATGGCAGGGCAGGTCTGGATGCCACATGGTCTGTGCAGGTGGCACTGCTAGTCAACGTGGAGGAGAGGCAAGTCACCTGAGGCTGCCACCCGCTGCTGTACACCGGGCCTGGGTGCAGGTGGCAGTGGGCCTGAACGCCATGGGTTTCACAGCCAGGACCGGTCAGCAGTGCATGAAGAGATTCCACGACCTCCACCGAGCTACCAGGGTGAGTAGCCAGTACTGTGCCCCTGGCACCAATCCCCATCGCACAGACCCGTAACCCCACTCGCCGTCAGTCTTCTGGCACTCCACCCTGCATCACATGCCAGCACCTATACTGTCTGCCATGGCCAGGTGCCTTGGCCACAAAGGCTACCAGCTGCCCACTCCCTGTGCGGCACACGTACGAGTGCCTAACAATGTGCACTTTCATAGAATTTACAGTTTGGCCATTTGGCCCATCGAGTCTGCACCGGCCCTTGGAAAGATGAACCCTACTCAAGCCCATACTCCATCCTAACCCCATAACCCTTCAAACTTTGAAGGGACTGCCCACTTTGGGGGCAGCGCGGTAGCCCTGTGGATAGCACAATCGCTTCACAGCTCCAGGGTCCCAGGTTCGATTCCAGCTTGGGTCACTGTCTGTGCGGAGTCTGCACATCCTCCCCGTGTGTGCATGGGTTTCCTCCGGGTGCTCCGGTTTCCTCCCACAGTCCAAAGATGTGCGGGTTAGGTGGATTGGCCATGATAAATTGCCCTTAGTATCCAAAATTGCCCTTAGTGTTGGGTGGGGTTACTGGGTAATGGGGATAGGGTGGAGGTGTTGACCTTGGATAGGGGGTAGGGTGCTCTTTCCAAGAGCCAGTGCAGACTCGATGGGCCGAATGGCCTCCTTCTGCACTGTAAATTCTATGTAATCTATGTAAAACCCCACTTAACCTTTTTGAACACAAAGAGCAATTCAGCATGGCCAATCCACCTAGCCCGCATATGTTTGGACTGTGGGAGGAAATCCATGCAAACACGGGGAGAACGTGCAGACCCCACACAGACAGTGCCCCAAACCGGGAATCGAACCTGGGACCATGGAGCTGTGAAACAACTGTGCTAACCACTGTGTTACTGTGCTGCTTTCTGGCCACCACCCCTGATCGTCCATGAGAGAATCCACCTACACAAAGCGTTAGGACCAGACCTGCTGTCACTGCCAACCGAGAGCCTGCAGGTAGGAATCATAGGGGAGTGGGGATAGCGCATGTGTATGGAGTGGGGGGTGTGTGGAGGTGGAGGAGTGCAGGGGAGGGTGGTCATGGGAGGAGGTGGTCGGCCGGGAGGGAGCGCTATGTGGGAAGGGATTGGCTGTCAGCCAGGCCCTCTAGTCGGTGAACCTGGAAGCAATTAGAGCATCTTGTGGGCGCCGGCCCTGGCGCACTCATTGTGCAGCATCCCAGCCCGGCCATCCTCCTCGTTGGATGAGGCCTGGCATTCAATCCCCCTCTTCCAGCATGTCACCTCTCTGTTGTGAGGATGCAGCAGGCCACTACGATGTGGGAGCCTCACCTGGTGCCAAACTGGAGGGCCCCTTCAGAGCGATTCAGCAACTGAACCGCATCTTCAGGATGCCAATGCACTTCTCGATCACGCCTCTGGTTGTGCATGGGTGTTGTTGTAGCGGGTCTCCGCACTGCTCTGTGGCTTCCGGATAGGTGTCATCAGCCATGACCACACTGGGTAATCCCTGTCGCCCAAAAGCAACCCTTCGCCTTGAAGCTGTCAGGAACCAGCCAGAATGAAGGCGTTGCGCCCAGGCGTGCATGATCTGCAGCTCATGGTCACACACTAAATGCACATTCATCGAGTGAAATCCCTTTTCGGTTTGTGAAGACTGGCCTGTCGTTGGCTGATGCTCATAGGGGGACATGTATCCCACCGATCACCTGCTGGACCTGGGGCATCCCGACGCTGGTGGTGAACCCACTGCCAAGGCATCCTGGTGGTCTCTCTCCACATTGAATTTGATATATTGTGAAGTTGATATATTGTGCACCGAGGCCTGTGAGATCCCAGACAGGTTCCCACTTGGCACGTGGAAGGATCCTGTGGCGAACGTCACCTTGACGGCCACTGGGAGTGGGTGTCCTCCCCATACTCCCGCGGTTCCAGATGTGCCATGATTCGGTAAATATGCTGCACTGTTCCCTTGCTCAGGCTGGTCTGCCAGGTTCTCGAATGATGGGGTCCACACCGGCTTGTTGGGCTGGATGCCCATCCTCACCGGCTGTCTCCTGTTCCTCTGGGGCAGGCTGCACTGCTGCAGGGTCCTTCGCGAGCACCTCCTCTCGCGTTGCCTCGGTGCATCCCCTCAGGACTGCGGTGGCCAGGAAGAGGGCAACCATTCCTGGTTGGATTCCAAAGTCCATTATCTGCAGAGAGTGAAAGGCAGACATGTTAATATAGTACATACGCCCGTGCCCAGCGAGTTCCAATGGGCTACACAGTGGCCCTGACCTGCACTGCAACCCCTGCTCCTCGGGGCAGGGGGAACAGAGAATCCAGCCCACACTTTCTTTTTAATTTTAAGACCAGAAGATTTAAATTACTAGAATAGTGCCAAAAAGCTTTGACAGTTACCTTGACAGATCTCTTGACAGTTCCTTTGACAGCTTGGCGATTCCAATGAGTTGATCAATTTTTATTCTTTTTCGTGTCTACCTTTGACAATCCAAATGACCTGGGCAGGATGGCGACTGATGGGGAATATTCGCGAGAGTGGCTGGGGACGGTTGAAACTAAAAAGGTAGGGGGTTGGGAACCTATGCGAGGAGTCAGGGTTACGTATGGTCCCACCCGGTGGGACCTTGGAGTTCTGTCTGCGGGGGCCATCCTGGGGGGCGGGGGGATCCGACTCTGGGGAGGGGGCGGCCTCCACAGTGGCCTGGCCCGCGATTGGTACCTACTGATTGGCGGGCAGGCTAGTTCCGTGGGGGGCCTATGTTCCTCTGTGCCGGGCCCCTGTAGGGCTCCGCCATATTGCCTGGGGGCCGGCGCGGAGACGGGAACCCATGCACTGGTGCAGCGGACACCACTCCGGGCAGCACTAGCCCCCTAGGAAAGGGTGCATATCCGGGCCTGCTGGCCTGTTGACATTGAGTGGCTCTCGCCACTTTTGACGACGGCGTCAAAACGTGGCCACGGGATCGGAGAATGCCTGCCATTAGCTCTGACAATGTGGAATCTGTATGGATTGAGCTGGGAAATACCAAGGGGCAGAAAATCTTAAGTGAGCATCATATACAGGCCACCAAACTGGGGGTCTGTGATGCTGGGAATAGCATTAAACAGGAAATGAGAGACACATGTGATAAAGGAACATCTGTAATCACAGGTGATTTTAATTTGCAAGAAGTCTTACAACACTAGGTTAAAGTCCAAGAGGTTTGTTTCAAACACTAGCTTTCGGAGCACTGCTCTTCAGATTCCCCTGAGGAAGGAGCAGTGCTCCGAAAGCTAGTGTTTGAAACAAACCTGTTGGACTTTAACCTGGTGTTGTAAGACTTCTTACTGTGCTCACCCCAGTGCAACGCCGGCAACTCCACATCATGATTTTAATTTGCATATAGATTGGACAAATCAAGTTAGCCACAATACTGGACAGGAGGAATTCCTGGCATGTTTACGGGATGGTTTACTGGATCAATACGTTGAGGAATTAACTTGAGAACAGGCCATCCTAAACTGGGTACTGCGTAATGAGAATGGAATCATTGGCAATCTAGTTGTGCGATATCCTGTGCATCAGGGTTAAAAAAAGATTTAAAAATTAGCAAAGTCACAGCTCGTGAAATGCAACCGATCTTGTGCTCACATCATGTGAACCCCCCCCCCCCCCCCCCCCCCCCGGCTTAGCTCTTTTTCGTGCAATCAAAGAACAGATACATTTGTAAAGCACTCCAGCTTTAATTGTTCCCAAAGTGTAAGTTTAGGTTGCAGCACTGATCCAGCTTGCCTTTCCGAGTCAGGCTGAAAGCATTTGTTCTCTATTTTTTTCCCATTATCGTACACTTGAGAAAACACAATGTTGACAATTGTGAAATTACAATTTTCATTCAGACTAAGTTTTTAGATACGTTAACGGTGTTCAAAAGGCATCTTGACAAATGCGTGGATATTGTGGGTATAGACGGATACGGCACAAGGAAGTACTGAGGGTTTTGGCCAAGGGTGGCATCACAACCGGTACAGGCTTGGAGGGCCGAAGGGCCTGTGCCTGTGTTGTATTGTTCTTTGTTCTTCGTTCTGATGTTTAGCTGCAGGAATGTCATGTTCTATTAATCAAGAATATTGATCCACACCTAGAACACACTAGTGTTACTAAAGCAGGTGTTAACATGGACCATGAAGCATTTACCATAAATAGGGTACGCCCTGTGAGAACACAATTGGCATGGAGGATGCAGCATATCTAATGGTTAAAATCCGATTCTAGAGTCCAGATGTAGGATATGGTAATGACTGTACAGGAGCAAGTGTACATATTTAGATATCAGTGAATTAGACTTCAAGGTAAAACAGAACATCAGCTATTTATTGTTTGCTGATGGATCTAAGGGCTAATTTTATTTATGTGAAGTTTGGGATGACAGCCACGCTTGCTAAGAGAATGCATCCAGAAAATTGGCTCCAAAGCACCTTGTCCATATAGCATTAGGCCACCTGACATCAGCATTCACTTGACTAAGATGGTACAATGAAAATTATAGATATCTTCTTAAGCCTCACAAGACCTAGTAATCAAATATTTCATTGCTGTTATTATTTTCACAGACAGAGGCAGAGTGGGTGGAATAAGTGATGAGTCCTTTAAATTAATATCCAGTGATACAAACACCTCGAGCAGTTTCTGCAGACTTGAAAACCATTTGTTTTGGAATGAACGCAGGCTTTCTGAACTTACGTTTGTGCTTTTGTGGGTTGCTGCAGAGGCTAAAACAATGACCTGGGCCTAACCAGGCTCTTCCAATGATGCCTTGAGACCCAGCTGCTCTGAGGGTGTATGACATTGAGGGAGTTGCTTTTTTAATCCCTGAGCCTCAGATGCGTGTGTTTATATCAGACCAGTTACTGTCAGTTACCAGTTTGTGTGCTGGAATTATTTCAAATGGAAACTGTGCCATATGGAAAATCATTGCGAGTAAGAGAGTTTGAAGAGTTTCACTCACAACTGAAGTTGAACGTAAGTCATTGTTTCCCTGAAACTCCTCTCAATCTTTAACCTTAAAGAAATAATTGTTACCAATGTGAGGGTTTGGAAGATTGTTATGTTTCGGGATTGTGTCTTTAATTTAGGGTAAAAAAGAGGAACAAAGGGGTTCATTGACCGGTTCTGGATTCTGCCTGACAACAAGCTTGGATGACTTTGTTGTTAAAGGTTACAAGGGGGCTCAAGTTGTTTTGCTAGGGAAAAGATGCAAGATATTTACATCTGTAAACAATTTGCAGAGTGGTTATGTTGATGGTGGATAGACTGTTTGTTAGTCCCCCAAGTCCCAGGGGATATACTTGGAATGTCAGCTTTTGTAAATGGTTACATGTTAAACTCTCTATTTAATTCCATGACAGAATGGGATGTGGGAGGGGTGGGGTAGTTGCTGGTGTATAGCTAATTAGTCTTTCTACCTAGATGCAAGGCCCATGTGATTCATGGTGCCAAGGTGTTGCAGAAAAACAGGCAATATAGAATTAAATATTGAGGCCAATAAATTGTTAAAAATATCAGCAAAACGAAGAACGGAATTCCTGTTCTCAGATTAAGATACATTTTCTCCCTTTGTTTGACTGTCATCCTCTACTATAATTCATGTTGGACTATATTCTAAACCTGCTCGGATGATGAAAATTGACTTTTTGCCATTCTCCAAATTTCCTCGCCCCACCCATGGCAAGGTCTGCGGCAGGCAGGGCTGGAAAATCCCAGCCCAAAGTTTTGTAAGTTGTTATTGAATTTGTTTCCACCATTTCTTTCAGGTAGTTCATTACAGATTATAAAAATCCTTTGCATAATTTTTATTCTCCTTATGTTACCTCTGGTCCTTTTGTCAAACATTTCAAACTTGTGTCTTTTGGTTACGAACCCTTCTGCCTTTAGAAACAGTTTCTGCTTATTTATTCTATCACAACCATTCATGATTTTGAACAAATCCCATGTATAACCCCTTAACCTTTTCAGCTCGAAGGAACAATATCAGTTTCTCTGATTTCCATGTATCTGACCTCTTTCACCCCCAGGACCATTTTAGTAAATATCCTCGACACCCTTTCTAAGGCCTTCCCTGTTGATGGTTCCTTCCATCACTTTGCTGATGATGGAGAGCAGACTGATGGGGCGGGAATTGGCTGGGTTGCATTTGTCCTGTTTTTTGTGTACAGGACACACCTGGGCAATTTCCCACATTGCCAGGTAGATGACAGTGTTGTAGCTGTACTGGGTCAGCTTGGCTAGGGCAGTTCTGGAGCACAAGTCTTCAGGACTATTGCTGGAAGATAATCAGGACTCATAACCTTTGCAGTATCCAGTGCTTTCAGCCATTTCCTGATATCATGCAGGGTGAATCGTATTGGCTGAAGACTAACATCTGTGATGCTGGGGACCTCTGGAGGAGATCGAGATGGACCATCCACTCGGCATTTCTGGCTGAAGATTGTTGCGAATCCTCAGCCTTGTCTTTTGCATATGTGTGCTGGGCTCCTTCATTTGAGGATGGGGATATTTGTGGAACCTCTTCTCCAGTGAGTTATTTAATTGTCCACCACCATTCATGGCTGGATGTGGCAAGACTGCAGAATGTAGTTCTGATGTATTTGTTGTGGAATCGCCTAGCTCTGTCTATTACTTGCTGCTCATGATGTTTGGCACAAAAGTAGTCCTGTGTTGTACCTTCACCAGGATGACACCTCATATTTCATGTATGCCGGGATTCGACATCCGGAGGCAGAGGCGAGCGGTCACGCGTAGAGGAGATGTGGAGGGGGGGAACATAGTCGCGGCCTGTTCCCCCCCACGAAGAACATGCGCCTGGGTGCGCGAGCTTGGCCGACTGGGCCCCCACACGTTGGGAGAGAAAGAAGAGGAGCGACCGGGACTCCGAGGCGGAGCGGGGCCGGAGACCCGGGCGCTTGGAAACGAAGCGAGTGGCAGGAAAAGCATGAGGGGAGAGCCACCCCGCGGAGAAGGCGAGGAGGCCGCAAGGGACTGGAGCGGTAAGCTGCGGCCCGGGGGGGGGAGGAATGGTACATGGGAGGAGCCAGGGGCCGGAGACCAGGAAACGACCAGAGAGCCCCCCCCCCCGAACGGAGATAGCACTGCAGAGCGTGGGCTTGCGAGCCGGTCCGACCGATCGAGCCACCCCCCCCCCCCCCCCCCCCCGGCCACCCACCCCCGCACAGCAGAACGCAATTGTAATATCAGACCAAGCCCACACTACATGGACGTGAGGCTGGAAACGGGCAAGGCCCAATGCCCCACATGGAGGTTGGACTTTGCCCTACTAGCTGACAAGGCTTTCAACGAAAAGATATCGCGGGCCATAGCAGAGTACATGCAGAACAACCAGAACGGCGAGGTCTCACCCTCCACGTCACGCGTAGAGGAGCTGCGGAGGGGGGGAACATAGTCGCGGCCTGTTCCCCCCCCACGAAGAGTTACTGGACGCAAGCATATTAGAGAGAGGAAAATGTCGCAACATGTACGACCAACTGGTAGAAGGGGCCAACACCGTACTGGACGCAACAAGAAGCAAATGGGAGGAGGACCTGGATATCGAGACAGGGTGGGGACTCTGGAGCAAAGCACTGCATAGGGTCAACTCCACCTCCACCTTCGGAAGGCTCAGCCTGACGCAACTAAAAGTGGTACATAGAGCCCACTTAACAAGAACCCGGATGAGTAGGTTCTTCCCGGAGGTGGAGGATAGATGTGAACAGTGCCAAGGAGGCCCGGCCAACCACGCCCACATGATCTGATCCTGCCCCAGACTTGTGGAGTACTGAACTGCCTTCTTCGAGGCAATGTCCAAAGTGGTAGGGATGAGGGTGGAGCCATGCCCGAAAGTGGCGGTCTTCAGGGTTTCAGACCAGCCAGATCTGTTCCTGGGGAGGAGGGTGGACGCCCTTGCCTTTGCCTCCCTGATCGCCCGCCGTAGAATCCTGTTTGGCTGGCGGTCAGCAGCACCACCCAAAGCTGCAGACTGGCTGTCCGACCTCTCGGAATCTCTCCAAATGGAGAAAATCAAATTCGTCATCCGTGGGCCAGACGACGGCTTCCACAGAACGTGGGAACATTCACCCGATTGTTCCGGGACTTGTTTGTGGCCAACAAACAAGCAGAAGAATAGCCAAGTAGCCAGGAACCAGGGGAAAGTAGTCAAAGCCTGAGAGGGGGATATAGACCGGGGGGGGGGGGGGGGGGGGGGGAACTCAGTATATACAACTCAGTATAAGAGGAAGGAAAGGCGAATCACGAGGTGGGATGCGGAGGAGGAAAGGAAATGCGAACCGCGGGGGGGGGGGAGGGAAGAGACAGGGAACAATAGAGGCGAGCCAGGGAGCTAGCGGGGAGTGGCGGGGGGCAGGGAGGCATGGAAACGTTAACCAACCTGACATCCACAGGAACAGAGAAAAAGGAGAACACAGGCGGAGGACGGGAGCGCCGGTTGAAGCGGCAGCACGCACGAGAAGACAACGGCGGCGAAATCCAACCGGGAGAAGCGAGGGGCAACACTGCCACCAGACACACTCGAGGATTGCCCTCTGGATGTGCCTCGCCGGCACAAACGGATGCCTACTTACATGTATAGATATATCATATCCTGTGTACATAACGGCAAAATATACTCTGTGCAAAAATCAAATAAAAAACATTTATAAAAAAATTTTTTTTCCGGTATGCCTGACATGCCCTCCTGCACTCTTCATTGAACCAGGGTTGATCCCCTGGCTTGGTTATGATGATAGAGTGGGGGATATGTTGGGCCATGAAGTCGCAGATTGTGATACACGCTTCATGGATGCCCAGTCTGCTCGAAGTCTATCCCATTTAGCATGGTGATAACACAGTGGAGGGTATGCTCAATATGAAGATGGAACTTTGTCTGCACAAGGACTGTGCGGTGGTCACTTTTACCGATACTGTTATGGACAGGTGCATCTGCAGCAGGCAAGTTGGTGAGGATGAGGTTAAGTGTGTTTTTCCCTCTTGTTGCTTCCCTCACAACCTGCTGCAGTCGCAGTATAACAGCTATGTCCTTTAGGATGGTGTGTGGTGGTACTACTCTTGGTCATTGACATTGAAGTCCCCCACCCAGAGCGTATTCTGCATCCTTGCCACCCTCAGTGCTTCCTCCAAGTGGTGTTCAACATGGAGGAGTACTGATTCATCAGCGGATGGTGGCTGGTATGTAGTAATGAGCAGGAAGTTTCTTTGCCCATGTTTAGCCTGAAGCCATGAGACTTCATGGGTCCAGGGTTGATGTTGAGGACACCCAGGGCAACTTCCTCCCGACTGTATATCACTGTGCTGCCACCTCTGCTGGGCCTGTCCTCCCTGTGAGACAGGACATACCCAGGAATGGTGATAGTGGTGTCTGGGACATTGTCTGTCAGGTTTTATTCTGTGATTCTAACTATGTCAGGCTGTTGCTTAACTAGTCTGTGAGTCAGCTCACCCAACTTTGGCATTATTCCCTAGGTGTTCATAAGGAGGATTTTGTGGGATCAACAGGGCTGGGCTTTCCGTTTTTGTTTCCTGGTTCGATGCCGGGTGGTCCGTCTGGTTTCTGATGCACTATCAAATATGATGAGATGAGAGTCAAGAGTAATCGAGGCTTTATTAAGCAGAGATGTGTTGCCTCCTGCAGCTGCTGCTGAAATGGCTGCAGCTCAGTGAGCGCACACATTTATACTCCTCCTACTGGGCGGAGCCAGCAGGCAGGGATCTACCCCTGTACCTGTAGTACAGGGGCCTTACCGTATTACCTCTCATATACACATTATACAAACAGTGCTGACTAGCACAGTTTCATTCCTTTGTGTTTTCGTAGTTGAATACAACTGAGTGGCTTGCTCGGCATTGAACCACATTGCTGTGGCTCTGAAGTCACATATAGGCCAGACCAGGTAAGGATGGCAGATTTCCTTCCCTGAAAGATATTAGTGAACCGGATAGATTTTAATGACAATTTGATAATGGTTTCATGGTCATCGTGAGACTTTTAACTTCAAGATATCTAATTAAGTTTAAATTCCACAGCCTGCCTTGGTGGGATTCAACTCCAGGTCCCCAGATCAATTTGCTGGGTCTCTGGATTGCTAGTCCAGCGACTATGCCACCACCTCCCCTCGAGGTGGGTGTTTTGCATGATCAATTCTCTGATCTGAGTTCTCTGTCTATCAAACTCTGGAGTGGTAGGGAAGCCTCAGAATTTCTGGGCAAGTATGTCTTCTGGGTATGTCATAATTAACCTATTTTAAAAAATGTAATAGTAACATTTGGAACCTTTATGAAATACTTTGAAAGCAGGAAACGCTCCTTTTTCTAAAGTCCATCAGAATATAGTTTAAGTCTCTTGGAATTGAAATCTTTTAGAGTATTCCTCTCTTTAAGAACTGACTTAGGTCTTCTCAAAAGACAAATTATAACTAAGCTAAGCCTAAGTATTCAAAGGAAGTCAACTATGTTACATTAATTCAATACTTCAGCGCAGAAGTCTGCATTTTTGGCAGCAAATATAATGGCCGGGACTCTCCGAGCCCGTGCTAGGTCGGAGAATCGCCAGGGGGGTTGCGAGAATCCCGCCACGCTGCTCTGACGCCTGGCCGCTGATTCTCCGGCGACCGGAGAATCGGCGGCAATCGCGCAGGCGCGGTTGGGGGGCTTTGAAAGTGGCTCCCGTGGCAAATATCTGCGCTTGACGAGCCTAGTGCCCACCGAATCCCGCCGGCGTGGTTTACATATGGTCCCGCCCGGCGGGACCTCGGCTTTTTGGCTGCGGGGGCTACCCTGGTGGGGGGGCGGGGGGGGATCCGACTCCGGGAGGGGCCTCCACGGTGGCCTACCGATCAGGGGCTACCGATTGGTGGGCGCACTAATTCGGGGGGAGGGGGCCTATGTTCCTCCGCGCCGGCCCCCTGTAGGGGTCCGCCATGTTGCCTGAGGGCTGGCGCGGAGATGGCCGTGGCGCACATGTGCCAACCCGTGCCGGTCGTGGCACGCATGTGTGGATCTGCATCGGCTCTGTGGGGTGGGACCATGTGTAAACCACACCGGTGGGACTCGGCGGAACTTGGCGATTCTCCAACCTGGTGCGGGCTTGGGGAATCCCGGCCATTATATTTGCTAACAAAAATGCAGACAACTCAATATCCTCAATTTGTATTTTCTGCTCTCAATAGGTGATATTTCTGCTCTGAAGTATTGAATTCAGCGCCGGAGCAGCGCACAGCACCTCGGCGCCGTTCTAGCCCCTGAGGAAGGGAGAATGACTGGGCCTGGAGGCCCGTTGAAGCCGGCGTCGCTCACGCTGGTTTTGACGCCAGCATCAACACTGGCCGGGACTTCGGAGAATCCCGGCCAATGATCTTGGGAAGGACTTAAAAAGGTGATTTGTTGTCCCCCGTAGATTTATTTATATTAATAAAACTGTTTCACAGCTCGCTTTGAATATAGCTCTGTATTCAGCTGATGCTTAATTATTAGCCTCACAATTGGCATCTGTTTATTCGTCTTGTTGGCATCTGAAGGGAATTCTGCTTTCTGTGAACCAGTAGTTTAAAAAATCAGCTCACATTCAATGAGGTTAAAGAGTCAATTGATTTTATAATAATGATGCAACAAAGATACAGGTAATGTTATTGTGGCATCCGAATATTAATAAAAGTTGCGAGGCGGGGAACTCTCAAAATGGATGCGTTCATTCCAACGCTGACAGCAGAAAACTTGATGCTGTCTGCTCATTCTGATTGCAGCATTCAGCCAGCACTGGTCTGAGAGGTCCAAAACCTTGAGAAACTAACACGACTTCCAGCTATCTTCTGCTACCTAAATTAACCATGCACCCCTGAAAGAGGAGATTAATTTTGGCTTAAGCAAGTGCTGAAATTAATTGTAGAAATTACAAGGACCTGAAAAGGAATTGCACAGCATGGCAGAGGGTGGCTCCAAGGTTCTCTAATGTTGGACTGGAGGCGTTGGTGCAGAGGAGAACAGGAGAAGTGAGGTCCTCTATCCAGATAGGAGGCCCTCCAGTCAAACCCTGAGAAGATGAATGGAGCAGATAGCCATTTTGGTCAATTGTTGGGTGTGCAGCACTCATAACATGGAAGCAATCCCGAAAGAAGCTTAATGATCTCACACCAATAACCTTAGTGAATGCATCTTCAAATGTTACATTCCACCAACGGTTCTGTTAACCTTAAAAATCGTTCTTTGCCGCCCTCTTCACTCACCTGCGAACCATCTCCACCAATCACAACAGCTACCAGCTGCCCACCCACTTATTGCACCTTGCACACATGACTAGATATTCAACCATGGCAACACCTTGTTCATTGTACCACAGTTCCTTCTCTCTTTTGGGACAAGGTTACACCAATCCAAAGGCAACAGTGTCAATTGGTGGGGACAAGCATGGCTGCTCGGCCCCCTCTGAAGGAATTGACAGTCACTGCCATCAGTGGAGTGGTCATGAGTGAGGCTGTGCCAACAGCAGGGTTCAAAGGATTGAAGATAACAATATCCTCGACCTATTACTTCTTCAAACATCCCACTTTCCCCTCACTGCACAATTTCTTCTGGTTTCCAAGCTGCAAATTATGTTAGCATGCACCTTTTAATTTCCCCTCCTCCCACCACTCCCCTCATCACTGCAAAAGCCATGTGCCTTTCTCCTTTCAGTTACCCAGGAACTGCAACCTGGCCAGGCAGTGGTAGAATCCATAGAATCAATAAAGTGCAGAAGGAAGCTATTTCCAAGAGAACACTCCACCTAGGCCCACTCCCTTTCCCCATCCCTGTAACCCCATGCACTGATCAGGGCCAATCCAGCTAGCCTGCACATCTTTGGACACTAAGGGACAATTTAGCACAGCCAATCCACCTAGCCTGCACCTGTATAGGAGCAAAAAAAGACAACAGGGAGAAGAGACTGACGATAGTAAAATACCTTCACTGAAACTCGTGTTTGCAGCCAACAACTCAGATACTGGTGAATGTGAGTAGTTTAGAGGACAGTATAGATGTGAAATCTGCATGAGGTCAGTGTATGAATCACTGGTCATGAGTGGCCAGCAATGAGGTGGGGAGGATAATGGTTGTTTAGATGCTAACTTGCCGGAGACTGGGGTCCCACACGAGTTCTACTGCCAAGGACTCAGGTTAGCACTTAGATGGGTGGCTTAGAGAAAAAGGCTTGCCAATCCACTGTACCTTTGCTGTTGCCTGTCTGCCAGGCATGCCAAGACTGTGGAATTTAAAGTCAAGCTTTCTAGGATCAGAGCTGCTCAAGGTTTATCTCCAAGGTTATCCTCAGTGTCCCCACTGAACATCAGCAGCCCCCATTACTGCGGTAACACTGCGGAGAAGCACTAGCACACACAAATGCAAATGGAAACATGTACTAAGTTAGTGGGGGCTGCTGATGTTCAGTGGGGACACTGATGATAACCTTGGAGATAAACCTTGAGCAGCTCTGATCCTAGAAAGCTTGGAGTCTGCACGTCCTCCCTGTGCGTGCGTGGGTTTCCGCCGGGTGCTCCGGTTTCCTCCCACAGTCCAAAGATGTGCGGGTTAGGTGGATTGGCCATGCTAAATTGCCCGTAGTGTCCTAAAAAGTAAGGTTAAGGGGGAGTTGTTGGGTTACGGGTATAGGGTGGATACGTGAGTTTGAGTAGGGTGATCATTGCTCGGCACAACATCGAGGGCCGAAGGGCCTGTTCTGTGCTGTACTGTTCTAGCTGCTTCTAGTGCATAAGAGTATGGAATTTTGAATGGCTTGATACTGTGTTCCGGGTATGCTGAGGCGATGGCCAATTCGCTCCCAATAGCCCCCCCAAAAACTTTGGAAAATTCAATCATGGGGGTGAGCAATCCAAGAATATTTGCACCCATAGCTGATTCTGTAAGGAGCTGCTCCTCCAATTATACACTTTCTCTTACCTAAGCTTGCTGTATTCATCATCAAAAACTGGAGAGAAATAGCCTGTGATTGGAGGAGCAGTGAGCAATGGAACGTGAATGACAGCGGTGAGCAAGGCCTGAGGCTGGATTCTCCACTGCCAATGCCGGTAGCGGTGTTCCCGATGTGGCACAGAATCCAGAGTTTGGGGGGGGGGGGGGGGGGGAATGGGTTTGGCGCCCGATGCTCCACTCCCCAGCTAGCTCAGGATCGAGGTTCGCCACCACCATACTCTCCGGGCCTGTGTGATTCTCCTGTCCGCTGGTCTGGGAATAATGTGGGCAAGAAATGGTGCAGGTCCTGAGAAGCGTATACCTGACCTGGTGGATTTTGCGGTGGCCCAATGCTTTTAAACATCAGGTTTTGATTAACAGCTCCTGACAGGGGTCTATCTTCTGGGAAGTCTCTTTATTTAGGGGATTCAGGGTGGTGGGGAGGGGGTCGGGTCGGGTCACCCCCATATTGCTGGTGTGGAAGGCGGCCAGCGACCCAGAAAATCCCGGAGGAGGGGCTTCCAGTGGGGGAACCAGCCATGAGCCCTCGCTGTCAGGCCACCTGCTCAAAATGGTGGCCCATTCGCAAATTCCCGAAGGAATCCCTCGTTATCCTCACCATGCAAAAATCTGCATGGCTAAGGACTGGGAATCACTTCCTGATTTGTGCTCCCAGCATGAGCGCATAATCAGATGCAATTCACCTCCGGCGGGAGAACAGTCTCCCAAACGGAGAACCCTGCCCCTGAGGACCGGAATAGCACAGGTACGAGAGGCTGTCAAGCTGGGCAGGAAGCAAGATGACGGGTAAGCAAGACTGGGGGTTTAGGGGGGGGGGGGTGCTGGACGTGGTGAGGGGAGGGGGGGATGGAACGCTTCTGGGAGGGAGACAAAGCTTGGGGGATGCAAGGCCGGCAAGACAGACATGAAGGAGTTGCAAAGGGGAAAAGTGATGCCAAAGGGGAGAGAGGCTGCAAGGGGGAATTATAAACTAGTCAGCAAACCATTACTCAGTTAACTGGGAGCCAGGAAAATATAAAAGCAGCGAGATAATGAATTCCTTGCAAATTAATGTGGAGCCTCTAGCTTAAGACTGTATAAGTTCCACTACAATGAGGAAAATATAGTGAATGCTATTGTAATAAACACCGTGTTAATTAGATAATTTAATACTGAACAGTTTTGTGTTATCACATCTCAAAGCATTTAACATACTGTAAATTACATGAGGTGCAGTAACTGTGCTGAAGTCAAAACATTCGAACACGAGGCCTTCTGATCTGGAGTCAGACACGCTACCATTGCGCTGAGGTCTTAAACATTTTGCATATACTAAGAGCCAAAAGAGCCATGAATTTTGTGCACTTTTTACCGTGCTTTTTATGTCTGAACTTAGGATATCCCAAAGTGCTCTGCAGTCAATTAAAGTTTTGAAGTGTAGTTACTGTTATAATGAAGGAAATATAATGAAGTAAGTGATCAATTAATTTAGGAGAGTCAAGGACCAGGCAGCACAATCCAAAAATTAGGACGAGGGAGAAGTTTGGAACTCTCCTTCGCAAGCAGCAACTGATGCTTGATCAATGTCCATGTTAGATCAATCGCCTGGTTAAAATCCTCCAGATCTGTGCATTTACCATGGAAACGCTTGCTGTGAGCTGTCTGTGTGACTTTTTCTGTGTAGAAGAGGTGGGTCAGCTATTTTTTCCTTAAACCTTCTGTTGTTAACATATGATCTTAACTGCTGAGGTGTCTGGTATATTATTGCTTTCCTTCTGTATTATGGCTTTCAGTTTAATGGAGGGATGGTGATTATTGGAGATTTGATGATTCTTTGAATTCTGCTTCTGTATGAGTCCAAGTATCCAAATGAGCCAACATAGACACAGAAGGTCATGTGTGTGCAGATTAAAGGAGTTAGTGAGAATGAAAATGGAGACCATGAAAATCAAAAAGTAGACCTCACGAAAATCTCAAAGAGGATTCAAAACAAATTATTTTGGTCACTGGTTTGCTTGATCAAGTTGGTTTGAAATTTGTTTTATTCGTTCATGGGACATGGGCATCACAGGCTGTGCCAGCATTTATTGCCCATTCCTATTTGTCATTGAGGGGACAGTTAAGAGTCAACCACATTGCCGTGGGTCTGGAGTCACATGTAGGCCAGACCAGGTAAGGACGGCAGATTTCCTTCCCTTCAGGACATTAGTGAACAAGATGGGTTTTTCTGACAATCAACAATGGTTTCATGGTCATCATTAAACATTTTTAATTCCAAATTTTTATTGAATTTAAATTTTGCCAACTGCAATGGTGGAATTTGAGCCTGGGTCCCCAGAGCATTACTTTGAGTCTCTGGTTAACTGATGCTTGCTTTGTGGTACCTTTTATGCCAGCGTTGTGGCAGAATGTTGCGATGGTCAGTGACCCTGGCTGTCCTGCCCTTACTGAGAGCTGGCTGCCTTTGATTTGCTGGAAGTTCTCAGGTGCTGGATTTCTACCAAACTGGACTCTTAACTCAGTTGGGAGACCGACGTTGCCCAGGCAATTGCCTGATTGCCTTGCAATAGCATTGGGTCTCCAGTGGTGTGGAGAGTCGAGGCAGGGAGACAGTCAGTGGGGATGGCTGAGGTGAGACAGAGTGGGGTTGGGGGGGTGGAGGTGCTGGTGGGACTAAGGGAGAGAGAGAGCGATGGGGAGTGACGGAGTGGGGAGGGGGAGGGACGAGGGAGAGAACGACATTGAATTCTCTGGATGTTCTCTGGTCCTGCTGGCAGTGCACCCCCCCGCCCATGGGTTTCCCGATGGCATAGGGCAGCTTCAATGGAAAATTCCTTTGACAGCAGTGGGAGCAGAGAATCCTGCCAATGAGAAACACGCAGTTGGGAGGCCAGAGAATGCCTCCCAGAATGTGCTTCTAATAACCTACAAGCTAGACAGAAACATTTTGTTTACGTGCTTTAGTGATCATTCCAAATTACACGATTTGAATTCAGATCAGCAGAGATTGCTTAGGAACTTTTATAAATACTGAATTGATATCAGGGACAGGATTCTCCGTTGCCCAACACCGATATCATAATCGGTGATTGGGCAGAGAATCGACTCCGACGCTGCGAGCAAAAGATTTAATATTACCAACAGCCATTAGTGTCCGCAGGCTAAATGAGCACTCTGGAAAAAAAAGCAGCAAGGAATTTAGGCAGGAAGCAGACGTTTTTGTGATACCGGGCATGCCCTGTCTCTACTACGGAGGTCATCACCTTCAGAATAGAACAGCATATTTGGCAAATGGTAAACACAACAATGAATGTGGCAAGTGGAATCATTTTACTGCTTAAAATTACAGCTTCCTACCTTTGCCACCAGCCACATTACACCCGGTCAGTCCTCAAGGTTAGGAGTGTCAGCAAGGTGAATGAACTGGAGCTGAGCTAGAGCAACCAAACTTGGCCTCCAACAACACTGTATTGTGAGAGTGTCGACACCGTCACAGGGAAGGGTGAGATTTTCATCGCCTTGAACATGATTAGCAGCATTGCAAAACTAAAGGTAAAGATTGACCAATGTGCAAAATGTGACTTATTGCCCAGCCAAATGCAGTGACCCAATGCACTCTTCACCCTACGAGGACAGTGGAACAAGTGATAGCAGAAAGCAAAATGCTAAGGTTTCAACATCCTGGATCTGAATTGCGAGTTCTGACAAGATCCTGTTAAATGAAAAATCTTCTAAGCCTACCGCATTCATGTCTCTGATAGGCAGATATTGTTCTTCGTATGCCCTATGGGATCTCCACTGGCAGCAAGGTGTCGAGTGGTGTATGGAGTGACTCTTTCCAGGCCAATACTGTAAAATCATCATCAGTAGCGAGGCATCTGGATGGAAATTGTCCCATTGGGCAGACGCAGCATGGGTCCATAAAGGGCAAGTCGTGCCTAACTAATTTAGTGGAATTTTTTGAGGACATTACCAGTGCGGTAGATAACGGGGAGCCAATGGATGTGGTATATCTGGATTTCCAGAAAGCCTTTGACAAGGTGCCACACAAAAGGTTTCTGCATAAGATAAAGATGCATGGCATTAAGGTAAAGTAGTAGCATGGATAGAGGATTGGTTAATTAATAGAAAGCAAAGAGTGGGGATTAATGGGTGTTTCTCTGGTTGGCAATCAGTAGCTAGTGGTGTCCCTCAGGGATCAGTGTTGGGCCCACAATTGTTCACAATTTACATAGATGATTTGGAGTTGGGGACCAAGGGCAATGTGTCCAAGTTTGCAGATGACACTAAGATGAGTGGTAAAGCAAAAAGTGCAGAGGATACCGGAAGTCTGCAGAGGGATTTTGATAGGTTAAGTGAATGGGCTAGGGTCTGGCTGATGGAATACAATGTTGACAAATGTGAGGTTATCCATTTTGGTAGGAATAACAGCAAAAGGGATTATTATTTAAATGATAAACTATTAAAACATGCTGCTGTGCAGAGAGACCTGGGTGTGCTAGTGCATGAGTCGCAAACAGGTGATTAAGAAGGCAAATGGAATTTTGTCCTTCATTGCTAGAGGGATGGAGTTTAAGACTATGGAGGTTATGTTGCAATTGTATAAGGTATTAGTGAGGCCACACCTGGAGTACTGTGTTCAGTTTTGGTCTCCTTACCTGAGAAAGGACGTACTGGCGCTGGAGGGTGTGCAGAACAGATTCACTCGGTTAATCCCAGAGCTGAAGGGGTTGGAATACGAGGAGAGGTTCAGTAGACTGGGACTGTACTCATTGGAATTTAGAAGGATGAGGGGGGATCTTATAGAAACATATAAAATTATGAAGGGAATAGATAGGATAGATGCGAGCAGGTTGTTTCCACTGGCGGGTGAAAGCAGAATTAGGGGGCATAGCCTCAAAATAAGGGGAAGTAGATTTAGGACTGAGTTTAGGAGGAACTTCTTCACCCAAAGGGTTGTGAATCTATGGAATTCCTTGCCCAGTGAAGCAGTTGAGGCTCCTTCATTAAATGTTTTTAAGATAAAGATAGATAGTTTTTTGAACAATAAAGGGATTAAGGGTTATGGGGCGGAATTCTCCGCAGGGGCCGAATTATCGTGAACTCGGCCGCGGTTCACAACGGTCTCGAAGCCCGCTCCCCGCACCTAATTCACCCCCACCCGGGGGGCTAAGAGCGGGCCTCCGTCTTTCTTGGCAGCGACCTCGTCGCACCGAGAATGATGCGCGTCCGGCACATTTGTGAAGTCATCCACGCATGCGCGGGTTGCCAGTTCCAACCCGCGCATGCGCGGATGTCTTCATCGCGCAGGCGGCACAAACCCGGGCATGCCCGCCCCATAACCCTTAATGGTGGCCGTCCTTCTCCTCAGCCGCCCGGCAAGATGTGGCGGCTTGATCTTGCCGGGCGGTGGAGGGGAAAGAGTGCGTCCGTTTTGGACGCTGGCCCGATGATCGGTGGGCACCGATCGCGGGCCTGTCCCCTCCCGAGCACAGTCGTGGTGCTCCCGTCCCAATCGGGCCCCTGGATGCTCCAAACAGGCATCTGGTGCCCGTTTCACGAATGCAGCGACCAGGTGTGGTTGCTGCCGTGTTGAAACGGGCGTGAAGGGCCGGCTGCTCGGCCCATCGGGCTCGGAGAATCGCCGTTCGCCATGAAAAACGGCGAGCAGCGATTTTTCCAAGCGGGGGTGGGGGGGGGAGAATCGCGGGGGGCGCCAGGGGGGCGTAAAAAATGTCGGGGGACCCTCCCGCGATTCTCCCAGGCCGCGTGGGGTCGGAGAATTCCGCACCCCGTGTTTGGGCTGGAAAGTGTAGCTGAGTCCACAAAAGATCGTCCGTGATCTCATTGAATGGTGGAGCAGGCTCGAGGGGCCAGATGGCCTATTCCTGCTCCTAGTTCTTATGTTCTTATGTTCAATAACATTCTGGTTTGGGGTCGTACTAAGCAAGAACATGATGCACATCTTTGCCTTGTGCTCAACATAAACAGGGCTATACAGCTGAAGATAAGCCCTGTGAGATACAGGTTCAGGGTCAACCACGTTTCCGGCGTGGGTCACTTCCACAGTGTAAAGCCTGATCCAGACAAGATTATATGACAGATGGCCACCTCTGTGGACAGCACTTCCTTGGTATGGCAATTATCTTTCTAAATTCATCTCTTGTTACAATGAAGTAATTGAACCTCTGCATCAGCTCCTCCACTAGGACTTTGAATGATACAGGTAAGAGCATCACACTTCAACAAACTCAAACAGGGATATTCACGCACCCGTATACATATCAGCTGATACCTCCCAGCACAGACTGGATGCTGTCTGCATCCAGAAGGCAGACCAATAACCTTTGCATCAAGAACCTCCCTGACACGGACTCGTTATGCTCAGATCGAACTCAACTTCGCAATGCGTCTGCAATGCATGATGCTAAAGCTGCAATCAATGTTACAATCTCAGTACCATCTACAAATGTGGTAGAGAGCTATACTTGGTTGATGCCCTTGCCGGGGCTTTTCTAACCAGAACAGACGAGACAGATTGTGCCGAAGACATAGATATCATGACAATAGAGCTGATGTTCTCTCGTAGAGTCCAAGAACTCAAAGGTGCATTTTAGGGCTATCCCATTGAGACAACTGCACAATGTCATCATGAGAGGTTGGCCTCAAGAGAGTTTCTCCATGAACTTTGCACATTGTTTGTCATCAGAGATGAAGTAACCATACGGAATGGACTGATACTGGGTGGCCTGCAATTTTCCATCCTTCCTTCTCTTCAGGGGTACAACACCCATCAACTTCATCAGGGGTAACCTGGGTTGGAATCATCTCTGTACTGGCCCTCCAAATATGCCATCATGGAGAGGAATGTCTTCAGATGTGCATTCAAGCTGCATCAAAAAAAAAAGAACCTCTGTATTTACATGAGATCCCGGACCTCCCATAGTCATTTACAGCAGCTGACACCTTCGAATGGAATGGCAAACAACATTTGGTCCCAGTCAACTCCTATTCTGGGTGGTTTGAACTTTAAAAAAAATTAAATTTAGAGTACCCAATTATTATTTTGTTTCCAATTAAGGGGCAATTTAGTGTGGCCAATCCACCTACCTGCACATCTTTGGGTTGTTGGAGAGAAACCCACGCAAACACGGGGAGAATGTGCAAACCCCACGCACTCCACGCCTTAGGCAGAAGTGCTCACCACTGCACCACCGTGCTGCCCGGGTGGTTTGAGCTTGACTACCTGCCCAACATGACGAGTCACACAGCTCAAGAGACATTTTGCCGCACATGGCATCCCACTTGCCAATTTGTCTCCACTGAGTTGAGAAACTTTGCGCACACATGGGACTTTGAGAATATCATGAGCACCCCTCTGCAGCGATAGTCCAACGGCCTGGTGGAATGGGGTGGTATCTCAACTAAGCATGTTCTGTTAGAGAAGCGTGCCCGGAATCAGCATCACACTTTTCAAGGCACACCAGGACTTCACTTCCTACTGCCGAATGAGTGGCACCATAATGAAATACTGATTGAAAAGCCAAACACACTGAGCTGGATTCTCCGTTTGGGAGACTATGTGCTGACGCCGGCGTGGGAACAGTGGCATTTTACGCCCATAAATCCGGCATAAAACGGTCACCGATCCTACATGTAGCTGGGGCTAGCACTCCGGCAGTTTAGAGCACCCGGCTCTAGCTACCAATATGGCCCGGAGAATTGCTGGGTCCATGGCCGCGCATGCGCATGGCGGCGGCCTGCAGCTGCCGCACTGTGCAACATGGCGCCAGCCGCTCGCAGACCCGGCCTGCGAAATAGTGCGCACCCTTTGGCCAGCTCGCGTGCCCCATCACCTAAGTGCCCCTGCCCCATATAAAGTCCCCCCTGCCCGCGGATTAGCCCTCCTCCTTCGACTGTGGCGGCGCTGGACTGAGTCCGCAGTCGCCATGCTGTGTTCCCCACAGATGAGACCATGAGAGACCCACGCCATCGGGAACTCGGCCGATCAGGAGCGGAGCACGGGTGGCGGGCCTCAGGCAATGTCCTGAGGCGGTCGATATGCCGCTTTGGAGGGGGCGGAGCATCACAAAGGCGGTGCCGCCCCCAATTTGGTCGAGAACTTTGATTCGCCGGCCAATAGCCGTACGCGATCTCAGCGTCGGCGACCGGAGAATCCAGCCCAATATCTTTAGATTGCACTGTACACCCTCCCATTGATTCTTTCTGCCTCCCCCACCATTTTTTCATGATAAACCCAACTGTTAGCAATCTCAAAGTTTTATTTCATCCTGAATTTAACTTCCAAAGACATATTCTTTTCATCTCAAAGACTGTCCACTTCCCCTCCTTATCATCATCCACTTCAACCCTTAGCTCAGCTTAGCCCATCTGCCATTGGAACCCACTTCTATGCATTTGTCACCTCCAGATTTGACTTTTTAAATCCTTCCCTGGTTGGGTTTTTGCCCTCCACCCAGTGTATACTTCACTCAGCTAAAATTCCGCTGTCCTTATTTTGTGCTACATTGTGCACATCTATCACCATTATTCTTGCACAGTTCCCAGCCTATCTCAGAGTTGTGGATGGTGGTGGACAACAAAACAACACACTCCACCAATAACCCCATCCTCAATGATGGAAGAGCTCAGCACATCAATACAAAAAACAAGGCTGAATCATTCATAACAACCTTCAGCCAGAAGGGGCAAGTGGAAGATCCACTTTGGCCTCCTCGGAGATCTCCAGCATCACAGATGTCAGTCTTCAGTCAATTTGATTCACTCCACATAATATCAAGAAATAGTTGAAGGCACTGGATGCAACAAAGGCTACGGCCCTGTCGATATTCCAGCATAGTACTGAAGACTTGTGCTCCAGAACTTGACGCACCTCGACCAAGCCATTCTAGTACAGCTACAACACTACCATTTACCTGGCCTCCATACAAAATAACAGGACAAATCCAACCCAGACAATCAATGCCCTTTCGCCTACTCTCGATTATCAGAAAAGTGATGGTAGGAGTCAGCAACAGTGCTATCAAGCGGCAATTACTCAGCAATAACCTGCTCAAGGATGCTCAGTTTGGGTTCCGCCAGGGTCACTCGGCGCCTGACCTCGTTACAGCCTTAGTTCAAACATGGACAGAAAAGCTGAATTCCTGAGGTCAGGTGACTGACCTTAACATAGAGGAAACATTTTACCAAATGGGGCATCAAGGGCCCCGAGCAAAACTGGAGTCAATGGGAATTGGGGGGGGGGGGGGGGGGGGGGGGGGGATGGGGGGGATCCCCAAAAGTTCGATTCAAACCTGACACAAAAGAAGATGGTGGTGGTGGTGATGATTGGAGGTCAATCATCTCAGTTCCCAGATATCACTGCAGATGTTCCTCAGGATAGAGACCTAGGCCAAACCAGCTGCTTCATCAGACGTTCCTTAACCTGTTGTAAGGTCATTGGTGCAGAGGTTCACTGCACAATGTTCAGCATTATTTGTGACTCCTCAGATCCAGGGAGAATATGCAAACTCAGACAGTGACCTGGGGCCGGGATTGAACCCGGGTCCTCTGCGTCGTGTGGCAGCAGTGCTAACCACTGCGCTAACGTGCCGCCCTGTCACACACCATCCTGACTTGGAACTGTATCGCTGATCCTTCACTGTTGCTAGGTCAAAATCCTGAAATTCCCTCCCTGACAGCACCGTGGGTGTACCTACACCACAGGGATGGCAGAGGATCAAGAGACAGCTCACCACCATCTTCTGAAGGGCAATTATGGATGGGCAATAACTGCTGGTCTGGCCAGCGCTGCTCACATCCTGTAAATGAATTTTAAAGACAATTTCCAACTGTGAGTTTTAATTCTTTAACGGCCTTAAACCTCATTCACAAGAATATCCTCAATGAATCCATCCATATTTTTGTCCCTCTCTTCTCCATAAAGAGTTAACTCTTTGATCAAGCTCTTGATCACCCCTCCTAAGATCTCCTTCTTTCGCTCAATGTCTGTTTTATCCAATCACCTGAAGTGTCTTGCGCAATTTTCATTCTGTATGGGGGATTTAATGTGCAGAGCAGTGACGATGTTAAGGAATTAGAAGCATATTCTTAGTATTTTCAACACCAGTGCTGAAGTAAATCAGACAGAAATACATTCATGACAATAAATTATAGTGTGGGAGTAATATTTCTTTTATTAACTTACGCCATGGAAAACAAAATTCTTGCTGGATTTGTCTGTTTGTTAGTACGAAAAGGGTCTTTGTGTGAGACAACTAAAGAAATTCACAATTTTGCATACAGAATCAGCGTTACACACTCTCAATTCAGGTCAATAGCGTGGCTGGGTTCCAAGAAAAGCCCCTCTCTTTCCTGATAATGTGGCTTCACACAGCCGCTAGCTTAAACACCTCCTGGTGTGGCACCAGTTTGACATTTCCATTTCCCACAACAGTGACTTCTGTCAGCAAGGGCTTCGATTTATTAACAGTTTAGGCTGAATTCTGACATTATGACATGGATGTATGCCCACACACAAGTGGGTTGAAATTTCCCAAACCCAGTTCATTTAAAATGCTTCCATACTTCAGGGAGAGTGAGAGAGAAAGAGTATCATAGAATCATGTAGTTCAGAGAAAGGCCATTCATCCCACTCTGTCTGTGCTAGCTCTTTAAAACAGCTATCCAATTAATCCTACTGCCCGGCTCTTTCCCATGTATTCTGACAACTTTAACCTTTTCAATACATATTCAGATAGAGAGATAGAAAGAGCGAACTCTCATCCCATCGGACTAGGTTTAATTTAAGTCCAGGCCCCAAGGGTATGCTAGTTTACTTCATCATCTGCTCTCTCCATAATTTTGATATTCAAACTCCCCTGTTCCATTGCTGCTCTCTGTAAATTATTTGTAGATTAAACCAGGAGGCTAACAGAAATATAAACTGTGCATCTATGTTTTCTTTAATCTATGGTAAGATTTTCATTTCATTCAGAAAATAAACTTGCAGTCAATTTAAATGTTCCTTCAGTAAGGATGTTCGTGCTGTTCTCTCTCGGCATATACATCCTAACCGGAAAGCTTTCTCTCAGACGGGAGTGCTCCATTGGAGAGTTAAGATGGTAAATTTTCAACTCACAAATTGGGCTCGAAATTGCTGCTGTAGATTGGCCAACAACTGAGGTCTGCCATTGACTTCAATGGGAATCCAAGGTTACATACTGGTTACGCAGTCAACTCTGCCAATTTACTGCCCAGGCAGTAACAAAGTTTTGAATTTTAAAATGCTAAATTATATTTTTAATCACCTTATAGTCTACTTTGAAACTTAATGAACTGTCACAAATGTAGCCATTGTCACTTGCATTTTTAAAACACAATGGTATAGCACCTTATAAAGAGCGGAAGTATAAAAAGATAGCTTAATTGTGGCAGAGTATTTGGGGCAGGCAATGAGCCCTGCCACTGAATGGAACAATGTGCTATGATTTCTCATGGTACCTCACATGGTCAATTCTCCATTCAGTTAAATCCTCAAGAAGAGGGTTGTGGGAGTTTTTGCCTCACCCAAGTGAATGGAAAGGGAAATGGAGGATGAATCACTCTAGGTTGTTCTTGTACACCTCTCTTCAAATAGTTGCTAAATAACACCAACAGGAAACATAAGGAAGAAAATCAACCTTCCCAAACAGGAAACGGTGCAAGGTATGGAGAAGTTAAAAGTGTATGGGTGGTGAAAAATTACAATAAAATATGTTCTGTAGGAGGATCCAAGCACATTTCTGTTTCAAACATATGAAACATTGAAAAACTACCTTAAAGAACTAAAAATACATCTTGCACTTCCTGTACCAATTGCTTAAAAATTAAGCTATGATTTTTTTTTTGGAAGCATGCTGTGCTGAACTGATATGTAATGAGGCTACAATGTGTGATTGAGTACATTTTTATACCAGAAAAGAGGACAAAGGTCTGATTAAAGCACAAGGCAAATGCTGAATGTTTAAATCAATGTGAAGTTTCCTATTCCAGAGTGGAACCTACCCAATAATTCATTAATAGATGGTTCAGTATAAAGCAAATTTTTAATTGTTGGGTAACATATCTGTTCCACTTTATTTCTGTCACTAATTATTAGCTTGGCCTAGTTGGCTGAGCTATCCCCGCTGAAGTAAAGTATGTTTAGGGTCTACTCCACTTTCCTAGTTCAATGGTGGTGGAACTGGAGGTGGGGAAGGCTGGAAAATAGCGGGGGGTGAGCGATGTTAAAAGAGCTCCCTGACGCATTGCCACCACTGAAGAGGTTTCCCAGGGGAGCTTGAAGAAGCGGATTGCCTGCAAGCTGAACGGAGGCAGGTAACACAAACATTTAAAATCCTAATTAGGGGCGATTTTTGCAGCATTTTACTGACATTTTTACAGCATTAGAGGTGTTCCTCACCCCTCCGCTCCACCCACCAATGTGGCTAGGCCACCAGCTCCATGGAGGCAGCCTCCCTGAACCAGTCCAGGGGGCTATCAGACACACACCCCCTAAAGGAGGGGCTGCAGGCAAGAAAGAAGCCCCCTGCAACCCCAACAATGTTGCTGCAGTGGTTCCCCTCCAATGAGAGGGGTCTGCTAAAATATTTAATATTTCTATGGGCGCGATTTAATGAAAAAAAAAAGAATCCCGTTTCGGGTGCGAATAGCGGGGTGTTCCTCAGAGCTTGCAGTGCTGAAAACAACTCGGCTATCAAATGGGACTTTGGTGTTTTTCTAGGGGTCCCTTCACTGAGGCCACTCTTACCTCACTTCCTGCCATTTTAAAATGCCGCCCGACCCAATCTCTCAATGCCCCCCTCCCACCCCCACCATGGCCTTCGGACCCCCCAACAGCCCAACTTACTGATTAGGCTTTTGTAGGCCCCACTCACCCCACCTCATAAAGGCAGGGCACTCCCGGCGTCAATTCTCGGCACAGACAACCTGCCATCTGGGCACCCTGATACTGTCAGCCTGAACCCTGGCAGTGCCACCTTGGCACCAACACTGGCAAGATGGCTGGGTGGCAGTGCCATGGTGTCAGACTGGTAGCACCAAGTTGCGTGGGTGACATTGGGAGTGCCAGGGTTCCACCCTACCCAAAGCCCGACCACCCGGGGCCTACGATCGCCTGGTCCAGGTTTGTGGTCACCAGTGCTAAACAGCACCACTGCGAGGTCTCCCAGGTGTGGGAGTTCAATCCCAGGCCTTGGGATACTCTGGTGCAGACTTTTGCGGCACGGTAGTACAGTGGTTAGCACTGTTGCTTCACAGCGCCAAGGATTTGGTGCCCCGGCTTGGGAGTCTGGGCGGAGTCTGAACGTTCGCCCCATGGCTACGTGGTTTTCCTCCGGGTGCTCTGGCTTCCTTCCATAAGTCTCGAAAGACGTGCTGTTAGGTAAATTGGACATTCTGAATTCTCCCTCTGTTTACCTGAACAGGTGCCTGAGTGTGCCGACGAGGGGCTTTTCACAGTAAATTCACTGTAATGTTAATGCAAGCCTACTTGTGACACTAATAAAGATTATTATTATTATTATTTAAGTGACGCTAACTGCTCACTTAAATATGTAAATCTGGGTCCCACCCAGTGATGGTGAGATCCAGATCTCGACATTTCACAAGACCTCGTGAGATCTTGCGAGGCGTCCTGAGCGTCGTAAATCTCACCAGTCACCTCTCGTGTGCTTTCATGGCCTTGTTACATCAGCATGATGATCCCGCACACAGTCTCCAAGTGTGTCTCCATTTTGAGGCACATGCATTCTCAAACCTGCCTCAGCAGCACCCACCACTCCCAATGGTTCTTGCAAAATTCCAGTCTCGAGCTAACAGCACCTGATTGGGCGAGTAGTCTCGCAAGCCTGTCCAGCATCCAGAGGATGGCAACTGCAAAGGCGACCAGTTAGGAGGCTGCCTCCAAGAAAATGCTCTGCCAATCTGACTCTCTGCGAGTGGGTGTTTAGCCTTTGATCCTGAGGCCTATAGGAAAATCTTGCCCCAGGACTTTGGAAGCTGTTACAGGATGTCACTCCATTGCAGCATCCCCTAAGTACTGTACTATCGTAGGTGCGATTATCTGAGCAAAGATCCATACCAAACTAATTCAGGTCAGGTAATTGTTAAGATTCTATTAAAAACACTGCACAGTATGTTCCGTAGCTGGTCGTTTGTCTCCCTGCTTTGTATAGAATTCTGCTTTGTGCAAATTAGCTGTCTTGATTTTTAAGCTGACAGTAACCTCTATCATTCATTGTGTAAATTGTTTCAAACAGTTTTGATAAAGCATAATATGTATGGTAGCTGGCCCATTTAAGGGGCGATCTTCTGAAGGGTTGTGCAACCCACTCATCCAATCTGCAGTTAGAGCACGGGAACTGCTGAGCAGTGTGCGGGCTCTTGTTTAGTTCAATCCAGGAGACGGCAGTATCGTGGCTGTCCTACTCTGTACATAGCATGTTGTGTAAATAAACATTCATTTTTTGTACCAAACTGGTGGAGCCAAGTTACTATATTATGATTGGAAATTTGGCTTTTCTATTAGAAGCTAAGAATGTTGGAATGCCAGATTCTGCTGTTTTTATTTAGGTTTCATTGCAGAATTCACAAATGTTTTCAGGAGACTACCAGCTTATTTAATTCTCTTTTTTGTCTGATTTTGCAATCTCAGTGCAAATTCCCCAGCACCCCTGGGAGAGGCGGAAATAACATACTGGTAGCGAGGTGACCTCACCTCACGAAGAAAAGTGGTTGGTTCATTTGAACATGCTCCCTGCTGAGTTTGCAGGAGCACAGAGAGGAAAATGATTGGATGGCAGGAATCCCGGGGGAATCATGGAGGCAGGAGGAAATTTGGAGAGATGTGTGCACTCTGACAGTAGTAAGAAGTCTTACAACACCAGGTTAAAGTCCAACATGTTTGTTTCAAACACTAGCTTTCGGAGCACTGCTCCTTCCTCAGGCGAATGAAGAGGTATGATGTTGGACTTTAACCTGGTGTTGTAAGACTTCTTACTGTGCTTACCCCAGTCCAATGCCGGCATCTCCACATCACTCTGATGGTGATGACCTTGGAACTTTCCTGGACAGGCTGCAATGAAGGAGGGCAGCCACTATTTGGACTAATGTGCCGAGGATTCGGCACAAGGTGACTCACTGGGTGCAATTCTCCCAGAGGATTTCGAAGTGTGGTCTCTGGTGGGAAAGGAGGTGCGATTCCCGTCTGGTGGTTTGACAGATTGCAATACACCCACACTTTTTTGGAGGTTTTGGTGAACTTTGCCCTGAACGAGGTGTGCGGGACCTGAAAAAGCCAGCAGGTTGGACTCCTAAATGCCGTCTCAATCTCACACTAATGCTCTGGCCCTGCCCACACACCCTCCATTCTCACCGGCAAATACCACCCCCATTCCCGCCGGCAAATTGCCAGAATAAGACACCCCTCCCTCCAATTGCCGGCATCAGGTTTCTGTCCCACCCCCATCCCACCCCCATCCTACCCCACCCCCACCCCACCACAAACCAGAGGCAGACTTACAATGGAAAACACCGTGTCAGGGCAGAGGGTCCCGACCAATGGGGATGGGGTGGGGCCTCCTGGCCGGCATCTATGGGCTCAGATATCAAAAGGTAATGCAGAACAAAATCAGAGTCTGGTTGAGTCCCCTCAGAGTGGGATAACATTTTGTGAACATTGAGGTGACTAGGAGGAAAAGAGGCAGCAGTCAAGATGAAGATCTCATGTGTTTATTTAACTAGCATTTTTGCGAATTGTCTAAAAAGGTCATGAGGGAGGGAGATGTTGAGTCAGCCAGCTGGTCGGGGCTCGGAAGCAAGTCATAGTTGAGTAGAGCAGGAGCAACTCGACCACCAGGCTGGGGCTGATGAGGGCTGGGCTGGCCACAGCCAGGGATCTGAGACAGCAGGAAGATGAGATCGTCGAGGTGAGGTGCAAGTCACCGCCGGAACCAAGCGAATTGGCGAAGAAAGAACAGGAGGATGGTGGTGAGTGAGCCAGCCAGCCAGTCGGGTTTCAGGGTAGCTGTCGTCGAGCATCGAGGGAGCAGGGGTTGCTTGCTCCTTAGGGCTGAGGAGGGCAAAAAGAGCCTGCTCTTTCCAAAACTCTACATTCATTATAATCAATAAAGATCAGTGATGCGCGATCAATGAACACAGAAATGAAGGAGTAGTCCGACTCGAAGGCTTTAATCTACAAGAAGTGTGCCCAGCAGCAGAAGTACAGAAATGACCTGGCTGCTGGGAAACACGGGTTCTTACACTCCGCCTCGTAGGCGGAGCTACCTTCCTCCCGACCAATGAGAAGACAACACTTGGGCCAATGGGCAGTGAGCCTTCTACACCAATAGCAGCTCACACTCCCAGTACCGTAATACCCCTAGTCAGACTACCACAATCAGTTAACATGAAGCGACACTCCCAATCTGTCAGTCAAAACTGCGTAAAATTAAACGAGAGGCAAGATGATCGAAGCGATGCAAAAAGACAGTTTGGTATTTCACTTTAAAAAGTGCATCTTGACAAGATTTTATCTATGATGATGCAATTGATGATTTTGTGAAGAAAAAGCATAAAAGGTGATTAAGAAGGCGAATGAAGTTTTGTCCTTCATTGCTAGAGGGATGGAGTTTAAGACTAGGGAGGTTATGCTGCAACTGTATCAGGTGTTAGTGAGGCCACACCTGGTGTACTGTGTTCAGTTTTGGTCCCCTTATCTGAGAAAGGACGTACTGGCGCTGGATGGTGTGCAGAGGAGATTCACTAGGTTAATCCCAGAGTTGAGGGGCATGGATTATGAGGAGAGGTTGAGTAGACTGAGACTGTACTCATTGGAATTTAGAAGGATGCGGGGGGGGGGGGGGGGGGGGGGGATCTTATAGAAACATATAAAATTATGAAGGGAATAGATAGGATGGATGCGAGGAGGTTGTTTCCACTGGCGGGTGAAAACAGAACTAGTGGGGGGCGAGGGGGGGGGGGGGGCACAGCCTTAAAATGAGGGGAAGTAGATTTAGGACTGAGCTCAGGAGGAACTTCTTCACCGAAAGGTTTGTGAATCTATGGAATTCCTTGCCCAGTCAAGCAGTTGAGGCTCCTTTGTTGAATGTTTCCAAGATTGAATTGGATTGGATTGGATTTGTTTATTGTCATGTGTACCGAGGTACAGTGAAAAGTATTTTTCTGCAGGCAGCTCAACAGATCATTCAGTACATTGAAGAAAAGGGAATTAAACAAAATTCAAGAAAATACATGAGAATACATAATAGGGCAACACAAGATATACAATGTAACTACATAAGCATTGGCATTGGTTGAAGCATACAGGGTGTAGTGTTAATGAGGTCAGTCAATAAGAGGGTCATTTAGGAGTCTGGTGATAGTGGGGAAGAAGCTGTTTTTGAGTCTGTTCGTTCGTGTTCTCAGACTTCTGAATCTCCTGCCCGATAGAAGAAGTTGGAAAAGTGAGTAAGCCGGTGTGGGAGGGATCTTTGATTATGCTGCCCGCTTTCCCCCGGCAGTGGGAGGTGTAGATGGAATCAATGGATGGGAGGCAGGTTCGTGTGATGGACTGGGCGGTATTCACGACTCTCTGAAGTTCCTTGCGGTCCTGGGCCGAGCAGTTGCCATGCCAGGCTGTGATGCAGCCCGATAGGATGGTTTCTATAGTGCATCTGTAAAAGTTGGTAAGGGTTAATGTGGACATGCCGAATTTCCTTAGTTTCCTGAGGAAGTATAGGCGCTGTTGTGCTTTCTTGGTGATAACGTCGACGTGAGTGGACCAGGATAGATTTTTGGTGATGTGCACCCCTAGGAATTTGAAACTGCTAACCATCTCCACCTCGGCCCCGTTGATGCTGACAGGGGTGTGTACAGTACTTTGCTTCCTGAAGTCGATGACCAGCTCTTTAGTTTTGCTGGCATTGAGGGAGAGATTGTTGTCGTTACACCATTCCACTAGGTTCTCTATCTCCCTCCTGTACTCTGACTCGTTGTTATTCGAGATCCGGCCCACTATCAGGAGAGAGAAACATAGGCTGCTAATTCGCTATCACTCATTTATACATCACACAAGGTCAAAATCTACTCCTTATTCAGAATCTAGCGATCGTAAGCAGGATTCCCTGTTTGGGCAACTATGTTCACTCACCAGAAGTGAATCATTCTTGATATGCACTGACACTAGGAGTGGTACCCAGAAGCTATTCACTCTCCCTTGCCATTCTAATTTATGCATGTTGGGTGGCTCCTGGGATTCCATTCGGAATCCCGTGATCAGGCCACCTTTTTGAGCAGACGGCCTGATATCGAGCAGCGGTTGGCCACACCTCCCCCTCACAAAGCAAATCTTCCCCCCCCCCCCCCCAATGGCTGACAATTATTGACATGCGCCACCACCCGCACCCCTCCCCTGACCATGGGAATTGCTGGGTCACCCCCCCCCCCCACAACAGGGCACGTACCTGATCCCCTGTCAGACACCCCATAAGAGACTATCCCCCTCCATATCAGTTACCCCTCCCCCCATCAGTCACCCCTGGAACCTAAAGAGCAGTCCAGGCAGAAACAGTGAAAGATCATTGCTTCTTCACTTACCTGTCTCTTATACCTGCTGCCTCAGACATAGATGTAGAAATCAGCATCTGTTGCTTCATAGAAAGCCAAATCCCCTCAGGTTCTTTAATCTGCGAGGCGTCTATTCACTTTCAAAGCTTTTAGTTGGTTGTAATTAACAGGGTAATAACTTACAGATAACCAAATGTCTGGATTGTTTATTTTCATTTCCCTTCACTTCCCGCTTGAATACATCTCAAGTACCGTGCTTCGAACCTAACCGCAATGTTTATAAACATCTAGCTATGACAAACGGCTCCTGACCTGATCAAAAGCAGTTACGTGCTTTCTGCTGGAAGAAAAAAGAAAGTGAAAGCACTTGACGCCTAGATTTCAAAGCCCACCTGTCCTCCGATGGACTTTGGGGACATCTAGGTCAAATATTTACCCCTTTGGGTCACCACGAGATCTACCGGTGTCAGGGCCACACTGGAAAATCCTTGTACCAATCCAGGCCGGTCTGAATCATGACCAAGAGGGCCGGAGCATCATGGCAGCATGGAGATTTTGGTGTCCAGCCCATTAATAGGATGCATGGATCCCGTCCATAATAGGATCCCGTCGGCGCACGGTGCAAACCTCAATGCCGCCACCAGCGAGGGTCTAGAACATCGGATGGTGGGGAATCCCGGCCTGGATGAATCACTGGATAAAAATTGAAGAGTTTCAAGATATAAAATAAATGGAGGATGAAGTGAATCAGCACTAACGAGGAGAGAAAATGAAAATCACTGGAACTTCAAATCGATTAATAGATTGTTTATTTTTACAGCTCTGCAAGGATTCATTAAATTCATTAAATCGGTAACCGCTGTTTCTCTAACTGCAATAAGTTTCATGAGTCTCCCTCTTTGTTCTTGAGTGCTTAATAGAAAGTGAAGGGGCAGCTGTTTTTCCCTCAAGAACAAAGAGGGATGTGTATATATGAGATAATGGTATAGGCGTGCAGAATAGAACATTTTTACTTGATGATCGGAAAACTTTAACTTTTACATACTTACTGTTTAATGGTTTTAAAGGCTGCAGATGGGGAGAGCAGCTAAAGGAGTCCAACGGCAGGGAAGACCACAGACCTGAGCCCTCCCAGCCCAGCACAAGCCCCCCCTCACCCCCGACTCCCACCTCCCAGGAAGGACTCTTCTCGGCACCCTGGTGGCTATTGTTGCAAGGGTACTCACCACCTTGTCACCCCACAGACTGCAAAGTGGCAGTGGCTGAAGGGAGGGGATAAGGGACGAGTTGAAGAGTGGGACGGCATGAGGGCGATACTTAGGGGGAGGTTAAGGGGGGGTCTGGTGGGGAAAGGTGGGAGAATGAGGGGGTACTGAAGGGTGGGTCAGGGGGGTGAGGCAGTGGACTGGGAGGGCTGAAGGGAGATCCATGGGGGGTGAGATAGGGGAATGGGGGGGGGGGCTGAAGGGAGGTCTGTGGGGGGTGAGGTGGTGGAATGAGAGGGGTTTGTAGGGAGAGTCTGGGGGGTGAGGTGGGGGATTGGGGACACATTAAATGGGGGAGCCTGGTGTGGGCTGAAGAGGGGTTCTGAATAAGGGGCCTTGCCGGCGCTTAGTGTGGGATGGTACCCTGCCTGCGATCCGGGGTGGAGAAAGGGGGTGCTACAGCAATTAGTTGAGATGGGAGTGCCCTTTAAAAACTGTGCGCAGCAGACTGAGGAGCTGAAGCGCAAGTGGGAAGAGGAGTTGGGAGGTGAGATAGAGGATGGTCTATGGGCAGACGCATTGAGTAGAGTCAATGCATCCACAACATGTGCCAGGCTCAGCCTGATACAATTCAAGGTCGTTCACCGGGCTCACATGTCAGTGGCCCGGATGAGAAGGTTCTTTGGGGTAGAAGATAGGTGCGAAAGGTGTGCGGGAGAGCAAGTGAACCATGTCCACGTGTTCTGGACATTCCCAAGGCTTAGGGGATTCTGGCAGAGGTTTGCGGATGCCATGTACAAAGTGTTAAAAACAAAGGTGGCACCGAGTCCAGAGGTGGCGATTTTCGGGGTGTCGGAAGACCCGGGAATCCAGGAGGAGAAAGAGGCAGACGTTCTGGCCTTTGCTTCCCTGGTAGCCCGGAGACGGATATTATTAGCTTGGAGGGACTCAAAACCCCCGTACCAGCCTCCCCGGACAGGCGCCGGAATGTGGCGACTAGGGGCTTTTCACAGTAACTTCGTTGAAGCCTACTCGTGACAATAAGCCATTTTCGTTTTTCATTTCAGTCACAGACCTAGTTATCTGGCACGACTTGCTTTCTCTGTTTGGAGAAAATCAAGTTCGCCTTGAGAGGGCCAATGTTAGGGTTCGCCCGGAGGTGGCAGCCGTTCATCGACATCTTTGCAGAAAATTAACCATCAGCAGAAGGGGTTGGGGGGGGGGGGGGGGGGGGGGGGGGAGGTGGCTGGGGGTTAGCTTAATTTAGAGTAGGGGTAAGTAAAGGTGGGACCTGTAAGGGAGGAAGACGGCTTTTGCACTATGTTTATAAATTCATGTACATTGTTTATTTTGTTGTTGTTGTAAAACCATAAATACCTCAATAAAATGTTTATAAAAAAGAAAAAACTGCGCTCCGACCTCAGAGGTGCGGGACCTGTGTGCGAGATTTGGTTCCGCCCCTTCCAGTTGCAGCGTAGGCCCGGCGTGCCATGGAATGACACAGAGAAGCTGCTTTCCAAAATAAAAACATTTTTAGTGCCATGGAATGGCAAGTAGGGAACACTTGTGTACTCCGGAACAGAGAATCCCAGATTATCATTTTCCACACTGCCATATGTTTCAGAAACAACCCAGCCGACATACAAAGTGCAAATTGCTCATTGAGCTTACATGTTAGGTCAAGTCGGAATTCTCCAATCATTGTGTTTTCCTGCCGGCAGAGCAGCCCCGCCAATGGGTTTCACGGCAGTGTGAAGTGGTTACAATGTGAATCCCATTGATAATCTGTGGGAAGATAGAATTCCGCCACCAGCGAACGACATGCGGCCAAGAAGCACCTGGTTGGCAGACCGGAGAATCCCAATACACATTTTTATGTAGTAGAACATCTAACAGCATCTGCATGTTTAAGTCATTAAAAAAAAGAGTTAGCTAATAAAATCACAAGGGGAAATGCTGTATGGAACCTGAGTGAATAGGACATTTAAGGGCAGCACGGTAGCATGGTGGTTAGCATAAATGCTTCACAGCTCCAGGGTCCCAGGTTCGATTCCCGGCTGGGTCACTGTCTGTGCGGAGTCTGCACGTCCTCCCCGTGTGTGCGTGGGTTTCCTCCGGGTGCTCCGGTTTCCTCCCACAGTCCAAAGATGTGCGGGTTAGGTGGATTGGCCATGCTAAATTGCCCGTAGTGTCCTAAAAAGTAAGGTTAAGGGGGGGTTGTTGGGTTACGGGTATAGGGTGGATACGTGGGTTTGAGTAGGGTGATCATTGCTCGGCACAACATCGAGGGCCGAAGGGCCTGTTCTGTGCTGTACTGTTCTATGTTCTATGTTACCTTCTAAACTTAAAAGATTGAAGGATTGTGAAATTAAAAATGTAAGGACGAGAAAGGATGTATAAATTAGTGTGGTTTATTGCAATGTCAAATTAGGTACACTCAGAGATTAGATTTAGAGAGAAAAGAGTACATTTTTTTGCAACTTACACAACGACTCGATGTCTCAAAGAACTTTATAGCCAATTAAGTCCTTTTGAAATACGCTGTTGTAATGTAGAAAATATGGCAGACAATTTATGTGGAGCAAGCTCCCACCAGCAATGTGCTAATGACCAATCAACCTGTTTTTGTGATGTTGATTGAGATATTGGCCAGATCAACATCCTCAAACATCATTAAATATTGACACTGGATCATTTACAATCAACTGAGAGGGGAGATGGGGCCTTGGTTTAACATCCCCTCTGAAGTGAGGAATATACATTAGGAGAGAAATTTTAAAAAAACTGACAGAAAGGGGAAATTTAAAAAAAATCTAACTTTTCTAAAATCTCCAACAATAATTAAAACCTGACAGAATGAGATTCTACCTTTGCCTCTATACCCCTTCACTTTACAATGCCTGTGTGTTGCACTGTATGTTGTTTTTAAGATTACCTCATAGCTGCACATGGGAATGCCGCTTGTCCACAACATACTGTAAGCATTCTATGATTCTCTAAGAGGTGTGCGAATGGCACTAGGTGAATTGCTCTTCAAGAGCGCTGGCACAGACACAATGGACTGAATGACCTCCTTCTGTGCTGAAAATATTCTATTATTCTATGTTCTTTCCCACTGCATATTCCCAATTGTTTCGTGGCTGCATACCCACATAGCTTTGAGGAAATGTTGGTTTAACAATTAATTTTCAGTACCAAAGAGGTTGAATGGCAGTAATTAACACTTATCACATTGTTAAATGGGTATGTGGTCTGAAATGGACGAGACCCAACTCTCTCTAGCAAGTTTAGTTCATAGGTACCCCATAACAATAACAACTTTATGCTGTTCAATGCATTTCAATGGTGTGCCATTCAGCAAGGTGCCATTTTTGAGAAGCTACAGGCAGAACGGTACAAATCGGACAGAAACTTTTAAATATTTGAATTTACCCACACGTCTGGTCATTTCCTGAAGTTTCTGTACCGTTTACACATACATAATGGCGAGCGCCATTAGCTTCATTGTTATTTTGACAGAAAATATGGGCTGTTATTAACATAACACTGTCATCTATTCACAATATTTAGCTGAGTTGAATTTATAACACAAAATTCAGTGGTAACTGAAAATACACTGTTATTTGGTTATTTCAACCCACCATTACAGGGAAGGTTGACTAGAAAACAAACAAATAGAGGACTCTCTGATGCATACAGTCAATGTACCATTGAGTTCTGCACAGATATGCATTTCTCATCTCAGAATTTTACAGCACAGAAGGAAGCCATTCAGCTCCGGCTCTGCGCCGGCCCCCGAAAGAGTCCTTTTCCCCAGCCCTATCTCCATAGCCCTCTAAATTCATAGAATAGAATAGAATTTCTGATATATATATATAATTAATATATTCATGATTCAACATATCAAGATTTCTCTTGCATTTTAAGCATTGCTACACCAACTTTTGCATCCATTTCAGTTTATTTCTTCGATCCATCAATTTAATTGTTTTCTTTCTGATGAAGGAACTGTTTCTGACGGAAACGAGCTTGACCTTCAAGCTGTTCTGTTAAAATGTGAATTGTGTCTGTTCCTCCTAAATATAATACTGGGGTAACAAGAAGGGAGCTGGTGTTATTTACCGTTTCTGTAAGTGGCCATTCAGCCCATCTTCATTCATCCATGCATAAAGCCCCGAAGTTTGATAACCTAGAAATTGGATTGCACAGAATTGAGTTTTCACTCAAGCACTTATTCTGTGTTGGAGGAGTGATGGATGCCAAATTAGTTAGACTGGAAAGAAAGATGATCAATTAAAAATGATTGCTTGAAGTATGAAGTGAGGAAAGGTCCATGAGAGAAGGTGGTTATTGTGCAAAGGCTAGCAAATGAAAAGAGAATGCTAACACTGGGTGCTGTGCGAGGAGCAAAGTAAAGGAGACTGGAAAGTGAATTTCTTTCCGTAGTCTGACCTCTTCCAATGAGACCTTCAGGGTGGTCTCAGAGATCCCAAGGACGAGTCTGCTACACAAGATGATTGTGATTCCTTCTCCATCAATCCCACCCCAAAGCTTTGTTGGAGGGAATGCAACCTTACTGTAAGAAGTGCACATCAATTTAAACAGACTGACTTGTCAGATGGCCACTTCAGAAAAAGGTTTTTTTTCCAGCAAACTCAGTGAAAATGGGGAACCTGCTCTGAAAATTAGAATGTGGGCGGGCGGGGGGGGGGGGAGGGGGGGTCAGTTAAAATACCCTGGGCCTGCACCCCTGGGCCTGCACCAGACTGTATCACATGTTTTTTGAACTGACAACAAAGACTTGATTTTCAACATCACTGGGGTCAGGATCAGAGGCAGGCGGGCAATATTCATATTCAGGTTCCATCCCAACTTCAGGATAGATGTGGTGGAGGGGTGTAGGTTTGCAAGAGGGCTGCCTGTCCACATGGTATGGATAGCCAATCCAGGTAATTAAGGAAAATAGAAGGAGGCCAGCTGGAATTTTTTAGTTAGTCTCTCTGTTTCTGCAGGAGGTGGCCAGTTTAATAACCTGGAGGCAGTCACCTGGGACATGATGGAGTGGGGACAGAGGGGGAGCAGCATTTCAGATCGACCCTCTGTGCCTATTCAGGTGCAGCAGCAGCTGGAACCTCTTCCCATCCCTTCCCGAAATTGGTAACCTGGCGACAAATGCCATTTTTAGTTTCAATTTTGTGGAGAGTGAACCTCAATTATGAAGTGCCCTCTTCCTTACTTACCTTCCATTTCTCACAACTGCTGCTTTCAAGATGGAAGGCCCGTACTTGGCCCTCCAGCTCTGTGTGCCTGCCAACAGTACTTAATCGGACAGTGAGTCTATCATCTTGCCATTAATTGGTTTCCTCTCCCCCACCCACCTCCCTGGGGAAAATCACAACTCAATGTTTCCCAATGCAGTGCAGGTTTCTGTTGGCGGGTTCAGAGGCCTTCTGAGAAAATCCAGCACAGAACCTCACCTGCCACAAAATGATGAAGTGTTAAAACTGGGCCCCCAAGTTTTATGTTCAATCTGTAAAAACACAGTTAGCATTTGCCAATTTGTTGGCATTTCTTGACAGTTCATGACTTCGGAATACATACATGGCTCACAACACAACGGTAATTTGGGGATAGTCGGTACCTAGTATGAGTGACAGGACCAGTTTTGCAATACTTTCATCCTATCTTTGACCTACGTTTATGGCCTGCATCTTGGCCATGATAGGGAGCCTCCCCACTATGGCAAAATGGCAGTCAAACCCGAGATTGGAAGTTTTAACCCAAACACAGCATTTGGAGGCAAGCCAGGTTTTGTGAGTGTGCAGTTGATGGAGGGAGATGGCCATTTAAACCATGAGCTACCACCACCAAAGTTGGGTTTTGGTTGGTCTGATTTGTGCAAGGCTGGTCGGAATTTGGTAAATATTTGGATCTGATTCCAGGACACCCCTTGGAGGAGGTCAGATATCCTTTTAAATTGTTAAAAGTAGGAATAATTGTATGTAACAAGTGCACATACTCATTACTGTCAAGCTCATTGATACTGTCCATGTATCTGTCAAAATCAACTGTCAAAGCTGTCAGAAGCACTTGTCCAAGGGATCTGTTTCAGACAGCTGTCAAAACTGCCAAAAGGACTGGTCAGAATTGTTAAGAGGACCTGTCAAAAGCAACTGTCAAAGGGAGCTGTCAAGCTGTCAAGGCATTTCAAAAATCTGCCCTTTAAATTTTTGAAAACCATGTTTCGAGTGTTTTTGCTGTGGGTGCAGGGGCATACGTTGGCATGTTTAATATTGGGAGTTATGAGGGGTGGGGAACACCTTTTAAACCATAGTGCACATTATCAAGGATGGATGGAGAGGTGAATCGTGAAATTTAGGCCCATGGCTTTCTACCACCCTCATTTGTATGTGGCTGCTATGTGAAATTGGGCATTTGTGCAGTGTACCCTGAGATTTAACAGAATTTATGCACGATGATGGAAATATCTAATGGGGGCCGCTGTGTAAATTGTCCCTGTCAGGTATTTCACCATGGAGACTTTGGTACAAATCATCAATCCTGCACTATTGCAGGAGCAGCGGTCCCCCGTTGTAGACCTTAGTGGCATCCATCAATTACTATGAGAGAGTGGGGTGGGCAAGCCCATTTCACCCCAACTGCCTCTTCTCCTCAAGGAGCCAGTCAGGGGCCATTGGCCACCCATAGGGAGGAGGATCAGCCTGGAGCCATGAGAAAAAGACATGAATCAGCATGAACCTCCAAAGGTATTTATTTCTTCCCGTGTCAAATAAGGAGTCATTGTGTGTTCAAGGCCTTGGTTATAGTGTAGGCAAATATTTGTCCCTGAAATTCTGCATAGTGCAGGGTGCATTTCAAGATTCCCCTTCCCCCTACCCTTTTGATGAGGAAACTATATTCTTTGGTATTAAGCTAAGAACTGAGATTATTGGGTGGGGGGGGGGGGGGGGTGCATGGAAATCAGCCAAGGTGCTGAGGCCAGCAGAAAGATTTAACCAGAAACTGAGGCCGCTCCAGTCACCTAATTACTCTGACTCCCTTCTTGTTCTGGGGAGTTCGGAGCCGTGACCAAGGGGTTAATACAAGGTGATCGATTAGTGCCATTTATGGATATTAATCTTGCATGAATGCTCTTCATTGGTACAATTCCTGATTCGCTAGATTGAGAATGAAGGGTTCATAGCCTGTCTCAGCAGTGCATATTCCCCCCATCTGAGGATACTCATATTTGTTGGGTGACCCTTACCTGACCGCCAGTGCAATGCACCAATTGTTCAAGAGGCCTTCAGAGAACTCACCATCTTGAGTTTGTCTTCATTTACATTGTTTGCTGCTCAGTTGCATTATGTTGTAAGATGGTCGTGCTGAGGCCTCAGTGTCAGACTTGCTTGGACCCTGCCTGTCGGAGTTTGGAAATCCCCCCTGATGTCTCAGCGCAGCACGATTGTCTCCCTCACTCCAAGACCCCTCAACCCCTCTACTTTAATCCTCGATCCGATTGTGACTGAGGATGTGCCTATGACCAGGGTGGTTCTTGCCCCTCCCTATCTTGTGGACTCTAGCACATTGTGATTTATAAACTTTCACACCAGCCCCTACAGCCATGAGAACTTTGAATGCCCCAACACTAGCTTTTCCCGATCTATGGACTTCTGATCAACGTAAAATTGTCTTTATATTTCATATCTGTGGCAGTAATGTTATTAAAAAGCCCTGGTTTAAAATACATTCAGGCACTGTATGTCTCTGAAGCTGTAAATAGGGAGTCGTAAATGTCATGATATGCAGACATGCACATAATGAGATACAGACAGGCAGCTAATGAACACAGAGAACAGGACATAACCAATCAGCAGGCAGAACATTTGGGAGGTGGTTTCCCACTATAAAAGGCATGAGGCACTCACACTCCTCTTTCCACTAGGGACATCTACAGAGTGAGTCCGGTGTATATATCACGTAACGCATACAGCACGTGGCTAAGAGCTAGTCTGGTTCAGTCAGACAGAGAGATCACGCTTAGGTTAGCAGAGAGTCGAACTCACAGAGAACTGTGCTAACTGTGTGACAGGTTCAAGAAATCAAATTGAACTAACTTCAAGGTCTGGAGTCTACTTAAGTCATAGTTGCATCCAGTCGCAGCCCGTGTTATCTCAGTGTGCTTAACATGACATGGTACCAGGGGACTGCTATCCTTAGGTGGTTTACCTCAATCTGTTCTGTGACAACCAGCAAATGCATCCCGGCTCCATGGAGAAGATCCAGCCTCCTCAACTGCTGCGGACCTCTGCCAATCTCAGTGCCAACTGGCGGACTTTCAAGCAAAGGTTTCTGCTGTACATCGAAGCCTCAGACCTCAAGGGTGCATCTGATACAAGAAAGATTGCCCTTCTCCTCTCAACTGCGGGGGATTAAGCCATCCAAATCTTTAACTCGTTTAACTTCACCGAAGGCCAGGACAAGACAAGGTTTCACACCATCCTGGACAAGTTTGATAGTCATTGTGAAGTGGACATCAATGAAATCTTCGAGCGCTATATATTTCAACAACGCCTACAAGGTAAAGACAAATCTTTCAACTCCTTCCTAACTAATCTCCGTCTACTAGCGCTATCCTGCAACTTTGGTGACATTGCTGACTCCATGATCAGGGACCAAATCGTTTTTGCTGTTCACTCTGATCCTCTGAGAGAGCCCCTTTAAAAATCAAGCATGTGACCCCGCAGTCGCGATGGAAACGTGTACGGTGCATGAGCATGCCAAAAATCGGTATTCCCAATACAAATCGGCTGAAACTGAGAAACTTGCCTCCCACAAAGCAGAGTGTGCAGGCTATCGCTCGGATGCAGCGCCTCAGCCTTGATGAAAGTGGGCACAGTAAGAAGTCTTACAACACCAGGTTAAAGTCCAACAGGTTTGTTTCAAACACGAGCTTTCGGAGCACGGCTCCTTCTTCAGGTGAATCTGAAGAAGGAGCCGTGCTCCGAAAGCTCGTGTTTGAAACAAACCTGTTGGACTTTAACCTGGTGTTGTAAGACTTCTTACTGTGCTCACCCCAGTCCAACGCCGGCATCTCCACATCTTGATGAAAGTGGCCATTTTGCATGCTCTTCCCGGAGCCCCATGCATGCGTGATGCAAATGGAATAACGAAGCAAGTGGAACGTCTGTTGACCACACTGCGCATGTGCGACGACGCACAGACTGTAACGACGTCATGGCGTGCCCGAACTGTGGCACCGGCCACTTAAATAAACATTGCCCTCCAAGCGGTAGGTGCTGTTTGAATTGCGGGAAGCCTGGGCACTATGCAGCCTTGTGCAGGTCTACACCACCAGTCAAGGGCCAGCGTTCCCAACTCCAACGCAGGGGGGTTCGGAGTGTCCAGCAAGGTTTACAGGATTCTGATCCTGGCAGCATTACGGATCCAGAGGACAATTGCCTGGAGTCCCCCTACCATGTAGGCATCATCACCACATGTGAGCATGCTTCACCAACAGCATCACGGAGCCTGTCCATCCTCACCGTGGATTCTGCGGATGAATGGCATGCGGTGATGCAAGTAAGTCAATGCTCGATCCAGTTCAAGCTGGACACAGGTGCTTCTGCTAATCTCATTTCACAGGCAGATTTCAACCACATCAAGAAGCCACCCAAGCTCCTTCCAGCAGCCTGCCAGCTCCTGGACTATACCGGCAATGCCATCACAGCACTGGGATCCTGCCATCTGCTTGTCTCCAACAGAAGCATTCACGCGAGGCTAGGGTTTGAAACCGTCAAGCCAGACAGGGCCTCCCTGCTCGGCGCACAGGCATGCAAGCAGCTAAACCTTGTGCAGCGGGTCTACACAATGACCTCCCCCAACGGGGATCTTCAAGCCGGCATTGACGACATCCTCGCTCAGTATCCAGATGTGTTCGACGGGATGGGAACTCTGCCATATCGGTACAATACAGTTCAAATACAACTTATAAATAAAGCTAACAAAACAGGTTTATTTGCTGCGGCCTGATACCACACCTGTGGTCCACGCACCATGCCGGGTCCCGGCTCCACTGAAGGAGCGCCTGAAGGCGCAGTTGAAGGATCTTCAGGACCAGGGCATCATCTCCAAAGTTACAGAACCGATTGACTGGGTCAGCTCGATGGTCTGTGTAAAGAAACCGTCAGGGGAGCTGCGCATCTGTATTGATCCCAAGGATCTAAACCAGAATATAATGCGAGAACACTACCCCATCCCGAAGCGGGAGGAACTAACAAGTGAGGTGGCACATGCCTGGTTTTTCACAAAGTCAGATGCATCACACGAGTTCTGGTAAATCCAGCTGGATGAGTCCAGCAGAAGGCTCTGTACCTTCAACACACCGTTTGGCAGGTACTGCTATAATCATATGCCGTTCGGCATTGTCTCGGCCTCGGAGAACTTCCATAGAATCATGGAGCAGATGATGGAGGGTATTGAAGGGGTTCGTGTGTTTGTGGATGAAGATATCATTTGGTTCACAACCACCGAAGAGCACATCTCTCATCTCCAGCAGGTATTCCGCCGTCTCCATGCCAATGGCCTCAAGCTGAACAGGGCAAAGTCTTGCTTTGGCATGTCGACGCTGAAGTTCTTGGGTGACCAGATATCTCAGCAGGGTGTGCGCCCGGGCACAGACAAGGTCAAGGCCATCGAAGCCATGAAGACCCCTGAAGACAAGGAGGCGGTGCTGTGCTTCTTAGGCATGGTGAACTTCCTGGGCAAGTTTATCCCAAATCTGGCATCACACACCATGGCCCTCAGGCACCTGGTAAGAAAATCTACTGCCTTTGAGTGGCAGGCAGCTCATCAAGCAGAGTGGTTGGAGCTGAAAGCCAAGCTCATCACTGCACCTGTATTGGCATTTTTTGACCCTGACAGGGAAACAAAAATCTCGACAGATGCGAGCCAGGATGGCATCGGCGTGGTGTTGCTCCAGCGCGATGACACCTCATCCTGGGCACAGGTTGGCTACGCATCACGGGCGATGATTTGGCGGCGGTACCCCCAAATTGGGGGCGGTACCCCCAAATTGAAAAGGAATGCCTGGGCCTTCTTACTGGAATTCTCAAATTCCACGATTATGTCTACGGCCTGTCGACGTTCACCGTCGACACAGACCACAGGCCTCTGGTCCATATTATCCACAAGGACCTTAACGACATGACACCCCGGCTGCAGCGCATCCTCCTTAGTCTCAGACGGTATGAATTTGAGCTTGTGTACACACCTGGCAAGGAGCTCATTATTGTGGATGCCTTGTCCCGCTCCATAACCTTGCCTGCTGACCCGCCGGCATTCAGCCAACAGATCGAATCACAGGTACAGCTGTGGGCCAGCAACCTCCCGGCATTCGCGACGAGGCAGCCAAAGACCCGCTTCAGCAGCGTGTCATGCGCCACCCCCGCCAATGGCTGGCAAAAAGGGTAGTGCCCTCAATTCTTCGATGTGAAGGACGACCTAATGGTGGTTGATGGTATCCTCCTCAAGCTGGATCACATTGTCATTCCACGCAGTCTCCAGAGGTTGGTGCTCCAGCAAGTCCACGAGGGGCATCTGGGTGTCGAGAAGTGCAGGCGCAGAGCCAGGCAGGCTGTCTACTGGCCTGGGATTAGTCAGGACATCTCAAATATGGTCCTCAACTGTCTGACCTGTCAGCGCTTCCAGCCAGCACAGAGCAAGGAGACGCTTCAGCAGCACAAAACCGTGACCTCTGCGTGGTCCAAGGTGGGCATCAACCTCTTTCACGCCAATGGTTGTGACTATGTGCTCATCATCGATTATTTTTCCAACTATCCAGAAGTTGTGAAGCTCTCAGAGCTCACATCCAAGACCGTCATCAAGGCCTGTAAGGAGACGCTCTCCAGGCATGGTATTCCACTCACTGTCATGAGTGACAATGGTCCTTGCTTCAGCAGCTGAGAGTGATCAAGATTTGCCCAGGTATATCAGTTTCATCACGTCACTTCAAGCCCACATTACTCGGAGTCCAACGGGAAGTTTGAGAAAGGGGTGCACATTGTAAAGCAGCTCATCTGCAAGGCCGCGGATTCTGCTTCTGACGTCAACCTTGCGCTGCTTGCGGACAGGGCAACCCCTCTGTCTACCATCATGTCACCGGCTCAACTGATGTACAGGGACCTGCGGATGACTCTTTCAGCCATACACTTGCCTGATCTGGATCACCTCCCGGTGCTGCAGAAGGTGCAGAAACTCAGTGACCGGCAAAAGCAGGGCTATGATGCTCATGCCACCGATTTGCCTGTGCTATCCCCGGCGGATGCTGTTTGGATCAAACTACCTGATGGAGGCTGGTCAGCTCCAGCTGTTGTTGTTCAACAGACTGCTCCTCGATCATATGTTGTGCGTATGGCTGATGGCTCTGTTGTGCGGCGAAACAGACGGGCACTGCGCACAGTTGCCCGCCCGCAACCACATTCTTCGTTGTTTCCATCTGTTATTGTGCCACCTCCTGACACCTCGAACCACGAGGCCACCAGTCAGGCTGCAATCCCGCCCATCAAGGCGCCGTCGTCTCCACCACCACCTCTCCGGAGATCGACCAGGATCAGCAAGCCCAGAGACTGGACTTATGAACATTTGTTTTATTTGTTATGTTCTGTTTTCACACATTAGACACCTGTTTTCATATATACATATGTTTCTATCTGCCATCTCATGGAAATACATTAGTTTTTTGGCCTACACATGTAAATACTTTCACATAGGCGGCAGAAAAACATTTCAAAAGGGGAGATGTCATGATATGCAGACATGCACATAATGCGATACAGACAGGGAGCTAATGAACACAGAGAACAGGACATAACCAATCAGCAGGCAGAACACTTGGGGATGGTTTTCTGCTATAAAAGGCACGAGGCACTCACACTCCGCCTTTTTCCACAAGGGACATCTACAGAGTGAGTCCGATGTATATATCACGTAACGCATACAGCACGTGGCTAAGAGCTAGTCTGGTTCAGTCAGACAGAGAGATCACGCTTAGGTTAGCAGAGAGTCGAACTCACAGAGAACTGTGCTAACTGTGTGCCAGGTTCAATAAATCAAATTTAACTAACTTCAAGGTCTGGGGTCTATTTCAGTCATAGCTGCATCCAGTTGCAGCCCGTGTTATCTCAGTGTGCTTAACACGACAGTAAAAATTGAGGTTATGATTGATTCCAGTCATGTTTCGATTGATGGAAATTTCTTGGAGTTCGGTCATTTACAGTGGAGTGGTGTTTCGTCTTAGCTAAGCAGTTTATTGAACTTAGTGGGATATAAATTATGTAATTGATGGGAGGAGTCAGGTCTGTCTGTAGTTTTGCAGTTTGCCTTCGAGATTGTCAAGACAGAAGAATTTTAATTTGAACATCGGGTTTTCCAAATGCTGATAAGTTGAGATGAAGTGTACGGAATCTACTCTGTCCAAAAGTCCCTGCACAACTGAGCAAATAAACCTGTTTTGTTAGCTTTATTTATAAGTTGTATTTGAACTGTATTGGGTTGCTTAATTGGAGTTAGCAGCAGGGATAGATAGTAAGTTTAACTGTTTTCCTTATGTTTAAAAATTGTTCAACTGATAATTGTAAAGCTATTTCTTTGATGTCAATGTTTTTAATTCTGTGTTTAAACTTAGTTTGTTTTGACATAAATGATAGTTATTGGTCAGAGTCATCACTGCTGGGATAAAGTATCCTTTCCTCTCAATTTTACGAAGAGAAAAATTCTTTGGGGTTCCCGTCCGGTTTCCTAACAAATCTTAGGGTCTGGTCCGGCATCTTAACAAGTGTTAGGGTCTGGTCCGGCATCTTAACAAGTGTTAGGGTCTGGTCCGGCATCTTAACAAGTGTTAGGGTCTGGTCCTACATCCTAACAACCCCAAACTGAGTATGCTATTGAAGGCCCACGAGCATACCTGAGACCTCCCCCTGCACTCCCTTCCCTGAACAAATGTGCATGATTTAATGTCCATACCCTGCAGATAACATTCTGGGCATGACGGAGACTGAACTGCCATGCCCTCCTTTTTCCTGGACTGGGACAAGGAAAGTCTTGGAAAGATAAGCAAAGGGACTAATTTCCTCAGTTCGACACATTCCCACTGTCCCTTAGCCCTTTGTCAGGCCTCTGGCACTTACCGCATTGCTGAGTTGGGGCCTTGTTGGGGCCCTTATGGCCACTTACCCCAGTGGTCTGGCCCTGCAGCTGACTTGAGCTGACCCCCATCTTACCGCTGGTGTGTTAGGCAGAGCCTTGCCTGGTAACCTCCCCGAAAGCAGTATGGTGTTGGCAGCAAGGCCTTGCGCTGAACCTGAGGTGCCACATGCACTGCACAATGCAAGGTAGGTGTGCAAACCTCAAAGTCCTGAGCGAAGTGCATGTCGCCAGGTACATGTCACTTGTATAGCATTGTCAAACATGTCTACCCAATTGTACAACAACATGCTTTATTGATCCAGTGTAGGGGGCTGATTCCTGGTCTAAGATTTTCTATTCGTATTTAAAAAGAAACAGAGTAGCCCAAGTAAGCGTTGGTCCTCCAGGGAACAAGTTGGGGGAATTCATAATGGAAAATAAGCAAATGGCAGAAACACGGAACAGGTATTAAGGGCTGGATTCTCCGATTTTGAGACTATGTCCTGAGGAAGTGTCTATTTTTACAACGAAAACGTCGGCGCCACCCCCGCACTGATGCTCCGCCTGGTGGCGGGCTAGCAGCCATGCCACTTAAAGCCCCTGGCTTTACCGGCAGATATAGATGGAGAATTGCCGAGTCCGTGGCCACGCATGCGGCCATGCCATACAACATGCTGACCCAGCCTGCCAGATAGTGCCCCCTATAACCCCCTTCGCCACCCCCGGACCACTCCCACCAGTCCCCCCAGTCCCTGCCGAAGCCCCCCGGCCATGGAATGGCTCCCCCCACCCCGATTGTGGCGGTGCTGGACACAGTCCGCAGCCGCCACACGCGGTCCCCAGGTATGTATGGTTGATCCCGCAGGAGGGGGGTGGGGGAACAGAAACTACCCACCAGGATAGTCACCTGGAATGTAAAGGACTTAATGGCCCAGTGAAAAGATCCAGAGTCTTTGCCCATTTGAGAATTTTGAAAGCCGACATAGTCTTCCTCCAAGAGAGACACATGAGGGAGTAGGACTGACTGTGGGGAAGGCAGGGCTGGGTGGGACAGACCTACCATTCCTGCTACGGGATGAGGGCTAGGGGCATAGCCATACTGATAATTAAGGACAGTGTTCACAGCGACAAAGATGGTGACAGACCCAGGGGACGGTACGTCATGGTCAGCGGTGTCCTAGACGGGGCACCATTCGTGCCCAACTGGGACAACACGGAATTAATAAAGAAGACCATGGCGGAAATCTCCGACATTCCATACACACTGACTGATTATGGGGGGGGGGGGCGTGTACAGAACCCATTGACGGACAGATCAAACCCCAGAACGGGGGAAATGACAGGCATGGCTAGGGAACTGGGAACATTCATGGAGCAGATGGGGGCAGTGGATTCATTGCAATTCCTGCACCCAGATGAGAAGGAATTTCTGTTCTTCTCGCCAGTACATAAAGTCTACACCCCCATCACCCTCTTTGTCATGGGGAAATAGGTGCTTCCAGAAATAGTCAGGACAGAATACTCCACGATTGTAATCTCCTAGACAAGGTCTTCTGCCAGAAAACATTACAGGCCATAGGCAAGTATATTACGAAGAATCGGAATGGGGAAATCTTACCTTCCACGTTCTGGGAAGCATTGAAGGCCGTGATCAGGGGAGACATTATAGCCGATAAGAGACAGGAAAGAGAGGGCAGCTAGGCAGCAACTGATCGACTCCAACCTGGAGTTTGACAGACGATGCTCCGAGGCCCTGATCATAGAGCTCCTGGCGGAGAGGAAACATCTACAAATGGACTTTAGCCTGCTATCCACCAGGAAGGCAGTGCACCACTCTGCCAGGCATGGGGGGCCTTTCTGAACACGGAAAGAAGGCTACCCATCTGCTAGCTCGCCAGCTGAGAAAGCAGGCAGCTATGAGTTAATAGCTCAGGTAACGGACAGCAGAGAAAGACTGATAGCCAAACTAAAAAAGGGTCTTTTAACGGGGACTGTACACCTCTGAGACCCCCGACGGGGACTGGAGGATGAAACAGTTCCTTGATGGACTGGACATGCCAGTCGTGGGGGGACGATAGAAGGGGGAGCTGAAAGCACCAATAGAACTGGGTCATGGAAAGCATCAACTCCATGCATGCGTGGAAGGCACTGGGACTGGACAGGTTCCCGGTGGACTTCTATAAAGAATTTGCATCGGCTTTTGCCCTGTGGGAGATGTTCGCAGACTCACTAGTGAGGGGCACCCTGCCTCCAATGCTAACACAGGTCACCATATCGCTGATGCCCAAAAAAGATAAAGACCCGCCAGAATGCGGATCATACAGATCCATTTTGCTGCTCAATGTGGATGCATAGTCAGACTGTACCTTACTTCACGTGCCCTTGTTTTATGTTCATATCATACCGGTTGGAAAATAAATACACAGAAGAAAATCAGCAGAGTGCGGCAACCCTGTGCGTAGGCAACGGTCAACAAAATGTCTCATAGGCCACACTCAGAACGCAGATGGACGGCATGAAGCCCCTAGCCGCAGTTTGCCCACCAATGATCTATAGTTTTGGTCTCCTTATTTGAAAAAGGATATAAATAGGTTTGGAGCAGTTCAGAGAAAATTCACTTGACTCATTCCTGGGATGATGGGCTTATTTTATGAAGAAATGTTGATGAGGTTAGGCCTCTTCTCCTTGGAGTTGAGAAGAATAAGAGGTGATCTTATTATAAGATCCTGAGGGGACTTAAAATAAAAACTGAGGATGTTTCCTCTTGTAGGGGAGACTAGAACTCAGGGACACAGTTTGAAAATGAGAAGTCTCCCTCTTAAGACAGCTGAGGAGATTTTTGTTTCTTTTAGAAGATCATTAGTCTGTGGAACTCTTTTCCCTCGAAAGCAGTGGAGGCTGGGTCATTGGATTTATTCAAGACTGAGTTAGACAGATTTTTGATCGACAATAGGGTTAAATGGTTATAGGGGGCAGAGAAGAAAGTGGAGTTGAGACCACAATCAGATCAGCCATGACCTTTAAAATCCATGATCGTTGCCATCTAGAAGGATGAGGGCAGCAGACACATGAGGATGCCACCACCTGGACGTTTCCCTCCACCTAACCTAGATACCAGAGAATTGCCAATAGCCATGGATCTGCACCTCTGTACGAGGTATCATTTCCAAAAGATGGGGGTATAGGAAGGAAAATTAGAAAATAAAACACTTGATAATACGTTTCCTATGAAATTTTGTTAAACAGTTTTTAAAATTAAAAATTGATGCAAAGCCATGTTAGCCAATTTTTTGTCATAAAATGCTGTAACTTTTTTAATAAGCTCCATCGTTGAAGTAAATGTAGGGTATATATAAAATGTTAAAAATTACAGCCTCATGTATGCTGATTTTTATTGTAATAAATCACTTTCAAAGATCTTTTAATTACATTGTCAGTCATTTATCGGACGATATTAAAACATGCTGTTGTATATATTGATTTTTCTCTGGGTTTCAGACAGTGCCTGAAGGACTGGGTGGGAAACATCTAGTGGTATGACATATTGCATTCAGAAAAGACATCACTTAATAAATAATAGAAGTGTTCATGGCCTACTAATCTCACTGTGTGGAATAAACGTGTGGGAAAATAATCTGTTTCTGCCTTTACCTGCTTTACGATACCAGCATTGTACTTCTTTAATATGTCCCCTTTATAATATTTCCTCTTTCAGCCCTTACCTGAATTATCACTGATTTTAATATCCTTTCAAGACATTTTACTATAGTTGCAGGGTTTTACACTTTAAAAATAACCTGTTATGTTATTGGTCTCACATAGATTGACATAGAATCAATATAATCCATCAATCATTATATATATATATATATAAAAAAATAGATCAAGATTAAAGGAGAAAAATTGGATGCTGGAAGTTACAATAAAAACAGAAATTTCTGAAAATATGCAGCAGATCAATTAGGATCTGAAATTAGAAAAGATAAGTCAATGTTTTGCTTGGAGACCTTGTCAGGTCCATTTCTGATGCAGCATTTACTGTAAATCTTTACCTCATCCTTTCTCTGCTCAGAACCTGTGTGGGGTGTGGTATCTTTCCCCCATTACATTTTTGTTTTTCTTTAATAAACCTATATATTGTGAAGTAATAGAACAAAAAGGGAAAGATTTAGTGTTGAGAACTAAAAGATGTTCTAGGAATACAATAGCTAAGTAATGTTTTGTTATATCCATTCTGCTGCATGAGCTCCTACTGATAAGCTCGCATATTTATACTTAACCAACACGTTTTTACCAGCTGCACAGTCTAAAGCAGATACTATTACTTGTCATAATAGATTTCAGCCCTATCAAAATAAGAAAGGTTTTATTTTATTCTTTTTATTCTTTTTTTCACAGGGTTAAAGTGGCAGTGTAAAGAAATTGATTTTCAGCAGCTCTTCTTCATCTGTAATTGAAAATAAACTCCAGAAACTAGATTGCCATATCTCCTTTCAAAATTTGTGGGAAATTTATAAGATTGTATATGAGCCTCTACAGCTTTTATAAGAACAGTTGAGTCAGCAGTGAAGTTATCACTGTGAAGCATTCACTATCTCCTATCATGGAACCTCTCCGCTGACTCATTGGACAGTGACAATTGGTGGTAATTCAATGGCCCCAAGATGTTGCCTGACACATGTACATTAATATTTGAGGCAGGGGACTGAATACAAATAAATTACTAACAGAAAGAAAAATGATAATTTCAATATCTCCCATTCAGCCACATGCTGAAAAACCTCTGATGGATTGAGAAAGTTAACAATTAGATTGTAAACAATGCAGGTTCACCTCACTAATTGGAAGCTATGTTTTCTTCTTTTAAATTTGTTCATGGGATGTGGGTGCCACTGGCTGGACCAGCATTGCATTTATTGCCCATCCATAATTACCCTTGAGGGGGAAGTTAAGGTCAACCACATTGCTGTGGATCTGGAGTCACATGTAGGTCAGACCAGTTAAAGACGACAGATTTATTTCCCTAAAGGGCATTAATGAATCGGATGTGTTTTTACGACAATGATCAATCGCTTATCATTAGACTTTTAATTCCAGATTTTAAAAAAATTAATTCAAATTTCACCATCTGCCATGGTGGTATTTGAACCTAGGTCCCCAGAGCATGACCCTGGATCTCTGAATTACTAGTCTAGTGACAATACCACTACGCCATCACCTCCCTTTCTCTCTAAGAGTTAATGGAAGCACAGAATAGATTATCATAGAATTTAGAGTGCAGAAGGAGGCCATTCGGCCCATCGAGTCTGCACTGGCTCTTGGAAAGAGCACCCTACCCAAGGTCAACACCTCCACCCTATCCCAATAACCCAGTAACCCCACCCAACACTAAGGGTAATTTTGGACACGAAGGGCAATTTATCATGGCCAATCCACCTAACCTGCACATCTTTGGACTGTGGGAGGAAACCGGAGCACCCGGAGGAAACCCACGCAAACCCAATAGCGAAACCCAGTAGCAAGGGATGTGCTTCAGAGAGGGTGAACCTGAACATCCACAAGCCCAAAAGAAGAATTATTTCTAAAAACTGTTGCACAGTTATATTGCGTGACTTTGCTGATGGTATCAATGGTCAACAGGGGAAGTAAATATCTGGAGGCATTTTTGGTTTTAGAGAAACACAAGCCATGACCTCATCAAGATGTTCTCACTGACCAATGATGCAATGGTGTTTTCACATGGTGGAAGTGCTTCTAATTTAATAGTGGAATTTGGGTGCAGCAGGCTCAATCAGGATGAAAGTTCTTGTGGAGCTTAGAAAATCTGGGTCACAGCCAGGATTGCACCAGCAGTCAATTCCTGTTGGGCACCCAAATATGGTCCAAGACAACAAATCAGATGAGAGCTCGCCAGTGTCCTGGACACCGGGATAGATCCAGTGCTGGAATTGTTGAACCAATGGAAGTGAGGCCCACACAGATCCTGGAACAATCAGTCATATCCGTCTTCTTACAAATCTGATGGATTAAGTAGAAAGTTGAAAAGGAATTCTGAGTCTCTCCTCCAATAATAGGTGTCCAAGATGTGCACATGTTGGTATAGTCACCCAACCAACAGAGGCTCAAAGAATAGAATCATTGAATAGTACAGCACAGAAGGAGCATTCATCCCACTGTGTCTGCATTGGCACTTTGGACGTGTAATCCAGTTTGCCCACTTCCCCGGCTCTTTCTCCATAGCGCTGAAACTTGTTTCTCCTTCAGTTATTTATCCAATTGCATCCTGCACGCTATTATCCCCCCCCCACTTTTCCCCACCCTGTCAGGTCATTCATCCCAAATCAATATCAGTGACTTTCCATGAACATGACATGAGTGATTCAGCCAGTTACGTATGCATTGCCATAACCTGACCACATGATTTGCTTCATTGACAAGCTGATTAAATGAGCATTCAATTATTTGTTAATTAGAGTTTTTTTTGTCAATAATAATCTAGAATCAATTATTTGGTACAACCCAACTGCTTAGCTGATTAACCCGTTATCTGTTAAATCTCTCAATTATTCTGGACCTAAGCAAGTTTGCCATTTAACATTGGGTTTAGATTTATGCGCATAAAATACAATGGTGGGAAAAAGGCTGAAAGTGGAATTTTACCATATTTTTTCAAAGTGTCGGTTCTGGTGAGAAACAATTTTTAGCAACAATTTTTTGCCACAGGATGCACGTCACACTCATGGCAGCATGCTTCTGAGATACTCGCTCCGGGAAAACTTTATCTCTATAATCAAAGGGACGCTCCTTTTAAATTCCTCCCTAACACTCCCCTCCATTTGTTCCCAGTCCAGTTGGGGGGGCTGACTGCCAGGAAGGCAGCACCGTGACTCACGGAGGGAGCCCTCACTAAACTACTGGATGGTGTTGAGCAGAGGCGTGACGTCACTCGGCTAAATCGTTGGCTTTTAAAGCAGACCAAGCAGGCCAGCAGCATGGTTCGATTCCCGTACCAGCCTCCCTGGACAGGCGCCGGAATGTGGCGACTAGGGGCTTCATTGAAGCCTACTCGTGACAATAAGCGATTTTCATTTCATTTCATTTCAATCACGCAGATGTCTATCAATCAAGGTCACCTGCCCCACCTGGGAGACTGTGACCAGGATAGTGAGTGCCAACTCGCTCCATAAGAGGACGGGGCAAAAGTTCCACAAGAAGATGAATGACCTTCTTCGTGCAGCCAGGGTAAGTCTGTCTCCCAATGTGTTCCGCTGCACACCTTCACACACCTGTCACACCTCCACGGTGATCCCTCACCCAACCAGCTCATGGATTCCCAACACTTGTCATGGTTTCCCCCCCTCCTCTGCATCCCCATGTTCCCCTCAGTAGATAATCTTCTCTTCACATCACTGCTTCAACTCACATCCAAAGCATGTCTTCATCGCCATCTGATCCGACAGGACTCCCGCATACACTCCCCAATCTGTCTCATTGCAGGATAACCCCGAGCACAACCCATGTAAGTGGGCACCGCCCGCCAGAGTCAAGCCCAAGCTGAGAAGCCTAACACCCTTTGAGGAGAGAGCCCTTGAGCTGACAGACGAGGAGTAGGATCACAGCTATACATTGGGTAAGGTAGGGGAGCAGACATGAAGCCATGGTGCATGTGTGAGTTAACTTTCCCATCATTTATCTCCCGTAATGCACTCATGCCATCTCGCTTCCCTTGCAGGTCAATCATGGGAGATGGTAGTTTAATGGTATAGTCACTGGACTAATAATCCTGGCACCCAGGATAATGCTTTGGGTTCAAATCCCGCTTTAGCAGATGGTGAAATTCAAATTCAATGAAAAAAAAACTAAATCTGAAATTAAAACTCAAATGATGACCAGAAAACCATTGTCGATTGTCCTAAAAACCCATCTGGTTTACTAATGTCCTTCAGGGAAGGAAAGCTATCTTTCTTCCTTAGTCTAGCGTACATGTGACTCCAGATCCACAGCAACGTGGTTGACTCTTAAAAAATGCCACTCAGTTCAAGGGCAATTAGGGACGCGGAACAAATGCTGACCTTGCCTGCAATGCCCACATCCCATGAAAGAATAAAGAACAAAAAAGTCGGCCAGCCTGGACTATCCTCGCACCCTTTGGACACCACAGACCAGATCAGCTCAGAGTGAGACATTGAGGAGACAAGCATGAAGGAGATGGCGCAGCTGTCACCCACCTGCCAGTACACCTCTTTGGGAGTAACTATTAGGCAGGCTTCTGGGTTACTCACTGGTGAGCCCCTCACAGCTGAAGATCCACAGCAGGTGAAGGAAGGAACATCCCAGGGATTTGGCACTCAGAGGGATGCTGGAGCTCAGGACTCAGCTGAACCCCAGTCAATGATGTATTCCTGGATATCGTTCTCCCAGAGCTGCTGGAGCTACAAAGGCAGAGTTACAATAATAAGAATAATCTTTATTATTGTCACAAGTAGGCTGACATTCACTGCAATGAAGTTACTGTGAAAAGCCCCGAGTCACCACGCTCCGGTGCCTGTTCGGGTTCACTGAGGGAGAATTCAGAATGTCCAATTCACCTAAGAGCACGCCTTTCGGGACTTGTGGGAGGAAACCGGAGCACCCGGAGGAAACCTACACAGACACAGGAAGAACGTGCAGACTCCGCACAGACAGTGACCCAAACCAGAATCGAACCTGTGACCCTCAGGAAGGGATGACAGCATCCCTCCTTGGACTGCAAGGCTGACTGGAGGAATCCCATCGCCTTGTGTCCGGGGCGGCCGTGCTGTCAGTCCAATGCAATGAGGCCAGCACTGCGAGGATTGTGTCTGCAGTGGAGATCTTGGCAGAGGATGTGTAATCCGTACCGGGGATGTCCGTTCCATGGTTCAGCTCTTGACCTCCATGGCTGAGAGCATGTGCTCCATGGTGCAGGGCTTCAACTGCATGGTGCAGGTACTAATGGGAATCCACAAGCGTCGGTCCCAGAGGACGGCTGGGCTTCTGGATCATAGAATTTGCAGTAGAGAAGGAGGCCATTCGGCCCATTGAGTCCGCACCAGATCTTGGAAAGAGCACCCCACTTAAACCCATGTGTTCATTCTAACCCAGTTACGGGGATAGGGTAGCTCTCACTCAGCTGACCCTGTATCCAATGGAGGAGACATGGGGCCCCCGGGCACTCGAAGGGGAGAGGCAGGAGCACAGCCCAGAGCCTTCCATGCAGGAGATCCTGGGCGCGTCCAGCCCATCTGCTATGCCCCCCCCCCCCCCCCATGAATGACACACCTCCAGCCCTGCACAACAAGGAAGGTAGTACCGCAACACCCATGCAGCCCAAAAGTAGCCCCAGACACTCAAGGTCTAGGCCCCCCAGAGGACACCTGCCCAGGTCATCTCAGGCAACAGGGCATGAAAGTCAGCAGGCCACTTCAACCTCAGAAATGGATCTGGGAGATACACCTCGACACATAGCGGGATGGTAAGGAACAGTAAGGAATACAGGTACCTAATGTGCACTGTTGAACCTGGGCACCAGTAGAGATAAGTCACCATTGTAATATCACACTTGTATGAAAAGTTATTTTGTTTACCCATACAGATCCTGCACACTGTCATTTCCTGATACCATGCTTCACAAGCCCCATGCATACTTGGTGCTTCATCCCTGTGGAATGTAAAAATGGCAGCACTATGTCTCTCTCATCTCCCACATTTACAACGCAGTAAAGACACACCGCTGCTGGAACGACACGGGCCTTCCAGCCCCCCCAACACCCATGCACAGAAATTACACCACCTACCCCCATAACACCGATGCTCAGGCCTCTCATGTCTGACAGTATTCTCCAGTGATGAGGGTGCCAAGGGCCTGTGCACCTCATATAGAAGGTGGAGATAAACACCAGGACGCCTGACCTCGGTGGAGGCAGTGACAACTGAGATTTGTCATGCAGCATTTCTGAACCCCATGATAAACTTATTCATTGGCAGGATGTCAGGCATATCTCTGAGGATAACAGGAGCATGTCTCTATCCTTACTGCAAGTCATCATTGTTCTCCTGCAGCGTTCGGCCAATCGCTTTAGTGCCCACCCATGAATGTAGCCACCATCATGGTGAACTCCCGGAAGCACCACAGTAGTGCGCAGATGTCAGACCCAATAGTGGGAGACGTCTTCACAACCTTGTCCCGGATGTTACCAAACGAGAGTCAATGAGGATGTCCTTAGCCCTGCGTCTCATGTGGGCCCTGACCATCGTCCGAGGTCATTCCTCCTCCTCATCCATGGGTTGTGCCTCGCCACCCTCCTCTACATCTTCCTCATCTGAGGAGATGTGGCACTCCTCCATCTCCTCCTGGACCAGCTTCTCACCCTGTTGCAGTGCCAGGTTGTGCAGAGCGCAGCAGAACACTATGGTCCGGAACACCCTCTGGGGGTTGTATTGGAGGGCTGCCTCCAACCGGTCCAGGCACTGGGTGGGCAGATCAGGGCCTTTCATGCTTCAGTGCAGACACAATGGGCCAAAGAGCCTCTTCTGCACTGTAGTTTTCTGTGATTCTGCGATCTTGAGCTGTTCAATCGCTTTCTCGACCACCGCACATGGTGATGCACGAGCATCGAGTACTGAGCCTCAGTCGGTGTTTGCGGCCTCCACATTGGCGTCTTCAGCCACCTCCTGAGTGGGTACCATTTGGCCCCAAGCAGCCACCCTACAACCACTGCTCTCCCTCAAAATGGTTGGGATCTGTGAGCTCCCCAGGATGTAGTTTTTGTGGAAACTCCCTAAAGACTGGACATTCATCTGCATGATGCACATCGCGTTGTCGCAAACGATTTATACGTGGAGGGAGTGGAATCCCTTGCAGTTCAAAATGGCATGCCATGCCTCTATGGGGAGCCCAGAACCAGGTTGGTGCAGTTGATGACACCCTACACTCGGGCATGCCTGCTATGGGTAAAACCCATGACCCTGGCTCACCTGGTTCCAGTCCAATAGATGTACATGTGGACACTATCTCATTGTGCAGCTGTGACCGCCCTCATACACTTGTGTGCTGCTGACTGGGATCTGCTGCACAGGTCACCTGTGCATCCCTGAAACAAGCCATTTGTATAGAAGTTCAGAGCGGCAGTGACTTTCAGGGCCACAGGCAATAGGTGACCTCCCAGTCCATGTGGTGCCAACTCTTGCATCACCTAACACAGATGGTCACCATCCCCTGGGACGGATGGGTCTTTTCTTGCATTGGACCTCTGACATTTGGCGATAGGAAGTTCTATGTTGGAATAGCCGTGGCCGGTAGTGTTTCCTCCGAGACTCAGCACGGCAGCACAGTGGTTAGCACAGTAGCTTCACAGCTCTAGGGTCCCAGGTTTGATTCCCAGCTTGGGTCACTGTCTGTGCGGAGTCTGCACGTTCTCCCCCGTGTCTGTGTGGGTATCCTCCGGGTGCTCCAGTTTCCTCCCACAGTCCAAAGATGTGCAGGTGGATTGGCTATGCTAAATTGCCCTCAGGGTCCAAAAAGGTTAGGTGGGATTACTGGGTTACAGGGATAGGGTGGAGGTGTGGGCTTAGGTAGGGTGCTGTTTCCAAGGGCTGTTGCAGACTCGATAGGCAGAATGGCCTCCTTCTGCACTGTAAATTCTATGATTTGTGGCCCTGCTCTTGGAATATTAACTAGCCCTGCCTCCCCCTCCTGTGCAGGGTGCTGGTTCAGGACATGTGCAGCGGAACGTTGATGTCGCTGCTGCTGGTCGTTCACAATGAAAAGAAGTTCCAGCTTGACTGACTCCATGGTTCTCCCGAATCAAAAAGTGAAAGGAAGAGAACATCAGTGTGAGTGGTGAAGAGTCCTGACAATGTCCTGACCCTTAGCCCTCTCAGGATCAGTGACATCCACCCATGCGCATCCCCCTATGTGAGTGTCTTTCTGTTGAGCCTCATTCTTTCCTCTGTCACACAATATCCACTTCCCCGCAGTTGTCCCTATCAATTCCATCCGGATGAAATGATTCAACTGTTGAGAGCCTCAGTGGGTTGTGTGACTCCTTCAAGGGTGAGGATTGAGGGCAGTTGAGTGCCTTCCAATCTCATGGGGGCATAAGACGCTGTTCCCCCATTATCCCTTGAACAGGGTGACTGATGAGCAGCTTCACCTAATGCCTTGCATTTGGGGGCCACATCGATGGCACCTCTCTGTTATGAATATTTGAGTATGACCCTTGGAGCTCAATGTTGGTGATGTTATCAGCTCATCCATGCCTGCCATAGGATGGTTTATTTTATGGAAACCATATGCTGTGGGGAGATTCAAGCCAGGAACTTCAGACAATTGCTCTGCGGTTTGTGGTTTATTAGTTCCATAAGGAAAGATTGGGCGCCAATCAGTGGCACACTCATGCATTGCAATGCTGACTAAATTGCTAATGATATTGGCACTGCTGCCTCACAGCTCCAGGGATCCAGGTTTAATTCCAGCCTCAGGTGACTGTCTGTGTGGAGTTTGCACTTTCTCCCTGTATCTGTGTGGGTGTCCCCCGGGTGCTCTGGTTTCCTCCCACAGTCCACAGATGTGTAGGTTTGTTGGATTGGCCATGCTAAATTTCTCCTTAGTGTCCAAAAAGGTTAGGTAGGGTTACTGGGTTATGGGGATAGGGTGGAAGTGTGGGCTTCAGTGGGGTGCTGTTTCCTGGGGCTGACTTGATGGGCTGAATGGCCTCCTTCTGCACTGTAGGTATTCGATGAAATAATGTATTAAAATGAGGTTCCCGGACTTCCATGGAATTTTTCTTGTTATGCCACTGCAAGGGGCCTGAAAAATCAGAAAACGCAGTCTCACCGGAGAGAATCCAATTATTATTTTTTCCAATTAAGGGGCAATTTAGCGTGGCCAATCCACCTAGCCTGCACATCTTTGGGTTGTGGGGGTGAAACTCACACAGACACGGGGAGAATGTGAAAACTCCACATCGACAGTGACCCAGGGCCGGGATTCGAATCCGGGTCCTCAGCGCCGTAGTCCCGGTGCTAACCACTGCCCCACATGCCGCCCTGTGTTTTTCGATTCTTGACTAATTTTCCACCCATGTCACCATTCTCGCTAACAGGGGCTCTAAACTGCCCCCAAAGAGATGAGTGCACAATAATTTTGAATATGTGATCTTGCAATCACTGTGGCACCAAGGAATTGAGTCAATATGTGGTATGAAGGGCAGCATGGTGGTGCAGTGGGTTAGCCCTGCTGCCTCACGGCGCCGAGGTCCCAGGTTCGATCCCGGCTCTGGGTCACTGTCCGTGTGGAGTTTGCGCATTCTCCCTGTGTTTGCGTGGGTTTCGCCCCCACAACCCAAAGATATGCAGGCTAGGTGGATTGGCCACGCTAAATTGCCCCTTATTTGGAAAAAATTAATTGGCTACTCTAAATTTAAAAAATAATATGTGGTATAACCATTGTATGGCCAAGTAGAGGTTAACAATAGTTACTGCTATACCTTAGATTGGAATTCACTCTTACATTAATGGTCAATAACAGATTAATATTGACAGAATGTCTCAGAAGAGATCAGCAGTCGGCTTTTTGAACTTTCAATTGACAACCTAGTATGCTATCTCTTGAGGATGAAAATATTTTTTAAAAAGAGGATAAGATATAAGAAAGAAAACCTGTGAATTACAGAAAATATAAATTGTCTCTGTTGTACTGCAGGAACAACTGTCTTTTGGCACCAGCACCTGTTTTCAAGTAGTGTGACCCAGAAGCATTGAGTTATACTCTGGCTCTGCATTACTTTGTGGTTAAATAATACAGATCCACACTGTCAGTTGCAGCTTGGGGTTATTTAATAAAGCTGATAACATGTCAGATACTTGAATAATAAATTTGTGCAACAAGTATGTGGTACTGTACTGTCCTTAACTTTCTGAATGAACTACGGATCAATATTTCTTGCTGAGTTATTGTTTTCAATGGAAGGTATTTTTGTAGAACATTTTGAATGATTTCTTTAAATATTTCCCATTGCTTATTTATGGTCTATTTACCCAATCAGCCATTGCCAGCTCTACTTCATATCTATGCAATTGGCTTTAAGTTTAAGATTCATATTTGTGACAGGAGTATGTCATTTTCAAACTTAGCATGGAATTCAATTTATTATGATCACTAGTTCCCAGTGAATCATTTACTATGAGTTTATTAGTTAACCCTGCCTTATAACTTATCCCCAATTGATCCAGCAACATATTTATCCAGGTCATGAAAATGTTCTACAAACCTACCATCTAGACCATCCCTAACAATTTGATTGGTCCAGTCGATATGAAAATTGATGTTCCCACAATTATTACATGCCTTTGTTACACACTCCAATTATTACATTGCCTTTATTACACACTCCAATAATTCCTTGTTGAATACTCATGTCCAACAATGTAACTACTGCTAATGGGTTGTATGTTCTAGGTATTATTTGAACTTAAATTCCAACTGTGCTAATTTGAGACTTTCACTAATGTTATTGCATTCTGATTGGCCTAAATGAGGTAAGGCTAATTCTTAATTGGCTTAAGGAATGCATGATCCATCTATGATTGATGTAAATCGGCATGATCAGTTTCTAACTGGTTTCTCAAGGGTGATGGTCATCTATTGATATAATTTCTCATAGTCCCTTGACTGGTCCTCTCAGGTGTCAATTATGTGTGGGACCATTTATCTCATTAAAGTTTGTTTATGTTACTTCCTGCTAAGATAAATTGATATTTTGGTATCGTTATTGCCCATTTGTTCAGGATGGGGGGAATGTGCTGTCATACCCTCATGATTGATATCATGAGTTCATTGTTTCAAAACCTCATTTACTGGTATTAAATCAGACTCCGATCTTCAAAAACAGCGGATTTGAAGGTTGATGCTACTTGTCTCTCTGGTTACTTGGAATGAGTTACTTTATTTTTAATACAAAGTATAGATTGGTAAATTGGCTGAAAACCTTAAAACTAATAAATAAGTTTCCAAAGTACTAATATGAAATATATAGTGTTATGTAAGTGAGATTAGTTTTCATGTCTGCTTTTACTTGAGAGAAGATAGCATGCAATACCTACTTGATCCACAGGACTTTATTAAAGCAGACACTTATCAATATGTTTTTGCTCAAGTATGTTTTTGTTGTATCTGTCAGTGCTTGATAGAAGTCAATTAAACTTAAATAATAGTTTTGTAAACTTACAAAGTTACAGAAATTACACAAAACCTATATAAAATACGTATCAATGCTTGAAAGTGATTTGTGTGCTAAACATACACTCCATTCAACTAACAGTTAATAAAACTTAAAAGGACTACATTGACATCTTGCATCACTGCCTTAAGGCCATATGTTCTTTGTCCTTTGTCAAGTTTGAGTGGGATGCTAAGACCAAGTCATATGATGAGCTTGGTATCCCAGAATTCAGCATAAAACCAGATTGGATTGACATACTTCGAGTTGTGTGTAACGTAAACCAAAATTAATCATTAAACATCAATTTTCCTACAGGGCCAATAAATTACTCCCAATAAATTACAATGATTAAGAAAATTCAAAGCTTCCACTACTGCCCTTTCTTACTCTTGCTGATCCTAATTTACACCCATATAATAATAGTAATAATAATCGATAATTGTCACAAGTAGGCTTCAAAAAAGTTACTGTGAAAAGCCCCTAGTCGCCACACTAGGGGCGCCTGTTCGGGGAGGTAGGTATGGGAATATTGAATCTACCTCATGATCTTCTGAGGCAAGATGCTTCTTCATTGATGTCCTTTCCTATCAGGGCAGCTGCCCCTCCTCATTTGCCATTTTAACTGCTGTTTCAAAATAATCTGTACTTTGAAATATTTATTTCCCAACCTTGGACATTATGGGCGCGATTCTCTCCCCCCCCCCCCCCCCACGCCGGTTGGGAGAATAGTGGGAGGGCCTCCCGACATTTTTCACGCCCTCCCACTATTCTCCCCCGCCTCGCCCGACCTACGTCACAAATCGACGCTCGCCGTTTTTTATGGCGAGCGGCGATTCTACGCGGCTGATTGGCCGAGCGGCCGGGCCTTTACGCCCGTTTTTTCACGGCAGCAAACACACCTGCTCGCTGCCGTCGTAAAAACGGGCGCTGGATGCCCGTTTGGGGCGGGAGCACCACCGTTGTTCTCGGGAGGGGACAGGCACGCGATCTGTGCCCACCGATCGTCGGGCCTGTGTCCAAAAGGGAAGCACTATTTCCCCTCCGCTGCCCGACAAGATCAAGCCGCCACATCCTGTCGGGCGGCGGTGGTGAAATGCGGAACCGCGCATGCACGGGTTCCGTCAATGGCGTGATGACATCACCAGCGCATGCGCGGGTTGGAGCCGGCCGCGCGTCATCTTGGCGGCCATCGTTAAGGCCGCGATGCCGTGATTCCCGGGGTCCCGCTCCTAGCCCCGATGGAGGGGGAGAATCGGGTCCCGGGAACGGGCGTGAAGGCTGCTGTGAAACACGGCCAGTTTCACGGCAGCCTTTACGACACTCCGCATTTGCGGAGACTCTCGCCCTATGTAACCATGGGCTGGATTCTCCGACCTCCCGCCGGGGGCGGGAATCGCGCTGCGCTGGTCGGCGCCCCCCCTCCCCCCCCCCGGCCCGGCGATTCTCCGGCCTGCGATGGGCCGAAGTGCCGCTGCTGTAATGCCTGTCCCACCGGCAGGAATCAGACCACCTCCCTTACCGGCGGGACTCGCGGCGCGGGCAGGCTCTGGGATCCTGGGGTGAGAGGGGCGATCTGCCCCCGGGGGGGTGCCCACACGGTGGCCTGGCCCACGATCGGGGCCCACCGATCCGTGGGCGGGCCTGTGCCATGGGGGCACTCTTTTCCTTCCGTGTCGGCCATAGAGTACACGATGGCCGACACGGAAGTGAGTCCACTCCCCTGCGCATGCGTGGGGATGACGTCAGCAGCCGCTCATGTTGCTGCGCATGCGCGGACTTCCGCCGGCCGGCAAAGTCCCTTCGGCCCTGGCTGGCGTCGCACCAAAGGCCTTCCACGCCAGACGGTGGGACAGGAACCACTCCGGCGCGGGCCTAGCCCCTAAAGGTGTGGAGCTCCGATGCCGGAGTGGTTCACGCCACTCCATCCCGCCAGGACCCCCCGCCCTGCCGGAGGGGAGAATCCAGCCCCATGTCTCTGTCATGGTGATTAGACCTATGCCAGCTGGCTGTGCCCTGGGCTACATAGAAGGACACAAGAGCTCCCTCAGGTAAAGCTAATCAATTACGAGGGTTTCAATTATCTATAAAATGAAAGGACTTTGCTCTTTTTCTCGTCCTCTAAAAATAAACTTAATTGTTTTCTGAGGCTGTTCCTGGACCATGAGGTCCACCTGTTGGAATGGCTGGGCAATGCTTCAATTTTTGTTGACATTATAGGGCAAGTACTTCTAATGTGCCCTTTGGTGCCCCCAGTATTGAAATGACCCAGTTCTCTCTATTTGGCCATTCATTCCACCCCATCACAGTTTTGACAGTGGCAGATGACTCCAGAATTTTGGGGTTTAAGTCTCAAATATTACTTTGGTTGCCGCATTCTGCTTTAAACCCGTTCAATTTTCAAACTGAAATTATAAATGGAAACTCTGCATTCCTAAGGAATACGTTTGGTGCCGAATTACACATTTCTTTCTGTCATTTGATTTTGACATGCAGCACCTTAATTAACATATAAACCTTCAGGCTAATAAATAGGACCAGTCAGGCCAGAATGTCTACCTATTTTTGAGAACCATCTTCAGACCTTTGAACTATAAAATACTGAAAAAAATAATATGAGACAACCATTAAGATGTGGAGAAAATGTTGGCTCAGCAAAAAGAAAACTTCTTCGTGAGGTACACACACTCAAAATTTGATTTTCTCACAGGTTTTATAATTACAAGAGAGGAGCCACACTTCAGTTTCTGGGTCTGACAATAACATCAGATTGTGAGATCAATATTAACCCATTCAATGCTCTGATTAGTTTCTCCTGGTAAAATAGCAGCAGCACATACCGTACACTTTTACTGTGAACAGTGCTCACATGTACAGACAGAGCTTGTGTTTTTTTTATTTGATTTGTTAAGTTGACTGTTAAATTTAATCTTTACTTTAAATCCCCAATTCAGATTGCTTTGTTTTTTGATTGGTCAGTTGTATAATTTGTCTTGTGGCAAAGTAGCTTGACAGTGTTGTGGCAACTGACATGTAGTCAAGTGATATATTCTGTATTGACATTGAGTTTATATCAGTGAAGGACTGAAAACCATTAAATACTTTTAATTGTATTCGTACAGTAGTTACCAGAGCTCTAAAAGCAACTGATGGTGTTAAATCTGCACCTAGGTTATAGAGGTACCATTATTGAGAAGGACTGGGGGTCACTTCTAACTCCACCACTTAGGCGAATCACTCTCCAGAACTAGAATGGGATGAAAATCAATGTCTTCTATAACAGGCAGGCAATCTAAGGTGACAAAATTTAAATGTATTCCTACTGCTCGTCTTATTATGGAGGGAAGGTCATTGTTAAACTTTTCTGGTTTAGATATATTTTGCAAGGAATCAACCCAGCATGTTTTTTTAAGCCATAAGATCAAGTGGACGGCCTTCCCACCACCTTCCTGTCAACTCCTGATTTGTCTCCCATATTATAGTGCGGCGGGGAAGGCAAAGGCCAAGTCGGTAGCCTGACAGTTTGACTGTGTGGACTCATGTCAGGCAGGAAGGACGTGTCCCCATGCCCATCAGAAACACCCACCCCCCCAAGATCACATAACCCCCATCTCTAAATGCCCACCTTCCACACTCTATTCTTTCTTTGACAACTCTCCCAACCAGGCCAATTCAAAATCCAAGACTCACCTTTAACTCTTGATCCATCAGACTCCTTCTCGGGAACTGCCTGTACTTCCAGTAGTGGCCACTGCTTGATCCTGGCACTCCTGTGATGGCTAAACTGCTGGTCAATCTGATTAGCTGGCAGCTCTCTAGGGCAAGACTTCTTCCCATTTTGAATCAATCATAGCTGCTCCAAGCATATTATCATTGTGGGTCAGCCAGGTTTTGGGTGGGTGAGCTGAAAACTGATTATTCCATTAGGGGGTATGAGGAATAAAGGTGTTCCGTAAGACCTAAGCAACTTTTTCTTTCCAAGGAGAGGGAAAATGAAACTGTCCAGCTGTCGCTTGGGTGCTGAATGTGTAGTTGTCGTGTTTGACATGTGCAGCTACAGGTACCATGAAATCTCTTTTCCCTCTACCACCCTCAGTCACCTTCAGCAACACTGCTAGGCTACACAGGCCTCGGGCCTTACCAAGCCATCTGGCTGTTCACTTCACTCTGGATCCATTGAAAACAAACCAAATATAACACGTTATTTTTAATGTATCCAAATTTATCAGTCGAGGATCAGATCAGATATGTCACTTTTATCAGTTTTATTGGTGTTTTCAGATGAAGAGAATCTCTCACTTTGTGAATGATATTGCCAGTGGACTAGTTGCTTGCTGGGCCAGAGCCGATGTCATGAGCCTAGTTTGAACAGATGGTGGGTGTGAAGTGTTTAATATTCAAAGGGTGGAGAGGTGAGTAGGAGGGGGTATGGAGGAGGGGTAAGAAAATGTGCAGTGTCCGTTTGGGATAAAGCAGAGGCAGATTCAGAGGCCAACGGGGAGAGGAGGGGAAAGCACTGTTTTTTGGGAGGCACTGGGGCCATTTCTCGGAGGCAGTGGCGGTAATTTCTAGGATGTCCCCATTACCTCCTATAAATTCCTTCCGTGACCATCTGGAAGTCAGGTGGAATCAGGGTGATGACAAAAGATTGACAGTGATGTCTGATGAGGTAGTTGGATAGCGTCATCGGTAAACCACCAATCAGCACTGAGGAAGGTGACAGGCCAATTCAGTTAAGCCATGGCACGTTCAACAAAACTTGTCATTGAAAGTTCATGCGCAGGATTCTCCATCGGCTGACGCTGGATTTGGGAAATGCAATCAGGCGGAGAATTGGTTCCGACGCTGAAATCACGGCAGGTGCCGATTTCACGCCAAATCGCAATTCCCTATCGCCTTGACAGTGGCGTCAATGCGTTCCAGAATGCACGTACAGTAAGCACCATTGACATATCATTAGCGTGCCCGACCCAGTATTCTCCAGGGCCTCCGCGATTCTCCACCTCCAATGTGCTGAATTCCCGGTGGCAAGGTTCATTTGTGCTTTTAAAAAACATTAAGCTAGCGCCGTGGCTGCTGAGGGAGAGAGATGGGGTACATAAAGTGTCCAACATCGCCATAGTTTGCTGAAAGTTGTGCCGCTGGCCGGAGGGCTTCTGCCAGGGCTGGGGAGTAGAGAGGGTGGCTAGGAGGTGGGCTGTGGGGTAGGGGTAGACTGGCACAGAACCCCATTGCCACAGCCTGCAAGGCAGCCATGCAGTTACGCACGCCACTGTCTGCCCACTGTGAACCTCGGGCCACGGGTTGCATGGGTGTCCCACCAGGCCACTCCCCGCGGTGCCCTCTGGCTCAGCCGACCTATCAGCCATATGGGTGTGCACAAGTGCCATCTTGTTGGCAGGGGTGAGTGTGTCTGGGGAGTGATGTGTGTATATGCGGCTGCCTGCTGAGTGTCATTCACCGTATTTGGCACCATTTCTCATTGTAATCAATTGTGTTCCAAGTGGCGCCAGTGCTAGCCCCTTAACAGTCGCTGAATCGGTCACCATTTTTGCTGCCGTGGAAGTCCACGAATACTGCCCCGTTGTCAACACTTAGTCTAAGGTACAGAGAATCCAGCGCATGTACTTTCCTGCTTCAGACTCCAGGTGCAAACAAAATCTCCCATGATTGAGATATGTTAGCTAGCTCAAAATTCAGCTTCTGGCTGTAAACTATCGTTGGAACCTAGTGTGTAATGAAAATCAGGCAGGCTTTTAAATTGAGATTGTTCCTACCATTGTGGATTTTGCGAAGTTCGGGTGGAATAGAGCATTTTGAGATCTTGCGACAAACAAAGACTTGGTTCAGTTCTTTTGAGAAAATTAGTCAGAAATGCCATTGAAACAGAAGGCTGTGGTTCGTAACTGCCACCTTCAATAATTGGATGTCTTGTAGGGCTGCCAACTCTCGCTGGGCATATTCAGAGCGATGTCATCACAGTACATCCTATGCTCAACTGCTGCTCAGTAGAGCCTGCCAATAGTCACTCAAATATCAATCATAACAGAGCCCCATCTTCCCAAGGTTTCCAATGTGTTCCACCTTTGGCTCTTAAAAATCTGGTCAGGGTGATTGTTCTTAATAGGAAGTCTATGTGAGTATCGGTGTTTCTTTGTCTCTTCCACTGAAGAGGTTATGGCAGAAACTTTACTAAAATTCACCAATGTCAGTGAAGAGAAGATATTGAATGAAGTCACTGGATTTGGATTTTGATTTATTGTCACGTGTACAGAGGCACAGTGAAAAATATTGTTCTGCGTACAGTCTAGACAGATCATTCCATCCATGAAAAATACCTTGGAGGTTAGGATCCAGGACATCAAACCAAACAATTTTCAATTTGCAAAACTGTGAGGAAAGGAGTTATAACACTGACCAATAGATATGTTTTATGTTAACAGAAACTTTAATTTAAACATAGACTCAATCATATGAACACAAGTTAATAGTTCAAACAGTTCTTAAATAAAAGGAAAAACTGTAACTTACTCCCTTCACATTCAACTATTGTACATATTCCAATTAAGCAAACTAATATAGTTCAAAAAACACTTTTGAATAAAGTTAACAATCAGATTCACTTGTGTTTCTCTGTGCAAAGACCTTGGAGAGAACTTTCCAGGAGCAATTTGAAGCCATGTCTTTTCAGGCTAAAATCCAGTGGCAAATTGCAAAACGAGGCAGAACTGGCTCCATCTATTAATTACATAATGAGGCATTCTTCGGTCCCCTCCCGCTAAGATGTCCCATGACTTGTTTGTCCAGGACTAAGCACCACACTCCATAAATTACCTACACCCCAGAGATCCTCCAAAATCAAAACAATGTTCCATTAGCCATCAGTCTATAAACAAGTGGTTAAAATCAGTGATTACCTCCCATTTACTACCCCTTAATCACAACTTTAGCAGATATACTACTTGTATGTTTCTTAAACCAGAGATGTTAATAACATTACTGCAACAAATAGAAAGTATAACACATAACAATTCCCTATATTCATCACATCATACAGAATTCAGTGAGTGCCTGGGCTTCCAGAGTTGAATTTTACCAACAGCAAGATGGCATGAGTGGAGGCAGAAAGGCTGATAAAGTATTTGGGGTTGCATCAGGATGGCTCCTTATCATTGTCGCACTGCTGGAGTGGATTTCCAGTGTCAGACAATGGGGCAATTTGCTGTCCGCTCTACATAGGCAGGCAGCCAATTTAAATATTTAGGGCTTTAATTACAGATCAGTTTATGGAGCCTGCTGACATTTTGTTGACAGCAATGTAGCCCTCGCTATAAAGGGAGGCCACCAGCTTCAGGGAGGGAGGCTCGGTGCAACAGCCCTGAGGCATCATGCCTCAAAGAGGGGGCCATGGGCATAAAAGGCAGCCCCTGTGGTCTTAATAAGCCTCCTGGTGGGGCTTCTCCTCTAGCCCATGGGGCTGGCAATCCTCAGGCCCCTCAAAGTTAATTTTTATTGACCATGATAAGACGCCCAACGACTGCAGTGCCCACATCTCCTGCTGGTGCTGCTGAGACTACAGAGCAGACAGTACTCTGAGTGGGGCTGCATTATCAGGAGCCCGCACATCATTAGAGGTGACGCGGTGGAACTGTGGACAGTAAAGTGGCACAGTGGTTAGCACTCCTGCCTCACAGCGCCAGGGACCAGGCTTCAATTCCTGCCTTGGGTGACTATGTCGAGTTTGCTCATTCTCCCTGTGTCTGTGGATTTCCTCCAAGTGCTCCAGTTTCCTCCCACAGTCCAAAGATGTGCAGGTTCGGTGCACTGGCTATGCTTTAAATTGCTCCTTTGTGTCCAAAGGTGTGCATCTTAGATGGGGTTACGGAGATAGGGCCTAGGTAGGGTCCTCTGTCAGAGGTGGGTGCAGACTCTATGGGCCGAATAACCACCTTTTGTACTGTTGGAATTCTTTGGAAGTCATCCATAATTAGATGGTGAGTGTGAAGGCAGCTAATTAGGAGCCCACCTGCTGCCGGCAAGTGTGGACTCTCTTTTTGGCCAGACATTGGAGACTTGAAGCCCAAAGCAAAATTCACTCCCTACTTTGTGAAGGTTTACTGATGATAAAAATGTTCAGAAAAGAATTGAGATCGAGGTTAGAGCAAAAGATTTGAAAAATAAGTTAGTTTGTTTATGCAATTGGTTAGATACGTGGAAAACAAAGTTTCATACTGACAAATGATAGAATAATGCGTAAAGGAAAAGAATGTTGTACAGTATAAATGGACAGTGAATAAAATTGAACTGGCTCAAAGAATTTAAAAAAATAGGTCCGGCAGTAATAGCCAACACACCATTTTCAATAGAATTCAAAGATTATAGAATCCCAATAGTACAGAAGGAGGCCATTCACCTGACCGACCCTCCAAAAGACCATTTTACCCAGGTCTGTTTCCCAGTCCATCCACCTTATCCTCGTAACCTAACCTGCTCATCTTTGGACACTAAAGGACAATTTAGCATAGCCAATCCAACTAACCTGCACATCTTTGGACTGTGGAAGGAAACTGGAGCACTCAGAGGAAACGCAGACAGACACTGGGAGAAAGTGCAAACTCCACACAATCTTCCAAGGCCGGAAGCGAACCCATATCCCTGGCGCTGTGAGGCAGTAGTGTACCACCCAAAATGAAGTGGTCATTGTTATATTACTTTGTGTAATATATATATATTACTCTTTTGAACCAGTCGAGTTTATTGAGTAATATAAATAAATATTGTGAGTTCTTTTTACTTAATACTCAACTAGTAAAACAAAGAATAAATTGTAGAGCTAACTAATTTAATTATACAATATAAAGCGTTGATAACTAATAACTTCTCTCTCTAGCTTTCCTATGTCTGTTCTCTCTGCACTCCTGATACACATTCCTTCAGAAAGAGCAGGAACGCTATTAATATAGGTCCTAATAATGAGACGTCTAGTGTTCAATTGCCTGTACTAGCTTTACATATATTGATCATGTATATTGATATACAGAGATCACTACATCTCCCTTTTTTAAACATTTTCTTGCAAATATTAAAGAAAACTTTACAGTTGAAATGCAGTGGTTACATAGTACAGCAATCACTAGAATTATGTAAAAGTTCACAAATTCAGTCGATTTGGTCTTCTTCTTCTCCTTGTGGATCTTCTTGATCTCATAGGTGATGAAGACGTTTTAATGTCCTTTTCGAATGTCAGATTGGAATGTAGTTGTTTTTCAACTTGGTTTGAAATTGTGTGACGTAAGTCAAGATGAGGAAAAATTGTGTTTGATCGTTGACTTGAAGTAGATCATGACAATTTCTTCTATAAATGTTAGCATCTGAAGTTTTAATCAGATAAGATCTGGGAGAGAATTGTCTAATGATATGACCAACGTCAGACCAACCTCCTTCAGGAAGTATGAATAGAACAGTAGCATTTTCTGTTAGAATTAAGAAATCTTTGCCTGTAGATCAAAATACTGCTTTTGCTTCAGTGTCTGTTGCTGAAGTTTCTTCACAGTAAGATGTTGTTCAGGATCAGGAATATGTAGCTGAGATACAGTTGTTCTCATGTTCCTGTTAAATAACATCTGAGCTGGAGATAATCCTGACGATAAAGGTGATGAACGATAAGTAGTGCGAAATGGAAATCAGATTGTGAATCTTTTGACTTGCTCAGTAACTTTTCTCAGACGCCTTTCTCAACCTTCCCATTGGACTGTGGGAAATGAGGGCTTGAGGTGATGTGTTCAAAATTATAAACTGTTGAAAATTCTTTCCGCTCATAACTCGAAAAACACGTGCTATTGTCAGGCATGACGGTGTGAGGAATACCATGCCTGGCAAATATTTCTCTGCATGCTTTGATTATAGTATTGGATGTAAGATCATTCAACTTCTGGAAAATTTGAATAATAGTCAATGACTAAAATATTATCCTTACCAAATGAATGAAAGAGATCGATATCTACTTTCACCCATGGTGACGAACCAATGTCATGCAGTTGCAATGGTTCCTTGCATTGCTGATTCTGATGTGTTTGACACGTTGAACATGATGATATCATATCTGAGATATCTTTATTTATACCTGGCCAATATATTGATTGTCTGGCACGGCGTTTACATTTCTCTAGGCCTAGATGACCTTCGTGAAGTCTAGTAAGCATTTCTGACTTCATGCTGTCTGGTATGACGATTCGATCCTTTCTCAGCAAAATACCATCCAAGATAGTCAGTTCAGACTCTATGCTCTGGTATTATGGATAATGACCTTTTGGCCATCCATGTTGGAAATGATGTACAACTTTGGACAAAGCAGCATCTTTCTGTGTTTCTCTTCGAATTTGTTGAAGCTTTGAATCAGAGGCTGGAAGTAACTCTCTGAAAAGTTGCAGGTGAGAATGAATGTCATTGATTGAATCCTCTTGAAGAATATCAGTGTTGATGGATCTGGACAGAGTGTCAGCTATGACGAAATCTTTACCTGGAGTGTATATAAGAATAAAATATTATCTACACAATTTCATCATTTGTCTTTGCAGTCTTGGTGTCATCTCATTTGAATTCTTTTCAATGGTGTAGACAAGTAGATGATGGTCTGTCTCTACAGTAAACCTGGGTAAGCCATAAACATATTCGTGGAACTTGGAAATTCCACTCACAAGTCTAATATGCTCCTTTTCAATCTGGGTGTACATACACTCAGTCACAGTCATGGATCTGGAAGCGTAGGCGATGGGAACCCAATTATTGAAATGGTCTTGTTGAAGTAGAACTGCACCTCTGCCATTCTGACTAGCATCAGTTGAAATTTTGGTGGGCCTGGTCGGATGAAAGAAGGACAAGCTGGGAGCTTGGATCAACTGTTGATTCAGACCTGTCTTTTGTATGACTCTGTGAGCAGTTGAATTCAGCATTCTTCCTGATCAGCTGACTTAATGCAATTGTTATCCTGGAAAGATTCTTGATGAACTTCCCAAGAAAGTTGACAAATCCTAGAAAGCGTAAGACTGCTTTCTTGTCTTGGGGTATTTGCATTGACTTGATGGCTTGTATTTTGTCTTCGTCCGCCTTGAGACCATTGGCTGTAATGTTATCACCTAAGAATTTGAAAGAAGAGTCAGCAAACATACATTTAGCTTGGTTCAGCTTTAAACCGTACTTGTGTATTCTCTTGAACACGTCTCTGAGACGACTCATGCGTTCTTCTGGTGATGTAGACCAGATGATTATGTCATCTACATAAACAAGAACACCTTCAATGTTCTCTGCCATTTGTTCCATTGTATGATGAAATATTTCTGATGCAGAAATAATTCTGAAGGGCATTCTGTTGAAACAATACTTCCGAAAGGTGTGTTGAAGGTGCAGAGGAGCTTGCTGGAGTCATCAAGCTGCATCTGCCAAAAACCTTGTGAAGTATCAAGTTTGGTAAAAATTCTGGCATTGGCCATTTACATAGAACATAGAACAGTACAGCACAGAACAGGCCCTTCGGCCCTCGATGTTGTGCCGAACAATGATCACCCCACTTAAACCCACGTAACCCGTATACCCGTAACCCAACAATCCCCCCATTAACCTTACACTACGGGCAATTTAGCATGGCCAATCCACCTAACCCGCACATCTTTGGACTGTGGGAGGAAACCGGAGCACCCGGAGGAAACCCACGCGCACACGGGGAGGACGTGCAGACTCCACACAGACAGTGACCCAGCCGGGAATCGAACCTGGGACCCTGGAGCTGTGAAGCATTGATGCTAACCACCATGCTACCGTGAGGCCCCTATTTCTGATGTGATTTCCTCTCTCTTTGGTATTGGGGAGTGTTCTCTTCTAACATTACAATTGAAATCTTTAGGATCCATACAGATTCTAATGTCACCCGTTATTTTTTTGACACAGACTAGGGAGCTAACCCAGTCAGTCGGTTGTGTTACCTTTGATATGATTCCTTGTGACTGCAATCTTGTTAGTTCAGCCTTCAATCTGTCTCTGAGAGGAGCTGGTACATGTCTTGGTGATGTATCGCAGGCTTGGCATCTTTTTTCAAAAGTACCTTGTACTGGTATGGCAGTGTTCCCATGCCTTGAAATACATCAGGGCATTCATGTAAAGGTTGCTGATTCACAAGTATTGAGGAAAATTCTTTAAATGAGCTGCAAATCTTTGCAAGCTTGAACATCCAATAGTGAAGAACGATTGTCATCCACTATCTCGAATCGGATTTGTTTGTGAATGTCCATGTTAGTTGCACTCAAATAACACGATCCATGTGAGAAAATTGGATTGGCATTATAATCTTTTAAAGAACACTCTGGAAGAAATATGTCATGGTGACTTTTAATCACAGACAAATCTTTGGAATTGAGAAGGTTCTGAAGCACCTGTGTCTAATTTAAATGAGATTGGAACATTATTAATACAGACAGTAGTCATCCATTCGTTGCTGACGACGTTGACTTGTTGATCTTTTGTTGCTTGAAAATCCTTGTTTATTTTTGTGAAGAGCTTTTTGTGTTGATTGAAGATCCTTCTTGCTTGCTTGCAGATCAGTCTTCATGGATACGTCAACCACTCCAACAAAGAAATTATTTTCTAACGAGAAAATTTCATTATCTTGTGTGAAATCTTGCTGAGTGTTGATTTGTTCATCTTTGTCAACAGCTCTCACATTGTAGTTCTTTTTATGTGCAGGAGGAGGATAACTTGCGGATGATTGACACTGAGAAGCATAATGATTCAATTTGGAACATCTCAGCCAGTGTTTACCAAAACAGGGCAGTTTCCCTTTACGTAGGCGTTGCCACACCGATGACACATCATCACATTGTTGCCGTGACGTATTAGTGATGTTCACGCATGCACAGACCTCTTTTGTGGAGTCTCGCATTTCTGTGCGAAGTGTGCATGTCCCAAGATGGAAAATGTGAGCGCTGGGTAGCTGCTGTTCCGAACAATCTTCTGTGCTGCTTGCGACACCATTTTTATTTTCTCTGCCTCGTGATAGACTTTCATGCCTTTTTCCTTGGGATAAAATTCTAAATACTGACTTTTGGTCTGTTTACTGGAGATGCAATTCTCTCTCGCTATTTTTACCGTTAAATCATTTTGCCGAATTAAAGCTTCTCTCACAGTATCATCAATTATTCCATAAAGAATTTGATCTGTTACAAGAGAATCATGAAGATCCACATAGTTACAGGTTTGAGCTAAGAGTTTGAGATCTGTATTGAAGTTATTCACCGGTTCACCAACCTTTTTGGACTCGTTTATCAAACCTGAATCTTTCTAAAATTTCATTAGTTTGCTTCTTGCAATGGTCAGCAAATTTTGTGATAATTTGTTCAAACTTCGACTTATCTTCACCAGCAGCAAAATTAAACAAATTATATATTTCAATTGCTTGCTGTCTTGTTAGGGACAGAAGCAAAGTGATTTGTCTTGCATCAGTCGCAGCGTTTAAATCACTAGCTTCCGGGTAGAGCTGGAATTGTTGTTTAAACAACTTCCAATTTAAATTCAGATTACCAGTGGTCTTTAGATGTCTGGGAGCTTGCACTTGCTCCATCAATACTCTGTTTTTGTTGAGAATTCCGAAGTTGCAATGACTTCACCAGTCGAATCGTTGATTCCGATTTTCTTCTTTTGTGTTCAAATGTTCTTTACTAGTCTTTCTTAAAAGCCTAATTTATCCTGGCAACATGTTATATTACTTTGTGTAATATATATATTACTCTTTTGAACCAACTGAGTTGTTGAAATGAGCTGTAGTCTTGTAAAGATAAACAAATTTGTTGAGTAATATTAATAAATATTGTGAGTTCTTTTTACTTAATACTCAACTAGTAAAACAAAGAAACAATTGTAGAGATAACTAATTAAATTATACAAAACAATGCTTTGATAACTAATAACTTCTCTCTCTCTCTAGCTTTCCTATCTCTGTTCTGTTTGCACTCCTGACACACTCCTTCAGAAAGAGCAGGAAAACTATTAATATAGCTCCTGATAGTGAGACATCTCAGGCGGGATACTCCCCTACCCGACGGGGCGGGTGGTCCCGGCACCGAGGAGTGGCATGAACCACTCCGGCATTGGGCTGCCCGGATGGTGCGGAATCCAACCGGCTCGGAAGGGGCTTGGCGCCATGCCAACCGGTGCCGAAGGGCCTCCGCCGGCCGGCGCGAGTTGGCGCATGCGCAGGAGCGCCAGCGTGTGCTGGCGTCATCCCAGTGCATGCGCAGGGGGGATCGTCTCCACAGCGACCGTGGCGGAGGTCCACAGCAGCCAGGGCGGAGGGAAAGAGTGCCCCCATGGCACAGGCCCGCCCGCGGATCGGTGGGCCCCGATCGCGGGCCAGGCCACCGTGGGGGCACCCCCTCGGGGCAACATCCCCCTGTGCCCCCCGGAGGACCCTGGAGGCCGCCCACAGAGCCAGGTCCCGCCGGTAAGTACCAGTAACGGGCGGCCGCTTGGCGCATCGCGGGCTGGAGAATCGTGGGGAGAGGCCGCTCAATTCCTGCCCCTTCCAAAACTCCAGCACCGGAGGATTCGGCAGCCGGTGGGGCGGGATTCACGCCGTACCCCGGCGATTCTCCGCCGCTAGTGTTCAATTGTCTGTACTAGCAATACATATATTGATCATGCACATTGATATACAGAGGTCACTACATCATTTCATGATTATACTTGTAAGGGAGCTTGGGAGACATACTGACAGTTCGGGTTTTCTGAAGTGCACTTTCGAATCAAGGTCTCAGAATAGATTCATAAAATTATCCTTCAGAATTCTGTGAATTATGCCCAGGCTTTACAATGAACAGGTTTGGCTGCATTTAGAATACTTTGGCTGGGATTTTCTATGGAGGCAAGATCAGGAATGGATGCACTTCCAGAGGGCGTGTCAGTTTCCTGATGCCTCTGGGATGTGCTAGAATGGAATCGGGAACCAATTAATGGTCTGTTGATCTCCTTAAGAACTTTGTTCATGGACCAGGGAGGGTCAGGTGGCAATTTTTAATTTGTATATTGCCAAAGCCGAACAGTCTGGTACACGTTATTGCACAGCTGATGGGCTCAGTAAAGGGAACAATTAACAGGTTTTTTTATGATGAGGTATTTTTGGCATTTGGGAATTTTGTTCCAGATGAAGCACAACTTTTGTAAGCAATGATTTGACTGGCCGGCTGTGCTAATGCCTGCACTGCTCTGCAAAGCGGTGGCAGACCCCATCATGGTTGACATCTCATAGAGTCATAGGCCAGAAGGTTCCGGCCGTTTGCACCGGCAGGATCTTCCGGTCCCACCAACAGCGGGTTTTCTGGCAGCGAGGGGTGCATTCAACAAGACGTCACATTGAGAATGGCAGGGCCAGAATATCCTATCGCTGGCCAATGGCAAGGCCAATCCGCCACCGCAACACATCCGGCGGGTTGAATGGAAAATCCTCCCCATAGAGTCATACAGCACAGAAAAAAGCCCTTCAGCCCATTGTGTCAGCCATCAAGCACTATCTAATCTAATCCCATTTTCCAGCACATAGCCTTGTTGTTATGGCATTTCAAGTGCTTATCAAAATGCTTCTTGAATGTTTTTTAAAAAAAATAATTTTTATTGAAATTTTTGAAAAATGTACAACAACAGAACAATAATAATAACAGTAATATACAACCCCCGTACCCGTAACAACGCATATAACGAACCCCCCCCCACCCCCTCCAAACCCGATGAACAATAAAATAAATTAAAAATAAATTAAATTAACATAAACAATGCCCCCCTGAAACACCCCCCCCCCCCCCCACTTCCCCCCCTCCCCCCCCCAGTTGAGCCAGAAAGTCGAGGAAAGGCTGCCACCGCCTAAAGAACCCTTGTACCGACCCCCTCAGGGCGAATTTGACCTTCTCCAGTTTAATGAATCCCGCCATGTCATTGATCCAGGTCTCCACGCTTGGGGGTCTTGCATCTTTCCATTGCAACAAGATCCTCCGCCAGGCTACTAGGGACGCAAAGGCCAAAACACCGGCCTCTTTCACCTCCTGCACTCCCGGCTCCACCCCAACCCCAAATATCGCAAGTCCCCACCCTGGCTTGACCCTGGATCCAACCACCCTCGACACCATCCTCGCCACCCCCTGCCAGAATTCCCCCAGTGCCGGGCATACCCAAAACATATGGGCATGGTTCGCTGGGCTCCCCGAACACCTAATGCACCTGTCCTCACCCCCAAAAAACCTGCTCATCCTCGTCCCGGACATATGAGCCCTGTGCAGTACCTTGAACTGGATGAGGCTAAGCCTCGCACGTGAAGAGGAGGAGTTCACCCTCTCCAGGGCGTTCGCCCATGTCCCCTCCTCAATCTGCTCCCCCAGAGCCACTTCCCACATAACCTTCAGCTCCTCTACCGATGCCTCCTCCACCTCCTGCATCACCTGGTAGATGTCAGACACCTTCCCATCCCTGACCCACACCCCCGAAAGCACCCTATCCATCACCCCCCGCAGGGGCAGCAAAGGAAACCCCCCCACCTGCCGCCTAGCAAACGCCTTGACCTGAAGGTACCTGAACATATTCTCCAGGGGGAGCTCAAACTTCTCCTCCAGCTCACCCAGGCTCGCAAACCTCCCGTCAATGAACAGGTCTCCCAACTTCCTTTTGCCCGCACTGTGCCACCCCAGGAACCCGCCATCAATGTTCCCTGGGACAAACCAGTGGTTCCCCCGCAGCAGGGCCTCCACCGAGCCCCCCCTTCCCCCCTGTGTCGCCTCCACTGCCCTCAAATCTTCAGGGTAGCCGCCACCACCGGGCTCGAAGTGTACTTCATTGGAGGGAGCGGCAACGGCGCCGTTACCAGTGCCTTCAGGCTCGTGCCTCCACAGGACGCCATCTCCATCCGTTTCCATGCTGCCCCCGCCCCATCCATTACCCACTTGCGTACCATCGAGACATTAGCCGCCCAATAGTACCCAGAGAGGTTGGGCAGTGCCAGCCGCCCTCTATCCCTGCCCCGCTCCAAAAAGACCCTCCTCACCCTCGGAGTCCCGTGCGCCCAAACAAATCCCAGAATGCTGCTGTTCACCCTCCTAAAAAAGGCCCTCGGAATAAGAATGGGGAGTCACTGGAACAAAAACAAAAACCTCGGGAGCACCGTCATTTTAACGGACTGTACTCTACCCGCCAATGACAGCGCAGCATGTCCCACCTTTTAAACTCCTCCTCCATCTGCTCCACCAGCCTAGTAAAATTAAGCTTATGCAAAGTCCCCCAAATCCTAGCCACCTGAACCCCCAGGTACCTAAAACTCCTCACTGCCCTTTTCAATGGGAGCCTACCAATCCCCTCCTCCTGATCTCCCGGGTGTACAACAAACAGCTCGCTCTTGCCATCGGTGCCTCGTCAGCAACCCCTCCCCAAACCCGAACCTCTCTAACACCTCCCACAAGTACCCCCACTCAACCCTATCAAAGGCCTTCTCCGCATCTAATGCCACCACAATCTCCGCCTCTCCTTCTGCCGCCGGTATCATTATCACATTTAGCAGCCTTTGCACGTTAGTGTTCAGCTGCCTCCCCTTCACAAAACCGGTCTGATCTTCATGTATCACCCCCGGCACACAGTCCTCTATTCTAGTGGCCAAGATCTTCGCCAGCAACTTGGCGTCCATGTTCAACAGTAAAATTGGCCTAGATGATCCACACTGCAAGGGGTCCTTATCCCGCTTCAAGATCAGGGAAATCAGCACCCGTGACATCGACGGGGGCAAAACTCCCCCCCCCCATGCCTCGTTAAAAGTCCGAACCAGCAGGAGCCCAACAGGTCCGCATATTTTTATAAAATTCAACCGGGAACCCATCCGGTTCCGACGCCTTCCCCGACTGCATGTGGCCAATCCCACTGACCAGCTCCTCCAACTCGATCGGCGCCCCCAGTACCTCCACCTGCTCCTCCTGCACCCTTGGAAATCGCAGCCTGTTCAAAAAGCTCTCCATTCCCCCCCACCACCACTGGCGGCTCCGACCGGTACAGTTCCCTGTAGAAGTCCCTGAAGACCCCATTGACCTCTACTCCCTTCCGCACCACATTCCCACCCCTATCCTTCACTCCACCAATCTCCCTAGCCGCGTCCCGCTTGCGGAGCTGATGCGCCAGCATCCTGCTCGCCTTCTCTCCATATTCGTAGACCGCTTCCTGCGCCTTCCTCCACTGTGTCTCCGCCTTTCTGGTGGTCAGTAAATCAAACTTAGCCTGCAGACTACGCCGCTCCCCCAACAATCCCTCCTCCGGGGCCTCCGTATACCTCCTATCTAGACTCAGCAGCTCCCCCACCAGTCTCTCCCTCTCCTTCCTCTCCCCCCTCTCCCTATGGGCTCGGATGGAAATCAGCTCCCCCCTAATCACTGTCTTCAGAGCCTCCCACACCATCCCCACCTGGACCTCCCCAGTATCATTGGCCTCGAGGTACCACTCAATACATCCCCGAACCCTCCTACACACCTCCTCATCAGCCAACAACCCGACGTCCAGACGCCACAGCGGGCGGTGGTCCCGCACCTCCCCCATCTCCAGATCCACCCAATGCGGAGCATGATCTGAAATCGCTATAGCCGAATATTCGGCAACCTCCACCCTCGGGACCAGCCCCCTGCTCAGGACAAAAAAATAAATACGGGAATAAACCCTGTGCACGTGGGAGAAAAAAGAGTACTCCCGAGCCCTTGGCCTCCCAAACCTCCAGGGGTCCACCCCTCCCATCTGGTCCATAAACCCCCTCAACACCTTGGCCGCTACCGGCCTCCTGCCCGTCCTAGAACTAGAACAATCCAGTGGGGGATCCAGCACCGTATTGAAGTCTCCCCCCATGATCAGGCCCCCCGCCTCCAGGTCAGGAATGCGGCCCAACATATGCCTCATGAAACCAGCATCATCCCAATTTGGGGCATATACATTTCCCAACACCACCCTCTGCCCCTGCAGCTTACTGCTCACCATCACATATCTGCCGCCACTATCAGCCACCACCTCAGACGCCTCAAAAGCCACCCTCTTCCCCACCAGGATCGCCACCCCCCGGTTCTTCGCGTTGAGCCCTGAATGGAAACCTGCCCCACCCACCCCTTCCTCAGACGAACCTGGTCCGCCACCTTCAGGTGAGTCTCCTGAAGCATGGCCACGTCCGCCTTCAGCCCCTTCAGATGCGAAAACACCCGGGCCCGCTTAACCGGCCCATTCAACCCCTCACGTTCCACGTGATCAGCCGGATCAGGGGGCACCCTGCCCCCCCCTCCCCCGCCGACTAGCCATAGCCCATCGACTGCTCGCCCCTGGCCAGCACCCCCCACTCGGCCCGTTTCCCACGGCGATAGAACCTCACCCCGACCTCCCCGACCTGCACTGGCTTCTCCCTGGCCAATCCAGCAGCAACCTGGTATCCCCCCCCCCCCCTCCCTTCCAGGCTAGGACCCCTCCTAGCCGCGACGCTCCCTCCATAGTACTCCCGTGAGCCAGCTGACTTCTGCTGACCCCGGCAGCTCCCGCCCTAACTCCGACCCCTCCCGATATGGGGTTGCCCCTCCCCCCCCCCTCCCCCCCCCCCCCCCCCCCCCCCCCCCCCCCGCAGCAGCTCCTTGGCACCGCTCCAGCGCGGGAAAACGGAACTGATATCCAAGCCCCTTGCCTCCAGATCCAGCCCTCTCATCCCGCAGCGTGGGAAACCAGAGGCAAGCCCGCGCTTTCACACTGCCTCACCCCACCCCCTCAACGCAGCTCCCAAATAGCAGTCCCAACCCATCCACCAACCCTGCACAAAAAAAAACACAGACCCCCAACACCCCCCCTAAAACACAAAACCATAACCAACACCATCCGAAAGCAGAAAAAAAAACCCAGAATAGCCAGCAACAGCATAAACAGTGATACAAAAAACCCCCACAGTCCCCAATCCCTAGTTCGAGTCCAACTTTTCAGCCTGCACAATGGCCCACGCCTCCTCCGGGGACTCAAAATAGTGATGCCGGTCCTTGTAGGTGACCCACAAGCGCGCAGGCGGCAGCATGCCGAATTTCACCTGCCTGCTGTGGAGCACCGCCTTCGTCTGGTTGAACACGGCCCTCCGCTTAGCCACCTCTGCACTCCAGTCCTGGTACATGCGCACTACCGAATTCTCCCACTTGCTGCTCCTCACCTTCTTGGCCCATTGCAGCACACAGTCCCGGTCACTGAACCGATGGAACCGCACCAGCACCGCCCGCGGGGGTTCATTCGCCTTAGGCCTCCTGGCCAGTACTCTGTGGGCCCCCTCCAGCTCCAGGGGCAGATGGAAAGATCCTGCCCCCACCAGCGAGTTCAGCATCACGGCCACATAAGCCGGCAGGTCCGACCCCTCCAGCCCCTCCGCGAGGCCCAGGATCCGCAAGTTCTTCCTCCTTGACCGAAACTCCATCTCCTCGAAACGATCTTGCCACTTTTTGTGGAGCGCCTCGTGCATCTCCACCCCCATGAGGGCCGAGACCTCATCCTCGCGCTCAGAGGCCTGCAGCTGCAACTCAAGGATCGCTGCACCCTGGGTTGTCTGGGTCTCCAGCAGCTTACTTGTCGTAACCTTCAGAGAGTCCAGCAACTCCACTTTCAGCTCCGTGAAATAGCGCAGAAGGGCTGCCTGCTGCTCCTCCGCCCACTGCCTCCACTCCTCGGGGGCTCCACCGGCCGCAATTTTGTCCACCTTCCCCCGCTTTTCCAGGGGAGCTGCTGCCGCTTTTATCCTCGCCCCACTCCGGGTCCGCACCATAAATCCCGGGGGGTATTACTCCAGACCCCTTGGGAATCGTTGAATCAGCGCCGTTTGGGGCCCTTAAAAGAGCCCACAAGCCCTACGAAAGCGGGAGCTGCCAAACGTGCAGCTTAGCTCCGCATTGCCGCCACCGGAAGTCCATGCTTCTTGAATGTTGTGAGGGTTCCTGCCTCTACCCTTTCTTGTTCACCACCCTTTCAGGCAGTGAGTTCCAGATTCCCACCAGCCTCTGGAGAGAAGAGGGTGAATTCCCCACCGCCCGCAGCCTGGGAGTTTCCCAACGGCGTGGGACTGCCCCACAATGGGGAACCTCATTGACCAGCCGGTGGTGACCAGCACGACAGCGTGCTGAACCAGAAATCTGGTGCGGTGGGACCAGGATTTTCCCCTCTAAATCTCCTTAAATATATGTCCCTGGTTATTGACTCCTTTAATAAGGGGAACCATACCTGATCAGGGGCTGATTTAGCACAGTGGGCTAAATAGCTGGCTTTTAAAGCAGACCCAGGCAGGCCAACAGCGTTCAATTCCCGTACAAGCCTCCCTGAACAGGCGCCGGAATGTGGCGACTAGGGGCATTTTCACAGTAACTTCATTTGAAGCCTATAAGCGATTTTCATTTTCATTCATTTCATCTTCCTATCTATGTCCTCCATAATTTTATACACCTCAATCAGTTGCCTCTTCAGCCTTCTCTGCTTTAGGGCGAACAACCCCAATCTAACCAGCCTTTCTTCATAGCTGAAATGCTCCAGCCCAGGATACATCCTGATGAATCTCCTCTGCACCTTTTCTGTGCAATCAGATCCTTCTTATAATTTGGCAAGCAGAAATGCAGACAGTATTTTAGCTGTAGCCTAATGAGTATTTTATACAGCTCCGCCATAACTTCCCAGCCCTTATATTCTGTGCTGCGGCTAATGAAATGAAATGAAAATCGCTTATTGTCACATGTAGGCTTCAAATGGAAGTTACTGTGAAAAGCCGCCCAGTCGCCACATTCCGGCGCTTGTTTGGGGAGACTGGTACGGGAATTGAACCGTGCTGCTGGCCTGCCTTGGTCTGCTTTCAAAGCCAGCGATTTAGTCCTGTGCTAAACCAGCCCCTAATAAAGGCAAGTATCACATATGTCTTTTTGACCACCTTATCTATCAGCTCTGCTGCCTTCAGGACATGCACCCCAAGAACCCTCTGGTTCTCTGTACTTCCTCGAATCTTAACGTTCATTTCGTATTCCAGACAGTTAGAAGCACAGCCGTCAATATTAGAACAATTCAAATTATAATGCATCAGAGACCTCGGAGAATTGGAGGACTGGTGGAGGTCCCTTCAAGTTCTGTTATGTTCCCCTTCTTTTGATGCTCATGTTTTACAACCAGCTCCTGCCTTCTGGTAGTGTCAGACACCACTAATTGGGCCATGAATTGCCACCAACCCAATTAGGGTATTTACATTTGAAAACTATGCCTCGTGCGTGGTGCAGATGTGCCATGGATCTGGGACCTCGAAACGATCCGTGTTTAGGTTCTGGAACCAGGATTAAAAATCAAATGCCTGTTTTCAGTTTTACCCATCATGTCAAAAAAACTCCACGTGAGAAATGCCAACAAAACAACATTAAAGGCCATTTTGAGAAATGTATGCCATGTGGAAGTAACTAATGATGAAGGTAGAAGAGACTTAGGGAGACACAACACTCATGCTAAACCTATGCAGAGCAGAAATCAGCAAAGTCAATTGGATGTTACCTAAGTAACCAAAATAGTAAAATATAAGTCAGGGGAGGTAGTGGTGTAGAGAGGTGGTGGCATAGTGGTATTGTCAGTGGATGTGTAAACCAGAGGCCCAGAGTAATGCACTGGGGACCTAGGTTCAAATCCCACCGCAATAGATGGCAAAATTTGAATTCAATAAAAATCTGGAATTTAAAAAATCTAATGATTGTCGTCAAAACCCATCTGGTTCACTCGAGAAGGACATCCTGAATTGCCCATGAACTGCGCAGAGTTAAGAGTCAAGCATATTGCTCTTGTAATCACGGTAGCATTGTGGATAGCACAGTTGCTTCACAGCTCCAGGGTCCCAGGTTTGATTCCGTCCTGGGTCACTGTCTGTGCGGAGTCTGCACATCCTCCCTGTGTGTGCGTGGGATTCCTCTGGGTGCTCTAGTTTCCTCCCACAGTCCAAAGATGTGCAGGTTAGGTGGATTGGCCATGATAAATTGCCCTTAGTGTCCAAAATTGCCCTTAGTGTTGGTTGGGGTTGCTGGGTTATGGGGATAGGGTGAAGGTGTTGACCTTGGGTAGGGTGCTCTTTCCAAGAACCGGTGCAGACTCGATGGGCCGAATGGCCTCCTTCTGCACTGTAAATTCTATGATTCTGTGATTTTTCTATGATTAGTGTCACAAGTAGTCTTACATTATCAGTGCAATGAAGGTACTGTGAAAAGCCCCTAGCCGCCACAGGAAGGCCTGTTCGGTTACACAGAGGGAGAATTCAGAATGTCCAATTCACCTAACAAGCACATCTTTTGGGACTTGTGGGAGGAAACCAGAGTACCCGGAGGAAACCGACGCAGATGCAGGGAAAAGTGCAGATCCACACAGACAGTGACCCAAGCCGGGAATCGAACCTGGGACCCTGGAGCTGTGAAGCAGCAGAGCTAACCACTGTGCTACCGTGTCACCCATGACGCCATATATTACCTGTAGGCCAGACCGGATAACGATAGCAGATTTCCTTCACTTCAAGAACATTAGTAAAATAATAAACAAATTAGAGAAGTGTACTTTTAGGATGGATTTGGAAAATTTACACAAAGGGGATAATTCTGATTTTGTGCGATAGCAAATCAGCTGTAACAGGTGTGCTGCTGCTTCAATATCACTCATTATACACTATCACACGAACTGAAACTTGTAAACAGTAATGGAGGTGAAGTCTCTGGAATCATTTAAGGAACAATTGGAAGCTCCAATGGTGAGACAATAGGTTCTTCCTGGGTGAATGAATTAAAATGATCTGGGCGGCACAGTGGTTAGCGCTGCTGCCTCACAGCGCCAGAGACCCGGGTTTGATTCTGACCTTGGTTGACTGTCGGTGTGGAGCTTACACGTTCTCCCGTGTCTGCATGGGTTTCCCGTGGGTGCTCCGGTTTCCTTCCACAGTCCAAAGATGTACAGGTTATGTGGATTGGCCATGATAAATTATACCTTAGTGTCCAGGGATGAACAGTTAGGTCAGGATGACAGGGCATGTGGACTGGGGAGTGGATCTGTTCTTTCAAAGGATTGCTGCAAACAAAGATATGCAGGTTAAGTGGAGATTGGCCATGCTAAAAATTGCCCCTTATTGTCCAAAGATGTGCAAGTTTGGTGGGGTTGAGGGTGCTCTTTCAGTGCAGACCTGATGGGCTGAATGGCCTCCTTCTGCAGAGTAGGGATTCTATTCTATGGATCGACTTCCTCATCTATAATTATCTCATGATGAAGGTTACTTAAAAAAAGATGGGCCATCACAATGGGAGAGTTAACTGGAAGACTAGGCTTCAATGGTACATGTGGCCTTTTCTCAGCAATGTTTTTTTAATGTTCTTATGTTTCTGAATCCTGCAGATCAGATCACAAGCTTTGCTAGACGCTGCTCCACAGCACTAAGCACTTCTACAGATAGTTGTCAATCTGACCACGTTTTAAATGGGAAGCAATCCCATTTAAAAATGACACCATAAACATAGCATCAAAGTGTTTGTCTGATACAATAGCCCCAATGCCTTGCCTCCTTTCCCCGCGAGCCCTCAGTGCTCTGAAAATGAAATGTGGCATTGAGGCAGCTGAATTTGTAATGAGCCTTCATTATGATTCAAATGTAACAAAACAAGGAAGTGGGAGGACTTCCAACATTGGCTGAGCTCAGAGAGGCAGCCCACGGACGTAGGTGGACTCTAATCTGTGAGATCCATCCAATTCTACAGAATTAAGATGACTTCAAGGAGAGTCTGGTGTGGAGAGAGGCAGGCAAAGGAAATAAATTGTGGATCCGTGATGTGACAGTGGATAGTCTCACTAGAGTGTGGCATTTGCCAACTAGCGAGGCGGTATGGAGTAAAGGAATGGAATACTTCTCCCCCTCGCCCCTTATCCCAGAATACTGAGCCAACTGATACTTTCTACCAGGTTTTGAAATGTCTCAGGTTTTAGGGAAGGATCGGAAAATAAGGAAAGAAGAAGGCAGCTAAAGAAGCAAACAGGAAAGATCAAAATGTTTACACCGCGCAATTGGCTTTATTTTCATAGTTAGGTTAGTGGGAGCCATACATTCGGTATTTGCTTGCCTTGATGTGATGCTGAGAAAGGCAGAGTTGCACAAGTGAAATTCAAACAGCAATAGAGAGCATTGACCTTGTACAGCCAATGAACCTCTTCCTATAGTTATCAGAGACGTAACTCACTCACTGTAATAAAAACAGAAGATCTGTGATATGTAACTGCCGCAGCAACTTTAGCAAATCAGCCAGTTTGGATTGAAACACAAACACGGTGTGTTCTGAAGCTAGTGAACAAGCAACTTCATGCTTTTAACTTATTTTGGTAACACAAGGCAGTGCCTCAGGTATATGATTGGCTTGTGGTTAAAAATCTCATGCATAAGATTTGCCTAGAGTTGACAGTTCTGTTAGCCATTGATAATCCCCCATAAAATGTGGATCTTCTGTTCACAATTGCCAATTTAGTGCTAATTATAGCCAGTACTTTCATTCAGAATTGAATTGAACTACTTAATGTCTTTTCACGTGGGGCTCTTAAGAGCGCGCAAAGAAAGCTGCCTTTAATTTCATCAGTCTGGGCTGAATTCAAAGTCACATCCCAGACGAAACGGACAACTGCCAGAACACTCAAAAGTAACTCACAATCTCAATCCTTAAAAATATATTAAGAGTGGCATTCCATGTGGTATATCAAAATTAACAGTCTGTACCACTGAATGGTGAGAGCTGATAGGGAGGATTTATTTCAGCCTTGTGTACTCCGAGATCAAATACTGTATGATACCAGCTGGGTTCTGGGAATCAAATTTCTAAGATAATCTGTTTAGTTTCATTGGATCAGAATACCTAAAACATAGGAGTAAAATAAGAAAGTTTAAAAACAAATGCATGACATAAAGTTTACTGATAATTTCGAAAAGAAAAAGTTTGTCCTGAAATTGCTAGGCTCGATTAATTGAAATTACATTTTTCCTATTTGATTATGAATTGATAAACTTCTCCCAGATTCTGAATTTTGCCATATTTAAAAGAATCCTTGTCTTCCTCTCATAATTTATGGAACCCGTCGAATTGGAATCATTCATCTTAAGTAAGAATAAATATTTTTTTTTCTTTGTGTTTGGAATGTGGGCATCGCTGGCTGGGCCAGCATTTATTGCCCATCCCTAATTACCCTTGAACTGAGTAGCTATCTGGGCCATTCCAGAAGGCAGTTAAGAGTGAACCACATTGCTGTGGGTCTGGAGTCACATGTCGGCCAGACCAGATAAGGACGGTAGATTTTCTTCTCTGAAGGACTTTAGTGACCAGATGGGTTTTTAACCACCATGGTTTCATGGTCATTATTAAACTTTTAATTCCAGAGTTTTAATAAATTCAAATTTCACCACCTGCCATGACGGGTCTTCAGAGCAGTGCCCTGGGTCTCTGGATTACTTCTCCAGTAGGAATACCACTGCGCTGGTAGATATGAGAAGACACGTAAAAGATTTTAAACACTTAACAAATAAATATAACTTTTGAACCTTGCAAGTCTCCTAATGTAAAAAGGCAAAGAAAACCCTGAAAGGAAAGGTTTCATAGGCCAGATACCAAATAAATCAAAATGCAGGACAAAAAAAGCCTTCAATAAATTCCCCAGTTTAAATGAGCAATTCATGAGATTACTCAATAATACATTATAGCCCCATTAGAAGATTACAGAAAATAGTTTATTGCAGATGTTACATGATTTAAAAATATGCACACTGCAATTTCAGGGCTATGAATTTAGTATTCACTACCCGAGTTGAAGCTTTTGTTATAATTAATTATATGTTAAATAGATAGCATTATTGTGCTTCAATTTTGGTTGAATTCCAGCTGGAACATGGTGTTAGTGCTTCAAGCAACTGCACCCAACCCACCAGGTCACAGTCACTGTGTCTGCCAACAGGTGCATTTCCAGTTGGAAATATTTTTCCTGGCATGTCGGAAACCCTGCTGTAATCGATTTTTAAAAGACTGTACATTGCAATAAAGATGCTTTACAATCAAATTTGAAAATTCCATTACTGGGTTAAATGTCCACAATACTTCAACTGGTTATGCAAAGGATCCTCCCACTCAGTTGTATGAATGCACTTCACACACACACAGTAAAATAGCGATGATGCGATACAAGAGCAGAAAATGCTGGAAACATTCAGCAGGCCATGAGGCCAGGCAGCATCTGTGGCAAGGGAAACTGAGTTCATGGTTCAAATCTGTAGATACGCATCCTGTGGTAGTCCTGACGTGCTGATCTACACTGCATTCACCCAGGAAGTGTCAACTTTCCTCTGCTCCCTGGGTTCCTCCATGAATGTCGCTGACTCTGAGTTGGAGTCGGAGACTTCAAACAGTTCTGAGGTACTTACCTGAATTGTTACCCAGGAAATTCTAGACAGATTAAATCCGGCCTAACTCCTGGGTAACTACAGAACTAACCTCCCATTCCACCCACCCTCATTCTCCTACTGACTACCCGCCCAATCACCAGACTACCTACCTGACCACATGATTAACCACTTCGACTATCCAACTAGCCGCCAACTGCCCGACTAGCCCTCAACCAACGACTACCCATTCTGGTCACCTGACTACCCATCTCGACCACACGACTAGCCCCCAACCACATTTACTGACGACTCAATTACCCATGCCGACCACTCAACTCACCCCTGGCTACCTGGCTAGGCCCCAACCACCTAACAAATTATCCTGGCCGCTCAACTACCCAACCTGACCACCTTACTACCCAACCTGACCACCCAACTACCCAAATATTCAGACCAATTACCCATCCCAACAGCCATCCCAACTACTTGACTATCTCCCGACCACCTGACTGGCCCCTGGACCACCAAACTCCTCCCCTGACCACCTAACCATCCCTGAAGACCTGACTAACCCCTTATCCAACTGCCCATCCAGACTCAATCTGCCAACCCCCAACCACTCCACTAGCCCCAGACCTGACTACTACCTCACCCACCTGCTATCCTACCCACCTACCACCCAAACAACCTGCCACCCTACTCATGTACCATCTCATCCCCTTCAGACTCCAGGTTGCGGCACGCGGGTGGGTCGCGGACGGGTGTCAGGAGGGTCACGGAATGATTGGTCACGGTGTTCCTGATCGTGGGAGGAGAACCCACAGGGCGCGACCGGCTTTTAAGAATGCCTGCTGTGACCAGCTTTTAAGTTGAGAATGCCGACTGCCATTAACCTTTAAATATAAATGATGCAGTCCTCCTGCCAGAAATGGTGGCAGAGAGCAGGTCACATACCCGGCAGGTACATTGATGTTATGCGTCCTGTACATCTGTGCTTTTGGCACAAAATCACAGAGCAGAGATTCATCCATTTTCTAGCTGCGAGCAAGCAAGCAACAGGACTGTGAAAAACTGAAGATGGATCATTTTGTTATAAGGAAGAGAGTGTCAAAGACACAAAGGCCAGGACCTCACAACTGAATCTGCTGGAAAGAGCTGCTCAGGAGAATCCATGACAGGACAAAGCAGTGCTAGTGTGTGCTGCATGCAGTGCGGCAGGGCCTCTGTTGAGCAGACTACTAAGAAGAAACTGAAATCGGGAACAAAGCAGAATTAAGATGATTTTCTTTAGGTATGGCTTTGTCAATTGTGCCAATGCAACTCAGGATGCAAACCTTGTGCGTTATATGGAGGGAAGTGCTGGCAAATGAACGTTTAAACCCTCAAAACTTCAAGGGCATTTGAAGATTAAGCATGGCGAGATCGAGGACAAACTCTTAATTTTTGTCAAAGGATGCTGCGAGAAATTAAATTGTCAGCTGAATTCCGAGGAAAAATGTAACATTGAATGACAAACCATAATTAGCCTCTTACATTGTAGCTTACCGTACAGTGGAAGAGAAAATGTTTCACACCGTAGCAGAGAGATTAGTTCTCCCTGCAGCATTGGACATGGCTTATACGGTCTGAGGTGAGAGGTCAGCTGATAAACTGAAATGCAGCCCACTTAGTGAAAACACAGTGCCTCACTGAATTCGCAATATTGCTGAGAATTCAGTAGCCCCGCTTATTTCTCGTTTAAAGTAATCATTGCTGTTCTTAATATTTACTTGATGAAAGTACAGGGGCCGGATTCTCCGTTCCTAAGACTAAGTGTTGACGCCGAGGCAAGATTAGTGGATTTCTACGACAGCAAAATTGGCGCTGCAGCTGAACCAATTCACCGACCGTTAAGGGGGGCTATGTGGAGCACGACTGATTCACTAGATTCAGGATTAGCACTCGAGAGACTGACAAGCTGCATATAAGCACTCCACCCCCACACAAGCCAATAAGATGGCAGCAATACAAGGGGCACCATGATTCACTGAAGCTGAACTGGAGACCCTGAAAGACACCGTGGAGGAGAGGCGGGCCACCCTCTACCCCAGGGTGGGAAGCTACATGGTGGCCCCGGTTGGCACTGTGGACATTGCCCCCACATGCCCCCACCCCCTTCCTCTCCCATCTCCCCACAACTGGCCCCATCAGTTCCTGGTTATTGGCACCGTGCGGTCTCTGGCTTTGGTGCCCATCCCTGACACCCAGGGTACCATCGGCTGGCGCTGCCCATGCCTGTAGTATGCTCCATGGCCCCGTCCAGCACCACCCTGATGGGGCTACTGTCCTTATGTGGGCCGTGTGCTTCCCTGCTGGCAGGTGGCGGCTGATTGAGGGGTGGTTTGGCGGAGGGTGTGGGCTGAGGTGCGGGGGATGGTGGTGGTGGGGGTGTGGAATGGTGGTAGGGTGGTTTGGATGGTGGGGGGTGGGGTGCAGGGGATGGGGGCACCCAACTGGCAGTGGGATTCTCTGCCAGCAGCGGACACCCACCCGTGAGCCTTCCGGTGCTGTGGGGTGGTTTCAATGGGGGGAGCGGAGAATCCGGCCACCAGTGAATGGCGGACTAGCGAGAAACATGTGGCTGGGAGGCCGGACAATCCGGCCAGTAGTATTTTATATCTGTAAATAGTTACGTTCATCCAATAAACAAACAGTTATTATTCAGCCATATTTACGTCTCCGCACCTGTTCCTTAGGTCGTCAAGACAACCAGTCTTGTGGATGTGGATGTTATTTGGCACTTATCAAATGCTATCCAGGTCTTGCTGCATAAGGACATGGGCTGCTTCAGTACCTGAGGAGTCCCGAATGGTACTTAACATTTTGCAATCAGTGAACACCCTCATTTCTGATCTATTGATGGAGGGAAGGCCATTGATGAAACAGCTGAAGATAGTTGGGCTGAGGACACTACCCTGAGGAACTCATGCCACGATGTCCTGGGATTGAGATGATTCATCTCCAACAACAACTAGACGCTAATGAAACCCCCAGCTACTTTGGCCCATTTCCCCAGAACAAAAGACCTGTACTCAGGTAACAGATACAGAAACAGACTCATCAGCGCCACTACCTTTGGTCAGGGAGCCCGAAAAGCCAAGATCAATGACTGCTCAGGGCACGCCCCGCCATCAAGGCACCCACCCCTATATTGGCCAAAATCGAAGGCAATAATCGAAGCCTGCCGAATTATTGGGTCCAAAGCTAAGGACCGCCCAAAAGAACGCAAAACCCCAGAAGGATAAAGGGAGACATTGCCATGTGTTCAGTCTCTCTTGGCCCTGGCGCTCGCTCTCTCTTGGCCCCGACCTACGCCTAAAGCCAAGTGCAGCATCACAACCAGAAGACAAGTTCAAGACCAACGATCACTCCCAGACGGATGAGCCCAGCAGAAACAAAGTCACTTCACCAGACCCAGCCATACAAGATCCGAACAAAGGCCTTGTTCCTCTGCATAAAGCCGGGTGCCTGAAGTTAAGCACAGGTTGTTGTAGTGTTAGGTGTAATTTAGCTTGTAGTGTTTTATGTTGCATGTCGAAGTAATTCTTGTATGTAAATAAACTATCATTGAACTTGAACGAACTAACTGGCTGTTTGGCCTTTGATCAATATCCGGTAAAACCTTGTGATGGTATCATTTGATACCTGGCAACTCTGAAAAGCAATATCATCATTAATAACTGTCATATCTGTATCTAGTTAAAAAGAGCAACAAGACCAAGTTAGATTTGTTCTGCTTTTTATGGACAGGACATATCTGGGCAATTTTCTGCATTGCCAGGATGTAAATGGAACAGCTTGGCTAGTACTACTATTGCTGGAATTTTGTCATCCTTTCCTTTGAACTTCCTCCTCCTCTTATCCCTCCTCTCTTGACAATGGTATGCTGATATATTATGGTACCATGTGCATTGCATCATGAGTTTCAGCATGTCTGCCAAGTTGTCAACTTTCCTATGTGTGCTGGAAGTTTTTTTCATATATTCTTTCATGGAATGTGGATGTTGCTGGCTAGGCCAATATGTTTTTCCCATCCCTAATTGCTCTTCAAAAGATGGTGAGTCACCTTCCTGAACCACTGCAGTCCATGTGTTGTAGAAAAACCCAGAAGGGTTTTAGGAAGGGAGTTCATGGATTTTGATCCAGCCACAATGAGGGAACGGCAATATAGTTCCAAGTCAGGATGGTGTGTGGCTTGGAGGGGCGCCTGCAGGTTGGGGTCATCTCATGCATCTGCTGCCCTTGTCCTTCTAGGTGTTTTATGTGGCAGTTTTGGAAGATGCTGTCGAGGAGCCTTGAGAAGTTGTTTTAGATGGTATGCACTGTGTCACTGTGTGTCAGTGATGGAGTGGGTGAATGCTTAAGATGGTGGATGGAGTGACAACCAAGCAGGCTGCAAGCTTCTGGAGTGTTGTTGGAATTACACTCATCCCAGCTAGTGGAGAGTATGCCATAACATATCTGACTTTTGCTTCATATAGATTGTGAACAGGCTTTGGGAGGGGTCAGGAGGTGATTTACTCACCAGAAAATTGGTAAGTAACACACCAGTTTTAGCCACAACATTTATATGGTTGGTCCAGTTCAGTTTCTAATCAATGGTAACCTCCATGATGTTGGTAATCTAGGATTCAGCATTGGTAATGCCATTGAATGTCAAGGGAAGATGGTTAGATGTTCTCTTGTTGGAGCTAGTCATTGCTTGGTACTTATGTGGTGTGAATGTTGCTATCAGCCCAAACCTTCATATTTTCCAGGTCTTGCTGCATACACTGCTTCGGAATCTGAGGAGTTGCGAATGGTGCTGAACACCGTGAAATCATGAGTGAACATCCTCACTTCTGACTCTCACCTCACCTCTTGACTTCAGATCTTTTGTCCATCTTTGGACCAAGACGATGAGGAGGTTAGGAGCTGAGTTGTCCTGCCTGAACCCAAACTGAGTATCTGTGGGCAGGTTATTGTTGAGTAAGTGCTGCCTGATTTTTGTGTACAGACGTATCTGGGCAATTTTCCACATTGTCAAATGGATGCCAGTATTGTAGCTGTACTGGAACAGCTTGGCTAGGGGCACAGCTAGTTCTGGATCACAAGTACTCTTGCTGGAATGTTATCAGGGCCAATAGCCTTCGCAGTCTCCAGTGCCTTCGGCCGCTCCTTCATAACAGTTGGAGTGAATTAACTTGGCTGTAGACTACCATCTGTGAAGCTCTAGAACTCAGGAGGAAGCAGAGATGGATCACCCATTGGGCACTTCTGGTTAAAGATGGTTGCAAATGCTTCAGAATTGTGCCAAATTTTGATGGACTACTTAACAACTTTGCCATTTGTCAATTCCTCTCGGGGACGTTGATGAATCGTGATCAGGGAGTCAAAACCAGGGTTTATAATTGTAAGATGGTCACCAATAAATCCAATGGAAAAGTCAGCGAAAACATCCTTACCCAAAGAATGGTTAGACAATTGTATTTGCTACCATGTGGAGTAATTGAAGCTAATACTCGTCATGTACTAAGAGGAATCTTGATGAGTACATGAGCGTAAAGGAATAGAAGGTATGTTGATAGGGGTTAGATGAAATAGCAAAGACTGTAAGTATGAACAGAGACCAAATAAGCTGAATGGTCAGTTTCTGTGCTTCCAATCCTATGTAAACTTTGATTCTTTCACCTCCTCCATTGCCAAAAAAGTGCTAATAATAAGTACAAAAAAAACAGTAGAATCCTGGTTGAGAATAACGAATTCAGTATATATCAGGGACTGAACTTTAAGCAATTGGAGCTCCCACAGTGACTGGGACACTCTGCTCCAGCTTTATTGACTGGGTAGGCATTGACAAGTCACATAACAGAGTTAATGTGGTGTGAAGTCATAACTGTATTGAACCCCATAAACATTCTTAACCTTCCATTGAAGAATGGGTTACTGACCCATTTCTACTTGAAAAGTGATCATTGGTTTGCCAACAATGTATCACGGCCAATATGGCATCATGTAACCGTTTATAGCACACGTGTGGCTGGAATGCTTTGGTTTTCTGCAATGGCTTGTTTTAATCAGCCGTTTTTTTTGGCTTCCTAAATTGAGTGATGCATCACACGACAAGCGCATGTACATTCAAAATGATGGCAGTGGATTCAACTGTCCCCTCTTGCACTAACCATAAATAATGGATTTTAGCACTCTCCACATCACCAGTACTATAGCAACTGTCACCAGCCAGTCAAAACCATTTAATATCACCGACTATAACGATCTCAAATCTTCTCAAAACATAAATCACCTCAGAAGTGACAGCATTCAAAACAAAGAGCAACAGAAAAACTTTAACAATAGATATTATCTGTCTTTATTGTCCAAACTGACAGTTTTTCTCAGACTGTTATTACCTTGCAGACGGTCTGGAACAGGCCTCTTTTCTGTAGATTGGAAACTGTTCCAACAAGCAAGAATGATCTGCAAATTTCAGTACTGTCAAATGCTCCTCAAACACTGAGTACAACTCAAAACATAACATATATCCTGGAAGACACTCAAATCAGCAATAAATTCTGTACAAACAGACTTACTGATACAAAACATGACACAATCACAACAGATACCACAGTTTTTCAGGATCTTCAGGTCTTTAACATTCTCATCAAACAATCCATCAAGCGAACAAAGCTTCTACCATGCAATAGATGTTAACAGACGCAACCTCTTTTAAAAGACAAATAACAAAAAACAAATAAAAAGTGACATTACATTACTACAACGTGTTTCACAGCAATCAGATAATTTGACTCCTGTGGAACACATTTCCTCTGAACAACTAGACAAAACGCCACAGTGTCTCACAGTTTCTATCAAAGAACTAGTTATTCTGACTAAGAACCTCACTCTTGCGTGAAATAATAGGGCAAGGATTGGTCTGTGATACAACTTCAATGTCAATGTAACCAGCAGCTCTCATATGTACCCAACACATTGGCAGTAAATGTAAAAGAGAAATAAAATATATCTTGGGTAAATGTAGTAAATTGAATATTGTCGCGGAAGTAATTATTACAGAATTTACAGCACAGAAACAAGCCATTCGGCCTGCTCTGTGGCAGTTTTGTATACTCCACACAGTCTCCTGCCGCTCCTTCAACTAATTATATCCTTATATCACTTTTTCTTTTATACGCTTATCCAGTTGTCTCTTAAATGTATCTATGATGTGTACCAGGACTGTTCCTTTTGGCACAAGTTCCACATTCATACACTCTCTGGGTCATGGATTTCCTCCTGAATTCCCTGTTGGGTTTCTTAGTACCTATCTCATATTTATGACCCGAGGTCTGAATTTATGCAACAGCAGAAAGGGTTTCTGGCTTAGGCACAAATGGCGCCAGAGGTCAGATTCCAGAAATCTTCCCCGCAAATCCCACACCCCACCATTCTCACCCAGGGTGGGGAGGAGGGGGTGGGTTGCAGTTTGCACATCTGTCGCTCACGGACGCAAATGTAAATGTAAATTTGAGATGTCCAAAACGCGGCTTGCAGGATTACACTATTCAGGAGAAGATCTAAACTTACCAGTCTTCATTGGAGAGCTAGGGTGCCTTTTGGAGATGGAAGGGACCCTTTTGGACAGGTCGAGGGACAATTTTGGGAGAGATCAAGTTGCTTTGGAATTGTTAAAGGTGGACATGAATGTGTTCAAAAAGTGGATAAACCCTTTGGAACTATCAAGCTGCAAGGTATTTAATTCTGCTGGCTTTTATTGTCTCTAAAATAGTTTGTAGTTTAAAAAAATCAGTACTTGCTATTTCATGCGAGCTCTTACCGCTGTCTTAGATCTATCATTATACGATTTGTTCTGCATAACTGATTCAACAACCTATAAATATCACAGTGGGGTGCCTGCCATTTAACAGTTTGATTAACAGCTCCAAGTGTTTATAAAGTCTTTGATTCGGGGATTTTGCATTTAATGGAATTTTAATGTGAGGAATGGGTTTTTATCAATGAGATAATGGGCATAAGTGGGGTAGGAGGGGCTGTGGGAATGTGCAAAAGGTCATGAGTTGGCATAGGAAGTATGAGGAGCCATGGGGGAATGGGTAAAGAGTTTTAGGATGGTGAACTGGCATTGGTTGGCATAGATATAGCCTGGAGGATGTCTGGCGGGTTATGGAGTGTGAGGGCTGGGGGGCTGTTTTTTGTTTTTTTTAATGGCTGAACAGTGTCAGACCACCAAGGCCAGCCTTGCGCACAGGTCGCCTCCGTGCCCAGCAGCCCCTCTGGCTGTCTCCTCATTTTTCTGAGATCAGTGAGTCTGACTCTTGTTAACACTCGGGCCCCTGAACAAAAGAAAAACCCATCTGGAGCACTTGTTCCGAGGCAGGTTTGTGGAATTGGGAACTTTGCCGACTTTGCACTCCTGATTTGGATGTGAAAATCTTGGCCTTAGTTTAAGATTTCCCTATGAACAGAAACATCTTCTCCACATTTACCCTATTAAACCCCTTCATAATTTAAAGAAAATTGAAGGATGCCATTGATTCTTGTCTATTTTTAAGGAAACAATAAAAGTCTCAGCCTGGTCAATATTTTCTGATAACTCTATCCTCTCAGTTCTAGTATCATCCTTGTCAAGCTATCTTGCACAATACAAAAGTGTATCTTTACCTTCTTTATAAAATAGATACCAGGGAAGTATTGTTGGTGGGGGATGAATGTGGGAAGTGGAACTGGGAACTTTATCACTTTGTTTTCTGCGCAATCTGTCCAATTCGACACCCATCACAAGCCAGTGGGACTCTTTTCAACTGTGACCAGAGCACACGGGCGGCACGGTAGCTCAGTGGTTAGCACTGTGCTTCACAGCACCAGGGTCCCTTGTTCGATTCCTAGCTTGTGCCACTGTCTGTGTGGAGTCTATACGTTCTCCCCGTGTCTGCGTGAGTTTCCTCCGCGTGCTCCGGTTTCCTCCCACTAGTCCTGAAAGACGTGCCTGTTAGGTGAATTGGACATTCTGAATGCTCCTTCTGTGTATCCGAACAGGTGCCGGAATGTGGCGACTAGGGGCTTTTCACAGTAACTTCATTGCAGTGTTAATGTAAGCCTACTTGTGGCAATAAAGATTATTATTTTATGTTAAATGTGTTAATTATTAAAGCAGGAGAACAGTTGTGGCTTCCTGCTACTGTTACCCGCCCCCAAGTCAAACCTGCTGGGAACTGGAATGAAGCCATTGGAAATCTAATAAATTTAGTTAATTTTATTTTTAACCATTTTCTTGTGGACCAGGGAAACAAGAGTTCTTCTTTGGGTCCTGCAGAAAAGTTTGAGCCTCCTCTGCTCTTAAATTCCCCACACCCTAAACAGGATTACACCTGTTTTTCCACCTCCAACTGGCACACTTTAAATACCTGGGCAGCTGCTTCCCATTGACTTCCTGACATTTTGGTCGGGAGGTCAGGAAAGGGCATACAACTGGGACCTGGCCATTAAAATTCAGCCGACCCTGCTTGTTGTCACTCCAAGATGGGCACTGGGACTACTTTGCAGCATTCCCACCCAGTAGTTAAAAGCCACTGAGGCCGTCACTGTTTTAAACTTAAGTGAGCTTAAGCTTGCATGACACCACTGGACAGTATTTACCTCAGCAGAATGCAATATTTGAAAGATCTGTTGATAAAAATGATCAAAACAAAGAATGGGACAAGCATAACTAAAAGTCTTTGGGGATGATTCTCACACCAAGTCGATGGTTGTTGCGTTGGTGCCACCTGACCAGTTGCCTTGGCAGAAATCCTGAACCATTTTGAGGCAGGACCTTACTTGTTTATAACTGGCGTATCAATCAGTCCTATCCCAGAACTCGGAGGCAGCATGCTGGCCAAGCCTGAAATCCAACATCTTCTCCACAATGCTGAGCCTAAAGTAATTTTAGGAAAGTTCCACCAACATCTGGAACAATCTGTATTTTCTGAGCTGTCTGCAGTGGCCCTTTAAGCACCACTAGTTAGTCTTTTCAATGCCTGGTGCAGTGTCATCCAATCCTTCCACTGTAGAAATAAATGCACAGTAAGCCAACAATGAAATACAAATTGAAACAAATACCCAGATATTTTTCAGTAATGCACATATTAAACAAGATACTTTAAAAGTTATACCAGTTGTTGGCATCGACAGAGGCACCAGAAATGACAAACAGCAAACATAGCCCTGTTGAGCCTGCAAAGTTTTCCAAAATAAAATGGGAGTTTGTCGGTGAACTGTTCAACAGACTAGTCAAGCAACAGTCTGATATAGTCATGCTCACGGAATCATACCTTACAGACCATGGGCGGGATTCTCCGCCCCCCCCCCCCCAACCAGGCCGGATCATCGGCGGGGGGGGGTGAATCCCGCCCTGCCGCCACGACACCGGCAGCCGGATTCTCCGGTGCCAGTTTTCGGGGCGGGGGGGGGGGGGGGGGATTGTGCTGTTCAGGGGCTGTTGGCAGCGCACCCCCCCGGCGATTATCTGGCCCGCGATGGGCCGAGTGGCCGCCCGTTTTCAGCGGGTCCCGCTGGCGTATATTACACCAGGTCTGTACCGGCAGTACCTGGCTCTGCGGGCGGCCTGCGGAGTCCTCGGGAGGGACACGGGGTGTTCTGGCCTGGCCCGCGATCGGGGCCCACCGATCCGTGTGCGGGCCTGTTCCGTGGTGGCACTCTTTCCCTCCACGCCGGCCGGTGTAACGGTCCGCCATGGCTAACAAGGAAAAGAACCCCCCTGCGCATGCACTGGGAGGACGCCAGCAGACGCTGGCACTCCCATGCCTGCGCCAACTCACGCCGGCCGGCGCAGGCCCTTCGGCGCCAGTTGGCACGGTGCCAAGCCCTTCGGCACCGGCTGGCGCAGCGCCAACCCCGCCGGCACCTTCCTAGCCCCTGAAGGTGCGAAGGTTTCCACACATTCCGGGCGGCCTGACGCCGTTGTGGTTCATGCCACTCCTCGGTGCCGGTACGACCCGCCCCGCCGGTTAGGGGAGAATCCCGCCCAATATCCCAGACATCACCATTACATCTTTGAATATCACCTGTCAAACTGAGGGGACAGACCCACCGAAGGTTGCGGCGTAGTCGTATACAATCAGGAGTGAGTAGCCCTGGGCAGCACGGTGGCCTAGTGGTTAGCACAACCGCCTCACGGCGCTGAGGTCCCAGGTTCGATCCCGGCTCTGGGTCACTGTCCGTGTGGAGTTTGCATATTCTCCCCGTGTCTGCGTGGGTTTCGCCCCCACAACCCAAAAAATGTGCAGAGTAGGTGGATTGGCCACGCTAAATTGCCCCTTAATTGGAAACAATAATTGGGTCATCTAAATTTATTAAAAAAAAGGAGTGAGTAGCCCTAGGCATCCTCAACATTGACTCCAGACCCCATGACATCTTATGGCAAAAGAACCTCCTGCTGATCACCGCCTACCATCTCTCCTCCGCTGCTGAATCAGGACTCTTCCATGTTGAGGGTAGCAAAGGCGCAGTGTGATGACTGTTAGAAATTGGTATATATATTACATTATAAGGATGTAATGTTTTTAAAAGCTTGGTTTAGGGTGTGTATGTATCTGATACAGTACGTTTTTAAAAAAATACTGGTTTACAAGACAGACAGACAGACACTGTGGCTGCAGCAGGTGCAATTAAGATTTTATAAAAGTGAGATCACCATAATTTCAAACCATGCTTATGTTTATAAGGTGTGCCAAATGGATTTTGTTATGATTTCTGGGGAGTAGATAAGAGTGGACATTGGGTGCAATTTTACGGCCTTATCATGTTAGACTTGTGTCAGGACAAGGTCTTTGACCTCACAAGATTTGCTTCACTGGAAAGGTCTCACCAGATTTAAGCGCAATGTCGTGATCTGGATCTTGGCCTCACTGGGCGTGATCCAGATCTGCATATTAGTGGCTCATTTAAATATGCATTTGTGGGATTCTCCCAGTGCCAGGGAACTAACAGCAGCGCCTGGGTGCCGTTTTAGTACTGGTTTCCACAAACATGGATCAGCTGTAATGGCACCTGGGAGGGGGTCTCCCAGGCCATTAGAGACCACTGGGTGATTGGGGACATGGAACGGTGGCACCCTGGCACTCCCTCTAGTACCCTTTTGGCACTATCAGCCTGGCAATCTGGAAGTGCCACTTGGGCACCCTGGAAGTACCAGCCTGGCACTGCCAGGATGCGCAAGTATCACTGCAAGGCTGGCAGGGGCACTGCCAGGGTGCCAATGCCAGGGTGCATAGGTGCCAGGTTGGCACTGCCAGAGATCGGAGCCAGGGGTCAGATTTGGCTGGGAGCGAAACATCTGGTGTGGTGATGAGCTGAACAGTTGCATGAAATGTGGCTCTCCCCTAAAAACTTCAATTTTGGCCCTATTAACTCGAACATCGCCCACTGAACGAACAAAAATAACTCCACATCCCATCCCAAACTGACAGGATAGTCATCTACTATCTAAGGAAATACCCTCAAGCCAGCAGAAAGGCTGAAAAGGCAGCAAAGTAGCAAGAGTCAGGAAAGGAAAGTCAGGAAGACATGAGGAGCGAAGTGGAACAGGACCTGGCAGATCAAGAGAGAATGCCAAAACAAACGCCGACCCATCCATCGACAGGTCAGTTGATTGAACTCCGAATGCAAGAGCTCCTGAAACACAGGGACACCATCAAGGAGCACCTCATGATAAATGTGCAGGTGGCCATAGTGATTTCAATGGCCCCCTTCAAGGAGGCACCAGAGAGGACAGAACGGTGATTGGAGGCCCAAGAAGTGACCGTCTGGGAGGGCCTTACTTGAGACAGAAGTAGCTAGGTTGGTGGCGACCCAGGGAGCACTCAAGGGGAAGGTAGAAGACCAGGAGAACAGGTCTTGCTGCCAAAGTCTCAGGATCATCAGGCTACCGCGAAGGGAAGAAACCGAACAGCGTACGTAGCGCAGATGCTGGTGAAACTGGGTTGGGGAGAACACTTCCCCAAGCCCCCAGAAGTAGACAAGGCCCACGGGTTGTTCTGCCAAAGGCCCAAAGCAGGAGAACCACCGAGGGTGATCATTGCTAAGCTCCACAGTTTCCAGGATAAGGAGCAAATCCTGAATTGGGCGAGCAACATGAGGTCCTGCAAAAGAGAAGGGTACACAATCAAAATTCACCAGGACATTAGGGCTGACTTGGCCAAGCACCGGGTGGCGTTCAATGGAGCCAAGGCAGCGCTAGTCAAAAGCTAGGTATGGTTCAGGATACTCTACCTGGAAAAACTTTGGGTGACATATGCCAACAAAGAACTTCAATACGCCGGGAGAAGCGGACAAATTCATCCCGAAAAACATGCCAGGAGTACAGCAGTGATGGACACAATTAGACCACTAACAATGTGCTCTCTTTAGTTTTTTTCTTTTTCTGTTTATTTCTCCCCCTTTTTAGTTCTGTTATTTGTCCCCTTTTTGTTGTTCTACGTAACGAACACCTATGCGTCCTGTGGGGTGGGGATGGGGGACAGAGAAAGGGCAGAAAAACACCAAGCTGAGAAGGGAGGGGTGGTGAACAAAAGGGGTGAAGGGAGGAGGGGACAAACTCAGGAAGGAGAGTTACCATACCGCTGAACCTGCTGGTATGTGGAAATAAGAGGGGGGGGGGGGGTGTGGGGTGTGGACGGCAGCTTAGTTCCTGAAAGCTGGCAGAAGGGGGGAGGGGCAGAGGGTGGAAGACACGGGGGGGGGGGGGGGTAAACCCACAGGAACATGTAGTAGGGGGAATAGCAAGGGTTTGTAGATCTGGGGGGATTGGGGAATAGGTGGGGTGGAGGGGAAGGGGATAGGGTAGAATGCTGTTTGCAACAAGTCGCACATGGAGGCGGTGGAAAAAAGAAGGCAATAGTGGTCATCTTGGATTGCCCCCAAACAAAGGCAAAGCCTGGAGTGCAGAGGGATGTCAACGAGGTAAGTATGGCTGACCCCGCAGGAGAGGGGGCACAAAATCCCCCATCAAGATAGTCACCTGGAATGTCACGGGACTCAACGGCCCGGTGAAAAGATCCAGAGGCTTTGCCCATTTGAAAAGCCAGCGGGCCAACATTGTCTTCCTTCAAGAGGGCGAAGCACCAATTGAGGGTGAGGAAAAGTTGGATAGGGCAGACCTACCAGGCGTGCTAAGATACGAGGGCGAGGGGTGTGACCTTACTGTTTTTAATAAGACGACAACCATTATGGCTAGGACTACGGTGACAAGGGGACGGTATATCATGGTCAGCGGGGTCCTAGATGGGGCAATGGTGGTGCTTCTGAATGTTAGCGCCCTTAACTGGGACGATGCAGACTTTGTCACAAAGACCATGGCAGCAATCCCCGACCTAGGACCTAGAGACCCCTGACTCATCATGGTGGGGGGGGGGGATCTTCAACTGCATACGGGACCCACAAATACAGCCCCAAAGCAGTCGGCTATGGCAAGGGAATTATAAGCCTTTATGGAGCAGATGGGGGGTGGGGGTATGTTGGACCAGTGGAGGTTCACATATCCGAGGGAGAAGATGTTCTCCTTCTCCCAAGACCACAAGGTATATTCCCATATTGACTTCTTTGACGTAGGTAAATCGGTGCTTCCGGGGTAGTGGGAGCGGAAGACTCTGCAATAGTAATCTCAGACCACGCTCCACACCTCATGAATATGAGGTTGGAGATGGGCCAGGCCCAGTGCCCCCCCCCCCCCCCCCCCCCCGCTCCCCCCCCCCCCCCCCCCCCCCACCACCACCCCCCACTCCCCCCCCATCTGGAAGCTGGACACAGAAGTCCCGGCTGACAAGGCATTCTGCGAAAGAATATCACAAGCCATCGATGGATATGTAGCCTGCAGCCAGAATGGGGAGGTCTCACTCTCCGCGTTCTGGGAGGCACTGAAGGCGGTAATAAGGGGGGGGGGGGGAATAGTAGTGTATAAGACATGCAGGGACAGAAAGAAGGCGGCGGCTAGACATGGGCTGATCGACTCCATATTGGAGGTGGATCGGTGGTACTCCACGGCCCCAACTGACGGAGAGGAAAAAAATTACAAATGGATTTTGACCTGCTCTCCACTGGGAAAGCAGTGCATCAACTCCGCCAGTCATGGGAGACCTTCTATGAGCATGGAGACAAAGCTAGCGCCTGCTGGCTCACCAGCTGAGGAAGTAGGCAGCCATGAGGGACTTGCCATAAGTGAAAGATAAGAAAGGCAAACTAGTCACTGAGCCACACAAGATCAATGAGGCCTTTGCAAATCTCTACCGGATGTTGTACATCTTCGAGCACCCAGAGGGGGTCTTGAAGATAATACAGTTGCTCAATGCACTTTACATGCAAGTTGTGGGGGAGGAAATGAGGCAGGGACTGGAAGCACTGCTGGAACTGGAGTAAGTCGTGAGAGCATTAACTTCATGCAGGCTGGGATTGAACAGAGTCCAGATTGATTCCGGTGGACTTCTATGAAAGATTTGTCTAAGCACTGGCCCAGCACCTGCGGCAGATGTTCAATGACTCGCTATTGAAGAGGACACTGTCGCCCACGTTGGCACAGGCCTCAATATCACTAATGCCTAAGAAAGACAAAGACCTGACTGAATGTGGGTCATATAGACCCATCTCATTCCTGAATACTGACTCCAAAGTCCAAAGTCGAAGGCCATGCTGAGGCAACTGGAGAGGTATGTTCTGGAGGTAGTCGCAGAAGTACAGAAGGGCTTTGTCAAGGGCACACAACAACGGTGAATATCAGGCACTTGCTGAATGTGATCATGACCCCACTCTTGGAGGAGACACCAGAAATGATCATCTGCCTGGACAAAGAGCAGGCCTTTGACAGAGTCGATTGGAGGCACCTCAGCGAGTTACTGAAACGGTTTGGGTTTGGGCCAGAGTTCACCTCATAGATGAAACTACTGTACAGCACTCCCACAGAGAGCATAGAACATAGAACATAGAACAGTACAGCACAGAACAGGCCCTTCGGCCCTCAATGTTGTGCCGAGCCATGATCACCCCACTTAAACCCACGTAACCCGCAACCCAACAATCCCCCCATTAACCTTACACTACGGGCAATTTATCAGGGCCAATCCACCTAACCCGCACATCTTTGGACTGTGGGAGGAAACCGGAGCACCCGGAGGAAACCCACGCAAACACGGGGAGGACGTGCAGACTCCACACAGACAGTGACCCAGCCGGGAATCGAACCTGGGACCCTGGAGCTGTGAAGCATTGATGCTAACCACCATGCTACCGTGAGAGCATACGGGCAAATACCACCAGCTCTGGATACGTCCGACTGTATAGAGGCAGGGATGCCCTTTATTCCTGGTACTGTTTACTCTTACAATTGAACCACTGTCATATCAGCAAAGGGGTGGCGAGGCATCCAGTGAGGAGGAGCGAGCATAGAAACTCACTCTACGTGTATGACCTGCTCCTCTATGTCTCAAACCCCTTAGCCGGCTTGGGAGGAATAGTGGAACTCCGAGGGGAGTTCGGAACCTCTCACAGTACAAACCTAACCTGAGCAAGAGTGAGATATTTCCTGTGAACCTGCAAGGGCTGGGAGCTGGGAGAGCTGCCATTCGAGCTGGTCCAAACCAAATTCCGATACTTGGGGATCCAAATAGCCCACAACTAGACACAGAGCGACAAATTGATCCTGTTGAGTCCGTTGATGGAGGAGGTAAAGAGAGACTGACAGAGGTGGGACTCACTCCCACTCTTCCTAGTGGGGAGAGTGCAGATAATCAAGATGAATATGCTGCCAAGACTGCTCTTCCTATTCAGATTGCCCCTGATCTTTATCCCAAAGGCCTTCTTCACGTAACAAGATAAATTGATAATGGCATTTGGAAAGAGCCCTTGAATCTGCAAGAGCGTACAGCAAAGGAGGAGAAACATGGAAGGCTTGGCCCTTTCAAAACCACAATTCTATTGCTAGGCAGCCACCGCAGAGAGAGTACGTGGCTGGATTGCAGAGTGGGACCAGAATGGGTAAAGAAGGAGCCGAGTTCCTGCATGGGAACATCCCTCCGGTTGCTGGCCATGGCCCCACTCCCATTTCCCTGGGCCAAATACTCAAGCAACTCAGTGGTGCAAGCCACACCGAGAACGTGGAACCAGCTCAGGCACCATTTTGGACTAAGAGCAATGTCTGCCATGGCCCCCATCTTCAAAAACTATAAATTGCCCCCCCCCCCCCCACCAACACTAAATACCACCTTTAAATGGTGGAGGCAGGACGATGCGACGCTGCCGGTACGAGGCCGAAACATAGATGGCAGGTTAGCGACCTTGGGGAACTGACGGACAAATGGCAGCTTCTGAAAGGAAATGAGCAGTGATACATGCAGCTAAGGAACTTCTTCCGTAAGGAGACAACAAGGACTACCAGGATATTTCCTACTGGACAGACCCCTGACCACGGCCGAACTAGGGGACAGCAACATGTGCTGTGATGTACGAAGACTATTGGAAGAAGTACGGTCACCACTGGAGGTGACACAGGAAAATGGATGAAATAGTCATGCATAGAGTTAGGGGTAGGGCTCTGGAGCGAAGCATTACACAGGGAGAACTCCACCTCCTCATGCGCTGAGCTGAGCCTAACGCATTTGAAAGTAGTGAACAGGTCACACTTGGCGAGAACATGCATGAGTATGTTCGTTCCGGAGGTGGAGGATCAATATGAACGGTGCCAAGGAGGCCCGGCCAACCACACCCACAGGTTCTGGTCCTATCCCAGACTGAGTGAGTACTGGACTGCCTTCTTTGAGGCCATGTCCACAGTTGTGGGAGTGAGGGTGGGGCCGTGCCTCGGAACAGTCAGAATTGTCCGCAGAGAGAGGGGAAGACCTGATCACCCACCAGAGGCTCCTGCGCAGCTAGAGATCAGCAGCGCCACCCACAGCTGCAGACTGGCTGTCCAACTTAACAGAATTCTTTTAATTTAAAAAAATAAAATTCACCATACGAGGATCGGAGGAAGGCTTCCATAATGTGTAATTCACTAGCCTGTTCCAAAACCTGTCTGTAACCAGCAAACAAAAGCTAGGGTGGGGGCGGGGGTGGGGGATGTGAGGGCAGGGGGAGAAACTAGAACCAGTATTGCCAACAGAATGAAAGTAAGGGGGGAGGGTAGAAAGATGGGGGAGAGGGGCGGGGGAGTCGAGGTAGGAGTGGGGGAGGGGAAGCGAATATCAACTAGGATGCAATACAAATGAGGCAGGGGAACCGGAGCAAACAAACAACAGCGAAGTATGCCAAGGCATTGTACACTTATGTGAGAAGTAAGAGGATGATCAGAGTGAGAGTAGGGCAGATCAGGGATAGTGGAGGGAACTTGTGCGGAGAGTCTGAGGAGTTGGGGGAGGCTCTAAATTAATATTTTGCTTCAATATTCACCAGAGAGAGGGACCTTGTTGCCCATGACAGTGTGAATGAGGTTAATAGACTCGAACAGGTTGATATTAAGAAGAAGGATGAGCTGGAAATTTTGAAAAGCATCAGGATAGATGTCCCCTGGGCCTGACGGGATATATCCAAGGTTACTACGGGAAGCGAGGGAGGGGATTGCTGCGCCGTTGGTGATGATCTTTTTGTCCTCTCTCTCCACTGGAGTAGTACTGGATTATTGGAGGGAGGCGAATTTTGTTCTCCTGTTCAAGAAAGAGAATAGGGAAATCCCTGGGAATTACAGACCAGTCAGTTTTACGTCTGTGGTGAGCAAAATATTGGAAAGGATTCTGATAGACAGGATTTATGATTATTTAGAAAAACATAGTTTGATTAAAGATAGTCAGCATGGCTTTGTGAGGGGCAGGTCATGCCTCACAAGTCTCATTGAATTCTTTGAGGATGTGACGAGACACATTGATGAAGGTTGGGTAGTGGATGTGGTGTATATGGATTTCACTAAGGCATTTGATAAGGTTCCCCATGGTAGGCTCATTCAGAAAGTTAGGGGGCATAGGATACAGGGAAATTTGGCTGTCTGGATACAGAATTGGCTGGCTGAAAGAAGACAGCGAGTGGTAGTGGAGGAAAGTATTCCGCCTGGAGGTCGGTGACCAGTGGTGTCCCGCAAGGATCTGTTCTGGGACCTCTGCTCTTTATGGTTTTTATAAATGACTTGGATGAGGAAGTGGAAGGGTGGGTTAGTAAGTTTGCCGTGACACGAAAGTTGGGGAGTTGGAGACAGTGTTGAGGGTTGTTGCAGGTTACAACAGGACATTGACAGGATGCAGAGCTGGGCTGAGAAGTGGCAGATGGAGTTCAACCGTGATAAATGTGAAGTGATTCATTTTGGAAGGTCGAATTTGAATGCTGAATACAGGGTTAAAGGCAGGATTCTTGGAAGTGTGGAGGAACCGAGGGATCTTAGGGTCCACGTACATAGATCCTTCAAAGTTGCCATCCAGGTTGATGGGGTTGTTAAGAAGGCGTATGGTGTGTTGGCTTTCATTAACAGGGGGATTGAGTTTAAGAGCCACGAGGTTTTGCTGCAGCCTTATAAAACTCTAGTTAGACCACACTTGGAATGTTGTGTCCAGTTCTGGTCGCCTCGTTATAGGGAGGATGTGGATGCTTTGGAGAGGGTACAAAGGAGATTTACCAGGATGCTGCCTGAACTGGAGGGCATTAATTATGAATAAAGGTTGAGGGAGCTAGGGCTTTTCTCACTGGAGTGAAGAAGACGGACAGTGACTTGATGGAGGTGTACAAGGTGATGAGGGGCAAGGATAGAGTGGATAGCTAGAGACCTTTTCCCGGGTGGAAATGGCTGTCACGAGGGTACATAATTTTAAGGTGATTGGAGGAAGGTATAGGGGAGATATCAGAGGTAGGTTCTTTACACAGAGAGTGTGGAATGCACTGCCAGCAGAGGTGATGGAGTCAGAGTCATTAGGGACATTTAAGCGACTCTTAGACAGGCACATGGACAACAGTAAATTGAAGGGGTGTAGGTTAGGTTGATCTTAGATTAGGATAAATGGTCGGCAAACATCGTGGGCTGAAGGGCCTGTACTGTGCTGTTCTATGTTCTATACAGATACGACCTCGCCAGAAGTATGCCCCAGAAGACGCCCTGGTATGTTCTAATGTCAGGAGGCAATGCACACATCACAGGAATGCACATTGGGAGTGGCTGAGGTGGGCGACCTCAAAACCAGGGCACCAATAATAATACCTTTACACCCACTGTTTTGTTCCCCTCCTGGACTTGTACATAGGTGTCATTTTCTCTTCCTGTACATATATAAATATACACTCAGTTTGTAAAGACTTCTATGCTGCTGCTTAATGTCCGCTGCAATGTAAATATAAAATGCAAACCAATAAAAATATTTATTTTCAAGTTGTGGCTGGGAGCTGAACAGCAGCTTCTAAAAAAGGCTGTCAGGTTAAACAATAGTCTGATGCAGACAGGAATCTGCAAGCTGTTTCATGACAGGATCTTTCTCTCTTTTCAAGCAGTCTCAAAAGATCCTTCTATCCAGAGATAGGAAAGTAATCCATTATTTTCTAAATTTATCTCAAAGTAGGTTTTACCTTGTGATGAGTTTTGCTTGATTGAAGATAAAGAAGGTAGCAGTTAGGAATAAAGTGTTTAATTTTATTGTTAAGTATTGTTTAACTGTTAATTGTAAGCTCTATTGTAGTGTTGTTAAAAGGTAATTTAGTATTGTGTTAATAATAAAGTTTGCTTGAATATACCATATCCCTATTTGTCAGTGGAATAAATCCTGCAGTGAAATATCCTTTCCTCACCGTTTTACAAATTTAAAAAAATCTACAGGGGTTGCTGTCCAATATTCTTGAAAATGTTGGGGTATGCCCGGGATCATAATAGCAGAATGTACTCTGGATGGGACACTTCAATGTCCATCACCAAGAGTGGCTTGGCAGTACCACCATAGACCGAGCTGGTCAGGTCGTAAAGGACATAACTGCTAGATTGGGACTGTGGCAGGTGGTGAGGGAACCAACAAGAGTGAAAAATATACTTGTCCTCATCCTCACCAACCTGACTGCCGCAGATGCTTCTGTCCTTGACAATATAAGTAGAAGTGACCGCCACACAGTCCTTATGGAGGTAAAGTTCCATCTTCATACTGAGGATATCCTTCATCGTGTTGTGTGGCACTACCACCGTGCTAAATGGGATAGACTTCGAACAGATCTCACAACTCAAGACTGGGCATCCATGAGGCGCTGTGGGCCATCAGCAGCAGCAGAATTGTATTCAATCACAATCTATAACCTCATGGCTCGGCATATCCCCCTCTCTACACTTACCACCAACCCAGGGGATCAACCCTGGTTCAATGAAGAGTGCAAGAGAACATGCCAGGACCAACAGGCATACCGAAAAATGAGGTATCAATCTTGTAAAGCTACAGCACAGGACTACTTGCATGCCAAACAGCATAAGCAGCAACTGATAGACTAAGTGATTCCATTACCAATGCATCAGATCTGAGCTCTGCAGTCCTGCCACATCCAGCCGTGAATGGTGGTGGACAGCAGAAGCCTCATGGCGACCTGCAGGGGTACCCTTGAGATAAGGAATTATCAGAAAATCACAGAGGGGATAATGAGAAGGAGCCAGAATGAAGAAGGCTCCTTTAGCAAGGCTATAGATTGACAGAGGAGGAGCTATTTCCAGGTGTTGTGCAGCAATATTGGCAAAGACTATTGGCTGGATGCTCCGTTGCCCGACACCGATATTGTAATCGGCGATCAGGGGGAGAATCCATTCCGATGGGCAAATCGGGGTCGGCGCCAGTCAGCCATGGTCTGCCCCCTTGGAAGTGGCGTAATTGCATCACGGCACATGCTATTGCAACGGCGTTGGCGCATAATCAGCAGGTCCTCCCACGATGCTCCACCCCCGATGTTCGAGTTCCCAACTGTGCGGTTGATGTGTGGTCTTAACGGTCGGGAACCCGGCGTGGCGGCTGCGGACTGTGCCCAGCGCTGCCACACTCGGCCGGGATCCATGCCGCTGGTCGGGAAGCTCCAAAAGGACTGGGAGGACTGATGGGGTTTGGCCAGGGTGTGGCTGGGGGGGGGGGGGGGGGGGGGGGGCCTTGTGGGTTCGGATTTTGTGTGTCAGGTCCGCACACGACCGGCGCCATGTTGTATAACGCGCCCGCTGCAGATCGTTGTCGTATGGATGCGTAGCCAGGGACCCGGCCATTCTCCACCCGTTTTCGGCGCGGGAGCCGGGAATTTCATCTGACGCCGTTGCTAGCCCCTCACTGGTCCCGGAATCGGTGAGGGCTTGCCGCTGATTTTGGCGGCGTAAAAAGCCTGCAAATTCTCCGTTTCAGCCGGCGCTTAGCCGCTGAAACGGAGAATCCAGCCCTATGTCTCCCCTGACAAGCCGCCACAGGCCTTTCAACCAAAATGATAAATGGCCTGAGCCCCATTGACATTGAGGGTCATCTGATACCAGTTGCACTGAAGTTCAACGTGACCCCAAGTTTCTAAGCGCTGAACTGATACCAGACATCCACTGGAGACTTGTGTGACATCTCCTAATCAGCTGCATATTGTTACATATAATAATAAGCAATTAATTAGTTAATGCATCTTATTGTGATGGTGACCGATGCCCTCTCTTGGAGAGCCAGCCCATAAGACCAATATTGCACGATGGAACAGTAATGTTCAGAGAGCAAGAAGATTCAGCACCATTTTCCCCCAGGTGCAAGATTCACAAACAGGTTCCCAGGAGCTCGTTTAGCACAGTAGGCTACACAGCCGGCTTGTGATACAGAAGAAGGCAGCAGCGCGGGTTCAATTCCTGTACCGGCCTCCCTGAACAGGCGGCGGAATGTGGCGACTAGGGGTTTTGCACAGTAACTTCATTAAAGCCTACTTGTGACAATAAGTGATTATTATTATTATTATTACAGGCCTTCATTAACAGCAGCGGATTTCATTCCATTTATTTTCAACTCTCTGTGACCACTGCCATTGGCTCCTGCAGGCATGTACTTGTTATCCTGGGAGCTGCACACTCAGTCATTTCCAGGGATCAGTTTTTCACCATTCCTTGTGCCTTCACGGCTGAATTCTTGGCAACGAGAGCTACCCACAAGAGATGGATACTGGCACTGGTGAGGAAACCTTGGAAGGAGACTTGGTGACGCGAGCCTCCATCAAGCTGAAAATGGGTCCCCTGAAGATGAGGTTTAGGTTAGTGGATCATTCCCATGGGGCACTTCAAAATGACCCAGCGAGGGTCTCCTGGTCTCGGTGGACTGCTGTGTTCTGTATAACCTTGGCCGCCACAAGGATTCATTTCTCCAATGCTGCCAATGGGATATAAAAATTTCAATGCAGCCCAACGTATTTTGAAATGTATGTGACACTTGAGATTAAGCAATGTGACAATCTTGAAGTGGAAGTTGAAAACTGTGAAATGCTGCCTTTCAGAGGGGAGAAGTAACTTTGGAATGGAGGTAAGGTGCACCAGATGGTATAGCACATAACTCACTGATATGTGTTAATGGAGTGGTAGGAGGTGTGTTCACGCCCACTGTTCACCACATGGTGAGGTGTTGATCTCAGGTAGGCTGAGAGAGAAAGGTGCTGAGTCGCAACAAGGTGCTTTCATACAGAGAAGAACAAATGTTTGGAAAGCATTCAAATCTCTTAGGAACCACCTTGTGGTTGGTTTAACCGCAGACCTGGCACAACCTAAATAATGACTGCCTGCTTACCTGTTCCATTATTCAAGGAAGGGTAGGTTCCAATCTAACTTGGAAGAAATATAATACAAAATCAGAAGAAAAAGATTGAAAGGTGGTAGGGTTATTTAGGGACAACTTGTCAGAGGCCAAAGTTCTTGCATCCCAATTTTAAGGTAAGCAACGTGTAATCACCCCAATAACATTAGTCTTAATTCTGCTGGAATTTTTGGAGTTAGCTTTGTTAAGTACCTCATCTACTGGAGGGATGGACGAATACAGCACATCACGTCAGCTTTATAAGAGAGGCGTAATTGGGACATAAGAGACTCTAAGGGAAGGACACAGCATCCATGGCTAATATAAGAAGTTAGAGACAGTCAAATTTAAAGAAAAAATGAGTGGCAGGTCAGGCGATTGGACAGTATATAAAGAACAGCAAGAATGACAAAAAGATGAATAAGGGGCGAATACGATAGAAAGTTAGCTATAAATATAAAAACAAATCATAAGAGTTTCTATAGATATTTAAAAAGGAAATGAATAAGTAGTGTTTGTCCTCGAGAGAGTGAGATTGGGGAATTAATATTGGAAAATAAGGAAATTGCAGAGGAATTCAACAGATATTTTGCATCTATCTTCAAGGATACAAATAACACCCCAGAAATAATTGGGCATCAAGAGGTGAAAGAGAGGAAGGAACTTAAAACAATTACTATCACCAGGGCAAGTGTACTAGGAAAATTACAGAACTAAAAGTTAAGAAGTCCACAGGTCTTGATGGATTTCATCCAAGTCTTAAAAGAAATGGCTGCTGAGATAGTAAGGCATTGGTTTTAATTTTCCAAAATTCCATGGATTTTGATTTTCCAAAATCCCATGGAGTTTGGAAAGGCCCCATCAGATTGGAGAAAGGCAAATGCGACTCCTCTACTCAAGAAAGGAATGAGATAGAAAATGGGAAACGACAGGCCAGTTAGCTTGGCATCTGATTTAGGGACATTTCTGGAAGCCCTCACAGCTGTAGTTTCTAGGAAGCAATTGAGGACAAAGTGGCAGACTCATAAAAAACATTGTGGTTAGGAAAACAGTTGCTCCCCTGAGTTATTAGATCCCTGCGGAGCTACAAAATAAACAAACTAATTCTCCTCTTTGAAATTGCCTCGACCTGCCAATCAGCAGGTGATGGAATGCAAAATTGAATGCAAGCAATCCAGTTTAAAGCTTTCAGCCTACTAGCTACACACACACATTTCCATACTTTAAAGGTCAATAATATTGATATGTGAAAACCACTTCAAAGGTTTCTTCCACTTTAAAGGGATAACGTATCCCTTTATTGCACAGAACTTTAATCTTGGCATACTGACAATCTTCTTAAAGTGTTTAGGGGTATTGATGAGAACACTTTCATGATATTATGAGGTATGTGTGTTTCTGAGATACTGAGTGACTGTTTAAATTGTCTAGGGGTACAGATGGGAATACTTTCACTTGATTATGAGAAAAAGAAATTTTCATACTGACTATGCAAATGGAGGAGATAAGCCAAACAATCCCAATTCCAGGGAAGATCCTTGCCCCAAGCCCCTCCAGCCCAACAGAAGCCCCCTGATCCCCCACCTCCCATGAAGGGCACATGCTGGCGAAACTTGCCAGCTCACCACCCCGCAGACTGCAAGGTGCCAGCTTGACACTGCCAAGGATCGGGGTCTGAAAGGGGAGGGGGTTGATTATGAGGGGAACACTGAAGGGGAGGACTGGGGGGGAGGGTGAGGGAGGGGAAATTAGAGGGGGCATTGAGGGGTGGGGCCTGAACGGGGGATGGGGGGTTAATGATTGGAGGGGGGCTGAATAGGGGCTGGGGGGGCTGCTGAAGTGTGTTTCTGAGGGGGGTCCTTGCAAGTGCTTTGTCAGTGATCTGGGGGGGGAGGCTGCAGCAGCTTTTTCAGATTTGAGCCCTTTAAAAAAGGCGTTCTGATCTCAGAGATGCGGGAGATGCATGCGGGACCTGTCAGAGAGCTTAGGTGCTACGACTCTCAATTATAACGTGGACGCAGATGTGCAATGGAATAACACAGAAAAATTGATTCTGCAAATGTGTTTTCCTAGGCCCCCAGCATTGGAAAGCACTAAATGGCGGTTCGGGAGGATCGCTCCCATTTGGTGCAATTTTCTCAAAGATGCACAGAGTCCTGAATCAGGTGAGAATAGCTATGTGAAACAAACCAGGTGAACAGACACCTGGGGCAAAATTCTCCGACCCCCAGCAGGGTCGGAGAATCGCCTGGGGCCGCCGAAAATCCGGCCCCCGCCGTGGCAGAGATTCTCCGCCACCCGGGAAGTGGCGGCGGCGGGAATCACGCCACTCCGATCGGAGAGGCCCCTGCGGCGATTCTCCTGTCCGCGATGGGCCGAAGTCCCGCCGCTGGGAGGCCTCTCCCGCCGCCGAGCTTTGAACCACCTCTGGTGGCGGCGGGATCGGCGGCGCGAGCGGGCCCCCGGGGTCCTGGGGGGGGCGCGGGGCGATCGGACCCCGGGGGGTGTCCCCACGGCGGCCAGGCCCGCGATCGCTCAGACTCCGGGCCAGTGCCCTGGGTGCACTCTTCCTCTTCCGCGGCCGCCACAGCCTCCGCCATGCGGAAGCGGAAGAGAAATCCACATCGCGCATACGCTGACCGGCGAAAGCCTTTCGGCCAGCCCCGCTGCCGGGGGCGCCGGTTTTTTGCGCCAGTCTTCTGGTGCCAGCTGCTCCGGCGCGGGGCTAGCCCCCAAAGGTGCGGAGTATTCCCCACCTTTGGGGAGGCCTGACCCCTGAGTGGTTGGCGCCACTCCCCTACACCGGGACCCCCCGTCACGCCGGGTAGGGGAGAATCCCTCCCCAGGTTGCACTGTGCGCAGGATTACACAGCCAGCTGGAGGGGTGGGGCTGAAAAACAGCGGCAACACCGGGATTCTGACATTGGGGTGCAGTTTAAAAAGGGTGCCCCAGGGCAGCACGGTAGCCTAGTGGTTAGCACAACTGCCTCATGGCGCTGAGGTCCCAGGTTCGATCCCGGCTCTGGGTCACTGTCCGTGTGGAGTTTGCACATTCTCCCCGTTTCTGCGTGGGTTTCGCCCCCACAACCCAAAAATGTACAGAGTAGGTGGATTGGCCACGCTAAATTGCCCCTTAATAGAAAAAATAATTGGGTAATCTAAATTTTTTTTTAAAAAGGGTGCCCCGATCTCAATGTTCAACTAATAACCCCTTGCCCTGCTCCATGAACATTGGGACACCCCAACAAGCATCACGGTAACCTTCCCCCTAATAATGTACAGGTCGGGGCAACGCTCCCATCTCCACAATGCCAATATTGGGGTGAGCTAACTGCACCTAAACACCAACACCCGCCCTCCCCCTCGGCATAGGGGTACCCCCTACAATGGAAAGATCAGGCCCCCCCCCCACCACCTCACAAGCATTGGGCCCCCCTCCACACATAAGAGATATCTCTCAATGGAGCTCCTGCCCTTGGCACTGCCACCCTGACACTGACAGGTCCCACACCACCTCGGGGCTTTAATTGACTGTGTGGTCATCACGACAGGTATTCATGTTTGAAAACCAGTAGTCATTTCTCATGCTGAGGGCAGTGGGGGGGTGGACATACAGCGAGGGTGGAAGTAGACATCGAATTTACAGTGCAGAAGGAGGCCATTCGGCCCATCGAGTCTGCACCGGCTCTTTGAAAGAGCACCCTACCCAAGCCCACACCTCCACTCTATCCCCTTAACCCAGGAACCCCACCCAAAATTAAGGGCAATTTTGAACACTAAGGACAATTTATCATGGCCAATCCACCTAACCTGCACATCTTTGGACTGTGGGAGGAAACCGGAGCACCCGGAGGAAACCCACGCACACACGGGGAGAATGTGCAGACTTCGCACAGACAGTGACCCAAGCCGGAATCGAACCTGGGACCCTGGAGCTGTGAAGCAATTGTGCTATCCACAATGCTACCGTGCTGCCTAACAACGTTAGGCCCGCTAATCATATTATAAACTATGCTAATCAGGTCGGTTGCTTCATGGGTGTGAACCTGATTGCATCATTGGGTGGGGAATATTCCTGTCAGCGCCATTCCTGTTTTTGGCCCCCAGCACTATTTGGAAGCCATTACAGGATTGGCACCCACGGCTTTTGCTGCCACTGAATTGAGCCCCATTTTGTGGTGGTAATTGACATTTATCATACGGATAAAATTGTATTTATAGACTGAAGTCAGTGAAGTGGACTAGACTTCACTTTCTTTGGCAGGTTTAGCTTGTATCTATCACACCAATACGGCAACTTTATGCCAGTCAGTGCATTTCATTGGTGAGGCGGATAGCAAAATGCTGCTTTTTGCCAAGCAAATGGAGGAGCAGTGCATCTCGGACGGCAACATTTGGGTTTCTGTGTTTAACTGCATATCTGCCCTTGCTGAATTTTGCTTCAGCATATGAACATAAATAACAGCAAGCATTGTTCATCTTACTGTGAATTTTGACAGCAGATTATGAGCAACTATGCTGAGAAGAACAGGGCTGCACAAGAGGAGGCCATTGGGCCCATCATCCGTGTCTGCTCTTTCAAAGAGCTATCCAATCAGTTCCACTCCCGGGCTCTTTCTCTTTACCCCTTCAAAGATTTACTTTTCAACAATCTACCTTGTCTTTGAAAGTTACTATTTAATCTGTTTCCATCATCCTTTCACGCAGTTCATTCCAGATCATAACAACTCATAAAATGTCTCATCCTCTCCCCCTGGCTGTTTTCCAGTTATCTTAAATCTTTGTCCTCAGGTTGCCAGCTCTCTTGCCAGTGGAAACAGCATCACATTATCTATTTTATCAAACAACCTTCATAAGATTTCCCTTTAACCTTCACTGCTTCACAAAGAACTATCCAGGCACCATTCTGATAAATCTTCTCTGTAGAGTCTCTAAGTCCTTGATATCCCTCTGAGGTATGGTGCCCAGAGTTCAAAGAAAGAAAGAATTGAACATAATATTCTGGTAGAGCTGTAACCAATGACTTATAAAGATTCACCATAACTTGTTTGCTTTTGTACACTGCCTTTATTTCTAAAGCCAAGAATCCTGCATACTTTCTCAAAAGCCTTATCAACGTGTCCTTTTGTCATCAAAGCTTGTGTGTATGAACTCTCAGGCTGCTTAGCTCTTGCATGTCCCTTTCAAATTTTAGGCTATACTGCCTCTCCTCTCATTTTAAGTACAAAGAGAACATAGAACATAGAACATTACAGCGCAGTACAGGCCCTTCGGCCCTCGATGTTGCGCCGCCCTGTGAAAGCCCATCCACACTATTCCCTTATCATCCATATGTTTATCCAATGACCATTTAAATGCCCTTAATGTTGTCGAGTCCACTACTGTTGCAGGCAGGGCATTCCACGCCCTTACTACTCTCTGAGTAAAGAACCTACCTCTGACATCTGTCCTGTATCTATCTCCCCTCAATTTAAAGCTATGTCCCCTCATGCTAGACATCACCATCTGAGGAAAAAGGCTCTCACTGTCCACCCTATCTAATCCTCTGATCATCTTGTATGCCTCAATTAAGTCACCTCTTAACCCTCTTCTTTCTAACGAAAACAGCCTCAAGTCCCTCAGCCTTCCCTCATAATATCTTCCCTCCATACCAGGCAACATCCTGGTAAATCTCCTCTGCACCCTTTCCAATGCTTCCACTTCCTTCCTATAATGCGGCGGCCAGAACTGCACGCAATACTCCAAATGCGGCTGCACCAGAGTTTTGTACAGCTGCAACATGACCACATGGCTCCGAAACTCAATCCCTCTACCTCTAACACACCGTACGCCTTCTTAACAACCCTATCAACCTGGGTGGCAACTTTCAGGGATCTATGTACATGGACACCGAGATCTCTCTGCTCAGCCACACTACCAAGAATCTTACCATTAGCCCAGTAATCTGTCTTCCTGTTATTCCTTCCAAAATGAATCACCTCACACTTTTCTGCATTGAACTCCATTTGCCACCTCTCAGCCCAGCTCTGCAGCTTATCTATGTCCCCCTGTAACTTGCAACATCCTTCCGCACTGTCCACAACTCCACCGACTTTAGTGTCATCTGCAAATTTACTCACCCATCCTTCTACGCCCTCCTCCAGGTCGTTTATAAAAATGACAAACAGCAGTGGCCCCAAAACAGATCCTTGTGGTACACCACTAGTAACTGAACTCCATTCTGAACATTTTCCATCAACCACCACTCTCTGTCTTCTTCCAGGTCGCCAATTTCTGATCCAAACTGCTAAATCACCCTGAATCCCATGCCTCCGTATTTTCTGCAATAGCCTACCATGGGGAACCTTATCAAACGCTTTACTGAAATCCATATACACCACATCAACTGCTTTACCCTCATCCACCTGTTTGGTCACCTCCTCAAAGAACTCAATAAAGTTTGTGAAGCACGACCTACCCTTCACAAAACCGCCTTGACTATAGCTAATCAAATTATTCCTTTCCAGATGATTATAAATCCTATCTCTTATAAACCTTTCCAAGACTTTGCCCACAACAGAAGTAAGGCTCACTGGTCTATAGTTACCGGGGTTGTCTCTACTCCCCTTCTTGCACAAGGGGACAACATTTGCTATCCTCCAGTCTTCTGGCACTATTCCTGTAGACAATGATGACATAAAGATCAAAGCCAAAGGCTCAGCAATCTCCTCCCTAGCTTCCCAGAGAATCCTAGGATAAAGCCCATCCAGCCCAGGGGACTTATTTGTTTTCACACTTTCCAGTCCTTCTAGTCTAGTAGCCTGTATCTCAGTATTCTCCACGACAACATTGTCTTTTTCCTGTGTGAATACTGATGAAAAATATTCACTTAGCACCTCTCCTCTCTCCTCGAACTCCACGCACAACATCCCACTACTGTCCTTGACTGGCCCAACGCTTACCCTAGTCATTCTTTTACTCCTGACATACTTATAGAAAGCTTTAGGGTTATCCTTGATCCTACCTGCCAAAGACTTCTCATGTCTCCTCCTCGGTCTTCTTAGCTCTCTCTTTAGGTCCTTCCTAGCTAACTGGTAACTCTCGAGCGCCCTAACTGAACCTTCACGTCTCATCTTTACATAAGCCTCCTTCTTCCTCTTGACAAGTGATTCAACTACTTTAGTAAACCACGGTTCCCTCGTTCGACCACTTCATCCCTGCCTGACAGGTACATACTTATCAAGGACACGCAGTAGCTGTTCCTTGAACAAGCTCCACATTTCAATTGTGCCCATCATGTTACAGTTGTATCGGACTTTGGTTAGGCCACATTTGGAATACTGCGTGCAGTTCTAGTCGCCACATTACCAGAAGGATGTGGATGCTTTGGAGAGGGTGCAGAGGAGGTTCACCAGGATATTGCCTGGTATGGAGAGTGCTAGCTATGAAGAAAGGTTGAGTAGATTAGGATTGTTTTCATTGGAAAGACGGAGGTTGAGGGGGACCTGATTGAGGTCTACAAAATTATGAGAGGTATGGACAGGGTGGACAGCAACAAGCTTTTTCCAAGAGTGGGGGTGTCAATTACAAGGGGTCACGATTTCAAGGTGAGAGGGGAAAAGTTTATGGGAGATGTGTGTGGAAAAATTTTTACGCAGAGGGTGGTGGGTGCCTGCAATGCTTTGCCAGCGGAGGTGGTAGAGGCGGGTACGATAGCATCATTTAAGATGCATCTGGACAGATATATGAACGGGTGGGGAACAGAGAGAAGTAGACCTTGGAAAATAGGTAACAGGTTTAGATAAAGGATCTGGATCAGTGGAGACTGGGAGGGCCGATGGGCCTGTTCCTGTGCTGTAATTTTCTTTGTTCATTGTTCTTTGTATCCACTGCAGTTTCCCTCCCCATCCTATACACACTAAGTCTTGCCTCATCGCATCATAATTGCCTTTCCCCCAGCTATAACTCTTGCCCTGCGGTATATACCTATCCCTTTCCATCGCTAAAGAATAACGTAACCGAATTGTGGTCACTATCACCAAAGTGCTCACCTACCTCCAAATCTGACACCTGTCCTGGTTCATTACCCAATACCAAATCCAATGTGGCTTCGCCTCTCGTTGGCCTATCTACATACTGTGTCAGGAAACCCTCCTGCACACATTGGACAAAAACGCACCCATCTAAAGTGCTCGAACTATTGTGTTTCCAGTCAATATTTGGAAAGTTAAAGTCCCCCGTAACAACTACACTGTTACTTTCGCTCCTATCTAGAATCATCTTTGCAATCCTTTCCTCTACATCTCTAGAACTTTTTGGAGGCCTATAGAAAACTCCCAACAGGGTGACCTCTCCTTTCCTGTTGCTAACCTCAGCCCATACTACCTCAGTAGACGAGTCCTCATCAAACGTCCTTTCTGCCACCGTAATGACTAACAATGCCACCCCGCCCCTGTTTTCCCACCTTCCCTGAGCTTACTGAACTATCTAAACCCCGGAACCTGCAACAACCATTCCTGTCCCTGCTCTATCCATACCTCCAAAATGGCCACAACATCGAAGTCCCAGGTACCAACCCATGCCGCAAGTTCACCCACCTTATTTCGAATGCTCCTGGTGTTGAAGTAGACACACTTTAAACCACCTTCCTGCCTGTCGGTACACTCCTGCAACTTTGAAACCTTACTCATGACCTCGCTACTCTCAACCTCCTGTATACTGGAACTACAATTCAGGTTCCCAACCCCCTGCTGAATTAGTTTAAACCCTCCCGAAGAACATTAGCAAATTTCCCCCCCAGGATATTGGTACCCCTCTGGTCCAGATGTAGACCATCCTGTTTGTAGAGGTCCCACCTACCCCAGAATGAGCCCCAATTATCCAGGTATCTGAAACCCTCCCTCCTGCACCATCCCTGTTGCCACGTGTTCAACTGCTCTCTCTCCCTATTCCTCGTCTCGCTAGCACGTGGCACGGGTAACAACCCAGAGATAATAACTCTGTTTGTCCTGGATCTAAGTTTCCATCCTAGCTCCCTGAATTCCTGCCTTACATCCCTATCACTTTTCCTACCTATGTCGTTGGTGCCTATGTGGACCATGACTTGGGGCTGCTCCCCCTTAAGGATCCCGAAAACACGATCCGAGACATCGCGAACCCTGGCACCTGGAAGGCAACACACCAACCGCGCGTCTCTCTTGTTCCCACAGAATCTCCTATCTATCCCCCTAACTATGGAGTCTCCAATGACTAATGCTGTACTCTTCTCCCCACTTCCCTTCTGAGCAACAGGGACAGACTTTGTGCCAGAGACCTGTACCCCATGGCTTACCCCTGGTAAGTCGTTCCCCTCCACCAGTATCCAAAACGGTATACTTGTTACGAAGGGGAATGACCACAGGGGATCCCTGTACTGACTGCTTCCTCCCAGTCCCTCTCACCGTCACCCATCTAGCTTCATTCCCAGGAGTAACTACATCCCTGAAGCTTCTATCACTGACCACCTCTGCCGAGCGAATGATCCAAAGTTCATCCAACTCCAGCTCCAGTTCCCTAACATGGTTTCTGAGGAGCTGGAGATGGGTGCACTTCCCACAGGTGAAATCAGCAGGGACACTGACAGTGTCCCTCACCTCAAACATTCTGCAGGAGGAACATTGCACTGCCTTCCCTGCCATCCCCTCTGGATAAAACAAGAAAAAGAAAGGAAGATCTTACCTGATATTCACTCAACCCGTTAGGTTAGAGGAGGTGGAAGGCTGGGGGATACTACAAGTGTAGTGTCTCGGGTTTAGCAACTGCCCAACTTATATACAGGTACTAACAAACCTTCCCAGAAATCTCCACGGCCGACTACTGGTTTCCTGCAGCTCTGAAACAAAAAAAAACAAAATCTGAAGGCCGCTTCTCCTGCAAGGTAAGCTTTTAAATAGGGAAACTTACCTTACCGACGACCCAAGGCCACTGCTCCCGCCGAAAATCTGAAGGCCGTTTGGAACTTAATTTTTCAGGAAATATTTGTCAAGTCAGCAGGAGAGCAGACGAAGTTGAGGGAGAATTGAGTTTCCACTGGCTATTAAGACAGAAGGTAGACACAACACACAGGGGCTGGTTTAGCACAGTGGGCTAAATATCTGGCTTGTAAAGCAGACCTAGGCCAGCAGCGCGGGTTCAATTCCTGTACCAGCCTCCCCGAACAGGTGCCAGAATATAGCGACTAGGGGCTTTTCACAGTAACTTCATTTGAAGCCTACTTGTGACAATAAGCGATTTTTATGAATTTTCATTTCAAGAGTAAGGGATAAAGAAAGTAATTATTCAGAGTGGCAGAAAGTGGGAAGTGGTGTTTGTGGTGATATGCCTTTTGGGCTATATCATGTAATCTCTAGACCAAGGTCATGTAACCTTTGACTCCGATATAAAGGGAGACACATCCAGCCATCTTCAGAAGAGGTTTAAGAGCGAATAAGACATATAAGTGAATGGTCAGTGCTAGCTGCAAGTTCCAGAGGAGCAGTTAGCAGACTCCCTGATAACGTGCTCTGTATCAAATTGCTTTCTTACCACACGAGACTCAATAAAAGATTCTGTTTGGACAAGTCGAAGTGTTGGGTGGATTCCTTTGTAAAATACAAAGGACGAAACACAAGTGTTCCATAAGGATCAGTGCTGGGAACTGCCTGTTGCTCACAACTTATATTACTGAAGAGGACTGCAATAATTGAATGAACACACTTGCAGAATGGGCATACAATTGGCAAATTAATTTCCACATAAACAACTGTGAGCTATTTACCTTCCGGTAAGAAAAGTGAGTGTAGCGCTAACAATTATACTCAAAGCCGAGAGACTGGTTCAATAGAGGCTTTATTGTTGTACGATGTTGTCCCTCCATCTGCAACTGTAGACTAAGGGTCTGAGCAGCTCTCATACATTTATACATAAGCTCCCTGTGGGCGGAGCTAGCCGGCAGGGGCTTACCGGAGGAGCCTGTATTACAGGTACAGGCATACATCCCCTACTGCAGTACACATAACTACAGTGGTTATCTCACCACAGTGAGCTTGCATATTATTTAGAAAATAAGAATCTAAATGGTGTGGAGGAGCAAGGGAATCTAGGATTGCAAATAACAAATCACTAAAAGTAGGGATGCAAGTTAACAAGACCAGGAAAAAGCTAACCGATCATATGAATGTTTATTTCAAGAGGATAGAATAGAGAAATAAAGAGGCTATGCGAAACGCGTATCAATGCTTGGTTAAATCACACGTAAAGTACCACATACAATTCGACTCACCATATTGTAAAGAGGCATGATAGGGTACAAAAATGATTTACAGCAATGCAGGGGTATTACTGTCAGGAAAGGATGAAGAGGTTGATGCTCTATTCTCTTGAAAAGAGGAGGCTGATAGTGGTTTCATAGAAATTATAAATGCTTTTGACAGAGTATTTTCAATTTCGAGGAACAGCAAAACTAGAGCCCGTCCTTTGTGACAAGAGAGCAAAGGGAACAAAGAACAAAGAAAAATTACAGCACAGGAACAGGCCCTTCGGCCCTCCAAGCCTGCACCGATCCAGATCCTCTATCTAAAACTGTCGCCTATTTTCAAAGAATCTGTATCCCTCTGCTCCCTGTCCATTCATGTATCGGTTTAGATATATCTTATATGACGCTATCGTGCCCACCTCTACCACCTCCGCCGGCAATGCGTTCCAGGCACTCACCACCCTCTGCGTAAAGAACTTTCCACGCATAGAACATAGAACATAGAACGATACAGCGCAGTACAGGCCCTTCGGCCCACGATGTTGCACCGACATGGGAAGTCAAAAACTAAAGGCCATCTAACCTACACTATGCCATTATCATCCATATGCTTATCCAATAAACTTTTAAATGCCCTCAATGTTGGCGAGTTCACTACTGTTGCAGGGAGGGCATTCCACGGCCTCACCACTCTTTGCGTAAAAAACCTACCTCTGACCTCTGTCCTATATCTATTACCCCTCAATTTATGGCTATGTCCCCTCGTGCTAGCCACCTCCATCCGCGGGAGAAGGCTCTCACTGTCCACCCTATCTAACCCTCTGATCATTTTGTATGCCTCTATTAAGTCACCTCTTAACCTTCTTCTCTCTAACGAAAACAACCTCAAGTCCATCAGCCTTTCCTCATAAGATTTTCCCTCCATACCAGGCAACATCCTGGTAAATCTCCTCTGCACCCGTTCCAAAGCTTCCACGTCCTTCCTATAATGAGGGGACCAGAACTGTACGCAATACTCCAAATGCGGCCGTACCAGAGTTTTGTACAGCTGCAACATGACCTCATGGCTCCGGAACTCAATCCCTCTACCAATAAAGGCCAACACACCATAGGCCTTCTTCACAACCCTATCAACCTGGGTGGCAACTTTCAGGGATCTATGTACATGGACACCGAGATCCCTCTGCTCATCCACACTGCCAAGAATTTTACCATTAGCCAAATATTCCGCATTCTTGTTATTCTTTCCAAAGTGAATCACCTCACACTTCTCTACATTAAACTCCATTTGCCACCTCTCAGCCCAGTTCTGCCGCTTATCTATGTCCCTCTGTAACCTGCAACATCCTTCCACACTGTCTACAACTCCACCGACTTTAGTGTCGTCTGCAAATTTACTCACCCAACCTTCTGTGCCCTCCTCTAGGTCATTTATAAAAATGACAAACAGCAACGGCCCCAGAACAGATCCTTGTGGTACGCCACTCGTAACTGAACTCCATTCTGAACATTTGCCATCAACCACCACCCTCTGTCTTCTTTCAACTAACCAATTTCTGATCCACATCTCTAAATCACCCTCAATCCCCAGCCTCCGTATTTTCTGCAATAGCCGACCGTGGGGAACCTTATCAAACGCTTTACTGAAATCCATATACACCACATCAACTGCTCTACCCTCGTCTACCTGTTCAGTCACCTTCTCAAAGAACTCAATAAGGTTTGTGAGGCATGACCTATCCTTCACAAAACCATGCTGACTATCCCTAATCATATTATTCCTATCTAGATGATTATAAATCGTATCTCTTATAATCCTCTCCAAGATTTTACCCACAACAGACGTGAGGCTCACCGGCCTATAGTTACCGGGGTTATCTCTACTCCCCTTCTTGAACAAAGGGACCACATTTGCTACCCTCCAGTCCTCTGGCACTATTCCTGTAGCCAATGATGACATAAAATTCAAAGCCAAAGGCTCAGCAATCTCTTCCCTGGCTTCCCAGAGAATCCTAGGATAAATCCCATCAGTCCCCGGGGACTTATCTATTTTCACCTTGTCCAGAATTGCCAACACTTCTTCCCTACGCACCTCAATGCCATCTATTCTAATAGCCTGTGTCTCAGCATTCTCCTCCACAACATTATCATTTTCCTGAGTGAATACTGACGAAAAGTATTCATTTAGTATCTCGCTTATCTCCTCAGCCTCCACACACAACTTCCCACCACTGGCCTTGACTGGCCCTACTCTTACCCTAGTCATTCTTTTATTCCTGACAGACCTATAGAAAGCTTTTGGGTTTTCCTTGATCCTACCTGCCAAAGACTTCTCATGTCCCCTCCTTGCTCGTTTTAGTTCTCTCTTTAGATCCTTCCTCGCTTCCTTGTAACTATCAAGCGCCCCAACTGAAACTTCACGCCTCATCTTCACATAGGCCTCCTTCTTCCTCTTAACAAGAGATTCCACTTCTTTGGTAAACCGCGGTTCCCTTGCTCTACCCCTTCCTCCCTGCCTGACTGGTACGTACTTATCAAGAACACGCAATAGCTGTTCCTTGAACAAGCTCCTCATATCCAGTGTGCCCAATCCTTGCAGCCTACTTCTCCAACCTACACATCCTAAGTCATGTCTAATGGCATCATAATTGCCCTTCCCCCAGCTATAACTCTTGCCCTGCGGGGTATACTTATCCCTTTCCATCACTAACGTAAAGGTCACCGAATTGTGGTCACTGTTTCCAAAGTGCTCACCTACCTCCAGATCTAACACCTGGCCTGGTTCATTACCCAAATCTCCCATTATTTCCCTTAAAGGCATATCTCCCTTAAACTTTTCCCCTCTCACCTTGAACTTGTGACCCCTAGTAATTGAGTCCCCCACTCTGGGAAAAAGCTTCTTGCTATCTACCCTGTCTATACCTCTCATGATTTTGTAGACCTTAATGAGGTCCCCCCTCAACCTCTGTCTTTCTAATGAAAATAATCCTAATCTACTCAACCTCTCTTCATAGCTAGCGCCCTCCATACCAGGCAACATCCTAGTGAACCTCCTCTGCACCGTCTCCAAAGCATCCACATCCTTTTGGTAATGTGGCGACCAGAACTGTATGCAGTATTCCAAATGTGGCCGAACTAAAGGCTTATACAACTGTAACATGACCTGCCAACTCTTGTACTCAATACCCCGTCCGATGAAAGAAAGCATGCCGTATGCGTTCTTGACCACTCTATCGACCTGGGCAGCCACCTTCAGGGTACAATGTATTTGAACACCCAGATCTCTTTGTACATCAATTTTTCCCAGGGCTTTTTCATTTACCGCGTAGTTCGCTCTTGAATTGGATCTTCCAAAATGCATCACCTCGCATTTGCCCGGATTGAACTCCATCTGCCATTTCTCCACCCAACTCTCCAATCTATCTATATTCTGCTGTATTCTCTGACAGTCCCCTTCACTATCTGCTACTCCACCAATCTTAGTGTCATCTGCAAACTTGCTAATCAGACCACCTATACCTTCCTCCAGATAATTTATGTATATCACAAACAACATTAGTCCCAGCACGGATCCCTGTGGAACCTTGGGGTCCTTGGATCCTTGGATCCTTGGGGCCTCACGGTAGCATGGTGGTTAGCATCAATGCTTCACAGCTCCAGGTTCCCAGGTTCGATTCCCGGCTGGGTCACTGTCTGTGTGGAGTCTGCACGTCCTCCCTGTGTGTGCGTGGGTTTCCTCCGGGTGCTCCGGTTTCCTCCCACAGTCCAAAGATGTGCGGGTTAGGTGGATTGGCCATGCTAAATTGCCCGTAGTGTAAGGTTAATGGGGGGATTGTTGGGTTACGGGTATACAGGTTACGTGGGTTTAAGTAGGGTGATCATTGCTCGGCACAACATCGAGGGCCGAAGGGCCTGTTCTGTGCTGTACTGTTCTAAAGGTTCTAAAAACCACTGGTCACAGTTCTCCATTTTGAGAATCTCCCTTCCACTACTACTCTCTGTCTCCTGTTGCCCAGCCAGTTCTTTATCCATCTAGCTAGTACACCCTGGACTCCTTGAGACTTCACGTTCTCCATCAGCCTACCATGGGGAACCTTGTCAACTGCCTTACTGAAGTCCATGTATATGACATCTACAGCCCTTCCCTCATCAATCAACTTTGTCACTTCCTCAAAGAATTCTATTAAGTTGGTAAGACATGACCTTCCCTGCACAAAACCATGTTGCCTATCTCTGATAAGCCCATTTTCTTCCAAATGGGAATAGATCCTATCCCTCAGTATTTTCTCCAGCAGCTTGTCAGCTTGTCAGAGCAGGTGTCAGTGGGAGAGCTGCTGGCATTCTCTTGCTTGTCTGTTGCAATAAAAGAGCTAAAGAGATCAGTGTTTAGTTGGGAGAAATTTCTCCTCATCCAGTACGGGTGTTGGAGAAGCAGTCAGTGGAGGAGACAAGACAGGTACTGTGAGACAGTGTTGATACCACACATGTGAAAATTAACACTCTGTTTTCAGATGGTTGCCAAGGGGCAGCGCACAGATGAGAAGTAGAAGTGAGGGAATGATAGATCCTTGGGGATGTCAGGGGTAATGGTGCAGGAGTGGGAAGAGGAGCCATTGCAGGTGATTCTGGGTCCATGACGTGAGTGGTAAGAATGGAACTGGGGTGAGTGTAGTCCCATCCAGTTGGACAACAATGGAGAATTATTGGAGGAAGATGATGTTGTCAAATACATCAACAGTTGAAGACAGATCAAGAAGGATGAGGGGGAATAATTTACCTCTATCACAATCACATTGGGCGTCATTTATACTTTTTAGAAGAGTAGTTTGGTATTGGAAACATATAACATGGAATTTGTGGAAAGATGGACATGTTCAAGGGCCTTGGAGTGGAATGGCAGGTTGCAGATAATGTAATAGTTTGAAAGGATAAAGAGGCATGGATTATTTTGAGGAGACGGGTGATGGTAGCTCATTTAAATCAGGGACAGCATCTGAAGAAAGAAAACCGTTAACAACATCAGCTAACATGGAGATTAGGAATGAAAATTGTGTTGTCAACAATTTAATGGAAATAAGTTTGAGGGAGCAGGAGGTAGATTTTGTGGGCAAGGTGAGCTTGGAACGGCAATGAGGGGAGTAAGAAGGAACACCAGAGAAAGATAGAGTTCAGGGCTCGGGAGCTTTTGAGGAGCTTTGAACCAGTGAACTAATAGATGGGAGGGAAGTTGCAGAGGAAACTTATGATATAGTCTCGAACTTAGTAACAAAGCAGTCCATTAATGTGTTTTTGGAGATAAGGGTGCAGGAAACAGGGGTGTGTGGTTTATAAAAATGGTTTACAGTGGATAACAAACCCAGGAGTTATCTTTGTATTGGAGGATGATCCTGGAATAGTGAGCAGTTTTGGCAGATGAAAGTAAGACAAATTAGTTGTAATACCCTGCGCGGAACTTACGGGGTGGGATTGATTATCCTCCCCCTGATTCTCGCGGAGTGTGAGCTCCCCTGTTGAGGGCCGGGGAGCTCCATTTAGCATTGTTTAAAGGTCGGTTAGGAAGGCTCCAACCGGAGCGAGACCCGGTCGGGATCTGGCGGGAAGTGTATATATACCGTACTTGTAAATAAATCAAAGTTCTTTATTTTGCACAGTGTGGACACCCCGTGTCCTTCTTAAAGGAATACTTTATGTGGTTCAGTCAGATGTGAAGTTGAATGGCTAACCAGTTGTCTTCCAAATAAATTCACCTCTGTGCCCTTTAGACTTAAGGGAAGAGAGATAAGGGTCATGCTATGGCGAGTGGAAAGAATGAGAGGAAAATGGTCTTCATGGGGACTATGTTTTTTTGAATTCATTTACAGGATGTTGGCATCACTGACTAGGCCAACATTTCTTGCCCATCCTTAGTTGCCCTTGAGAAGCGGGTGGTGAGCTGCCTTCTTGAACTGATGTGGAAATGCCAGTGTTGGACTGGGGTGAGCACAGTAAGAAGTCTTACAACACCAGGTTAAAGTCCAACAGGTTTGTTTCAAACGCTAGCTTTCAGAGCACTGCTCCTTCCTCAGGTGAATCCTGAGGAAAGGAGCAGTGCTCCAAAAGCTAGTGTTTGAAACAAACCTGTTGGACTTTAACCTGGTGTTGTAAGACTTCTTGAGCTGATGCAGTCCCTGAAGTGTAGTTACGCCCACAGTACTGTTAGGGAGGGAGCTCCAGGATTTTGACCCAGTGAAAAGGGATGTATTTCTATTGAAACTCAGAAGGCTCAAGGAGGTAAATCTAAAAGAAGTTTAATTTGACAACAAAAGTAAAGGCCACAACACGGCTTACAGCTCCAAGGTCCCAATCACGACTACTGCTCACATCGATCCCAGTCCAGGCCGGCTTTATGGAGGCAACTTTTACAAGCCTCAGCTGATGGGCCTCAGCCCACTAACGGGGGAGCTCCTATTCCACGAGGCCCATTGGGAGATCAATTCGGGTGTCCCCCTTGGATCTCGTGAGGGTCATTACATCCCTCCCTGACATGCTTTGATGATTCCTTGCTAGCTGGTTGCAGAGGGGGTCCTCTTCACTGGATTGTCTGTGGCTCTGCTTCTTGCAACTACGGGGCTGGGTCAGGGGTCATTATCATGTCGGAGGGTGCCTTTGGCATGTCAAACACTGAGGGGGCCCTGTCAGAGGTTCGTCTCCGATGGTAATGGCCTCCAAGAATACTGAGGATTCTGTGTCCCTCTCAAACGCGGAGTTGTCCACGTCTTGCCTGGCTGGGCACAGGTCCCCAGTGGAAAAGTTACCTTGGTTCAAGAATAGTGGTGGGGTGGGGGGAGGGGGGGTCTCCAGTCTTAGCCATGTAACAGATAGGTTCCATTCTCTCCACTATGGTCTCTGGAATCCACTGGATATTTAGGATGTGGGCTGCATCCACATCTTCTGTAACGAGCTTGATGATCGTGATACCTTTTCTGGAGGTTTTGCTACATTTCTGCCTTCATGCCAAGGTTTGGGATCATCAGTATTAGGCAGGTCTGGGGGCATCAGCCCATCAGCAACTCTGCCAGTGATATCCCAGTTGTAGCATGTAGCGTAATCCGGTAAGTAAACAGGATCTGTGTCAGCTTCGAGTCAACGGATATGCAGTCTGAATTTTCACGAGTAATTTTCATTTGAAGTTGGGTCATATGGGGTGGATCGGATATGTTTCACCCCATTAGTGTGCATACATCCTTGAAATTTCTCACTTGTATAGGGGGTACCATTGTCAGTGACAATCACCTCTGGAATCCTGTAAGTGCTGTAGAATTGGCCTAACCTCTCCATGGTGGCTCACAAAGTGGTGGAAGACATCCGGTGCATGTACATCCAGTTAGGGTCGACGCCGATGAGGAGCAAAACATCAAGAAGGGCCCGCCGAAGTCAGCGTGCAAATGCCCCCAGGGGCATCCTGGTCACTCCCACGGATGGAACAAGGCTAATGGAGGGAACTTCTGGTGCTCTTGGCAAGCTGCACATTGCTGCACCATTCACTGGAGGTCGCCACCAAGCCCTGGCCATCACATATAACTTCTAGCGAGTATCTTCATTTTGGAAAACCCTAGGTGTCCGCTACGCAAGTCCTGCAAGATGGTTTGCTGACCTGGCTGCGGAATAAGGACACGGGCTCCCCACAGGATGATGTTGTCCTCCATACTCAGCTGCTGTTATTTTGTCACGTGGACCCACAGTTCCTCTGGAATTTTCCCCTGCAACAAAAGTTTTGCCAATGTAGGGTCCTTTTGGGTCCATGCCTAGACTTGTGCAGTCATGATGCGTGATGTGTCCATAGAGTTTAATGCCAAAATGACTTTGTCCATTACTGTAGGGGACATGGGATTACAGGGAATCTGCTAAAGGCTTCCGCATGCACAACCTGTGCGACTGGATGATATTCAAATGTATATTTGTATGCTGCTGAATCCTGGCTGAAGCCATCGGCGGTATCAATTTATGCACCTTGAACAGGCCAAGTATGGGTTTATGGTCCATGATTACTGTAGAATGACACCCATAGACTTGCTGATGAAATTTCTTAACTGCAAAAATCATGGTCAGCCCTTCCTTTTCAATCTGCACATAACGGTGCTCCACGTTGGCTAGAGTCCTGGTCGCGTAGGCTATCGACAATTCCATCTCATTGTCCCACCTATGGGACAACACTGCCCCAATGTCAAATGGAGAAGCATCACACGTGAGGATGAGCAGCTTCAACGGGTTGTAATGTGTCAGCAGTTTTGATGAGAAAAGTTGCCGCTTCTCCCTGGTGAATGTTTCCACTTTGCGGTGTTTTCCACTCCCATTTCTGGTTCTTTTTTAGAAGCACATGTAGAGGCACCACAAGATAGCAAGGCTCTAGATGATCATTCCATAATAGTTAACAAGCCCTAGGAAAGACTTCAGCTCTGTCACGTTCTCAGGTGTCAGTGCTCCCTTGACGGCCCAGGCATTTCCCTCCATCGTGTACAACCTGTCCTGATCTGGTGTCCCAAATATGTGACCTCGTTCACCTGGAAAACGCACTTGCCCATTTTCAGGTGGATATCCATGTTAAAAAATGATCAGAGGGCCTCTTCTCAGTTGCCCAGGTGTCCTTCTCGATGGCTCCTGTGACAAATAGATAGCCACCAAGTAGACAGCCACGAGGGGAGCCCTAGGAGGATGTTTTCCATCACCTGCTGGATGATTGCACATGCCGGTGACATCCTGAAAGGAAGTAGGGTGTATTCATACAACCACCTGTGGGTGTTGACGGTGACTTATCTTCTAGATGCTGTATCTAACTCCAGCGGGAGGTACGTGTGGCTCATGTCCAATTTCACGATAGAATGGCCCCCAACTACCTTTGTGTACAGGTCCTCTATACATGGCATGGGAGTGCCTGTCCAGGCAAGACGCCCTGTTAACTGTCATTTTGTAATCTGCACACAAGCAAACGGACTTGTTTGGTTTCAGCATCGGGACCACTTGCCCTGCCCACTCTGCGAACTGGACCGGGTGTATGATGCCCAAGTTCTAATGTCGCCTCAGTTCATCATCACCTTCATCAGCAGGGCCCTTAAATACCTGGGCTGGGCCACTGGGTCAATTTAGATCTTAGCTGTAGCCCCCTTTACCTTTCCCAGGATGTCCTAGAGAACTACCAGATACTTTCTGAGCACTTTGTGCAAACTGGTAGTCCCCATCCAGAAGATTTGTTGCCAGTCTAGGCGGAGTCTTTGCAACCAGTCACAGCCTAGGGGGCTGGATCCGGTCCCCTGGACTACTACCAATGGTAGCCAGACCTAAGGCTGTCTGTGGGTAACTGGGATCACCATGGTCCCAATTATGGTTAATGGTTCTCTGGTGTATGTTGCTAGACGGGCCTTGGTATCCTTCAAGCCCAGGTTCTGGATCCCCAGGTGGAACTTATGAATTGTCCAATAATTGAAACAACACCCCCTGTATCAATTTCCACATCTAACAAATGATTAACCTGGAATGCTATTCTTATTGGGGCTCATGCAGTTTAACTGCATGAAGTCATCTTCCTCGGGTGGGGCAATGTACCATGCCGTGGCTCAGGGTGCTTGTTGCACCTGGTCAGGGTGATGCGTCGATGTTGACTCTGGTAGTCCCAACTGCCACAGATCCTGCGACTGCAAATGCAGCACTGTTGTGGGCACTCCTCACTGTCCTTTGGGGAGATGTGGTGGTCCTTGGCTGGTGGGTCTGACCATGGCACTTTCTGGAAGTGACTGGGTCATGTATTCCTATCCTTGAAGGGGCGTTGTTTGCCAAAATGGGGGCCAGCCAACACTGTGCAAATGATAGTCAATGGAGGCCTGGAGTTGGAGGCCACAGAGGCGTCTCCCCCACCATTGCCGAACACCAGTTGGTGCAGTTGAAGCTGCCTGGCCTCCTGCAGGGCAGTTCAATGGTAGTTCACCCTTAAGCGACCATTAATTCACCACTTGAGGATCTCAATAGCCCCAAAGGCAGGGAGATTACCTGACACCTTCCTCACTCCCCCATAAAATTTCAGACAGGTTGTGGTAAGGAATAGACACAGGAATGCCACCCATTGGATTTTGCATGCTCCAAACTTCAAACCCGCTGACAGGGGAGGGTAAACTCCAACCCCATTAACTAAAGTTCCTCACCCCTACTACTATGGTCGAAAAATCTTCTGCACCCTCTCCAAGACCTTGGTACAAGAATTGAAGATACAAATTAAACTGAAGTCTACCAGCATTTGGAAAGGTTTAGCATCATTTGTTTGTTCTCTATTCCTCTATGAATATTAATATGCTTCTTTGAGACAACATTTTCGGTGTTCTGTTCAACATTTCAGAATGCCTTGCCTCAGACTCTGTCAATTTATTTCCTATTCTGTAAATTGACTTGACTAGCAATGTCTTTAACTCCCTCTAAATATTTAGTTATTGGCTTGGATTCTCCACTGCCCGCTGCCGGTAGTAGGGTCCCCGATGTGGTGGAGAATTGAAAATTCGGGATCCAATCACATGCTTGAGTGATTGGAATGCACTTAGTAATTGGAATGCACTTACCTCTCTTTGATGTGGTTGATGTTTGTAAACATTGGGGTTTCAGCACTGAGATTCACTCATCCATGAAGGAAGATGAATAAATCAAAGCTGCAGCTAATGGATGATGGATTTAAATACAGGTCACAGTTATTCTCCTTCCAGGAATGAACACATGGAGCTTCCAGGTAAGTATTACAGCTGTAATTTTTTACACTGCCCTTGTCTGGATTGCTCCTGGCTTTTGGGAGGGGAGGCGGTCTGCTGGGGGTGGGGGGCGGAGTCTGTGGGGAGGGGGTCCCTTTAGTCAGGGAGTCCCTGTGGGGGGTCTCATTAGTAACGGGGTCTCTTTGGGGGAAGTTCCTTTTGTTAGGATGGCAAGGGGTATGGAATTGCTTCTTGATTTGCGCTCCTCGGGATATCGTAAGTCGGTAGCAATTCTCCGCCGGTGGGAGAACATAGGGTAGGATTGCCCATTTCTGTGACTAAGTGTTTATGTCAATGCAGTATTCGTGGACTTTACGACAGAAAAACGGCGTCGTACTTGGACAGATTCTGCTAACGCTGAGGGGCTAGCACCGGGGCCATGTGGAACACAATCGATTCCAATGAAAAATGGTGCGGGTTACGCCAGGTCCGTGATTGACACTTGGGAGGCTGACAAGCTGCAGCCACACATACGTATTACATTCCCCCCACACACTATCCCAGCCAAGACAATGGTACCGGTTGTGCTGGAGCATGCCCATATAGCTGATGGTTCGGCTGGGGCAAGTGGGCTCCCAGGGGGGTGCCCTGGGGGGGACACCAATATGACCCATGGCACTAGGTTCAAAGTGGGCTGTTAGCGTTGTGCGCATGGCTGCCTTGCCGGCTGCGGCAAAGGTGTTCCATGCCTGTCCACCCCTATCCAACAGCCCTGGCAGAGGTCCCCTGCCAGCGGCACAGCAAACTATGCTGATGTTGGACACCTTCCGTACCCCCTCTCTCTCCCTCAACAGCCACAATGCCGGTTTCATGATTTTTAAAAGCACAAGTGAACCACGTCGTTTGGAACTCGGCCCATCGGAGGCGGAGAATACTGAGTCGGGCGCCCTAATGATATGCAAATGGTATTTACTGTACGTGTGTTCCGGAATGCACTGAAGCTGCTGTCGATGTGCTGGAGCATTGTGGTTTGGCGTCAAATCGCTACCTGCCACGATTTTGCCGTCAGAACCGATTCTCCACCCAGTCACCTTTTCCGATTTTGCAATCGGCTAACGGAGAATCCCACCCGTTTTCTCCCAGGTAGAGAATCTTGCCCATTATCAATATGCTGCGATGAACTCAAGTTCATTTACAGGTCTGTAACACTGCCAGCAAATCCTTTTAAGTAGCCGAAGATAAGTTGTTGCTTTTCTTTTATACAATATTCCACTTTGGGGATTAAAAGGTATTATTTGAATAGGGTTCCCAATTGGAATTCTTATAAATCATCTGTAGCCTGAGGAAAGAACACATCTGACCACAGATTAATGATTACTAATATTTCTCCAGCCAAATGTGATAGATTTTCTATCTCATAAAACTGAGGAAGAGTATTGGAATATGATAATTTCTTCAAAGCATTCAGAACAAGCAGGCTCTGAGTAATGAAATAAATCAGGACGATGAACTAAATGTGGGTGAATACCTGGAAATAGTGAATGCAATATGTTCATGTTTAAGATCCAACTTGAAAAGGAAAAAGTCAGTTCAAAATCTGAATGAGGACTATAAGAATAAGTAATGCAAAAAATACTAATGGAAAATATGAAAAAATAAAGCTTAAGTGTGGGCTAAAGACAGCTAAATGTACAAACAAATTATTTTTAAACCATCAAAAGGAGTAAGGAAGATTTTTTTTCGGGCATCACAGCCAAGGCAGATGGTTTTGATACAACCTACTGGCTCACCAGGCAATTGAGCGTCAATCAGATTGGTTTGGGACTGGAGTCACGTGTATGTCTGGCCAGGCAGATTTCCTTCATAAATTTAATGAATCAGCTGAATTATTATCCCAATCCAGCAGCTTCATGGTCACTTACAGTGATGTCTGATTTTTATTTCTAGCTTATTGGGCTGGATTTAAATTCTCCAGCTGCCATTGTGGGATTTGTACACAAAGTGTGGAATTTAATGACCTCTCTCAGGTGGGTTTGGTGGCGAGGAGGTACTTGGTTGGAAGGGAACCGCCTGCCTTCCCTCTCTCTGCCTTAATTGGGTCAGGTGTGGGAAAGCTTGCAGATTGCCTTCCCCCGCCATCATCAATTGAGATAATGAATGTCCCACTGCCACTGGCATTTACCCATTGGCGGGTGGGAGCCCGCCGTACTGGTAGCCCAGAAAGCAAACTCCCCCACTTGGTGCATGATCGAGGGACCCAGCATTGGGACGTGGGAGGGGACATGCTGAGACCCACCCCCATGCACTTTCTGCAGACCCCCTCCCATGAGCCCCATCCCACAACACCCTGTCCCGCTATCACTCACCTGTGGTCTGTATCCTCGGTGATCCAGCACCCCTGCTGGGTACATTTCTGGTGGTGTCCCCTATGACGCTGACAAGCAATGCACAGCTGCTGGCCTCTAATTTGCCAACAACTTAGTATGTGCAGTGGGGTTGCAATTTTGACCTCAGTGTCCTTGATCTCAGGGAAGACTCGCTCTTGTCCAGTTAAGTGCCTGATTGGCACTTAATTCGGCAAACCTTTCCAAACGTAGGTATGGGAACACTTGCCAGCTCTCAGCTGATGGGCGAGGTCCCCTTTTCCCTGCAGTAAATTCTGTCCAAATAATCTGGTGTATTAGTTCAGGCCTCTGGAGTTGGCATTCCAGTAGTATGCCACTAAGCAACTATATCCCTGATTTGCAAGTACGAGTTAAAAATAAATTGTTGGAAGGGAGGTTGGACCTCAGAGAGAAGTGGGTTTTAAATTTGTCGAGGTTCATCAGAAAAAATGACATTGAGCACTTTGCATCAGTCTTTGCTGAACAGAGGGCGATCCACGAGCAAGGTTAGTGATAAGATAATTTCAGATCCAATGTAATGGTGAAATTTGATGATGAAAGAGGGAATCTTGTGGGACATTATTAAATGTATAAGAATGCCATTCATTTGTTTCATATCTTCTTCACCTTCTATTCTTCATTGTTGTGGGTCTACATTGGAGGTGTTCACATGTCTCCCTCTCCCTCTCTCTTCCCATCCCCATTTAGTTTCCAGGGCTGGATCACCGTTCCCCAGCCACATATTTCTCAATGGCGCGCCGTTCAATGGCAGCGGGTTTATCTCTCCTCGCTATTTGTCAATGGGATTTCCCACTGAAGCCACCCCACGCCATTGGGAAACCGGTGGGCGGGGTGTGCGCAGCCTGTGGGAAAACAGAATCCCGATGGCCAGGGAATTCTGGCCCTAATATGCAGGTTTCCATGCCTCTGCTGGAACAAGTTCAAAAAGCATCTCTGTTTTTTCTTGATTTGCTTTCAAATCCTACAGTGGAACAGGGGAGAGAATACTTCAAGGACAGCAGATAATCCTTCTTACTACTGGATGTCGGAAAAACCCATTCAAAAGTGCAGAAATAATGCAGCTTTCAATAAATTTATGAAGCCTGATGAATTGAGACATTCAAATCATAGACTATGAGATGGGAGAAATTAAATTCACAAGCTGCCCTGGTCCTTTATAAAATGGGTTTATATCTTTACGCACTATTTCAGCTCTTGTCCTATTTGATCGTGCAGCAATATATTGGCTTCTAATTTTTATGCTGTCATCAGCTCTCTCCAGCAAGAATTACAGGGTGAGGCTGCTGTGATTTCTGTAGTCTCATTTTTCAATCTGACTGAGGGACCCAACTTAAATCCATATGTGTGCAATAATCTCCACCCCTGGCATAATGAAATTTGGTAGAGGACAGGTCCAATGGGAATCAACAGTCAACTGCAAGCCTCAAGGCAGATAAGACAGTTCTTGCCTGATGATATAATTACAGAGAGTTGCGAGAATCTTTTTTTTCTGATCCAATCAATCAAGCACACAATGAAAACTGGCCAACAGAGTTATTTTCCTGGAATGTCTGGACTGAGTTTTTAAAATCTGTTTTAAAAAATCCTATTTTCTCTGTTTTTCCTTCTCTCCCTGCTCCTTAACGCAAAGATTTGAATGATAGGGTCATTGATTATAAACTCCCTTTGTTGACAACCTGGAAGTATTTCTCATTATTCAAGCTCTCATGGGCAGGACCACCTCCTATGAAGGGCAGGAAGTCCCATTCTCACCTAGCTTAGTCTGCTCCAATCATGTTATGGCTGCAGGGTGGGCATCTATCCCATGTGTTGGTTACTGGTTGACTTCACTGGCGCCGGAGCATCGTCAAGCTGGCGTCAGGACAGCGTGGCGCAATTCTCGCACCCCCCCCCGGCGATTTTCCGACCCGGCGTGGGGTCGGAGAATCTCGGCCGTTATATCTTTTAAAAATACAAGTGGTATAGGATGGGAATCAATCCATTGCCCCATTCATCTACTCCAATGCACATCATTCCCATTATGTTTTGTGCCAGCATATTAGTGTTGTTTATTTCGTTTTCCAAAAGCTCTATTTTCTGGAAATTCACACTGCATTTATGTCAAAAAGTATTTTTGACCAAGCTGCTGTTGTTATTTACAATGAACATCAGATTTTGTACATTAAAATAACAAAGCTATTTAAAGCAAATGGAAAGATAAGTAATTTCATTACTTGATTGTCATGTTTCTATTAGAGTTTCCCAAACAGCCATCAAATTTGCTGAATAAACCTCTGAATGTTCGATTATTGCTTTGGAAGAAATATTGCTGGAATGCATTTCATCTACCTGCATGTCCATTACCCAAATTGTCATTTTTTTTTCCTATTTGTAGGCAACTTTGTGAAGCGATATTATTCAAGAGTCAGCAATGGAGAACATCACAAGGGCACGGTTCCTTTCAAGTCATTTTGATGTCAGAATTGTTGCCAAGCAACTCACGTTTCCCATAGCACATAAATACACCTTTACTTCGACTGTTTTAGAGGTTGTTTTTAAACCTGAGAATAATATTTATACTTTAAGAATTATACCTAATCAATATTGGAGAGGCTTAGCCATATGATTAATTTGGAGAATGACGAATGCTTCGTAAATTGAGAGATTTTACTTCCTTCAGAATCTCATATATCCCACAGGAATTCGATTCAGTAGTTCATACAACGAGGATGGCGATACTCTTGATCTGGATTAAACGCATTGCAGTTAATGTTGTGGCCAATTCATATTTACAGCACATGTGGTGGTACTTCTGCACTACCTTGCTTTCAGTTATGAAAACAGGAAAAAAAATTAATTGTCATGTTTTGCAAGATAATATTGGGATAGTCTAGAATTCAACGGCAAGGAGGTAGGATACAAAGAAAGAGGTTTATTAAGATACTACTAAATTCCCACACCCCGAAGGGTCACCCTCCCCGACTGTATGGATCATCTGTCTGAGCAGCACACAGAACAATACTTTTCACTGTACCCCTTTATGGGTGACAATAAACAAATCCAATCCAATCAATCCAACACTGTCTGGGAATCCTTGCCTCTCTCTGGCCTTTGCATTACCACTATACCATTATATATCGGGGCAGCACGGTAGCAATGTGGATAGCATAATGGCTTCACAGCTCCAGGGTCCCAGATTCGATTCCGGCTTGGGTCACTGTCTGTGCGGAGTCTGCACATCCTCCCCGTGTGTGCGTGGGTTTCCTCCGGGTGCTCCGATTTCCTCCCACAGTACAAAGATGTGCAGGTTAGGTGGATTGGCTATGATAAATTGCCCTTAGTGTCCAAAATTGCCCTTAGTGTTGGGTGGGGTTACTGGGTTATTGGGATGAGGGGAGGTGTTGACCTTGGGTAGGGTGCTCTTTCCAAGAGCCGGTGCAGACTCGATGGGCCGAATGGCCTCCTTCTGCACTGTAAATTCTATGATATTTGGATAATTATGCCCCATTATCTCAGGCATGAAGGATGGAATCTCTATGGCTAGAGCTAAGGAACAAAAAAGGTGCGATTGTGCTACTCGGTGTTGTCTATAAACACCAACAAGTGAGAATGATGTAGAGGAACAAATCTGGAAGGAAATTAAAGAGTGGAGCAAAATTTATAGGGAGATTATAATGGGGGACTTTAATCATTCCCGATGCAGCCCCAATAAGGTAGAGAAAATATTAAACAGATAAAAATGGGCATCAAGCCAAGGAAGGAGATATCAGCAGAATGATCAAATGCTTGGAAACAAAGTTGTTTTGAAGAGAAAAGAGGTTTGAAGGAGGAGTGAGCGGTGAAGAGGAAGAGGGTTTTGGAAGGGAATTTCAGAACATGGGATCTAAATGGCTGAAGGTATGGCTGGCACCAGTACAGTGAAGGGACGCAGGGTACAAAAAAGGCCAGAGCAGGAGGAATAGCAAGCTTAAAGAGAAGGGTGCTCAAGGAGATTACCGATATAGAGAGGGGTTAGGGATTCATACGTGAGAATGACCTTTTTAAATTTGAGTCCCTGGAGACCTGGAGCCAATATGTGGTGTGAACAGCCTAGCGACGGAATGAAGCATTGCTTGGTTTAGGTTTGGAGAATTAAGTGGGACAGGAGTAGGGCAGAATTTAGAAGGAATGAAGGTGTGTTGCCTCCCTGTTGCCAAGGTCAAGGATGTCTCTGAACGAACATAGGACATCCTGAAGGGGGAGGATGAACAGCCAGAGGTCATAGTGCACATAGGTACTAACAACATAGGCAGGAAGAGTGATGAGGTCCAGCAGAAGAAGTTCAGGGAGTTAGGCAGTAAGCTAAAAAGCAGGACCTCTAGGGTTGTAATCTCAGGATTACTCCGTGTGCCACATGCCAGTGAGGCTAGAATAAGAGGATAGTGCAGCTAAACACGTGGATAAACCAATGGTGTAGGAAGGAGAGTTTCAGATTTCTGGACCATTGGGATCTCTTCCGGGGCAGGTGGGACCTGTACAAGAAGGACGGGTTGCATCTAAACTGGACGGGCACCAATATCCTGGCTGGGAGGTTTGCTGGAGTCACTCAGGAGGATTTAAACTATGGTGAGGGGTGGGAACTAGAGCGTTAGCTTAAAAGGTGTAATAACTGAAGGGGAAATAGAGAACAAAAATAAGAGAACAACATCACCCTCAGGCAGAGTAAAAAAGGTTACAAGTGTGAGAAGGGAGGTGGTCAATGCAGGACTGAGGGTGTTGTACCTGAATGCGCGCAGTATACGGAACAAGAGTTTATTGCGCACATTGAAATTGGCCGGTACGGTGTTGTGGGCATTACAGAGACGTGGCTGCAAGGGGATCAGGGTGGGGATCTAACTATACAAGGATATGTGTCCTATCGAACGGATAGGCAGATAGGCAAAGAAGTGGGGTTGTTTTGTTAGTAAGGAATGAAGTTAAATCATTAGCAAGGAGCGATATAGGATCAGAAGGCATAGAATCTCTGTGCGCAGAGTTGAGGAATTGCAAAGGTAAAAATACCCTGTTATGTAAGGCCCCCTAGTAGTCGTCAGGATGTGGGGCAGAAAATAAATCAGGAGAAAAAAAAGGCATGCAAAAAAGGCAATATCACAATAATCACGAGGGACTTCAATATGCGGATGGACTGGGAAAATCAGGTTGGTAGTGGATCCCAAGAAATGGAATTTGTGGAATGTCTAAGGGATGGTTTTTGGAGCAGTTTGTGACAGAGCCTATTGGGGAACAGGCAATTCTGGATTTGGTGATGTGCAATGAGGCAGACTTGATTAGGGAACTTAAGGTGAAGGAACCCTTAGGGAGCAGTGACCACAATATGATAGGATTTAACCTGCTGTTTGAGAGGAAGGAGCTGCAATCAACGGTATTACAATTAAATAAGGGTAACTACAAAGACATGAGGGAGGAGTTGGTGAGAGTTGATTTGAAAAGGAGCCGAGCAGGGAAGACAGTGGAACAGCAATGGCAGGAGTTATTGGGGCTTATTAGGGAGGCACAACATAAATTCATCCCTAGGAGGAGGAAACATAGAATACAGAACAGTCCAGCACAGAACAGGCCCTTCGGCCCTCGATGTTGTGCCGAGCAATGATCACCCTACTCAAACCCACGTATCCACCCTATACCCGTAACCCAACAACCCCCCCTTAACCTTACTTTTTAGGACACTATGGGCAATTTAGCATGGCCAATCCACCTAACCAGCACATCTTTGGACTGTGGGAGGAAACCGGAGCACCCGGAGGAAACCCACGCACACACGGGGAGGACGTGCAGACTCCGCACAGACAGTGACCCAGCCGGGAACCGAACCTGGGACCCTGGAGCTGTGAAGCATTTATGCTAACCACCATGCTGCGAAGGGGAGGACAAGGCAGCCATGGCTGATGAGGAAAGTGAAGTGCAGCATAAAGGCTAAAGAAAAAGCATACAAAGTGTCGAGGATTAGTGGGAAACCAGAGGATTGGGAAGCTTTTAAAAGCGAGCAGAGGACAACTAAAAAAACAATAAGGGGGGAGAAGATGAAATATGAGTGCAAGCTAGCTAGTAATATAAAGCAAGATAGGAAAAGTTTTTTTCAATATATAAAAGGTAAAAGAGAGGCAAAAATAGACATTGGACCACTGGAAAATGTGGTTGGAGAAGTAATAATAGGAAACAAAGAAATGGCAGATGAACTGAATAGTTACTTTGCATCAGTCTTCATGGTGGAAGACACCAGTGGGATGCCAGAGCTCCAGGAGACTCAGGGGGCAGAGGTGAGTGAGTGCAGTGGCCACCACTAAGGAGAAGGTTTTGGGGAGAGTGAAAGGTCAGAAGGTGGATAAATTACCTGGACCGGATGGACTACACCCCAGGGTTCCAAAAGAGATAGCTGAGGAAATTGTGGAGGCATTGCTGGTGATCTTTCAGGAATCACTGGATGCAGGAAGGGTCCCGAGGACTGGAAAATGGCTAACGTAACACCGCTGTTTCAGAATGGAGGGAGGCAGAAGACGGGAAATTATAGGCCGGTTAGCCTGACTTTGGTCTTTGGTAAAATTTTAGAGTCCATTATTAAAGATGAGATCGCGAAGCACTTGGACGTGCATGGTAAAATAGGACTGAGTCAGCACGGCTTTATCAAAGGAAGGTCATGTCTGACAAATCTGTTAGAGTTCTTCGAGGAGGTAACAAAGAAGTTAGATGAAGGAGAACCAGTGATTTCTTTATGTTTCCGGAAGGCCTTTGACAAGGTGCCGCATAGGAGACTGTTAAATATATTAAGAGCCCATGGTGTTGAGGGTAAGATCCTGGCATGGATAGAGGATTGGCTGACTGGCATAAGGCAGAGAGTGGGGATAAAGGGGTCTTTTTGAGGATGGCAGCCAGTGACTAGTGGTGCGCCTCAGGGGTCGGTGCTGGGACCACAACTTTTCACAATATACATTAATGATCTAGAAGAAGGAATTGAGGACACTATTGCTAAGTTTGCAGATGAAACAAGATCTTTAGAGGGACAAGTAATATTGAGGAAGCAGGGGACTGCAGAAGGATTTGGACAGGCTAGGAGAGTGCGGAAAGAAGTGGCATATGTAATACGATGTAGAAAACTGTGAGGTTATGCACTTTAAAATTAAAATCGCTTATTGTCACGAGTAGGCTTCAATGAAGTTACTGTGAAAAGCCCCTAGTCGCCACATTCTGGCGCCTGTTCGGGGAGGCTGGTATGGGAGGATTGGGAGGTACGGGCTGGAAGGAGGAATGGAGGCATGGACTACTTTCTAAATGGGGAAATGCTTCGGAAATCAGAAGCACAAAGGGACTTGGGAGTCCTTGTTCATGATTCTCTTAAGGTTAACGTGCAGGTGCAGTCGGCAGTTAGGAAGGCAAATGCAATGTTTGCATTCATGTCGAGAGGGTTAGAATACAAGACCAGGGATGTACTTCTTAGGCTGTATAAGGCTCTGGTCAGACCCCACTTGGAGTATTGTGAGCAGTTATGGGCCCCATATCGAAGGAAATATATGTTGGCCTTGGAAAGGGTCCAGAGGAGGTTCACAAGAATGATCCCTGGAATGAAGAGCTTTTTGTCTGAGGAACGGTTGAGGACTCTGGATCTGCATTTGTTGGAATTTAGATGGATGAGGGAGATCTTATTGAAACTTACAGGATACTGTGAGGCCTGGATAGAGTGGACATGTAGAGGATATTTACACTTGTAGGAAAAACTATAATAATAATAATAATAATCACTTATTGTCACAAGTAGGCTTCAATGAAGTTACTGTGAAAAGCCCCTAGTTGCCACATTCCGGGGAGGCCGGTACGGGAATTGAACCCGCGCTGCTGGCCTTGTTCTGCATTACAAGCCAGATGTTTAGCCCACTCTGCTAAACCAGCCCCTGGTAAACTAGAACCAGAGGATATAATCTGAGACTAAAGCGATGATCCTTTAAAACAGAGATGAGGAGAAATTTCTTCAGCCAGAGGGTGGCGAATCTGTGGAACTCTGCTGCAGAAGGTTGTGGAGGCCAAATCATTGAATGGCTTTAAGACAGAGGTGGATAGGTTCTTGATTAACAAGGGGATCAGGAGTTATGGGGAGAAAGCAGGAGAATGGGGATGAGAAAAATATCAGCCATGATTGAATGATGGATTTGATGGGTCGAGAGGCCTAATTCTGCTCCTGTGTCTTATGGTCCAATGGTCTTTTGGAATGACTATAATATAGTTATGTTCAATGGAAAAACCAAAGAGGTTAATGAAAAGTCAAAGATAAGGGTGCTGCACTACAAAAATGCAATGCCCAACAAGATAAAAAGTGATTTGGCCCAAATTAGCTGGGCAGAAAATTTCTAACAGATCAGCAGTGGGAAATCTTCAAATAAGAGATGGTTCAAGTATCAAATAAATATATTCCGTTAAGGAATAAATGTGGTGCATTAATGAATAGAGTTCCATGGATAACTAGAAAGATTAAAACTGAACTGAAATTTAAAAGGAAGGAATATGATAAAATCAAGGCCAACAATACTGGAGATAATCATGAATAATGTAGAAAGTGTTGTGCAAAGGTTAAGAGGGAGAATAGGATAACTGAAAGAGAATAAGAAAAAAGGTGAGCAGATAAAATGAAAGGAAAGAGTAAGTACTTTTATAAGCAGATATATAACGGTTTTAAAAATGTTTAAGGAGTGTTAAACTGCTGAGAGATGGAGGCAGTCTAAGCTCCCAGGAAGTCGATATAGTAAAGATATTAAACAGATACTTAGCATTGGACTTCACAAAGAGTGGAGGAAGTGAGAAAGCCAGTATTCCTGAGGAAGATATGGAACGATTGTCAAAGATAATTGTAAGAAAGGAATTGGTTCTCAGATGAAAAACTGAGCTCAAGGTGGATGTCATGTGGTCCTAAATGTAATTCACATTAAGCTGTCAACAGAAGTCAGGGTGGAATTTCCCGAGTGTCGGGATCAAGGCGGGCGGGTGTGCAAAATTGGACTTTTGGTCAAAAGCTGGATTGCCGCCAGCGTGAAAACAGTCTTGAATTTTCCCCTCCGGACTTTCATGGTGGTCAAATGGTGGGTCAACATTCCCACTGATACATGCTGGGCACACATTTGCATCTATCACCATGCCACAAAGCCTCATTAACACGCCAGAATCATGTTCTCCCTTTAAGTTGAGTGGAATGCCAGTGGGTAATTACACTGGTCTGAATTACGACCAGGTACAAGAGCATGCACTGGTCACCCAGGTCTTGTGGCGCAGCGGATAGCATCTCTACCTCTGAGTCCGAAGCTCTGGGTTCATGTCCGACTACAGAATTTGATGGCCAAGGAAGGTGTATTCATAACATGACCAAACAGATTGAATATCAACCTGCAAAATCCTTCCTGCATACTGATGGCAGGCAGCAAGAGCAGGAGAAACTCCTGGTCAGCCATGCTTGATGCAGAGTGGAACCCCCCATGCTATAAGCCGTTGGCGACTGGCTAGCGACCTGTTCCAGCAAAACATTTGCTTTGGGAACAAATGGAAATCTGCTTCATGCACTAGCTGCAGGAAATAAAGAAGGAGAAGCCTGGCTACCCTCACTTCACTCGCAACATCAAGATGAGTACGACATCCTAAGCCTACTTGCAGTCCGTTTCTGCCATCTCTCAGCCTGGATTCTCCCCTACCCGGCGGGGCGGGGGGTCCCGGAATTCTCCACACCTTTAGGGCCTAGGCCCGCGCCGGAGTGGTTTACACTCCGCCGGCTGGCGTGAACGACCTTTGGCGCCACGCCAGCCGGGTCCGAAAGGACTTTGCCGGCCGGCGTAAGTCCACGCATGCGCCGGAGCTTCAGCGGCTGCTGACGTCATACCGGCGCATGCTAGAGGAGGGGGTCTCTTCCGCCCCCACCATGGTGAAGGCCATGGTGGGGGCGGAAGAAAAAGAGTGCCCCCACGCACAGGCCCGCCCGCCGATCGGTGGGCCCCGATCGCGGGCCAGGCCACCGTGGGGGCACCCCCCAGGGTCAGATCACCCGCGTTCCCCCCAGGACCCTGGAGCCCGCCCGCACCACCAATCTGCTGGTAAGAGAGGTGGTGTAAACCACGCCAGTGGGAAAGGCCTGTCAGCCGCGGGACTTAGGCCCATCGCGGGCCGGAGAATTGCCGCGGGGGGCCTGCCGACTGACGCGGGGGGCCCGCCAACCGGCGCGGCGCGATTCCCGCCCCCACCAAATCTCAGGGGGGGGGGGGGGGGGGGGAATTCGGTACACGGCGGGGGCAGGATTGACGCCCGCCCCTTGTCTCTGCTCCGTGTCAGGACCAAACTCTTTTGCCGGTCCAAGACTACAGTTGGAGCGCGCAAGTGGGTCAGAATGGCCCCAAATGCTGGCTGCATTGGGGCTAACAGCTATGGCAACATAGGCCCCAGGCAGGATCAGACAGGGGGTGGGGTAGGAGGAAAAGACAAAGCCTAGCCCAGTGCAGGGAAGGTGAATGGAACAAGGAACAAGGGCAGGCAGGAAGTCATGGCAGGCAGAGGACTGACTGGGGGGCAGGTTGGGTAGGGCCAGTCATGGAAGGGATGCTTGAAGATTAGTGAGGAGGGTGAGTGGGGGTTAGTAAGGCATGAGAGGGGAAGAGTGAACAAGGGCTCATAATTTGGTCTGAGGGAGGTGTGGGGGTCAGTTCTGTGGACCAGGCACCGTTGGCAGATGATCAGGAGTCAACAATAAATTCAGTCCAGGCACTGTAGGCAGGTGTTGGGATGTGAAATTACAGTGTGGGTTTGCAGGGCATGGTCAGTCCTTCACACTGTCATGGGGGTGGGAAGCTCATTCCTGGACTGCCAATGGCATTGTCATCGTCAAGGAAGGCATTAGTAGCAGTTTGTAAATATAGAACTGGTAATATTGTGCAGGGAGGGGTGTGTATTGAAATTCCCATGAGGTTAGGGAGTCGACTGGAGTGGGTCCCTGTAAATCACATGGCTTTGAGATGGGGAAGGGTCAAGTCCACAAGAGACACAGGGACATCCACAGTGATCGGCTCAGATAGGGGAGGGGACAGAAATGTTGATCTCAATAACAATGGGCTCCAGGGTTAAAGGAGAGTGATTTAAGGGAAATGCATCTGCATATTATGGGGTTTCAGGAAGATTGGAGGGACTTCCACGGTGACAGGGGGAGTTTGCCCAATGGAATGAGACGATTGCTGGGCTCCAGGGTTACGCCATGGGGCAGGCGAAATCTTTGGGAATGAACACACCCAGCTGAAGATTTAGCTGAGAAATGTTAGGAAGAGTCAACTGCAATGTGACTGAGTTGGTCACTCTAACTCATGGCACACTATATTGTATTAAAATAAGTAAGGCTTGGGGCAATATTTGGTCACTGCTGATTGACCATATAGCCATCAGCACGGCTGCAGCTCATCAGGAGTCAGCCTGGCAGTGCCTCCAAAGAAGCAGCACTCATATGGCTACAAGCACACCTCGCTAAGCTCTATGTCAATGGGCAGTCATGTTGCGTGGGGCATGGATTGGGTGAGGTGCTGAGGAACCTGTGATCCTTCAGAACGTGCATGCAACTGGGAATGGCATGTGTGGCATATGTGCAGCCCAAGGACTTAACACTGGCTCCTTAGCTTGGCAGGGCAAGCTACATTCGCAGAAACATACAATCTCTACAGTGCAGAAGGCATCTATTCAGCCCATCGAGTCTATGCTGACCCTCTGAAAGAGCATCCTACCTAGGCCCAAGCACCCACCCTATCTCCAAAACCCCATCTAACCTTTTGACACGAAGGAGCAATTCAGCACGGCCAATCCACTTAATCTGCACATTTTTGGACATTGTGGAAGCAAACCAGAGCACCGGGAAGAAATGCAGACACAGGGAGAATGTGCAAACTCCTCACAGACAGTCAGCCAAGGCTGGAATTGAACCCGGGTCCCTGGTACTATGAGGCAGCAGCGCAAACCACTGCACCACCGTGCCGCCTTATGTGTCTGACCTACTTCCCCACAAGAGCAAAGGCGAGGGCAGAGTGGAGCTTCACGCAATATTGCCTTGATGATGGATTTCAAGCGAAGTGGGAAGAGAATAAGGGCTGATACCATATGGAAGGGCTTGAGGAAGAGACTCAACCTGAGGTAAATGGTCCGAGGGACCCAAGGAAGTGTCAGAGGCTGAGGAACTCATACCCAATGCAAAGAGGCAACAATGCTTTTGGGGATGAACAAGAGAGACTGCCACAGGCACTTGCGTCTGTCAAGAGATGTAGCTCACATTGTTCCTTCCTTCAGGAGTATCTGCACCAGGTAGACTGGGAGGACATCCCTTGTCAGTGGCTATACTGATGACCACCACACTGAACATTTGTGAAGTGGTTCATTCCAGGGATCTACGGGGGGACCATCAGCTCTCAATGCCGAACTGCATAAGGGATGTAATGGATGGCCTTTACAGGAAGGCAAATCATTACATCCAGTGCACACTGGATGAAGCCAGCCAGGCAGTGAGATTTCTGGGATTTGCGGCAATCTCCAGCTTCCCACGAATGCAGACTGCCATAGATTGTATGCTGTCGCTTTAAGTTGGTTTTCATAAACAGGAAAGACTTCCACTCTCTCAACTCCCTCTGCAACCATCAGAAGAAGAGCATGCATGTTTGTACCAGATTCCCTGGGAGTTCTCATGGCTCCTACGTTCTGTGTCTCATCCAGGTGCTTCAGATCTTTGATAGTCCGTGGCGGGCATAGTAGTCCCGACAATTCAGAGGAGGGTGGAGGGGAAAACTTTCAACCTCCTTCGACGTCTGGTGCAATCAGAAAAAACAGGCTAGAAAACTTCTGGTGAAATAGTGGGGCTACTGCAGGACCAATTCTCATCTAAACCTTTGGTCATCGCCAAGACATTCATGTTCCACAAACATAACCAGCATGCAGGTGAATCAATCACACAGTTTGTAGCTACTTTGAAGAAATTCAATGAATTCTTTGAATTTGGAGATGTCTTAAATTCACCGTTAGAGACAGGCTACTGTGTGGGTAAGAAGTGCGATTGCCATGGAACTTGCAGCTAAGGATGCACAGCATTTAAACTCAAGCACTAAAATTCATTAGTTATCGGACAAAATACAAACACCAACACAGGATCAAAATTGCCATCGATGTGTGAAAACTGAGCACACAACAATGGCACAGTGGCTAGCTGCCTCACAGGTTGCCAATTATTCCTTTCCCATTACACAATACCCAGTCTAGTATGGTCCATTCTCTAGATGATTCTTCAACATCTTGGTCCAGAAAACCATCCCGTATGCACTCCACAATCCTCCTCTCATTATTGTTATTCATTTGATTTGCCTAATCTATGCAGATTAAAGTCACCCATAATTACAGATGTTCTTTTATTGCATGTGTCTCAAATTTCCTGTTTAATCCTATTCCCAACATCACTACTACAGTTGAAAATGAAATGAAAATTGCTTATTGTCACGAGTAGGCTTCAATGAAGTTACTGTGAAAAGCCCCTAGTCGCCACATTCCGGCGCCTGTCCGGGGAGGCTGGCACGGGAATGTACGGGAGTTTGGGGATTGATATACAAATTTGGTGTTTCTCAGCTCCACCTATACAGATTCCATGTTGCCGGTGGTAATATTCTTCCTCATTATCGTGTTAATTTCCCCTTTAATCAGCAAGGCAACCACATCACATTTTCCTTTTTGTCTGTCCTTCCTAAATACGGAATCTCCCCTGGATTTTCAATTGCCACTCCTGGTCACCCTGCAGCTGTATCTCTATAATCTGGGCTATATCATACCAGTTTACACCTATTTGAGCAGTTAATTCACCCACTTTATTGCAAATGCTCCATTCATTAAGTCACAAAGCCTGAAGGCTTGTCTTTTCAACATTCCTTCTCCCAATCCCATTATTTTTCACTGTGGCTGTCACTAACCACGCTGATGTTATTTGTAAGAGGATCCCAATTTGGAGCATGAGTTCATGGGGGTGTATAGATTTGTGTTTGGAATGGTATAAGGTGTCAAGTGAAACCTCAGTGAGAATAAAAAACCCAGTCATTATTTAACAACTATTAAAGAGTATTAATTAACTTAAAGAAAAGACATATACAGAGGATACATATGAATAGGACAAATAAGTATATGAATTACTAAATTCACAGTTTATGTAAAACATATCCCGTGTTTCGAAATATATCTACAATCGCTGAACTACTTCAGACTTCCTCTTTACTCCAAACAACATCCAAACTAAATAGATCTATAAATCAAAAACAGCTAATACTTACCACTCAATACTGAGAGACTTCTTGTCCTGGTCTAGCGAAGATATTTAAACCGCCTTTTACAAAGGTTTCTGCACTGCTTTGGCGCTAAGACTCAGAGGTTGTTAGATCTAAACCAGCCGCTGGGCTGCTAGGTGGAAACTGCCCTCCCTTCTTCTGAGGGTGCTGGAAATTGTACCATTTCTGCCCTTTGATTCTGCATTCTGCATATTTGGCAGTCTGCCTCTCCCACATTCTTTGACTCAATAGATTAGCACGTGTATACCTCACTGATCTCCCAATCATCAGGTAAGCAGTTTCTATTGGTAGGTGATACACATAATAATAATCTTTATTGTCACAAATAGGCTGACATTAACACTGCAATGAAGTTACTGTGAAAAGCCCCTAGTCGACACATTCTGGCGCCTGTTCTGGTACACTGAGCGAGAATTCAGAATGTCCAAATGACCTAACAAGCATGTCTTTCGGGAGAGAACCTAGTGGAGTGGTGCAGCGACAAATATCTCTCCCTCAATGCCAGCAAAACTAAAGAGCTGGTCATTGACTTCAGGAAGCAAAGTACTGTACACACCCCTGTCAGCATCAACGGGGCCGAGGTGGAGATGGTTAGCAGTTTCAAATTTCTAGGGGTACACATCTCCAAAACTCTGTCCTGGTCCACCCACGTCGACGCTACCACCAAGAAAGCACAACAGTGCCTATACTTCCTCAGGAAACTAAGGAAATTCAGCATGTCCACATTAACTCTTACCAACTTTTGCAGATGCACCATACCTCCTCCCAGGCCTTTGCTCAGGTTCCCATCCCCCTGCCTTTTTAGTTTAAACCCTCCCCAAGAACGCTAGCAAATACTCCCCCGAGGATATCAGTCCCGGCCCTGCCTGGGTGTAACTGGTCCAGTTTGTACAGGTACCACCTTCCCCAGATCCTATCCCTATGACCCAGGAATCTGAAACCCTCATCCTTACACCATCTCTTCAGCCAAATTTTCATTTGATATATTCTGCTATCTCTGCTCTGATTAGCAGATGGCACTGGTAGTAATCCTGAGATCACTACCTTTGAGGTCCCACTTTCAACTTATAGAACATAGAACATAGAACAGTACAGCACAGAACAGGCCCTTCGGCCCTCAATGTTGTGCCGAGCAATGATCACCCTACTCAAACCCACGTATCCACCCAATACCCGCAACCCAACAACCCCCCCAACCTTACTTTTATTAGGACACTACGGGCAATTTAGCATGGCCAATCCACCTAACCCGCACATCTTTGGACTGTGGGAGGAAACCGGAGCACCCGGAGGAAACCCACGCACAGAGGGGGAGGACGTGCAGACTCCACACAGACAGTGACCCAGCCGGGAATCGAACCTGGGACCCTGGAGCTGTGAAGTATTTATGCTAACCACCATGCTACCCTGCTGCCCCAAATTTCTGAATTATATTTGGGCAGCACGGTAGCATTGTGGATAGCACAATTGCTTCACAGCTCCAGGGTCCCAGGTTCGATTCGGGCTTGGGTCACTGTCTGTGCGGAGTCTGCACATCCTCCCCGTGTGTGCGTGGGTTTCCTCCGGGTGCTCCGGTTTCCTCCCACAGTCCAAAGATGTGCAGGTTAGGTGGATTGGCCATGATAAATTGCCCTTAATGTCCAAAATTGCCCTTAGTGTTGGGTGGGGTTACTGGGTTATGGGGATAGGGTGGAGGTGTTGACCTTGGGTAGGGTGCCGGTGCAGACTCGATGGGCCGAATGGCCTCCTTCTGGTACTGTAAATTCTATGATAATATTCTGCTTTTAAGCTTTCATCCTTTTTTTACTTATGTGATTTGTCCCAATGTGTATCACAACAACTGGCTGTTCACCCTCCTCCTCCAGAATATCATGTAGCCACTCTGAGACATCCTTGGCCCTAGCACCATGGAAACAACATACCATCCTGGAGTCTCATTTGTGGTCACAGAAACGCCTATCTATTCCCCTTACAATTGAATTCCCTATAACTATTGCAATTCCACACTTTATACTCCTGCCCTGTGGTGCTACAAATTTGGCTGCTGCGGCTTTCCCCAATCATTGAAAGACCATTGCCCCACCAGTATCTAGAGCGGTATATCTGTTTTTCAGGGGAATGGCCACAGGAGATTCCTGCACTGCCTGCCCTGTCCTCTTGATTTGCCTGGTGGTCACCCATTCCCCTTCTGCCTGTGGAATCTTAGCCTGCGCTGTGACCATCTCGCTACACGTGCTGTCCACGATACTTTCCGCCTCGCAGATGCTCCACATGCCATGGGCACAGATCACCATAGCAGCCTCCTCTCAGGCCGCTGAGGTCAGGTTGGTTGTCTGCCTGCCACCTTCACTGAGGAACAGGACATCTCGGTGCTTGTTGTACAGCCTGAAGGAGAATCACAAGGGAGTTGTGGCTGAACCATGGCATATTGGGTTTGCTTTTGAGGCAGCACATCTTTTTATCAGCACATAGTGAACCTGTAAAGAGCTGAATGTGTGTTTGGGCTCTGCTTAAATATGGCGCCAGGAAGTTGGAACCGGTGAGGTAATTGTGGGAGGGTGACTCAGTCCCCATACTGACACATGATTCAGCGAGCGGATTTTGGATGCAAAATTAATGATGTTTTAAGAGGTGATCAACTGGGAGAACCTGCCTCGCCAACCAGTGAGAAATGTGCTTACTATTTTGTGATGAATGTAGGAATTTGAGATGTATAGTTGGTGCAGTAAGGTTAAAAGCCTGGGTTAGTGTGTGACTGCAGCAGTCAAAAAACAAACAAAGAAAAGTACAGCACAGGAACAAACCCTTCAGCTCTCCAAACCTGCACCGACCATGTTGCCTGTTGAACCTAAAACCTCTGCACTTCCGGGGTCTGGAACCCTCTATTCCCATCCTATTCATGTACTTGTCAGGCGCCCCTTAAATGTCGCTATCATACTTGCTTCAATCACCTCCTCTGGCAGTCATGATTTTAAAAGTCCTGGTTTAAAGGACAGACACTTTGGCTACAGAGGTGCAATTAAAGCAACATAAAAATGAAAACATCATTCATTCCAACCATGTATGTTGTTTACCTGAAGTAGGGATAATGGGATTTTGTTATATAATAAAGGTCCCCTGGGGAGTAGATAATTAGAGACATTGGGAAAAATTCTCCATTTCGGAGACGAACTGTTAATGCCAGGACTTAATTGCGGTGGTTCTCATTCCCATTGGTGATGCTATTTCTGGAGCAATTCATGACATGCTAATGGGCCAGCACTCTGCCCACGATATCTAGAGCACTCTCATCCTCGCTGGCGTCAGATTCACTGGGGCTGGCTCCACTCCCCACACACTTTCATTCCAGTCAAGAAGATGGCTCCACCAAGGTCAGCACCACGCTTCACGGACGCAGAGCTCAAGAGAACGTTGAATGCGGTGGAGGAGAGGCAGGACATCCTCTTTCCAAAGGGTGGCCAGGGGGCTACTGCCTGCACTCATCAACCAGGCCTGGGAGGAGGTATCTGAGGCGCTCAAAGTGGTGAGCCTCATGCAGTGCAGCAAGAAGATGAGCATCCTCCAAAGGGAAGCTTGGGTGAGCCACTATCTCAGTTCCGCTGCCATCACTCCAGTCCCTCACTCCTCACATCACACCCCACTCCCACAGAGGCCAATAAAAACCCACCTGCCTCCATCTCCCTCACATCTCACACTGCACCAAACCCCAACACCTGCATTGTCCTCTTTGGCTGGGTGCCTTGCACACATATGCCACCGGTGACAGACCTCTCCCATATAACTCGCCTCCTTGGGTCACACCATGTCCTTTACCTGGCCCCCGAGGAAAAGACAGCCCATAACAGAAGTGAGCAGATGAAGACCGGAGGAATTGCCCCAGACTTCAGGGCTCTCAACCCCGGCGAGCAGAGGGTCATGGACTTTTCCGGGAAGGTGTAGAAAAGGGCTACCTCCGAGGTGGAGGTTGGCCTGCGACAACAAAGTTAGCCCCCACTGCAAAATTAATTCTGTATAGCAAGTGAGTCACCCATCTCCCTCAAACTACTCCTTCCCAAGATCTCACCATGTGTCTTGTCTTTTGTCTTGCAGGATCACCATCAGACCATGCCCATCTGGGGTATCTCTCTCCCAAAGCCCCAGCCCCAGAACAACCTGGAGGACCAGTCTGGGGACAATATTGACTTCTCAACATTGTTTTCACCTGCATGCTCCAACATTGCAGAGACTATCGCCTTGATGGGTCATTTTAGTGAGACGTTCCTGGGTCACTACCTGGGATGCACATCACACATGCTGTAGGACATTAGGTGGAGGTAGGGACACCCAAGAGAGCGGACAGACGGAGGGTTGCCCAATCCCAGGAACCAGTTGTAGTCTGGACAGATATTGTGCTTTTGGAAAGTATGATCGCATTACTGGTGGAGGTGCAGACGCAGAGCCAGGATCTACAGGAAGGGTTGTTAGCAACTTTCCAGCACCTGCAGGTGCAGCGGGAGGAATCCAACTGCCTTCAGGTGGAGGAGATGGTGCCTAGAATGCATGGTACCCAGGCCAACACTGAACTGATTGCATCTGTGATGCAAGCCTTGGGTCAAAAGGTCACAGCCATGGGTCAAGACGTTAATGCGGTTGATGACTGAGGCTCAGGACAGGGGGCATCAATCACAGGCAGCCACGTACCAGGCCCACATGAACATTGCTGCAGCACTCCAGAGCTTGGCCTCATCATAAAGTCAGAGAGGATCAAGGCAGATGATGTCAACAGCAGGTGACTATGGAGCCCCTGGAGCTCTCTCCAGACTCACCTCCATCCAATGGATGTTGCCCAGGGGCCAGCAAGCAGCCGAAGGGAGGAGGAAGTATTGGGGAGGTGCTGGAACACCTAAGCGCTTCTGAATCCCCACCCAACACACACCGGCATATCCGGTAGGCAGCCGGCAGGACAGGATGGCACCTCGTCACCTGTTACACCCGAAAGGCAGCTGGACTATTCAGATCCAGGGCCTCCAGAGAATGACCGCCAAAGGCATCTCAGGTTAGAGAGTGAGATACGCAGCAGGTCGCCTCCTTGACTGATGTGCTGACTGGACACATAGAAGTAGCGGCATAAAATGTGGAAGTTAGACAGCAGCGAAGTTGTTTCGGGTGCAGCACATAGGGTAGAGATAGGGGTCAGGGCACAACAATTGTATATAGTCACGATTAAACACCTTTTCACCAATATTCTGACCTGCCTCAATCGTCTGTGTGAAGAGTGTGAGGAATGGGTTTGGCTGGGTGTTGAAGGTGTGCCGGGTAGGGGGTGTGGGAGGTTGGTGGTGTGGGGTGTGGGTGTTACTGCTGGAGGATGGAACGGGCAAGGTCTGCAGCCTCTGCCATCTGTGCCCTCAGGTTGCCTGACAATCCTTAAGTTCTGGCAGCAGAATCTGTTCTCCTGATCCTCAATCTTCCTCTTGAGTGCTACCTGGGTTGTTACACTGCCTCCAGTGAGGTGATTTGGTCAGTGGACGCTCTTTCCAGGTCCGGTACCATTGCCTCCTGGGTCTCCAGTCTCTGTTCAGTTCTCTCCAGCGCCTCTTTGAATGGGGTGAAGGTGATCTCTATGGTCGACTTCACGGCCATCATGACGTCCACCTTGATGGAGTCCCTGTGCTTTCAGAGCTCTGTTGATCGAAGCTCCATCCACTGTTCCGTCGGTGATTGGGTTGGCATTTACGATGGTGAATCCACTCAGTCACCATGCTGTACTCCGCCTCCCTTTCCCGGCTCTTAGTATTGCTATGTTTCCAGGTCCGTGGTTAATTTGGGCAGCACGGTAGCATAGTGGTTTGCACTATGGCTTCACAGCGCCAGAGTCGCAGGTTCAATTCCCCGCTGGGTCACTGTCAGTGCGGAGTCTGCACGTTCTCCCCTTTTCTGCGAGGGGTTCCTCCCGGTGCTCTGGTTTCTTTCCACAAGTCCCAAAAGATGTGCTACTAGGTAATTTGGACATTCTGAATTCTCCCTCCGTGTACCCGAACAGGTGCCGAAATGTGGCGAATAGACGATTTTCACAGTAACTTCATTGCAGTGTTCATGTAAGCCTACTTGTGACAATAAAGATTATTATTATTATTTTGATTTGCAGGCATTTCCTCGGATGGCTATTAGTTTAGGATGAGGGTGGTGTTTCTTTCTGTTCTTTTGGAGTCTGATTTACGGCTAAAATGGCCTCAGTTGAAGATCCCAAAGGAGAGCCACCATGAGTGTGATTACTTAGTACATCGCCACCACCAGAAGGATAGGTACATTACTAAAGTCAACATCTTCAACTTAAATAAAAAATAAATAATCTTTATTGTCACAAGTAGGCTTACATCACACTGCAATGAAGTTACTGTGAAAAGCCCCGAGTGGCCACATTCTGGCACCTGTTCGGGTACACAGAGGGAGAATTCAGAATTCTCAGCTGGTACGGGAATTGAATCTGCTGGTCTTGTTCTGCATCACAAACCAGCTATCTATCCCACTGAGCTAAACCAGCTACATATGACACTAACTAGGTTAATACAATAAAAATTAAAAATAGAGGAAAACTGATTTCTGCAAATTCTGTCGAGAAGGTAAAAACAGCTTCTCCTGAGTGTATGTAAGAAATGCAGAAACATATTAGAAAGTTATCAATGAGAACCACAGTAATACAGAGGCTGAAACTTTATTAAAATTTACTTCAGCACCATATCAGTAACAAAACAGTCATGGTTAAGATGAAAAAATGCAGATGGCCTTGAAATGTTGGCTGAAGACCCCATAAGAAACACCCTAAATAGCTATTTCTCCAAGCATTCACAAGCAGCTGCAATCCTGATCTACAATATTAGAAGATGATGTTTTTGTTGTGATCGATCCCCTTATAAAAGTGTATATTGGTGACTCTTTTCTGGTGGTGCCCTGACTGTCACCTCCCATCAGCCCAGTATACCTCCACTGCAGTTTGCAATCTACATATTCAAATTCTGCAATATTTTTGTTGGGTTAGTGGCAAATGCCCTGGGTGGGACATCATGGCACTTGTACAGGGGATAGAGATTCCGGCCCTGTCGATTTAACACAAAGATGAGGATAAAATCATACATATTTAGATAATTGGACCCAAGTACATCCAATAATATGTACAGGACAACATGTTATTTTGCATCTTTTGCAATTGCACCATTCTAAGTCTCTAAATAGCAGACTTTTGCCATATTCGATGCAGCTGCCTTCCTTCCCTGGCACCTTTAAATAGCTCGCAAGATGAAACTTCAACTCCAATTTGAAAATAACTCGACACTATGTCCCTAAAATTTGCAATGTGCCATCAAGGATTCTTGCTCACTTGATTTTCAATATCTTTCTTGTGTTTTCATTTTCCACGTTGAAACATGATGACAAAATGAGTTTCTTATAACACTACCGCATCCAAAACGTGAGCACTGAAAAATTACCTGAAATGCGCAGCATCATTAACAGCGAGGGACGTTTTAGCAAAAACACCCACCATATGACCTAGCTCCGATAAGATCCAATTGATTAGAAGCACATTTCATCGCCCAAGTGAATATAAAACAAATGCATTTTAATTCACAGCCATAAAATCAGGTCTACAAGCGGTATGCCCAGCGGTACATTGGACAGTGCAAGTACCAGCCATATCTCATCATAGTGCCCATCTATTATTATTACTTCACAATTATAGCCCAGAAACATACTGTTGGCAATATTATCAGGTGAACACGTTTAAAGCTTTACCGCTTCCAATAAAATAGAGGACAGATGGCATGTCATACTAACGTATAAAGTGCTCATCAACTTATATTGCCTATAGTAAGTCTCACTTCAGTCAGGCAGATCTAAAAGCAGTGAAATATTCTTCCCAAGGATAAAATACATGTTAATTTTTGAAAATAATTGTGTCAAGGAATAGATGGAGTGGTGTTGCATGGTCTTGTCAGATTTACCCTTGATTAAAACAATACTACATTATAGCCTCCCAATACCTTAAGTAGATTGTTTTCATTATCTGTCAAAAAATGACATTGCTGAACATGAAATTGCTTTAAACATTTAAATAAAAACAAGCTGGAAGGAAACGTTACCTAAATAAGAAAAATAAATCCAACATATAATTCACTGATTTTTACTGATTATTGTAATAACCCTACCTTCAGTGTCCAGGTGCCTTGTAGATTCTTCCCCCCGTGAGTGCACTGACATAAAAGTCCATTTGCTCAAGCCAACTCCAGACACATCAAACGTCTACGTCCCCAGAAGCCGTGACTTTGTTCCAAAGGGAGAGATCAGGTCAACACTGAGGTCACCCCTGCAGACGCTGGTGATGCTAACAACAGCCTGGCAGAAGATTAGATAGAAGCATTCATTCAATAATGTCAAATGGATTGCATGTCCCTGAAGCTTTGAGTAAAATGAGTTTATGGGTAATTCCACTATTGTTTGCCCTCTGGCCATTAGCCTTTAACTCTTATGGTGGCAGTCTATCATCACTGAAATCTGGAAGCATTTTATTGAAAATTGATCAAGTACTATGAACGTCAAGTGTTCAAAATGTGGATTTGAACTACCACGGAAACTCACACATTTTAATACTTGCTTTCACCGCCTTTACTTGCTTAGTAACCTCAAATTGTCTGGGGGAAAGAGGGCAAAGATGTTTAATATTGAAAGAGATGAGGCAGTATTTCTGTAGTGCATAACAAAGTAAGACACAACAGCAGTTTTTAGATTAGAAACTGCCTTCATCCAGAACAAAAAATATTCAGTGAGTTCCTAAAACTTTCTTTCAATTCACCATGTTCATGGTAATAATTTGTGACACTACCCAATGGAATCCTGATAACATAATTGAATATTTCCAGCACGTAAGATACATGAGACCTTGCTGTTCCTTTTCGCAAAAACATTTTGTTTTATAATTACATTGTTCTAATGTAGCATGCAGGGCAGAAAAAGTTCAGGTTCTGATACAAGAAGGTCAAAATCATTGAGTAAAATCCAACTTTTCAATTAGCCATGAATATACCTTCAGAAAAGCTTCTGATTTGGCATGCCACGAATTGGTATAATGAGGCACCAGAACAAAATACATTGGATGCTGGGGATCGAACCATTCTGAAGAAAGGTTACGGATCTGATGCATGATCAATTGTACAAAGACTCAGATTGGGTACAACTGTGGCTTTATTGCAGTAAGATGTGTGGCCTCCTACAGCAGCTGGCAAAATGGCAGGTGAATAGACGGAGCCAGCAGGCAGGGGCTACCGGCGAACCTGTAGTACAGGTCCTACCTTACATCACCTAATACAGGTGTAACAGTGGTTTACCACAGGATCTAAAATATTCACCCTGTTCCTCTGTCCACAGACACTGCCAAATCTTTCCAGCATTTTCTGTTTTCCTTTGGCGTAATGAGAGTCTGCACCAGTAATTTTCAATGTGATCAATGCTTCACAGCTCCAGGGTCCCAGGTTCGATTCCCGGCTGGGTCACTGTCTGTGCGGAGTCTGCACGTCCTCCCCGTGTGTGCGTGGGTTTCCTCCGGGTGCTCCGGTTTCCTCCCACAGTCCAAAGATGTGCGGGTTAGGTGGATTGGCTATGCTAAATTGCCCGTAGTGTCCTAAAAAGTAAGGTTAAGGGCGGGGGGGGGTGTTGTTGGGTTACGGGTACAGGGTGGATACGTGGGTTTGAGTAGGGTGATCATTGCTCGGCACAACAGCGAGGGCTGAAGGGCCTGTTCTGTGCTGTACTGTTCTATGTTCTATCTCAGCAGTGACTCCAGCAGGAGGAGGAATAGGAGGATGAGGGGGAATGGGAAGGAAAGTATAGTGACCACAATTCTGTGACATAGTGACCACAATTCTGTGATATAGTGACCACAATTCTGTGACTTTCACTTTAGTAATGGAGAGGGGTAGGTGCGTGCAACAGGACAAGGTTTACAATTGGGGGAAGGGTAAATACGATGCTGTCAGACAAGAATTGAAGTGCATAAGTTGGGAACATAGGCTGTCAGGGAAGGACACAAGTGAAATGTGGAACTTGTTCAAGGAACAGGTACTACGTGTCCTTGACATGTATGTCCCTGTCAGGCAGGGAAGAGATGGTCGAGTGAGGGAACCATGGTTGACAAGAGAGGTTGAATGTCTTGTTAAGAGGAAGAAGGAGACTTATGTAAGGCTGAAGAAACAAGGTTCAGACAGGGCGCTGGAGGGATACAAGATAGCCAGGAGGGAACTGAAGAAAGGGATTCGGAGAGCTAAGAGAGGGCATGAAAAATCTTTGGCGGGTAGGATCAAGGAAAACCCCAAGACCTTTTACACATATGTGAGAAATATGAGAATGACTGGAGCGAGATAGGTCCGATCAAGGACAGTAGCGGGAGATTGTGTATTGAATCTGAAGAGATAGGAGAGGTCTTGAACGAGTACTTTTCTTCAGTATTTACAAATGAGAGGGGCCATATTATTGGAGAGGACAGTGTGAAACAGACTGGTAAACTCGAGGAGATACTTGTTAGGAAGGAAGATGTGTTTGGCATTTTGAAAAACTTGAGGATAGACAAGTCCCTTGGGCCTGACGGAATATATCCAAGGATTCTATGGGAAGCAAGAGATGAAGTTGCAGAGCCATTGGCAATGATCTTTTCGTCCTCACTGTCAACAGGGGTGGTACCAGGGGATTGGAGAGTGGCGAATGTTGTGCCCCTGTTCAGAAAAGGGAATAGGGATAACCCTGGGAATTACAGGCCAGTTAGTCTTACTTCGGTGGTAGGCAAAGTAATGGAAAGGGTACTGAGGGATAGGATTTCTGAGCTTCTGGAAAGACACTGCTTGATTAGGGATAGTCAGTACGGATTTGTGAGGGGTAGGTCTTGCCTTACAAGTCTTATTGAATTCTTTGAGGAGGTGACCAAGCTTGTGGATGAAGGTAAACCAGTGGATGTAGTGTACATGGATTTTAGTAAGGCATTTGATAAGGTTCCCCATGATAGGCTTATGCAGAAAGTAAGGAGCCATGGAATAGTGGGAAATTTGGCCAGTTGGATAACGAACTGGCTAACCAATAGAAGTCAGAGATTGGTGGTGGATGGCAAATATTCAGCCTGGAGCCCAGTTACCAGTGGCGTATCGCAGGGATCACTTCTGGGTCCTCTGCTGTTTGTGATTTTCATTAATGACTTGGATGAGGGAGTTGAAGGGTGGGTCAGTAAATTTGCAGATGATACGGAGATTTGTGGAGTTGTGGATAGTGAGGAGGGCTGTTGTCGGCTGCAGAGATATAGAGAGGATGTAGAGTTGGACTGAGAAGTGACAGATGGAGTTTAACCCTGAAAAGTGTGAGGTTGTCCATTTTGGAAGGACGAATATGAATGCGGAATACAGGGTTAACGGTAGGGTTCTTGGCAATGTGGAGGAGCAGAGAGATCTTGGGGTCTATGTTCATAGATTTTTGAAAGTTGCCACTCAAGTGGATAAAGCTGTGAAGAAGGCCTATAGTGTGCTAGCGTTCATTAGCAGAGAGATTGAATTTAAGAGCCGTGAGGTGATGATGCAGCTGTACAAATCCTTGGTAAGGCCACATTTGGAGTACTGTATGCAGTTCTGGTCGCCTCATTTTAGGAAAAATGTGGAAGCTTTGGAAAAGGTGCAAAGGAGATTTGCCAGGATGCTGCCTGGAATGGAGAGTAGGTCTTACAAGGAAAGGTTGAGGGTGCTAGGCCTTTTCTCATTAGAACGGAGAAGGATGAGGGGCGACTTGATAGAGGTTTATAAGACGATCAGGGAATAGATAGAGTAGACAGTCAGAGACTTTTTCCCCGGGTGGAACAAACCATTACAAGGGCACATAAATTTAAGGTGAATGGTGGAAGATATAGGGGGGATGTCAGAGGTAGGTTCTTTACCCAGAGAGTAGTGGGGGCATGGAATGCACTGCCTGTGGAAGTAGTTGAGTCAGAAACATTAGGGACTTTCAAACGGCTATTGGATAGGTACATGGATTATGGTAAAGTAATGGAGTGTAGATTAATTTGTTCTTAAGGGCAGCACGGTAGCATTGTGGATAGCACAATTGCTTTGCGGCTCCGGGGTCCCAGGTTTGGTTCTGGTTTGGATCGCTGTCTGTGCGGAGACTGAGCATCCTCCCCATGTGTGTGTGGGTTTCCTCCGGGTGCTTCAGTTTCCTCCCACGGTCTAAGGATGTGCAGGTTGGGTGGATTGGCCATGATAAATTGCCCTTAGTGTCCAAAATTGCCCTTAGTGTTGGGTGGGGTTACTGGGTTATGGGTGGAGGTGTTGACCTTGGGTAGGGTGCTCTTTCCAAGAGCCGGTGCAGACTCGATGGGCCAGGTGGCCTCCTTCTGCAATGCAAATTCTATGATAATCTATGATTAATCTCGGACAAAGGTTCGGCACAACATCGTGGGCCGAAGGGCCTGTTCTGTGCTGTAATTTTCTATGTTCTATGCTCTAAAAGCCGGAGCAAAAAATAAATATCAGGCTCTTTACAATAAGCGAAGAGAGACAACTGGAGGCTGTCACCCAAAATCTTAGCGCAGTTAATTAAAGAGAATCACTGTCAGAAGCCTATGAGTAGTTTCCCCACTTCTCCTTGATGGAAAGAGGATGGAATGTGACATAGGAATTTAGAAACACAGGAATAATAAACACTGGGAGTTTGAGAATGGCATCGAAGATGGGAAGCTGGAACCCCTATGACATCAGCCTTGCAGAAGATCTCCGGCAGCGTTGGAGGTCAGTAAGCTGAGACGAGATGGTATAATAATTTCAGGATCAACAGGAATGAGACCCATTTTGGGGTTCAGGTTTGAATTGCAGACTGGACCCTGAAAGACAGTGGCCAGGAGTTTCCACTCCTGTTCGACGATGGGAACGGAAAATATTGCAAAAGCTGAAAAGTTGCGCTTTATGTCAGAGCAAATGTGTGATGTGATTGTCCCCTCTGGCGTGGTTCCTGACATTGACATAATTTGAGTATATTACCATGGGCAGCACGGTAGCATTGTGGATAGCACAATTGCTTCACAGCTCCAGGGTCCCAGGTTCGATTCCGGCTTGGGTCACTGTCTGTGCGGAGTCTGCACATCCTCCCCGAGTGTGCGTGGGTTTCCTCCTGGTGCTCCGGTTTCCTCCCACAGTCCAAAGATGTGCAGGTTAGGTGGATTGGCCATGATAAATTGCCCTTAGTGTTCAGAATTGCCCTTAGTGTTGGGTGGGGTTACTGGGTTATGGGGATAGAGTGGAGGTGTTGACCTTGGGTAGGGTGCTCTTTCCAAGAGCTGGTGCAGACTCGATGGGCCGAATGGCCTCCTTCTGCACTGTAAATTCTATGATAATTCTATGATATTATTATCAGGCCCCTATGCCTGAATCATCCCCTTCAGGAAATCCATCCACGGCAGCAGAAAGGCGTGAATCACGATCGGTCTCATAAGGTGTGCGCCTGGAGTGCAGATCTCCGAGGGAAGTTCAGGTGAATGTAGAGCTCAGGGGAACAGGGTCATTCCTTGGCACTACCCCAACAGTGGCCAGACATCATCAAATATATGATGGAGAATGCTGCCACTGCTGTCAGCGGCTTCAACGCCGATTTTCCCGCCATTGACCCTTGCCATTTTCCAGGAAAATCATGCCCAGTGTAATATTTTATAATTTTTATGTTACTGAGGGCCACATGGAACCTTACTTCCTGTTTGTGGGTGGCGGGAGTTTATAGTGGCATAGCTGTCCACCATGGTAATGTAAATAGTAGGATATTGCACTGACCCTATGTACAGTGGTGGTTCCTGACAGATCTGATCCATGCGTAATTGCTATGATTGCTACCTGGAGATTCTTGTGGTTGAATAATTTATACAAATTATAGCGTAATTTAGTTTAATTTCCACGTGTATCCATCATTTCTTAATGTGCGCTAATGAAGCGGCCAGCGAAGTATGTCACGTTCACCAAACTACATTTCAGTGAAGCACACATTTATTTTTATTTTGAATCATAAAAGTTATGTTTCATCAATACCCTGACTAATATCACTCCTTAAATTCCAACTGCGCATACAGGTCAGCTCCTGTGAATAAGAGGTAGTAAAGATGAATAAAGTCTGTGGATGGATGGATTTTACTGAGTGTTACTGGCACTGAAAAGCCACTCATAGTAGTGTGTGCGACTGGCAGCCTCTGTGCGAGACTTCAGGCAAAATAAATGTATTTTTTTACATTTAGGGCAAGCAGATGTCACCCACCAGCAAGATATGGGTGCAGCTTGTTGCTATGACAACGCAATAAGAAATACCAATCCTCTAAGTATCTGTCCTATTACCTTGCGATAAACAATGTTTCACTTTTATAATTTCCAGCATGAAATTAAATATTGTCTGGCATGCTTTATCATTAGATGTACAGAGGGTTTAAATTGAAATCTTTTAGAAAGACAAGAAAACGATCCTCAAGGATCAACTATTAACCGAATAGCTACTAAGCATTGCAAACATTGTATTAATGCAGAGCAACATGAATGTAATTTCCTCTCCTTTTGAGGATCATTGCAATGCAGTGGGGTTGAAACGTTATTGTCTGGACTCAGTTTCAACTCGGGAGATTAGTGTATAAATGCTTAAATAACACGGCTCTTTCCCCTGTCTACTCAGTTATCTTGCTCGTCAGTGGTATCCTACCAGAGTGCAAGGTCATCTGCTAATTCAAGCCGCAAAATCAGAACAAAGTCACAAATGTTCATTCTTCCGCCGCTATTGGAGCTCACTTCCAAGCAATATTAAATTGTTTCCAAGCACATGGAGTGTTCAGGGAAGCACAAATGACATTTCCTGTCCGGCTGGAAGAGCATTGCGATTCTGGTGAATAATGGTGTCGTTTTAATCAGTCTTTTTGGGGAGGATGGGTCTTCTTTTGGAATTTTTACCATTCGGTCTTTTTTTTTCAGGTCTCCTGCATTATACATCAATCCACCTTTGATAGATTGGGAAAGTATCGTGCCTCTCAAGCTTCTGGTACTGCTGCTTTGAAAGCCTGTCACGAGGACATGTGCGAGAATTGGCTGGGATTAATTAATCCCTTCTTTTTAGTGGGTGATGACTGTCCTTTCCTTGTGCCTCTCAAGCTTGTGTTCGATGTACATTGGATAGCCAGAACCATGCATAAAAGCAGTCACTAATTAAAGAATGAACAGTTAAAGAATGAAAAAAACATTAAAGGCACGATTTTAACTATGTCCAGCCCACGGGAATGAAGAGAGCTGGCAGTTCAAAACCATTGTGGTGAATTTTCTTCCCGCTCCCACCAGCTGCCATTTTAACTGCGTGGCTTTTACAATCAGGTGAGGCAAGGATGGCCACTGGCTGATTTTAGCTGGGTTTCAGCTAGTCCATCCCCTGCTATTTTCATTTGGGGGTCAGTGACGTTACAAACTGTCGCTCTCCTCAATAGGATCGTCCCTCTACTTCGCACCGAGCAGTCTGCGGCAGGGAAGGATCGGCAAGAGCCTTGGATTGTCCTTTCATGGCCTATATCAGGGGTGGGCAAACTACGGCCCGCGGGCCGCATGCGGCCCGCCAAAGGTATTTCTGCGGCCCACCAAGTCATTAAAAAAAAAAAAAAAAAAAAATATTTTAAAAAAAGTTTTTTTTTTTTTAATTTTTTTTTAAGGTTAATGGGGGGGGGGGCTGTTGGGTTACTTACTGGTATAGAGTGGATACGTTGACTTGAGTAGGGTGATCATTGCTCAGCACAACGTCGAGGGCCGAAGGGCCTGTTCTGTGCTGTACTGTTCTATGTTCTATATGAGGCACCCAGAATCATAACCGGGTGAAGTAATTATTTTACTTAATATACTATGCGGCCCTTTGTGAATTGTGAATTTCTGAATGTGGCCCTTGCACGGAAAAGTTTGCCCACCCCTGGCCTATATGGTAAAGAGTACTTTGAGTCCCTTGTCACTCACTTCGAGTATAGTGTTCCCGGAGCTGGTGTCCCAGAATTGCGACGGCCAGTGCTGCCTGAGCTTGTGAATGGATAACTCAAGCAACGGGATTACTGATTGGAAAAAGAATCGTGCAATGCTTCCGCAGGAATTTTCAGTCCCCTTGAGTCCCCCCTCACACAACCACGTAAAATACCGTACGCATCGAGATTCAAAACACCTACTAACTGATTAATATCCAATGCTGCGATCTCCCTTTAAAAGGGACAGTTATTTATGTGTCATGTGTGGTGCGATTGATACGTTTCAAAACATTTTGAATTATGTGAGTTTGCTTCATGTGACCTGCTTCCAACCTCCCCCCTCGTTTATTATTGGGAGAAGGTGCTGAGTGGCCATTTGTCCATTTTATATCCAACAGCGTGGTTCTCAGCTGCCCGAGGGTCCTGCATTTTTGAGCTCCATCAGTCACCTAGACAAGGCGCCCACTGGAGTTACAAGTGAAAGCCTTGAGAATTCATGCCAATCAGAGTCCTATGGCCTACTTCTGACCCCGCTACCACTTTAATCTAAAAGTATCTAAATCCAACTAAATGCCAGACCAGCTAATAAAACTTAATGGGATTACTCTCTCAGAGTCACTGAAGCAGGATCAAGAGAATCTGTGTGCTGTTGTGATAGTGAGGGTAAGAGAGAAGAGACTGGGTGCTGAATAGTAGTAAGAGTTTGATGATCACTGTACTCACTTGTCCAAGAGGTCATTCCATGTGTGTGGAGTGCCGAGGGAGCAGCAAGAGCCTGGACCTCACCTGGGCAAGGCCAAGCAGCGTGGCCATAGCCCTGAAAGAGCAGCAATCAAAGTGGCGCTACCTATTAGAGAACAGCAGGTTAGTCGGGCTGTGAGGCCATGCCCAGCACATTGGATGATTAAGTCACTTTCCTGGATGCATTGGGAAAGCAGTTGAGTTTCGCTATCTCTTGCAGCCATCTGTCCGTTGTCAACTTATTTGCCTCTGGTTCTTTCCGGCCTGTGACAGGAAACATCTCTCATACCTAGCATCACTTAGTACAGGGCAGAATGGTAGCACAAGTTATTAGCACTGTGGCTTCACAGCGCCAGGGTCCCAGGTTCGATTCCTAGCTGGGTCACATTCTGTGTGGAGTCTGCACGTTCTCCCATATCTGCGTGGGTTTCCTCCGGGTGCTCCAGTTTCCTTCCACAGTCCAAAGACGTGCAGGTTAGGTGGATTGGCCATGATCAATTGCTCTTAGTGACCAGAAAGGTTAGGAGGGGTTATTGGTTATGGAGATAGGGTGGAAGTGAGGGCTTAGGTGGGTCAGTGCAGACTCGGTAGTTAGAATGGCCTCCTTCTGCACTGCATGTTCTATGTTCAATGTGTGTACACAGCTGCCCTAGATATGTTCACCAAGACTGACCAGGATATCACCTTGACAAACATTTGAGCTTCCGCCAAAATTAGAGCCGTGACAGTGACTCTATTTGTGAGGGCTTGGTTGCATAGTCCCTGGATGTAGCTCCACATTCCAGGTTAGACTCAAGAGTTCTGATGCCGTTAAAGACGACACCACAAGGGCAGGAAGTGAACTCCATGCTTTCAACAATATTGCTGAACTCTTCTCAGTCCTCCCAAATCTGGCATCATGGGATCAGCCCCACCTTTAAGAGATGCATCCTCATTTTAAAGAGGATGCAAGCAGCCTGCCAGAAATAGCACCACAAAATCAGCACATTGCCCATTTCCTTGTATTTCAGTGTTGCCTGTCAATCAATCTGAAATGAGACCTGGGAGTTCAAATCAGTTGGGCCACTTGACTTAAAATCTAGGCATAAATATTCAAGAAGCAACACAAGCCACTCCACACAATGCTTTCCAATTGTCAAGCATTCAAATTTTGTGCAGATAAGGACTCCTCCATCTTTATTCAACAGTGACTATCCAACTTTCCCTACGAACTTCCCTTATGTTAGGTGATACTGTAGAAAACTCTCCCTCTTCAGATGTTGCCCCTCAAATCAGGTTTCTGTGCCTGCCTGAAACAGTTCTTATCAATGTCATAAATTACATCCTCGGACAAAGATGAACAATTGCTCCTCATCATTCTCAACTTGACTGCAATCTTTCAGCTGCTTGATCACAAAGCTTCCTCCAAAACCTCTCTGCTCTTGTCCAACTGGATGTAACTGCACTTGCTTGGTTCCATTCTTATTTACCTAAACTAATCTAGGATGTCACTTTCAATGACTTCTCTTCCTGCCACTTCACCATTTGCTCTGGAGTCCCCCAAAGATCTATCCTTGGCCTGTTCTATTTTTCGCTGACACACAACCCCTCAGCGGCATCATCCAAAATACAGCATTAGTTTTCACATATAAGCCAATGTCACCTAGTTCTACTTCACCATCACCACTCTCAACCCCACCATTATTCCCAAATAATCAGACTCCTTGTCTGACATCAATCCTGAATTCATCCAGAAATGTCCACAATTTAATATTGGGAAGAACAAACCACCATCTTTGATACCATCTTTGATACTTGTTCGAAACCATGGCTGATTTAACAGGACAAAAACAGAGCCCCATTTTGCGTACATTTAGCAGGGTTTTTCTTGGCACTTTCGTGTTATTTAGCGGAATTTTGCCTTTTTTTGGCCACACCGAGGCCGCATTTACCTCACTTCCTGCACTGAGGAGATCAACTCGCCAGTGCAGGAAGATGACTCGCAGATCGGGACGCCATTTTCAAATGCCGCCCCAATCTTGTGACCCCCCGCCCTCAACCTCTGGACCCCCCCCCCCCCCCCCCCCCCCCCCCTTCCCCATTCCTCCTATGGCACCCAACTTACTTCTTAGGGCAATATTTTAAAAACTTTTTCTGAGAACCCGCTTTTACCAACTGGCCGACATTTGGAACCGACGCCAGCTGACCTTCACGACCCAGGCCGACTGTCCTGCACAACACACCATTTTCGCTTACCTCTAACGTGACCGGTGAGCCTGCTTGGTCCTCACGATCTCACTCTAATCAGGTTCACAGGAGGAGAGGGCAATAAGCATATCAGGTGCAGAGTTCAGTCTCTTCATTTGGAGTCAGCTGTACGTTAATAATTGACACTGGGATCTCAAACTCAAAAAGGATTTTTCATCCCCACTTCTCTTTGAAAATCTTAAACTTCTTCTCAGCTGACGTAACCTCCAAACACCTACTTCTAGTGAGGGCGTGGAGTTTTATGGCTGACACAGGAATGTTTCAAGATGGCACAGGGACTGAGTGAGAGGCTGCACCAGGTCACGAAGGCGGCACTAGAGGCCCAGGTGGAGGAAGTTCCGAGGAGGAGAAATGTGTGCCTGCAGAGGGAAGGATTCCATCTCGCTCTCCTGTCTTTCCTCAGATTGTGTTGCTTTGCCATGCCTCATGTTCACCTCCCAGCCTCCTGCAGACTGAGAGAGGTTCTGAGCAAGATGCCCATGACCTAGCACATGTTTCCTCCTGGTATCTGTTGTTAGAAAGAGTAGCATAGCACTCACTCTCTTTCTGTGAAGTCCTCAGAGAATTTCTGGAATAAATGTTACTGAAGTGTTGGTAAATTTTTGACAAAGTGTAGCAGAAAATCTCCCAGAAAGTGTCCACAATTCTCAGAGAGCACTTATTTAACCCTGTTCAGCAGGTCGTTGTTTGGAGAGGTTGTTAAACGAGCGCTAGCCACCAAGATGCATGCAGTTGCATTAATGAGCATTAGCAAGCAATTTAATTGTCAACCAGGCCCTTCACTATCCTCCAGGCAGCTGTTCCGCGCTCAAGCTTCAACTCTTTTACCAATATGGTGCTTCATGCTAAACCATCATTGTAGATCAAGATCCCAACTTGGCTCAGAGACTCTTTAGTGATTAAAGTATCAGATGAGAATTGCCCCAGTTACTTTATATTGTGTTGCAGCACTCCTAAAGGGGTTCAACAGCTGTGACGTGGACAGTGTGATGTAAATGGGGCACTAATTTGTGAAAGGTTATTGAATGAAATGCTGGAGCTAATAGTTTAAAATAATTACAACAAATCTAGATGGAATGTCAGCAATGTTGTTTGTAAAGATCTCATGATACTGTGAGCATTATCCAATATTACAGTAGGAGAATGGACGAAAACACATGTAGTCATTACCATCCCTGGCTTGCTGCAGGCTTTACACTGAAAAAGACCTGCATTGGAAAGGGTTAAGAAAGAATATGCATTTCCAAGCAACAAACAAGTGGGTTGTCCATGAGGCTTTGTCTAGATTTTGTGACACAAGAACATCTCAAGGGGTCTTTTTTCTGTTGTTGAAGCGTTTGATCTACACTCTCTCACTGTGCCTACGCCTCTGCTCAAATCCTGCCACTGCCGTTAAAAGGCTGCTTGGGCAACAGAGCAGTAAATGAAGTCACAAGCACAAAGTGTTTGTCTGGACACATCTTTGTGCGAGTAATAGTGCTTGATTATTACTTTTGCCTACCTTCCTTGTCTCCCACCGCCCCCCAACCCCCACTCCCCCCTGCAATTCACATCTGCTTCCATTGATGATAATAGTGTTTTATGCATCAAATTTACATTTCAAAAAATGCCACATCACTGGTATTGATTAATTATTAATCATTCATCAGCCTCTTCTGTAGATTTACTTCAACTTTGATTAGGCTGCACATCTCTAAAGGGCTTTAATCAAAATACTTTTCTACTGGGTTCCGCCCCCATACATATTGCCATTTGTAGTCGTACATTTTGTAAAATCTACCACAATAAGAAATGGCTAGGCATTGATCATTTTGATTTAGCGTTTGAACTTTAAAAAGATGAATTCAAAAAAACAGGGTACTCACATCACAGGCTTGAGTGGCAATTCTTCTGAGCACATCCACTGAGGTCTTACAAGGGTTCAGATAAGAGCTTGCTGTACCATTAAGGCAGTATCCATGAGTCCAAACCATAGCTGTAAAATTGTTGATAGCAAACAGGTTCGAATTCACCTTTAAAAATCAGAACAAGTTGAAATGTAATAAAAGGTTTTAAAGTATTTCTTTCTGAAGGCACTCCAGTTTAGTTGTGCTATTGACAAGGAAATGTAAAGGTCTTTTGTAAGATGTTAGCATGTTTGTTACTCTTAAGAGCTGGAACAAAGAAAACAAAACATGCTCGATGCTATTTTTGCGCACTCAATGTAACGCAATAAATTTGCCAGGTGTACAGAGCTGCCGCTGTCGAGCTGGTGCACAATACCCTACCAGTTATTCTATTTCATATTTTATTGTATTTTATGTTGGGGTGGGCCCTTCTCTTCTAAATATGTGTGTATATATATATGTTTCTTATTCTGTGTACATAACGGTAATTATACCTTGTTCAAAAACCTAATAAAAAACATTTATAAAAAATGTAAGTGGAACTCAATACAAATTTCACAATATCCACCACTTCCATGGTGTTTATCTGGGATGCATAGCATCATATTCACTCCCTCAGGCTCACATACCCTCAAAAGAAGCCTCTAAAATCAGTTTTACATTTTAAAAAAATTGTCATGGGTTAAGATAATTAGGATAAACCAAAAACCATGGTTCAAAAGTATAGAAGAAAACAAAACATAAGTTAAAAAAATCAAAATGGTCTGACACCGATGGTTGAATTTTAAAATCTTCCAGATTGCTGATGATAAAAACATATTTGCCAGTTTCTTTTTCTGTTTGTGCTGAGACTGAATTACAAAGCAGTGCCAAAGGAACAAGTTTACAAGTTGGGAAAGAAAATTGGAATTGAAAACCTGTGGACAAAGGGTTTCTCCCCCCAAAAAAAACATTCTGGCTTAATTTATTCAGCCCCCATAAGATATTATAAATTGTTGGCGTTTGATGATGTGACAGAAGAGCTAGATGCAAAGACAATTTAAAATTCTAGATGGGGGTGTGGCTAACAGTAAGAAAATAAATATAGCATCCACGAGTAACATTGGCATTTAAGTAATGACACATACTGTTTAATAAACACAGCAGATTCAAAGATAGAATCATTTTAACAGAAAATAGGTGCAATCTATTGTATATGCATTCTATTTATACTAAAGACTGTTCTGTAAAACTGCAACTGGTCAATTGGTTTGTTTGTTTATTTATTATTTGAAAGTAGAAATTTTGTTGGGGGCGCCGCCACTCCTGTTACTGGGCGCGATTCAGCAGTGTTGAGTTCCGTTGGATCTCATGAGACATTTCGAGTGTCGCGAATCTCACGAGGGGCCTTGAGCAAAATTCAACGGCTTTGTCCCACTATCATTCACTTCTAGTGAGTTCCCACTATCATTCACTCCTAGTGAGTTCAGGAAAAGCTGAAGTTCTTGACTCACTGATAGCTGTTAACAATGAGTGGATTGAGTGCGAGCAGAATCTGATACCAATTGTTAGAACACAAAAATAGGGTGGGTTTGACAAGAAGAATTTCTATTACCAGTTTCCAGGCACGTATTTTTAAAAAAAAATTTTGTGCGCCCAATTAATTTTTTCCAATTGAAGGGCAATTTAGCATGGTCAATCCACCTAGCCTGCACATCTTTGGGTTGTGGGAGCGAAACCCACGCAAACACGGGGAGAATGTGCAAACTCCACACAGACAGTGACCCTGAGCCGGGATCGAACCTGGGACCTCGGTGCCATGAGGCTGCAGGGCTAACCCACTGCGCTACCATGCTGCTCCGTTTCCAGGCACGTATAGCAGCTGCAGCAACATGAAACATCTTGCCATTCAACAGCACTTTGCCCGCCCTTTATTTGGCCTTGGGGAGATTCTCTCCACTGAAACCATACTCAGGGACTTCCTCGTCACCAGGAAAAGCTCCTCGCAGATCTGGACGTCATCTTGTCTGGCTTTTCCGAACTCCTCTCCCCCCCCACCCCCTTTTAGGCTGCCTGCTTTTGACCCTCCCTTTCCCTCAACCTTGGGGAAGCCCCTGGGTAATCACCCCCCAAACCACTCTACCGGTATGTCCCCCCGGGCTCAATTCCTGACATAAGCAACTTGCCACCTGGACACCCTGGCAGTGCCCCTGTCAGCATGACAGTGCCACCTGGCCGCATCCCAGCCAGCCTGGCAGTGCCACCCAGGCACCTTGGTAATGCCAAGGTGGCTACAGCCTGGGTGCCCGCGTTGCACTGCCAGGGTGCCATGATAGCAGTGCCAAGGTGCCCGAGTACCAGGAGGAATGCGAAGATGCCACCCTACCCTATCCCAGACCATCCTCGGGTCTCCAATGACCTGGGAGACTTTGCCAGGTGGCGTTACGCATGGTGCATGTATTTGTGGACCATTACTAAATGGCGCCCTGGCAAGATTTCACAGGCACGGCTGTTGAGTACTGGGCGCTGCGGCGGAGAATCTGACAAATGTGTATTTAAATGAGCTGTACGGCTCATCTACATATGCTGATCTGGGTTACGCCCAGTGATGGCGAGATCCTGATCACGGTGTCTTGTGAGATTCTGTTGGATTGCGTGAGATATTCTGAACGTCACAAATCTTGTGAGAAGCCTCTTGCAAGATTCAATGGTCTTGTCTCGACACCACTGTGGTATTGTGTGAAGCAAATAATGGCATGATGGGAAAACTAGTCACGTCTTCTTGGTACAATTGAATTTAAACTTAAGGCACAGATACAAACAGCCGAGGTCAACCAAGAACTGGCTGACTCTAACACTCAGATAAATCGCGTTCGTCATGAGACCAGAGGAGTCTAAATATATACGATAAGCTAAAAAACTGTCTCTGCCTGTATGTAAACAAGTTTGTCCAGTTCTTAAAACAAAGACAAGATAATGATATGAAACTCAAGTCCCCTAAAGGTCCGCAAGGTGACGCCATTGTAACGATTATTACTTATGTTTTACTTTCGATCAAATTCCTGACCAAGCTGTATTCATGTTATCTTGATCCTATAATGTATAAGAATCGCCTTCTTTTCTGTACTATCGCAGACTTGAGACGGACTCAGCAGTTTGTAATTGACTGCTTTCCGACTCCAAGTATCAGCCATATACTGCTAGCAGTCAGTTCAAATTCGGAAATAAAGTTCAGTTTTGCTTACCTAATGAATGCTGTTTGAATTTCTCTATCACAGTCAAGACGCGGGGAAAATATAAAATACAACACCACGTCGAGTGCGGTGAGGTAAACGTAGAAGTAAATGGATTACAGCAGAGTTGCTACTTCACATTGATCATGGAAACTTTAACTTTCCTGCCTTTTTTGGTTCAATGTGGCTGCCAAAGGTTAAACTGAATTGGGGCGCAATGAATCAACTATGGAGTCCGAGAACAGCTGACAACAACTCCTGGAGAAATATGAGAAGGTGTTTCAAGATTCACTGGGTTCCATGGCCACAGTTGAAGTAATAATAATTATCTTTATTGTCACAAGTAGGCTTACATTAACACTGCAATGAAGTTACTGTGAAAAGCCCCTAGTCGCTACACTCCGGGACCTGTTCGGGTACACAGGGAGAATTCAGAATGTCCAATTCACCTAGCAGCACGTCTTTCGGGACTTGTAGGAGGAAACCGGAGCACCCGGAGGAAACCTATGCAGGCAAGGGGAGAACGTGCAGACTCCGCACAGACAGTGACCCAGGGACCCAGGTGCTGTGAAGCAAAAGTGCTAACCACTGTGCTATCGTGCCGCCCCACCGTGCTGAGTTGAAGTGCAATTAAAGATCATGTTACACAGTACAGCAAAAGCTAGAATATTATCATTGGGCATTTGGCCAAAAGTCGAAGTTGAACTAAAAAGGCTAGTCTGAACAGGAGTTATTGAACCAGTTACGAGTGATTGGGCAACGCCAATCGTTCCTGAACTGTAATACGATGGCTCAGTGAGAACATGTGGTGATTTAAAAATAACTATTAACCCGGTATTGTGCGCAGATAACTATCCACTGCCTCTGATTGAAGACTTGTTTGCTGGATTGTCTGGATGGCAGAAATTGATTTATCCCAGGCCTATTTACACATGATGTGACTACAAAATCACAGCCACTACTCGCTATCATGACACATAAAAGTCCGTTTTGTTCCAGAAATCTTCCTTTTGGAATAACATTTACTCCTGCTCTTTTTCAGAGGCCCACGGATTAGATTCTGAGAGGGCTAAATGAGGTGCAATGTTATTTCGATGACATTCTCATCACCGGTTTGAGTGAACAGGAACGCTTGAGGAACTTGGAAGCTCCTCTGAAATGTCTGCAAAGCCATAATCTCCTGGTTAAAAAAGGAAAAATGAGACTTTTTCAAGACATTCATAAATTATCTGGGCCGCATGATCGTTGCAGTTGGCCGACACAAGGAGTCAAAGTAGACAGCAATCTTAGAAGCAACACGGTCAAAGAAAGGGACACAGCTAAGGTCGTTTTTAGGATTGGTCAATTATTATGATAAATTTGTGCCAAATTTAGCAACACGATTGAAGCCTTTAGACACTTTATTATGTGCCAAACAAGTGTGGCACTGGTCAGAAGAATGCAAAAGTTCATATAATGAGGTAAAAGATGCCATCCAGAAGCCAGAGCTGTTGGTTCACCACAATTCCAAGCTGAAGTTACAACTCGCTTGTGACAAGTCACCTTATGGGGTTGGTGCAGTTGTCTCACACAAAATGCGACACATCGAGAGGAGGGGAACAACAAATAGCATCTGCTTCAAGAACTCTTACTAGCACAGAAAGTAATTACGCTCAGCTAGGAAAAACGGCTTTGAGCATCACATTCGGAGTAAGAAGGTCTTGTCACTACTTTTCTGAATGTCATTTTAGTCTTTTGACGGATCATTGAATCTTGACGGCAATTTTTGAGCCATATAAACGTATTCCTTCTTTAGCAGCTAGTCAGGTACATGGCGGTCTTTGATATTGTTGGCACACATGTACAATATCCAATACCGTAAGACAGGGCAAAAGGCAAACGCTGATGCTTTGTTAGGATTTCCGTTACAAGTTAGCAAGAACCTGAAGAACATTTTGTCAACATCCTACATTTCTCACTCGTGGATAATGTACCTGTGACTTCATCTCAAGTACAGAGATACACAGGAACTGACCCAGTGATGGAGAAATAAGGGAGAGTATCAAATTGAAGGAAAAAGCATACAAAGTGGCAAAGATTGGTGGGAGACTAGAGGACTGGGAAATCTTTAGGGGGCAACAGAAAGCTACTAAAAAAGCTATAAAGAAGAGTAAGATAGAGTATGAGAGTAAACTTGCTCAGAATATAAAAACAGACAGTGAAAGTTTTTACAAATATATAAAACAAAAAAGAGTGGCTAAGGTAAATATTGGTCCTTTAGAGGATGAGAAGGGAGTATTAATAATGGGAGATGAGGAAATGGCTGAGGAACTGAACAGGTTTTTTGGGTCGGTCTTCACAGTGGAAGACACAAATAACATGCCAGCGACTGATAGAAATGAGGCTATGACAGGTGAGGACCCTGAGAGGATTGTTATCACTAAGGAGGTAGTGACGGTCAAGCTAATGGGGCTAAAGGTAGACAAGTCTCCTGGCCCTGATGGAATGCACCCCAGAGTGCTAAAAGAGATGGCTAGGGAAATTGCAGATGCACTAGTGATGATTTACCAAAATTCACTAGACTCTGGGGTGGTCCCGGTGGATTGGAAATTAGCAAACGTGACACCACTTTTAAAAAAGAGGTAGGCAGAGTGCGGGAAATTATAGGCCAGTGAGCTTAACTTCGGTAGTAGGGAAGATGCTGGAATCTATCATCAAGGAAGAAATAGCGAGGCATCTGGATAGAAATTGTCCCATTGGGCAGACGCAGCATGGGTTCATAAAGGGTAGGTCGTGCCTAACTAATTTAGTGGAATTTTTTGAGGACATTACCAGTGCAGTAGATAACGGGGAGCCAATGGATGTGGTATATCTGGATTTCCAGAAAACCTTTGACAAGGTGCCACACAAAAGGTTGCTGCATAAGATAGAGATGCATGGAATTAGGGGTAAAGTAGTAGCATGGATAGAGGATTGGTTAATTAATAGAAAGCAAAGAGTGGGGATTAATGGGTGTTTCTTTGGTTGGCAATCAGTAGCTAGTGGTGTCCCTCAGGGATCCGTGTTGGGCCCACAATTATTCACAATTTACATAGATGATTTGGAGTTGGGAACCAAGTGCAATGTGTCCAAGTTTGCAGATGACACTACGATGAGTGGTAAAGCAAAAAGTTCACAAGATACTGGAATTCTGCAGAGGGATTTGGATAGGTTAAGTGAATGGGCTAGGGTCTGGCAGATGGAATACAATATTGACAAATTTGAGGTTATCCATTTTGGTAGGAATAACAGCAAACGGGATTATTATTTAAACGATAAAATATTAAAGCATGCTGCTGTGCAGAGTGACCTGGGTGTGCTAGTGCATGAGTCACAGAAAGTTGGTTTACAGGTGCAACAGGTGATTAAGAGGCAAATGGAATTTTGTCCTTCATTGCTAGAGGGATGGAGTTTAAGACTAGGGAGGTTATACTGCAATGTATAAGGTGTTAGTGAGGCCACACCTGGAGTATTGTGTTCAGTTTTGATCTCCTTACTTGAGAAAGGACGTACTGGCACTGGAGGGTGTGCAGAGGAGACTCACTAGGTTAATCCCAGAGCTGAAGGGGTTGGATTACGAGGAGAGGTTGAGTAGACTGGGACTGTACTCATTGGAATTTAAAAGGATGAGGGGGGATCTTATAGAAACATATAAAATTATGAAGGGAATAGATAGGATAGATGTGGGCAGGTTGCTTCCACTGGCGGGTGAAAGCAGAACTAGGGGGCATTGCCTCAAAATAAGGGGAAGTAGATTTAGGACTGAGTTTAGGAGGAACTTCTTCTCCCAAAGGGTTATGAATCTATGGAATTCCTTGCCCAGTGAAGCAGTTGAGGCAACTTCATTAAATGTTTTTAAGGTAAAGATAGATAGTTTTTTGAAGAATAAAGGGATTAAGGGTTATGGTGTTTGGGCCGGAAAGTGGAGCTGAGTCCACAAAAGATCAGCCATGATCTCGTTGAATGGTGGAGCAGGATCAAGGGGCCAGATGGCCTACTCCTGCTCCTAGTTCTTATGTTCTTATGACATGGTCCAAAAAGGAACAATGCCAGGTGTTCATCGTAAAAATACAGACCTCAAGTCCGACATCACTTGAAGACTTGAGTTGACAGTTCAGAATGGAGTTTTATTATGGGGATTCCGAGTGATCATTCCTCCTTGCTTGCATAATAGAGTCCTTGACCAACAACATGTGGGATATTCTAGCCTGGTGAGGATGAAGGATTTGGCACGCAGTTATTTTTGGTGGCCAGGATCAGATGCTCAAATCTAAATGAAAGTGGGGCAATGTGCAAAATTGTGCAAAAATCCTGTGCAAAAATAAGAAACACTCTACCACTGCAACCATTAAATCTATGGGAATGGGCGACACAGCCATGGTAGAAAATACACATTGGGCTGGATTCTCCGTAGGCGGGATTCTCCGTTGTGCTGGCAGTGCACCTATGCCCGGGGATTTCCCAGCTGGTCCAGTGGAGGGTCACATGTTCAGGGTTAATTTTAACGCTAATCTCTTATGTGGGACTTTGTCAAAAGCCTTCTGAAAGTCCAAATAAATCACATCCACTGGCTCGCCCTCAACAACTCTACTAGTTACATTCTCGGAAATTTCCAGTAGATTTGTCAAGCGTGATTTCTCCCCATAAATATATACCGACTCTGTCCGATCCTGCCACTATTTTCCAAGTGCTCAGCTATAAAACCTTTGATAATGAATTCCAGAATTTTTCCCATTACCGATGTCAGGCTTACTGGCCTATAATTCCCTACATTCTCTCTCCCTCCCTTTTTAAATAGTGGAGTTACATTAGCTGCCCTCCAATCTGCAGGGACATTTCCAGAGTCTATAGAATCCTGGAAGTTGACCAGAAATGCATCCAATATATGTAGAGCTACCTCCTTAAGCACTCTGGGGTGTAGATTATGAGGCTCTGGGGATTTATCAGCCTTCAATCCCATCAATTTCCCCAACATTTCTCTACTAATATTGATTTCCTTCAGTTCCTTCCTCTCACTAAATCCTGCATTCCCAAACATTTCTGGTATCTTATTTGTGTCCTTATTTGTGAAGACAGAACCAAAGTATGTACTTAGTTACTCAGCCATTTCTTTGTCCCTCATTATCTTCTTCCTTGGTAAACATAGATGCAAAATATTCAATTTAAACCTCAGTCATACCCCTGCCTTCATATGTAAATCTTCATTTTGATCCATTAGAACTGATTCTCCTCCTCCTCGTACCAACATTTTACTACTTTTATGCTTTTGGAAGAATTTTGGATCCCCTTTAATGTTAGCTGCCAGTTAGGGCAGCACGGTGGCCTAGTGGTTAGCACAACCGCCTTACGGCGCTGAGGTCCCAGGTTCGATCCCGGCTCTGGGTCACTGTCGGTGTGGAGTTTGCACATTCTCCCTGTGTCTGCGTGGGTTTCTCCCCCACAATCCAAAAATGTGCAGAGTAGGTGGATTGGCCACGCTAAATTGCCCCTTAATTGGAAAAAATAATTGGGTAATCTAAATTTTAAAAAAAAGAAATAAAAAATGTTAGCTGCCAGTCTCATTTCATTCTCTCTCTTTACTTCTTTGCTTTTTCACTTCCCCTCTGAACCTTCTATATTTGCGCTTGTTCTCATTTGTATTATCCACTGGTCATCTGTCATAAACACAATTCTTCTGCTTCATCTTAATTTCTATCCCTTTCATCAGCCAGGGCATTCTAGATTTATTTGCCCTACCTTTCCCCTTTGTGGGAATATACCTTGAGTGTTCTTGAAGTAACTTTTTTTAAAGGCAGCCATTTGTTCAGTTTCAGTTTTTCCCGCTAATCTTTGATTCCAATTTATCTGGGCCAGATCTAATTTTTTAAAATAAATTTAGAGTGCCCAATTATTTTTTTCAATTAAGGGGCAATTTAGCGTGGCCAAGCCACCTAACCTGCACATCTTTGGGTTGTGGGGGTGAAACCCACGCAGACACGGGGAGAATGTGCAAACTCCACACGGACAGTGACCCAGGGCCGGGATTCGAACCCAGGTCCTCAGCGCCGTGAGGCAGCAATGCTAACCATTGTGCCGCTGTGCTGCACTCAGATCTAATTCTTAAGCTATCATAAGTGGATTTCCCCCAGTTTGTTATTCTTACTCTAGACTGCTCCTTGTCCTTATTCATTGCCAAAGTAAACCTAATGATAGAATATTCTCTGCCACCTAAATATTTTCCTACTGACACATGATTCACTTGCCCTACCTCATTCCCAAGGTCCAGATCGAGCAGTGCCTCTCTTCTTATTGGATGTAGGACCTCAATTCCGACATCACTTGAAGACTTGAGTTGACAGTTCAGAATGGAGTTTTATTATGGGGATTCCGAGTGATCATTCCTCCTTGCTTGCATAATAGAGTCCTTGACCAACTACATGTGGGATATTCTGGTCTGGTGAGGATGAAGGAATTGGCATGCAGTTATTTTTGGTGGCCAGGATCAGATGCTCAAATCTAAATGAAAGTGGGGCAATGTCAATCCTGTGCAAAAATAAGACACACTCTACCACTGCAACCATTACATCTATGGGAGTGGGCGACACAGCCATGGTAGAAAATACACATTGGGCTGGATTCTCTGTAGGTGAGATTCTCTGTTGTCCTGGTAGTGCACCCACACCCGGGAATTTCCCCGCTGGTCCAGTGGAGGGTCACATGTTCATGGTTAATTTTACATTGGCAAATAATGTTGTAGAAAATTCTCCTAACAAACTCCAGGAACCATTGACCCTCTCTGCCGTTTACATTACTAATCGTCCCAAGTTCTTTCTATCACAGAATCCCCGAGTACCAACATCCTGGAGGTTACCATTGACCAGAAACTGAACTAGACCAGCCATATAAATACTGTGACTAGAAAAGCAGTTCAGAGGCTAGGGATTCTGTGGTGAGTAACTCACCTCCTGACTCTCTAAAGCCTGTTCACACTCTCCAAGGCACAAGTCAGGTTCAACGCGTTCCAACAACATTCACGAAGCTCGACACCATCCAGGACAAAGCAGCTCATTTGATTGTTACCTCATCCACCACCTTCAGCATTCCCTCCCTCCACCACCGATGCACAGTGGCAGCAATGCATACAGTAGGATCTTCAAGCTTTTGGAAGAGGTAATTTGATCCATCATGCCCTTCTCTACTCCTTCAAAGAAAGGAGGTGGTATGCCACTGGACCAGTAATCCAATGGCTCAGGCTAATGATCTTGCGACACAGGCTCAAACCATAGCAGCTGGTGGAATGTAAGTTCAATTAAAAACTAGTCTCTGTGATATTGACCGCGAAACCATTGTCAATTGTTGCAAAAAAAACATCTGGTTCAGCAGGGAGGTGGTGGCGTAGTAGTATTGTCAGCGAACTAAACATACAGACACTCAGGGTAATTCTCTGGGGACATGGATTCAGATCCCACCAGATGGCCAAACTTGAGTTGAATTCAATTAAAATATGTGCAGCCTGAGCTGTTGAGCATTTCTAGCATTTGAAAAAAATAATTGGAATGCTTCAAAATAGGAATGCCCTTGAGGGAAGGGAATCTGTCCTTAACCTGGTCTGACCTTTATGTAACTCCTGATCCACAGCAATGTTGCCGATCCTTAAATGCCCTTTGAAATGGCCGAACAAGCCACTCAGTTGCATTAAATCACATAAAAGTCTAAAAGGAATAAAACTAGGCAGACTACCCCGCATCTACCCGGGCACTGGAAACAGCAATGGCAGAACCAGCCCTGTCGACCCAGCAGTGTCCTCCTCACTAACATCAGGGGGCTTGTGCCAAAATAGGGAGAACTTTCTAACAGACTAGTCAAACAAAAGCTTGACATACTCAACAAGTCATACTTTGCAAACCATAGCCCAGTGACCACCAGCAAGCATGGGTGTCCCACAGGCAGCACAGATTCACCAGATTCACCAGGTGGCAGCACAGTGGAATACAATAGGGATAGAGTTGTTCTAGCATCTTCAACATTGGCTCCGCACTCCATGATGTCCCATGGTATCAGGTCAAACATGGGAAAGGAAACCCCTGCTGATTGCCACCCACTTCCCACCCGCTCAGCCAATGAATCAGCACTCCTCCATGTTGAACGCCACTTGGAAGAAGCACTGAGGGTGGCATAGGCGTATGTGCGCTGGGTGGGGGACGTCAATGTCTACCAGCAAGAGTGGCTCGGTAGCACCATTACTGACTGAGCTGACCAAGTCCTAACGGACATATCTGCTCTTCTGGTTCTGCGGCAGGTGGTGAGGCAACCACCAAGAGGGAAAAACATACTTGACATTGTCCTCACCAATCTGCCTCTCAGAGATGCATCTGTTCATGACATTATTGGTCGGAGTGAACGCCACACAGTCCTTGTGGAGACAAAGTCCCATCTTCACTTTCAGGATACCTTCGATCATGTTGTGTGGCATTATTGGCATGCTGGATGAAATAGATTTTGAACAGATCTAGCAACTCAAAACTGGCCATCCATGAGTTGTTGTGGGCCATCAACAACAGCAGAATTGTATACAACCACAATGTGTGACCTCGTAACCCAGCATATACCTCACTACACCATTACCATCAAGCCAGAGGAAGAACCCTGGTTCAATGAAGAGTTCAGGAGGGCATGTCTGGAGCAGCGCTAGGGATAACTGAAAAATCAGGTGTCAACCTAGTAAAGCTGTACACAGGACTAATGACATGCCAACAGTGAAAGCCGCATGCAATACACAGCTAAGTGACTCAATAACCAAAACATCGGATGCTCCGTGTTAACGGCGGGACTGAACTGGGAGTGTTTCCCGGTCTCATTGAGGCCATTATGGGCACTTGAAGGGATTCCGTGCTGATGATCTGATCTCACCTGCAGGAACGGCTGCTCGCAGATCGGGTCGCCATTTTGATCTGCCCCCCAACCTCTTTCAGACTCCCACCACTGATCAAAGATCTCTAGCAAATCTGAAGTCAATGAGAATCGGGGATAACTCTCCACTGGTTGAAGAATTTGCCACCATCTTCAGCCAGAAGTACCGATTGGATAATGTATCTCGACCTCCCCCTGAGGGCCCCAGAATCACAGATATCTAATACAATGGAAGATGGTTGTGGTTGTTGAAGAGCAATCATCTCAATACCAGGATATCAATGACATTCCCTCCATCATAAGGTTAGAGGTAGAGATGCTTGCTGATCATAGCACAATGATCAGCGCCATTCGCGAGTCCTCAGATATGAAGCCAGTTCATGTCAAATGCAGCAAGACCAGGACAATATTTAGGCTTGGCCTGATAAATGGCAATTAACATTCATGCCACAGCTTGATGTCTGTTTCAGCTAAAGGATATGGAAGCCTGTCTGTAATAATATAGAAGGTGACAATGTCAGACATGCACACACACACACTCTTGTGATATGCTGTGTCACACTTTGGAGTCCATTCCTGGCTCTACGAGGCCCAGCCCCACCAAAGTGATGGCGTAAGCCACACCCACTCATTTTCTTTTTCTCTAAGAATCTCACGATTTTGTGAGAAGATTGGTCTGGGCAACTGGTGAATTAGATGCCAGGTTTCTGTCTGAGCCTGACACTTTGGGCAGCATGGTGGCACAGTGGTTAGCACTGCTGCCTAGCAGCACCAATGACCGGCCTTGGGTGACTGTACGGAGTTTGCATATTTTCTCTGCATGTGCGTGGGTTTCCTCCTGGTGCTCCGGTTTCCTCCCACAGTCAAAAGATGTGCAGGATAGGTGGAGTTATGGGGTTACAGGGGTAGGGCTCGGGAGTGGTCCTGGGTAGGGTGCTCTCTCCGAGGGTCATTACAGACACATTGGGCCAAATGGCCTCCTTCTGCACTGTAGGAATTTGATGGATTCACCAAATTCTGGTAAGATTTCACCCATCCTGTTAAACCAATGATATTTTACATGCTAGTTATAATATAATGAAACCATACTCATGGAAGCAGAAGGTTGATCTCCAGTGACATCAATTGAAGGCTGAGCAGTGATTGTGATGCTATCACTGCAGGATAATGGTGACACAGGATTGACGGGAATGTACAGTTGAGAATATTTTTGTAATTCTGAAGAAATATACATCATATTGAAATTATCGGCACAATCTAATCTGTGTTCAATGCACTTCTTTAAACTAAGTTCTTCATATTCAAAAGGAAACTGCACCTTTCAAGCAGAGAAAAGAATTAATTTTGCCTAAAAAAAAAATACAGTGAACTAAAAAGAGTGGTCTTCCTCCTGAGCCATTGATCATGGCTGGAAATAACTAGGTAAAGGATTACTCATTTTGTGGATGATGCTGAATTCTGGAACATTTTCAATTCTCCATTCGAAAAGAAACTGAAGCTATCTAAACAAATCTCTTTTCCAGCAGGGTTCTAGCAAGTTCAAACTGATAAAAGTCACGTTCCCATGCAGAGACAGTCAGTCATAATCTGCAGCTTTGAAAATCAGGTGCAGGTTGCAATTTGCACGGAAAAACATGTTTAAAAATCCTGAACTCTCTTTGTGCTATTCTTGTCCATGTACAACGGGGCGTGTTTTCAAATTGAAGATTTAAAAATATTGCCCATCGCATGCATGCCTTCAAATGCAACTTGCACAGAAAAAAAGTGTCATAAATTAATTCATAGAATCCGTGGAATCCTTACAGTGCAGAAGGAGATCATTAGACTCAGTGAGTCATCACCAACCCTTGGAAAGAGCACCCTACCTGGGCCCACTCTCCCACACTATTCCTGTTAACCCCGTAACCCCACCTGACCTGCACATCCTTGGACACTAAGGGGCAATTTAGCATGGTCACCAATGGAAAACCACAAAAATTCAGAAATAAATGGGCGCGATTCTCCCATATGGGGAGAAATCGTAAGGCTGGCGTCAAATCCGGGCGGGTTTGACGCCAGCCCCCCCCCCCCTTCCCGACCGGGAACCAATTCTGGTCCCCGGTCGGGGCTAGCATCCCGACGCCGTAAACTCCGGATCGCGGGCTTAACGAAATTCGTTAAGCCCGCTTGCCAGAGTTAGCGCCGGCTGACGCGTCATATGACGTCAGCCGCGCATGCGCGGATTGGAAAACTCCAACCCGCGCATGCGCGGATGACGTCATCGCGCATTTGCGCGAAACCCGCGCATGCGCGGGCCGGGATGCCCCTCAGCCGCCCCGCGAATGGATACTGCGGGGCGGCGGAAGGACAAAGAGTGCACGGGCATCGGGCCCGCTGCCCGCGATCGGTGGGCACCGATCGCGGGCCCATGGCACCCTTGGCACGGCCGTGGTACTGCCGTGCCAATCGGTGCCATGGTTTTAAAAATCGACAGTTTACGGCCGTTTTTACGAACGGCCAGACCAGGTGTGTTTGCCGTTCGTAAAAACAGCCGTAAAGGGCTGGGAACTCGGCCCATCCATCAGCTGAGAATCGCTGCCGGCCGTAAAAAAACGGCGGCAGCGATTCGTATCGGGAGTCGGGCGTGGGGGGGGGGGGGGGGGGAATAGCGGGAGGGCGTCGAACAGCGTGGCCGTAAAATTTTACGAGCCACGCTATTCTCCGCACCGTCGGGAGTGCGGAGAATCGCGCCCCCTGTGTTTGTCAGTTCCAAAGATCCTTAATTGAATGGGTAGGTAGGCCTGGTTTGATTTAGTTCCATCTTTGCTGATCTCTAATGTCAGTGTTGAAAATTCCATGCCTACAGGCTGCTCTTTGACGAGTTAAACCATGAAACCCTGTGACAGTTTTTTCCTACTTGTATAAAACAGAAGCAAGTGGACATTTTTCAGGTTGTTGTTGAGCAATATTTGTAAATAAATATTCTTCATACATTTCTCTTTATTTCTGAACTCTTTATTTAGTATTGTAATCAAATGTACATTGTTTAAGTACTCTTCCAAATGATACTCCTTGGCACCTCACACTGAATACAGTCTTTATGCTGCACTGAAATTTCGAATAGGCTTGCAATTCAGGAGATGATTTGGCTCCTAAAGCTCTGATAGGCCATAAACCGTTCGCTTATTCCAATTGACACAAATAGATCAATAAACTAAGAATAACTGCAGGTATATTGATAAATTATGATTGTTCCAAAATAAATACATCCTTGTCAAAATTAGAGGAATTTAGAAAATCTGTGGAAGTGCTATTTGCCACTGCAAGGCCAATAGTGACAGCGCAGCATAGCTTTCAACAGGTGTTCATACATTGTTTTCCCATATTGTCAGCAACCAGGATGAAATCTGCATTAAAAAAATAAAACTAATTTCACTAATTTACTAATTGAGCTGGGTGTTATATCAGCTGCTCGCAATTGCAAGAAATTAACCAAATCAAAGGCTGGTGCTTTGCACACTGTGCATGTATCGAAGTTCAGAGATGCACCATCCTGTATCAATAGCCCACCACATTGCTCAACAAATACTACTTAAACCACCAGATGCAGTGTACGGAAAGCAGACGATAATAAACATTTTTATGGGGGTCCCTGAAGTGGAGAAGAATCCACATGAAACACCCAAACCACAATCTTTCAGTTCTCCCACCAACACTACATTCACCTTTCTGTAAGACTCCTAAAACAACCCGACACGGCTATCTCCAGAACTGAACCAGCAACAATGTTTGATTATTGGATGATGCTAAGGATAAACAGTTCCTAAGGAGTTAATTGTAATTTACTTACCTTCGACACATCTTAATTCTTACCTTTTCAATTTACAGCAAAATCTTTTAATTTCTACAACAGGAAAATAACAAAGCCGCTCTTTAGAATTACCAATACTTATTGTCATGCACATAGGGGTTTAATGACATGAACACAGAAAAGGACTTCAAAAGGTTGTAATTATTTTTCCTTTCATATCGATAGGCTTCTCTGATCTGAGACTTTTAATTTATTTCACTCATTATGGAAAGTAAAGTGATATAATTAAAACTAATTTAAGTAAACACATATTCCACTGTGCCTCTTCTTTTATCTTGGCAAATCATGCAAAATAAAAAGCATTTTAGTTGACAAAGACAAAATAAATTTGTTTCCCGCTCCTGGCTTTAATCAGATCCCTTAAGTATGAATCATTGTGACCTGTGTGTAATTTTACCTCAAAGTAGACCCTCACTGTTTCATTTAGTCTGGCTGAGTTCAGATAAACTATACAAGGAGGTGCTAAAAATACTGTATTGATACAGCGCAAAATATATGACGTTCCTCCCTCGAGGCAAGTGCACCTGGAAAGAGGGCTGCTTTCTGAGCTCCTCCAGATCAATATGTACCGCTGTCTCAACTTCACTAATGATTAAAAAAAAGTGGCTGGCAATCTCAGCCTGAGATTTATAGTTATGTCAAAAATTTCTACTGACGCTTAGCTCTTCAAGTGTTAGATGTCTTGATGTGTCATTGTCAATACTTGATGCTTTTGACAAACACAATATACGTTCAAATTGACAAGCTGCACAACTACTTAGGATTTACTTGAGGCTTTTTAAAAATCTGAATGCCCACAAACAGAATCCTGTCAAGTCAAAATCAGGGGGCAGTTATGAAGGGTGTGCTGTTAGAAAAGTGCCTCACCAACACAAATAGATTGTTGTTGATGTGCTAAGTTTATAGCAACCCTATGAAAGGGCAAGAGAGTTCATTTTGTAGGCTAAACCTGGGTGAATCAGAACATTTTCAAGTAAAACGAACTGCTTATCCACCAATATAACTAATAAACCTCACTAATCAGAAATACATAACATGCTAAGAAGTGACAAACAATCTTTGTTACATTTATATTATGCTACAAATTCCTAAATCCTGATCTGTTCCGATTTTCATTCATTCCCCATGCTTACTCACCATATTTAGATAGCTATCTGCTCATTCCTCGCAAAGCCAGCGATGAATGAAACTATTCATGCCATGATGGACTCTGGATCTCAATATTCCGCCAAACAAGAGTCAGGCAATGACTTTCCCCAACAAGAGAGAATCTAACCATCATCCTCTTGCAATCAATTACATTGTCAATGCTGTTGAATAATAATCTTCATTAGTGTCACAAGTAGGCTTACATTAACACTACAATGAAGTCTACCACCAGAAACGGAATTGGATCAGCCATATAAACACTGTGACTATGAGAGCAGGTCAGAGGCTGGGAATTTTGCAGTGAGAAACTCACCTCCTATCTCCCAAAGCCTGTCCACCATGTACAAGGCACAAATCAGGAATGTGATATGGGATACTCTCCAATAGCTTGGAAGAGTGCGGCACCAATAACACTCAAGAAGCTTGACACATTCAGGACAAAGCGGCCTACATAATGGGCACTCCATCCACTACCTTCAATATTCAACTCCCTCCATTACTGTTGCACAGCGGCAGCAGCGTGTACTGTATTCATGATGCACTGCAGCATCTCGGTAAGTCTCCTTCAACAGCACTTGCCAAGCCACCGAGAAGGACAAGGGCAGCAGGCGCAAGGGACACCTCTACCTGCAAGTTCCCCTCCAAGCCACACAACATCCTGATCTGGAACTATGGATGTGATTCAGTGGCCTTGTCATGCTTGACTTGCTGTCGGGCCATTGAATCTTGCGAAAGGCTATCATTGAAAATCATGAGCCTCGAAACATTTTGTGGGATTCAACGGAATCTTGTGACGCATCATGATCTGGATCTCGCTCTCGCTGGGAGAGATCCGGGCGCACATATTTAAATGAGCCATTAGGCTATTTATATATGCACTCGCCCAATTCACCCGGGGCACGGGATTCAGTGGCTTTGCTAATGACGCATCAAACGGGTGCCGTTTGGTACTGGTCCCCAAAGTTGGATGGGGGGTCTCACTGGGTGTTGAGGCCCTGGGTGGTTGGGGATAGGGAAGGATGCCATCCTGGCACTCACCTTGGGACTGAGGCAGTTTGGCACTGCCAGCCTGGTACCTTGGCACTGCCAGCATGGCAGTAATGTCTGGGCACATTGGCACTGCCAGGGTGGCAATGCCAGGCTGGCAGGAGCAAGGTACCTCAGTGCCAGGTTGCCTGTGCCTGGGGTTGGGCCGGGGGGGGGGGGGGCGCTTGCCCATAAGAGGTGGGGTGAATGGGGGGGGTGCTTGGGGACCCTGGAACAAATATGATGGGTGACGTTGGGGGGGGGGGGAAGGTTCTGAAGCCAGGGTGGTGGCTTAGAAGGGAGTCGAAAGGTCAGGGCTGCCTTGATAAATGGCCCTCGATCCGTGAGTAGTCTTGCCGCAGTGGAAAACACTTTAATTTGAATCCGCTGAATCATGCCCTATCATCACCGCCTCTTCACTGTTGCTAGATCATAAGCATTGAGATCCTTCCTTGACAGCATTGTGGATGCATCTACATCACATGGACTGCACCAGTTCGAGAAGGCAGCTTATCACCACTTTCTCAAGGGCAATTAGGGATGGGAAACTAATGCAGGGCTAACCAGTGATGCTGACATGAAAGAATAAAAATAAAATCTGTTTCCAATTTCCAAATGATGGACTTGATTTGATTTTTTAAAAACAGAGTCCCATTTTGGGCACAAATAGCGGGGTGTTTCTTGGAGCATGCATAGTCGAGAAGGGACCTGCTATCAAATGGGATTTTGCTTTTTGGGGGCCTCTGCGCGGAACGCCCTGCCGTAGCTGCACTTACCTCACTTCCTGCAGCGACGAGTTGAGCTCATCAGTGCAGGAAGAGATCGGGGTGCCATTTTTAAATACTCCACCCCTCAAGAGGCTGTTTAGCACAGGGCTAAATTGTTGGCTTTGAAAGCAGGCCAGCAGCACGGTTCAATTCCCGTAACAGCCTCCCCGGACAGGTGCTGGAATGTGGCGACTTTGAAGCCTACTTGTGACAATAAGCGATTTTCATTTCATTTCATTTCATTTTCATTGCGGCCTCCAGGCCCACCCCCACCGCACCAACTTACTGATTAGGGAGTCCTCGAGCCCCCCTGTCCCCACTTAAAAGGGCAAGGCACCTCCAGGCCTGATCCTCGGCATGGACAACCTGGGAAACTTGCCAGCCTCACAGTGCCACCTGGGTATCCTGACAGTGCCAGGTGACAATGCTAGGGTGCCCAGGTGGCAATGTCAAGGTGCCAGGCTAGGAGTGCCAAGGTGCCTGTGTAGCCACCTAAGATGGACACTGGGCTAACAAGATGGAGAACTGCTAAGACTGCAGGGAAAAAGCAGTTTAGCCAAGACAAGCAGTCTGCAAAGACTGATTAGCATTTTGCACGCAGCAAAACTAATTTCTGGCCAGGTGGAAGATCTCAACCAAAGGTGTTAATAGCAAAACGCTTTGCATATTAATGAGGCAATCCAGATCTGGGCACACACAATGGCAACATTTGGGTTTGAATAGATACTTTAAGTGGATGTCCAGACAGAGCGGCACCAAAGGTATCCACCACAAAAGACCATAGAGACCGCCCCCTCCATCGAGGAGAGACCCTCACATTGGGGGATTCGAAAGATATCGATTGGGAGCTGATCCAATCGATACCTGAAGGTAAAAGCCCGCCCCAAAAAGGCACGGACATTGGGGGCCCTATAAAAGATAGACCCCCACACATGGTCCGGTCTGTTCGTGCTCCGGCTTTGACTTCGACCCAGAACTTCGACTTGTATCCTGACTCCAGCCGTTGAGCACCAGCCGCCGAACCATAAGTGACAATACGACGCTCGCTACGCGAACCAGCCCCACTAGACCCCCAGCGACCAGCACACTCTCTGAAGGTTACATACCAAGATCGGAACGAAGGCCACGCTCCCTGACCTTGCCTGTTCCTGTTTAGTTAAGTATTCTGATCGCTTAGTTTAGTTGTAGCTTAGTCCTTTAGCGTGTGCATGTGTATTTATTATATTTGTAATAATAAATACTAATCGTTTGGAACTTACTAATCGGTGTATCGTTTTATTACTTTGAACGTGACCTTGGAATATTTGTGAGGTGTTTATACGACACCTGGTGACTCCCGAGCTGAAAATTCACATACAGAGCCTAGCAGTGTTAAGCACACGGCCTTTAAACGGAGGCGTGTTAATACACTCCAATAAACGCAAATTACACTCAAGTAAAACGTGCAACATTGGACAACCTGGGAAACTTGCCAGCCTCACAGTGCCACCTGGGTATCCTGACAGTGCCAGGTGACAATGCTAGGGTGCCCAGGTGGCAATGTCAAGGTGCCAGGCTAGGAGTGCCAAGGTGCCTGTATGGCATCAGTGCCCACAGTCCGACCACCCGGGGGCCTCTAATCTCCTGGGAAACCCCCCCTGTGAGGGCGAGATCCAAATCATGACTTGATTTGCGAGGCGTCCCAACTGTCGTAGATCTTGCGAAAGGCCTCTCGCGAGATTTAACGGCCTTGCCGCGTCACTGAGTCGGGCATAACAAGGCCGTACAATCACCTGATCACAGCCAGAACCTGAATCTGAAATTAATTGTTCAAATTAAGGAGATGAAAACCTAATTCAGGATTGCAGTAAAATTTGTCTAAGATGCAATACCTGTCCTGGTCATAGTATGAAAGTAAAATTTAATTGTGCTTCAAATTTGAAACTAAGATTGAAGTAATATAGATTACAATAGGATTCGGAATTCAGTCAGATTTCAGCATGATAGAAATTAGAATCTGTTATTTTTTTTACACTAAAACTGAATTTGAATTCAGAATCACAATCCAATCTATATCTCAATATGAATCTAATTTCAGATGTAAATTGTTGATGTATATTATCTTAATCTAAATTTTAATAATTTCTGAATTTAATTCTGATCACACCCTTTAGTTTTGAATAGAGTTTGAATATATAAAGTGAAATTAAGTTTGTGGTTCGAAGATTCGGAATCTGAATAACAAGAAGCTCCTAAAGACTTAGCACAACCGCCTCACGGCGCTGAGGTCCCAGGTTCGATCCCGGCTCTGGGTCACTGTCCGTGTGGAGTTTGCACGTTCTCCCCGTGTCTGCGTGGGTTTCACCCCCACAGCCCAAAAATGTGCAGAGTAGGTGGATTGGCCACGCTAAATTGCCCCTTAATTGGAAAAAATAATTGGCTAATCTAAATTTAAAAAAAAAAAAGAAGCTCCTAAAGACAGGGGTAAATTTTCACCTTCAGTGATTCTTACCCTAATAATCCGAGCTAAGGGTTTAGGAAAGGAACATAGGAAAGTAAAGGGCAGGACAAAATTAGCCATCTAGCTTATCCCAAAAATGTGTACCCCTCAGTCATACTCTGCCTCGCATGTTTTTCCAGTTTTCCCTGAAATATTTCAATACTTTTGCTAAACACATTTCTATGTGCTCTTCTAATCCAAGCAGTGTTGGATCCCTTTTCAAAAGAAAGGAATCTCAAAGGTGACAACAGATAAAAAAAACAATGGATACGATTTCAGCTTTTAAAACCTTTACTGAAACAAATCAACTAAAATGAACAAAATGCAAACATTAATTAACAGGCAAATGTTACTTCAAATCAAAAGCTAAATTTCAATTTAAATAGCTGATACAGCAAATGCATGCCTCACATAGTTACAAGCACTCGGATCACTTCCCGTACAAAATGAGGCACCATGTGCAATCTCACAGTTTTTCCAACTCGGCCTCTGATACATAGGATGTCTCATTTGTTACTTAATGGATTTGGCCCTCGAGTCACTGTCGCCAGCAGCCGTATTTTATCTGAAGGTTTTGGATACAATTGATACCCAAATAGCACACCCTTGTGGAATCGTTTTAACTAAGTTCACAACAGTCTTGATTACAGTAAATCCTAGTGATTCCCTTCCCTAACCCTTTCTCTGACCACTTTAAAATGGTCTGGTTAACTTTGGCAAAACTGAAACAGCAGCACCCTTCCAATGCAAAATCCCTGTTCTCTCGGTCATCAGCTCTTTGTCCTTTCCACCTGTATAAATGTGCAATAACACAGGCCCTCTCTACTCTCAGAGTCTTCTCCCTGCTTTTCACTACGACATGTTCTGAACTGCAGATCCTGAGACCGAATGTAATTTGATCTCCAATTAGCTGTCCATTTACCCTTTGCTTTTTAATTTTCATCTCCATAGCAACCTCAGGTCACCGGGGCATTTCTCAAAATCTAATGACCTCATGGCCAGGAAAACTAATTATCCCCTGTTCCAAAATTAATCTAATTTCAATTTGGTGTTAAAGGGCCCATGTTGAAGCAAGATCCATGATTTTCCCCAATGCACATGGGTTATCACAGCAGAAATGAACTTTAAAAGATATGCAAACCAATCAGGACATAATCCACTGATACATCACTGAATATATTTAGTGTGTTTGACAAAAAGCAAGATTTTGACTAAAATTAATATTTCTTGCTATTATTTACTAGGTTGAAAATATCCATTCATTCCAATGTTTGCATTATCCTCACTTGCTGATTTTCAAGCTGCAAAGAAAATTAAATACATTGAATCATTTTTTCAAACAGTTGCTTCATATGCCCATCGAACTTGTTTGGAAAATGAACACCACTTTTAAAAGGGCAACATGGACTATGAACAACTTACCTGACAAAATGGGCTACAGAGGGTCAGGTGACTTATTTTATGATTACTGTACAGGCAAGAATTAACCCACAGATTAAAGCAAATTACTGCTGATGCTGGAATCTGAAACAAAAACAGAAAATGCTGGACAATCTCAGCAGATCAGACTGCACCTCCTCGTCAAAGCGAGAGAGAACTGGAGATAGGATGAGATTTACACTGTTGTGGGGGGGAGGGGTGGTGATCATGGCTAAGAAGAGTGTTGATGGTGGCACATTAGAGATCAGAGTGTGTTGATGGCAGAACAAAGGTACGCAGAGTGCCAATAGACAACCTGGAAAAGGGAACAGGTGACCCAAGTATAGTGGGGTGGGAGAAGAGTGGGGGCAATGTTGAGGGAAAAATGGATTGATGGAAGAAATGAAAAAGAATTGATAGAAATAAAAATGGGGTGAAGGTGGTGGAGAGAGTTCACAGTCTGAAGTTGTTGATCTCAATGTTAAGTCCGGAAGGCTGTAATGTGCCTAATCGGAAGATGAGGTGCTGTTCCTCCAATTTGCTCTGGGCTTCACTGGAATATTGCAGCAGGCCAAGGATGGACATGTGGATGTGAGAGCAAGTCGGTGAGTTGAAATGGCAAGCGACAAGAAGGTCTGGGTCCTACTTGCGGACGGAGTTGTTTTGCAAAGCAATCACCCAGTCTGCGTTTAGCCTCTCCAATGTAGAGTAGACCACATTGCGAGCAGCAAATGCAATAGACCAGATTGAAGGAGGTGGACGTGAAGCACTGCCTCACCATTAACCGATATCTGAACATGCCTCAGGAAAGTTTTTTTTCGAGGGCCTTCCACTGATGAGACATCAGGATGCACGATCTCCTGTGCAATTTACATTTACCTTTGCTGGATATTTACAGAAACTCAAGTACAATGATCGCCTCAGACTTTGGTGGCGGTGTGGGTGGAGAGGGAGGCAATTTTACAGACCTCCAGCTGGTGTATTTTCAGATGGGGGTGAGCTACAATAAGACTGTTGACTAACCCACTGCCTTCCTACGCATCCCACAATTAAACAGGAGGGAGATAGAGAACCTAGTGGTGTTGTGCAACGACAACAATCTCTCCCTCAACGTCAGAAAAACTAAGGAGCTTTACATTGACTTCAGGAAGTGAAGTATTGCATACAACCCTGTCTGCATCAATGGTGCTGAGGTAGAGATGGTTGACAGCTTCAAATTCCCAGATGTGCACATCACCAACAATCTATCTTGGTCCACTCACATCGACACTACGATCAAGAAAGCACAACAGTGCCTATACTTCCTCAGGAAACTAAATGTCCACGTTGACTCTTAACAATTTCTAGAGATGCACTAGAAAGCATCCTAACTGGCTGCATCACAGCCTGGTATGGCAATTCCTTGGCCCAAGACCATAAGATACTACCAGAGAGTCGTGAACACAGTCCAGTCCATCACACAAACCCACGTCCCATCCATTGATTCTGTCTACACCTCCGGTTGCCTTGGGAAATCTGGTAGCATAATCAAAGACCCTCCCACCTGGATTATTCTCTCTTCCAATCTCTTCCATCGGGCAGGGGATACAAAAGTCTGAGAATACGCACTAATTGATTCAAAAACAGCTTCTTTCCCGCTGTTACCAGACTCCTGAATGACCCTCTTATAGGCTGAACTGATCTCTTCACACATCTTTTCTACTGAGTGGTACTACACTCCGTGTGTTTCACCCGCTGCCTGTGACTATCTATTACATTGTGTATTTATGTATGTCCTATGTTTTTTTCAATGTATGGAACGATCTGTCTGAACTGTATGCAGAACAATACTCTTCACTGTACCTCGGTACACGTGACAATAAATCAAATCAATCAAACAATCAATAAAATGGTGGTCAGGTAAAGCAACAGACAGCCCGCCCACCCATCTGTAGGTCTATTGAGGTGCTTAACTGGCCAATTAATGGCTAGTTAATAATTTGTTTCTCCCCCCTCTGCAATAATATATTCAACTGGGGAAGGCAGAACGAAACAGGTGAAAGGCTGGGAAAGCAGATGGAGTACCTTCGTAGGGATGCCTCTGTGCCCTTTGGGGGCATGTCACCAAGCTTTTATTTCTCCTCTGTGACTCACCCGCAGCCTCCAAAGCCCAAACCCCATGTGCCTCCCCCCATACCCCCTCCTGGTCCGCATCCCCCCTGCACTGCACACCCACCCCTCAAGCTCCCCGATTACTCCTTGACCAAGAACCCTTCTATAACCTGACAGGAAGCCCTGGGATCTGCAAGAAGAGAGTCCCTGTGGCCTCATCTGAATATGATTTACGCAGATGAGGAGCTGGGGCTACCCTCCTTTTCCTAGGACTGCTGGGGTATAAACACTCCGGCCTGGGTGTGAACTGGGCGCGGGAGACCCTTCAGGGACTAGGAGGAGTGTATCGTAAGGAGAATAAAACCAAACTTTTCTACAGTCCTCGCTTCTGAGTAGTTGCTTGCCTGAGGCTTTACACTGACGACAAGGATGGGGTGTACACCGGATGATGATGACTACATCTCGTGCCACAACCGAGCGGCTCAAGCAGACTGTTAGTGCTCACAAACTCCCGGAGGTACACGTGTCGGACAATGGCACCATATTTGCCAGTTTGGAGTTTGTGTATTTCTTGAAGCAAAATGGAGTTTGTCATGCCCGCACCACACATTATCACCCATCCTCAAATGGATAGGCAAAAGGTTCCATAAAGACATTCAAACTTGGGATGAGAAAACAGACCTCGGGCTTACCAGAAACCAGCCTCACCTGTATCCTGTTCTAGTCTAGGACCATGCCCTACGCTTCCAATGGGGTGACGCCTGCAGAGCTTTTGATGGGTTGTCGCTTGCACACGTGATTGAGCCTTGTTTTGTCGGACATCGGGGGTAGGATCCATGACCAGCAGGAACAGACCAGAGGGGGGCGAGCCAGGCACTTGAAAGAATTCGCAAAGGTGACTCGGTCTACCTCCGGAATAATACTGACGGGGCGGTATGGATTCCGGGAACAATCACAAAACAGTCCGGGCCGGTTTCATATCCAGTGCAGGTGGAAGGGAAGGACTTGAATCAGCATGTCGACCTCTCCGGAGCCGGGTGCAACAGGTACCTGAGGATCGACTGTGTATCCCGAACCCGGTGGTGCCCCTCCCTCCGGAGCAGTTGCCGGTACTACCCAGCGAGACGGCTGGATCTTGTGCATCCGAAATGCAGGAGGTCGACCAGTCCGACCTGGAGTCGGACATGGAGTTTTTGCCCACAGAAATCGACGCAGGTCCGGGGTGACCACAGAACAAAAGGCTGAGGAACCGTTCAGACGCTGGACCAGGAAGCGACGCTTCCCAATCCGTTACACGTCTCTGGGCCCAGAGCGGCTGGCGCTGGATAATCAGCCATTGGCGAAGAGGTTAAAGGATTTCCCCTCTTCCGTCGACATGAGGGTGGGGTTGGGGTGTTATACCCTAAAGGAGGCCCGGGGATCTGCAACATCAGAGCCCCTGTGGCCTCAGCTGAATATGATTTACCCAGATGGGGGTTGGGGCTATCCCTCCTTTTCCTCAGACTACTAGGGTACAAACACTCCAGCCCAGGTGTGCGCCGGGCTTGGGAGACCCTTTGGGAGTAGGAGGAGTGTATCGTAAGGAAAATAAAACCAAACTGTTCTGCAGTCATCGCTTTCAAGTGGTCGCTTGTCAGAGACTTTACAAATCCCATTAGCGAGTTATAGTCCATCTGGGTCAACTCAGCTGCCAGCCAATCAGATTGGCCAGCAGCTCTGATGGTTGAGACTTAATTTGCCTGATGCAAGTCACACAATTACATTGTTGAATCTTCCCCCAGGGTAAAATGGCTGTGGTCTAGCCTTTCTCACCTTTTTACAGCGGGGTCAATATGCCCACCAACCTCATTAAATACAGCTATTTGTGTGTGTAAACTTGAAATTTAACAAAGAGGTGTCTGAAGACACCACTTCATAGGATCCGTGACCAGCAGGAACTGACCAGAGTGCACCACGTGTATCCGAAAGGCTTCGCAGCCAGCATATGCTGGGAGATCCCTGTTCCGGGATCGATCCGGATCACCATCTAACACGATCTTGTGAGACATTGTGATCTGAATCCCACCCATTTTGGTCGGATCACTACCAGGAAAATCTGCATATTAGAGAGAGACAGCTAGTCTCACTCTAATATGCCCTCGCTGGATCTACCAAGGTCCTGGGATCTAAACCCTTTGTCTCGGAGACAGGGACCAGGTGGAACAACACTTGTGAGGGATCCCATGGGATGAGGCCGTCAGATGGTTGCCCCTGGGCAGGGTGGCACCCTGGCACTTCTGGTGCCACCTGGGCACCTTGCCATGCCAGCCTGACACTGCCAGCCTGGCACACCGGCACTGCTAAGGTGCCAGATGGCACTGACAGCTGTCAGGGGCACTGCAAGGGTGCCAAGTTGGTATTTTCCCAGTGCCAGGGATTGAGCCCGGGGGTGCCTTGCACATGTGAGGTGGGGTGCGGGCACTCCATCGGACTCCTTTAGAGGGTGAGTTGGGGCTTTGGGGAGGGGGTTGGGGGGGCTCGAGAGATTTGAATGCTTTTTTAAAATGGGATCCTAACCCCTTCCTGCACAAAGGAGTTCCAGCGAGCGGAGCTCCTCAGTGCAAGAAACAGGACCAAGTGCAGCCTCGGCAGTGAATTCCCCGCTGAGGCCCCGAATTGCAATAGAGTGTCTCTCAGCACTGTGAACCTCAGGAAACACCCAGATAAGCACGCTCGTCTCGGGAATTTTTTTCCAATTTGGTTAGATCGTGCCCCATGACAAAGAGCAAATTGTGACAAGCATCCTACGGTAACTTATTAGCCATCATCCATTGCGTGGCCAATGGAAAACATGGGTCAGAAATTTATGCTTTCCCTGCGAGCAGACCTTTAGGCAGGAAGGCAGTACCAAATTGAAGGAACAGGATTCCTTCCGGGTTATCACCTGCCCTGACCATGCACCGATTTTCTGTTGAGGTGGGCAATCCACCCTTTCCCCAATTAAGGTCCTTCAGTGGCCAATGTTTAAGCTTGCGGGAGGGTGGGGGGTCGGTGCCTGTGAAGGGGGGACAGCACAGTGATCTGGGTGCTGGGTGGGGGGAGTCTCCAAAATGTTGAAGGCTGTGGGAGTCAGGCCGGAGCCTACGAAGGGGCACGGTGTTGGTGCCATGACGGAGTGGGAGAGGGGAGGGGAACGCACCAATGCGTATAAGCAGTGGGGGTCAATGCCTGTGAGGAAGGGAGAATGCCCCAATGTTTGGGGCGCTGTCATGATGGCTTGGAGGGAAATATCCCGATGTCCGTTGCGTAGTGGGAGCTTAAATTTAATTTTGAAGAGGCAGCACGGTTGCTCAGTGTTTAGCACTGCTGTCTCACAGTGCCAGGGACCAGGGTTCAATTCCGGCCTTGGGTGACTGTCTGTGTGGAGTTTGCACTTTCTCCCCGTGTCTGCGTTGTTTTCTTCCGGGTGCTCCGGTTTCCTCCCACATTCCAATGATGTGCAGGTTAGGTGGATTGGCCATGATAAACTGCCCCTTTGTGTCGACGGATGTGCAGGTTAGGTTACGGGGTTTTGGGGATAGGGCAGGGTGGAAATGGATAGAGTGCACATTCGAAGGTTTGGTGCCGACTCAATGCGCGGAATTCTCTGGGAATCGGCGGGGTGGGCAGTAACGGCGGAGTGGAGTGGCGGGAACCACTCCGGCATTGGGCCGCCCCAAAGGTGCGGAATCCTCCGCACCTTCAGGGGCAAAGCCGGTGCTGGAGTGGTTTGCTCCCCGTAAGCCGGCATGGAAGGCCTTTGGCGCTGCACCAGCCGGGGCCGAAGGGACTCTGCCGGCCGGCGTGGGTCCACGAATGCGCGGGAACATCAGGGGATGCTGACGTCATCCCCGCGCATGCGCAGTGACCGGCGGGGGTCAGAGAATCCCGCCTAATGGGTCGAATGTCCTCCTTCTGCACTGTAGGCATGCCATGATTCTATGATTCTGTAAGATCAAGGAACCCTTTTAAATCCTAGCTTTGCCGGTGTATTTAGGCTCTGCCCCTGCAGGTGGCTATGTGATCTTTGCCAGCACACTCAAATTGAACTGAGCACCGTTTAATTCGGTGAGAAAAGGCTTCTGTGAAGCCAGCAAGTTTCACACAGCTTTTCTCGCCTGATCCAGCATCCTGCTCAATGTTCGGAAAATTCTACCCCAGATATTTGTTGTGGGTATCATAAACAAAAAAAAGTTTATCCGTTCTTTTGAGTTAAACTTACAATAAAGCCTGTTTTGTGTCTATTCTTTAAAGTCACAACACACAAGGGGTTGAAGGACTCTTTTAAAAAATTATCTTGTTCTTGTCAATCGGGAGGTTAGCAAAAGGCAATATTATCTCATATCTCTCTCCTGTCCATAACAGCGTATGATAGGAACAATCAAAAATAGCAGCGGAACACATTTGCTTTGGCAATCTAAATGGGCAGAGAAACGTGAAATTCTCATCATTTCAACATCTTGTTTTCTTTTCATTCACAAAAAGGCCAAAGTAACTCATAAGCCCTGCACATATTCCATTCAGGAAGGCCCTTTTGTGCAGGCACAGTTTGGATGAGGGAGCAGATTTTTACAAGAATAATGAGGATAGCAGTTTGTGTTTAGCCTGACATTTTTGAGCGAGTTTTCTCTTCAACTTCAAGCACAGAGTGATAATGAACACTTTACCTGACAGCTCTTGTCCAGAAGATGTTGAACATACCAAAGTGTAGTACTTCACATTAATTGACTCTTCAATTGGAAGTTGACAAAGAACTTTGATCAGATTTGTGTGAGAAGGTGCAACAGAACAAGTTCTGCTGATGAGAGCACTTAGCAAAGTCTGACACAGTGAAAGAGGTGACCTTGAATCCTTCAGAAGAGTAAATGATACAGATACATGAATCTCTGGGACTTGTTAACACATCTTGTATGCACCATCCATTTTATCTTCCTTATGAGGCTCATTCCACATTGGTCAATGGTGGATTGGTCAATCCCTAAAGTGATGAAACTATCCTTTAACAGAGATTAATAGATCAAAGTCATGAATTGGAAATATTGCATAGAATGCAAGATTTGGAGTGCAATTGTTTTGTCTGCAATTATTAAAATTCTGATTATTTGTAGTATTTTGCTTTTCAGGTATTTGATGCACATAATACCAAGTTTTCACAGCTTATCAGTCCAATAAGCATGCTGTCAGAACATTGCATCCCACATTTTGCTTATCAATATAAAATTCACAACAACATTTACTTGCTACTTCTTTAATATATTTCAAGTACCAATAAGGTTGTTGGCGGCGACTTAGTGTTAAACATATTGAATATCTCTTGCTAAATATCCTTAACTAGTACAGGATTTCCTAACGGCAATGGGAAAATATTTCCAAACAACACCTTGTAAAATACATTGATGTATTTTAAACCTGAGGTACATCACCTGAGCAAGTCTCTCCGGGAAAACTCAGGGGTTTAGGATTGTGAGATTGGTGGTATTTCCCCCAGATAATAAGACTGACAATTGCTCATCCGGCTGTTCTTCATGTGTGGAGAGTGACCAAAAGTGCTGCCACACCATTTGATCATTAGAAAGCAGTGAACCTGAGGCACACATGTACATTTTGGCCAAGGCAGTCATTGCTGGACAGCATTAGGGAATGTGAATCTTGATTGATTTGCCCCTTCTTAAACATGGGGCTGATAAGGCCTCGTGTACATTTTCTGGCCTGGACAGCTCACCTACAAACTAGATGAACTTGTTGAACCATCTCAGTGCTCCCTTTCACTCACCCAAAAACAAATGTTGAGTGAAATGTTGCTCGCTAGCCAAATTCTTCAAGGCTGATGATAAAAATTCATACATCATGCATTAGTAGGTATATGGCTTGTAATCCTGTTCAACACCAGTCTCCTGTTGCACCATTATGGATAGAACAGCTTACTTCTGTCAAACAGTTTTATATCTTAAATAAGTAATAATTTGAAACTTTGATTTTATCCTCAACATTTATACCTTCATTCCAACTATAATTTGCGTGGGAAAGCCATCTTCAATCAGAGAGACACGGCACTGTGCTACAGGCTTCTTTGAAACAGAAACTGTTTTCAGTGGTATCAGCCAAATTAATCCATTTTCTGCCACTCTGGGATGACATGCACTTAGCATAGCATAGTTCAGCTGAAAATGTACTGAAATCTCATTCCAACAGTGAAAGGGAATTAATAAGCAGTGGGCGTGGGTTTTCAAAAAAATTGGTATGAAAAGATTGCTTCGATAGGTAAGGAAATGGCAGAATTGTTCAATGAATACTCCCCCTCAATATTTCAAGAAACGAGTCATGGATTCATAGAGTCATGGAATTTTACAGCACAGAAGAAGGCCCTTTGGCCCATTGTATTTGCACCAGCCATCAAGCATCTATTGATTCTAAACCTATTTTTCAACACTTGGGGCGCGATTCTCCACAAATGCGGCGAGTCGTAAAGGCTGCCGTGAAACACGGCCAGTTTCACGGCAGCCTCCGCGTCCCCTCCCGGGACCCAATTCTCCCCCCCGGGTGGGGCTAGCAGCGGGGCCCCGTGAAGCACGGCATCGCGGCCTTAGCGACCGTCGCTAAGTCGCGCGCCAAGCGTCACGATGGCTGACGCGCACGATGACGTCAGCCGCGCATGCGCGGGTTGGACGGCTCCAACCCGCGCATGCGTGGATGACGTCATCATGCAGACGCGTCAAACCCGCGCATGAGCGGGCCGTCATGCCCCTCAGCCGCCCCGCGGACTGATCCTGCGGGGCGGCGGAAGAACAAATAGTGCGCGGGTATCGGACCCGTTGCACGCGATCGGTGCCCACTGATCGCAGGCCCGTACCAATTGGTGCCATGGTTGTCCGGGACGGGCACTTTGCAGCCGTTTTCACGAACGCTGAAAGCAGGTGTGATCGCGGCTGTGAAAACGGCCATAAACTCCGCAGTATTCGGACCATCGGCCTGCAGAGAATCGCTGTTCGCCGTAAAAAAACGGCAAGCAGCGATTCGTGTCGGGGGGCGGCCGGAGGGGGGGAGAATAGCGGGAGGCCGTGAAAATTGTCGGGAAGGCCATAAGATCATAAGACCATAAGACATAGGAGTGGAAGTAAGGCCATTCGGCCCATCGAGTCCACTCCGCCATTCAATCATGGCTGATGGGCATTTCAACTCCACCTACCAGCATTCTCCCCGTAGCCCTTAATTCCTCGCGACATCAAGAATTTATCTATCTTTGCCTTGAAGCCATTTAGCATCCCGGCCTCCACTGCACTCCGCGGCAATGAATTCCACAGGCCCACCACTCTCTGGCTGAAGAAATGTCTCCGCATTTCTGTTCTGAATTTACCCCCTCTAATTCTAAGGCTGTGCCCAAGGGTCCTCGTCTCCTCGCCTAACGGAAACAGTTTCTTTGTGTCCACCCTTTCTAAGCCATGTATTATCTTGTAAGTTTCTATTAGATCTCCCCTTAACCTTCTAAACTCCAATGAATACAATCCCAGGATCCTCAGCCGTTCATCATATGTTAGACCCGCCATTCCAGGGATCATCCGTGTGAATCTCCGCTGGACACGCTCCAGTGCCAGTATGTCCTTCCTGAGATGTGGGGCCCAAAACTGGACACAGTACTCCAAATGGGGCCTAACCAGAGCCTTATAAAGGCTCAGTAGCACATCGCTGCTTTTATATTCCAACCCTCTTGAGATAAATGACAACATTGCATTCGCTTTCTTAATCACAGATTCAACCTGCATGTTTACCTTTAGGGAATCCTCGACTAGCACTCCCAGATCCCTTTGTACTTTGGCATTATGAATTTTCTCACCGTTTAGAAAGTAGTCTATACTTGGATTCTTTTTTCCAAAGTGCAAGACCTCACATTTTCTCACGTTGAATTGCATCAGCCATTTCCTGCACCACTCTCCCAAACTGTCTAGATCCTTCTGCAGCCACCCCACTTCCTCAGCACTACCTGCCTGACCACCTAACTTTGTATCATCGGCAAACTTCGCTAGAATGCCCCCAGTCCCTTCATCCAGATCATTAATATATATGGTGAACAGCTGTGGCCCCAACACTGAACCCTGTGGGACACCACTGGTCACCGGCTGCCATTCCGAAAAAGAACCTTTTATCCCAACTCTCTGCCTTCTGTCAGACAGCCAATCCCAAACCCATGCCAGACTATTCTCCGACCCGTCGTGGGCAGCGGAGAATCACGCCCCACGTTCTAAACCTTGTATGCTCCAGCACTTCAAGTACTCATCTAAAGGCTTCTTAAATGTTGTGAGCTCTAGTTAATGCGCTTTCTTAAACACACACAATTGAACCTGTTCAACAGCACTCCTCCATGTTGAAAACCACTTGGAGGCAGCACTAAGGTTGGCAGGGGCCCAAAATATTGCTCTGGGTGGGGGAACGTCAATGTCCATCCCCAAGAGTGGCTCGGTAGCACCGAGCTGGCTGTGTCCTAAAGGATCTAGCTGTAGACTGGACTGCAGCAGGTGGTGAGGGAACCAATAAGAGGGAAACACATACTTGACCTCAACCTCACCAACCTGCCTACTGCAGATGCATCAGTTCATGACAGTATCAGTAGGAGTGACAACCCCACAGTCCTTATGAAGACAAAGTCCCATCTTCACACTGAGGGTACTCTCCATCGAGTTGTGTGGCACTACCACCATGCTAAATGGGATCGACTTCAAACAGATGAAGCACCTCCAGACTATGCGTCCAGGAGGTGCTGTGGGCCATCAGCAGCAGCAGCAGAATTGTATTCAACCACAATCTGCAACCTCATGGCCAGGCATATCCCCACTCTACCATTATCACCAAGCTAGGGGGATCAACCCTGGTTCAATGAAGAGTGCAGGAGAGCAGTCCAGGAGCAACATCAGGCACACCCGAAAATGAGCAGTCAGTCTGATGAAGCTACAACACTGGACCCCATGGGCAAAATTCTCCAACCCCACGCAAGGTTGGAGAATCGCCTGGGGGCGCCTAAAATCCCGCCCCCGCCGTGGCAGAGATTCTCCGCCACCCGGGAAGTAGCGGGGGCAGGAATCTCGCCCCGCCGATCGGAGAGGCCCCTGCGGTGATTCTCCGGCCCGGATGGGCCGAAGTCCCGCCGCTGGGAGGCCTCTCCCGCTGCCGAGGTTTAAACCACCTCTGGAACGGCGGGCTCAGCGGCTAGAGCAGGCCCCCGGGGTCCTGGGGGGGCGGGGGGCGATCGAACCCCGGGGGGTGCCCCCACGGTGGCCTGGCCCGCGATCGGGAACCCCCGCTCAGACTCCGGGCCAGTGCCCTGGCCTCTGCCAGGGCGGAAGCGGAAGAGAACCCCGCATCGCGCATGCGCCGGCAGTGATGTCAGCGGCCAGCTGCCGCTGACGTCACTGCCGGCGCATGCGCGGACCGGTGAAAACATTTCGGCTAGCCCCGCACCGGGGGCTCCGGTTTTTTGCGCCAGTCTTCTGGTGCAAACCGCTCTGGCGCGGGGCTGGCCCCCAAAGGTGGGGAGAAGTCCCCACCTTTGGGGAGGCGCGACCCCTGAGTGGTTGGCGCCACTCCCCTACTCCGGGACCCTCCGTCACGCCGGGTAGGGGAGAATGCCACCCCATGTGTGTCAAATAGCCTAAGCAGCAAGTAATAGACAGAGCTAAGCGATTTCATAACAAATGTATCAGATCTAAGCTCTGCAGTCTTGCCACATCCAGCCGTGAAAAATGGCGGACAATTAAACAACTCATAGGAAGAGGAGGTTCCACAAATATCCCCATCCTCAATGATCATCAGCAAAGTGATGGAAGGTGTCATCAACAGTGCTATCAAGTGTCATTTACTCAGCAATAACCTGCTCACAGGTGCTCAGTTTGGTTTCCACCAGGGTCACTCAGCTCCTGACCTCATTACAGCCTTGGTTCAAACATCGACGAAAGAGCTGATTGTCAGAGGTGAGGTGAGAGTGACTGCCCCTGACATTAAGGCAGCATTTGACCAAGTATGGCATCAAGGAGCACTAGCTAAACTGGAGTCAATGGGGAATCAGGGGAAAAACACTCCACTGGTTGGAGTCATACCTGGCACAAAGGAAGGTGGTTGTGGTGGTTGGAGGTTAATCATCTCAGCTCCAAGATATCACTGCAGGAGTTCCTCAGGTAGTGTCCGAGGCCCAACAATTTTCAGCTGCATCATCAATGGCCTACCTTCCATCAAAAGGTCAGAAGTGGGGATGTTTGCGGATAACTGCACAATGTTCAGCACCATTCAGAATCCTCAGATAATGAAACAATACATGTCCAAATGCAGCAAGACCTAGACATAGTACAAGCTTGTGCTGACAAGTGGCAAGTTACATTCGCGCCACACAAGTGCCAGGCAATAACCATCTCCTAAAAGAGAGGATCTAACCACCGCCCTTTAACATTCAATGGCATAACCATTGCTGAATACCTCACAATGAACATCCATTGATACCATTGATCAGAAACTGAACTGGACTAGCCACATTAACACTTTGGCTACCAGGGCAGGTCAATGGCTAGGAATCCTACGACCGAGTAACTCTACTCCTGATTCTCCTACGCCTGACCACCATCTACAAGGCACAAGTCAGGAGTATAATGGAATACTCTCCACTTGCCTGGATGAGTGCAGCTCCAACAACACTCAAGAAGCTCAACACCATCCAGGACAAATCAGCCCGCTTGATTGCTCCGCCTTCCACAAACATTCAAACCCTCCACCACCCATGAACAGTGGCAGCCATGTCTACCATCTACAAGATGAACTGCAGTAACTCACTAAGGTTCCTTAGACAGCACCTTCCAAACCCACAATCATTACCATCTAGAAGAACAAGAGCAGCAGATACCTGTTAACCCAATCACCTGGAGGTTCCCCTCCAAGTCACCAACCACCCTGACTTCGAAATATGAAACGAATGAAATGAAAATCGCTTATTGTCACAGGTAGGCTTCAAATGAAGTTACTGTGAAAAGCCCCTAGTCGCCATATTCCGGCGCCTGTTCAGGGAGGCTGGTACGGGAATTGAACCCGAGCTGCTGGCCTTGGTCTGCTTTACAAGCCTGCTATTTAGCCCACTGTGCTAAACCAGCCGCTAGTATCACCGTTCCTTCACTGTTGCTGGGGAAAATTCCTGGAACTCTCTCCCTAACAGCACAGTGGGTGTACCTACACCTCTGGGACGGAAGCGGTTCAAGAAGGCAACTGGAGACCCACTTGCATGTCAGGGATCTGACCAGGCTGCACAAGGGGCGGGTTGGGAAGATTTTCATTGCGGTTTTGTTGGTAGGGCCAGAGTTACGGCGATCCCATAGGGAATCCCACAGCCTGAGAGTTCTGCCTGAATGCTTACAGCCGGAAGATCCTCGTTAACAATCCAACTGGTGGTTAATCTCTCTGCATCCTGGAAGGACAGACTGCTGAAAAAACAGCTTCAACATCCGAAGCAAGGCCACGCACCTTCCATTCCATTCCATATTCAACGTCTTTCTATTTTACGCCTCCCTCTCCCTCTGAGTGTGTGTATCTTGTGTGTGTTTGGGTAGAGGGTGGGATGGTAAAAAGGGGGGAGTAATAGTTTAGCTGCTCGTTATTCAGTTCAAATTATTGCATGCCTTATCTTTATTTTTGTTATAAATAAACAGTTGTTGCATTTCACTTAGAAATCTGGTGCTTGTAGGTTATTGGAGCTGTCAAGGGTCAACGATCTCAGAAACATTATACAAATTATTTGTTCATTCACTTGTGTTGGAACTCGGGGGACTATGGGGCTGGCATTGACTGTGCACTAGCCCAAGGTGTCGTTACAGACCCTAAATTGAACCAGTCCAAACCTAAAATCTCGGGCGCGATTCTCCGCACCCCACGCCGGGGGGGGGGAGAATAGCGGGAGGGCCGGGCGAATCACGCCACGCCGCCCTGGCACCCCCCGCGATTCTCCCACCCCCCCCCCCCCCCAAATGGCGTGTCGCGTTTCTCACGGCGACTGGCGATTCTCCGGCCCGGATGGGCCGGGCAGCTTGCCGAACCCGACCGGTTCACGCCGGCGCCAACCACACCTGGTCGCTGCTGGCGTGAACAGCGCGCGACCGGTGAGTGTGGGGTCTGTGGGGGGCGGATGGGGGATCGAGCACCACGGGCGTGCTCATGGTGCCCACCGATCGTCGGGCCGGCGTCTCTAAAAGACGCACTCTTTCCCCTCCACCGCAAGATCAAGCCGTCATGTCTTGCGGGTCAGCGGAGGGGAAGTACCCCGGGCCGGTGGTGGAGACGCTGTACTCGGAGGAGAGGGGGCATGTGCGCTGGGTCGTGGGGGCGCAGGGGGGAATTGGGGTTGGGGGGGAAGGTGCTGATGTAGGGGGAGAAGGCCACACACCGGCGGGTGCCAGGTCCTGAAGCGAGACCGTATCCTGCCGACCGTCGGGATACTCCACGTACGCATACTGCGGGTTGCCGTGGAGTAACTGGACTCGCTCAACAACGGGTCGGACTTGTGCACCCGCACATGCTTCCGGAGCAAGATGGGCCCGGGGGTGGCCAGCCAGGTCGGGAGAGGGGATCCTGAGGACGACTTCCTGGGGAAAACAAGAAGACGTTCATGAGGTGTTTGATTAGTGGAAGTACAGAGGAGAGACTGGATTGAATGCAGGGCGTCGGGGATAACCTCTTGCCAACGGGGAATAGGGAGATCTCTGGACCGTAGGGCCAGCAGGATGGTCTTCCAAATGGTGCCATTCTCCCGCTCGACCTGACCGTTACCACGGGGGTTATAACTGGTCGTCCTGCTAGAGGCTATGCCCCTGCTGAGCAGGAATTGACACAGTTCATCACTCATAAAGGAGGACCCCCGGTCGCTGTGGATGTACGCGGGGTAACCGAACAGGGAGAAGATGGATAGGAGGGCCTTTATGATGGTTGTGGTCATGTCGGGACAGGGAATGGCGAAAGGGAAGCGGGAGTATTCGTCGATAACACTCAAGAAATATGTGTTACGGTTGTTGGAGGGGAGGGGACCCTTGAAGTCTATACTGAGACGTTCAAAGGGGTGGGATGCCTTGATCAGATGCGCTCGTCCTGGGCGGTAGAAGTGCGGTTTGCACTCGGCGCAGACGTGGCAGTCCCTGGTGACGGTCCTGACTTCCACGATGGAGAAAGGCAGGTTGCGGGTCTTAATAAAATGGTAACAACGGGTGACCCCTGGATGGCAGAGGTCCGTATGGAGGGAGCGGAGGCGGTCGATCTGCGCGCTGGTGCAGGTACTGCGGGATAGTGCATCGGGAGGCTCGTTGAGCTTCCCAGGATAATACAAAATATCATAGTTGTACGTGGACAACTCGATCCGCCACCGCAAGATCTTGTCGTTCTTGATCTTGCCCCTCTGTGCATTTTCGAACATGAAAGCTACTGGCCGTTGGTCTGTGAGGAGGGTAAACCTCCTGCCGGCCAGATAGTGCCTCCAATGTCGCACAGCTTCGACTATGGCCTGTGCCTCCTTATCCACCGAGGAATGGCGGATTTCGGAAGCGTGGAGGGTCCGGGAGAAGAAGGCCACGGGTCTGCCCGCTTGGTTCAGGGTGGCCGCCAGAACTACGTCAGACGCGTCGCTCTCGACCTGGAATGGGAGGGACTCGTCAATAGCATGCATCGTGGCCTTTGCGATATCCGCTTTGATGCGGCTAAAGGCCTGGCGGGCCTCCATCGACAGGGGAAAGGAAGTGGACTGGATGAGGGGGCGGGCTTTGTCGGCGTAGTTAGAGACCCACTGGGCGTAATATGAGAAGAAGCCCAGGCAGCGTTTGAGGGATTTGAGGGAATTGGGGAGGGGGAGTTCCATCAGGGGGCGCGTGAGTTCGGGATCGGGGCCTATCACTCCGTTACGCACAATGTAGCCAAGGATGGCTAGACGGTCGGTGCTAAACACGCACTTATCCTTATTGTAAGTTAAATTAAGGAGTTTTGCGGTTCGGAGGAATTTTTGGAGGTTGATGTCGTGGTCCTGCTGGTCCTGGCCGCAGATGGTGACGTTATCGAGATACGGGAAGGTGGCCCGTAAACCGTGCTTGTCGACCATTCGGTCCATCTCCCGTTGGAAGACCAAGACTCCATTTGCAACACCGAATGGAACCCTGAGGAAGTGGTAGAGGCGCCCATCTGCCTCAAACGCGGTGTACTTGCGGTCACTCGCGCGGATGGGGAGCTGGTGGTAGGCGGACTTAAGGTCCACCGTGGAAAAGACTTTGTATTTCGCGATCCTGTTAACCAGGTCGGAAATACGGGGGAGAGGATACGCGTCCAGCTGCGTAAACCTGTTGATGGTCTGACTGTAATCGATGACCATCTGTTTTTTCTCCCCAGTCTGAACTACCAGCACTTGGGCTCACCAGGGACTGTTGCTGGCCTCGATAACTCCTTCCTGAAGGAGCCTCTGGATCTCGGACCCGATGAAGGTCCGGTCCTGGGCACTGTATCGTCTGCTCTGAGTGGCAACAGGTTTACAATCTGGGGTGATATTAGCAAACAAGGAAGGGGGGTCCACTTTGAGAGACGCAAGACTGCAAGCAGTAAGGGGGGGAATAGGGCCGCCGAATTGAAAGGTCAAGCTCTGCAGGTTGCACTGGAAGTCCAGGCCCAAGAGTGCCGGAGCGCATAGACGGGGGAGGATGAGGAGTTTGAAGTTTTTGAAAACCCTCCCCTGGACCGTGAGGTCCGCTATGCAGCACCCGGTGATTTGGACGGAGTGCGAACCCGAGGCTAATTCCATCTTATGCTTAACAGGGTGGATGGGGAGTACGCAGCGTCTTACCGTGTCGGGGTGGACAAAACTTTCCGTGCTGCCGGAGTCCAGCAGGCATCTCGTTTTGTGTCCGTTGAGCGTAGTCTTGGCGAGCGTGCGTGGTCGCGACTGGTCGAGTGTGATGGAAGCAAGTCGTGGTGAGAGTTCCAGATCCTCCTCGGTGGAAGAGTAATCGCTGGCAGGGCATTCCGTGTTGGCCCAAGATGGCGACGCCCAGGACCCGCACATGGCGTCCGGGGCAGAAGATGGCGACACCCGTGGGAACCTCGTGGCGGCTGGGGGCAGTGTCAGCGGCGTCTGCGGGCCGGTCGGGGCAGCTGGGAGCGAGGGTCAGGAGGACCGTGAGGCCGTTGCGGGGGCCGGGACGCGGGCCGAAGAGGTTGTTGTGCGGCGCTGGGCCCTAGGGGGGCCCGGGTGGGGGGGGGGTGATCCGCGGTTGCTCTGCGGAACAGCAGCAACCGACTTGGTCTGGCAGACCACCGCGTACATAGAACATAGAACAGTACAGCACAGAACAGGCCCTTCGGCCATCGATGTTGTGCCGAGCAATGATCACCCTAGTTAAACCCACGTAACCTGTATACCCGTAACCCAACAATCCCCCCATTAACCTTACCCTACGGGCAATTTAGCATGGCCAATCCACCTAACCCGCACATCTTTGGACTGTGGGAGGAAACCGGAGCACCCGGAGGAAACCCACGCACACACGGGGAGGACGTGCAGACTCCACACAGACAGTGACCCAGCCGGGAATCGAACCTGGGACCCTGGAGCTGTGAAGCATTGATGCTAACCACCATGCTACCGCGTAGTGCCCCTTCTTCCCGCAGCTCCTACACAGAGCGGAGCGGGCTGGGCAGCGCGGGCGGGGGTGCTTGGAGAGGCCACAAAAATAGCAACGGGGCCCCGCTAGTTTGTCGGAGTGACCCGCAGCGCAGGCTTGGGAGGGGTCGGGGTCCACGGAAGATGGGGGTGGCGCATGCCATGAAGTCCAGGGGGTTGCTACGCGGCCGGGGGCGTATGCGCGGGCGTTCAGGTCAGCAACCTCCAGGGAAGTTGCAAGGGTTCATGCCTCAGCTAGGTTGAGGTCGTTCTTCTCCAGCAATCGTTGGCGGATAGAAGGGGACTGCATGCCAGCATCGTAAGCGTCTCTAATTAAAAGTTCCATGTGCTCAGTCGCCGAAACCTGGAGACATGCGCACATTCTCCCTAGAGCTGTGACGGCCTGGTAAAACTCGTCGAGTGACTCACCAGGGAACTGTTGTCTAGTCGTCAGGAGATGCCGTGCGTATACTTCGTTGACCGGCCGGAGAAAGTGTCCTTTGAGAATCTCCATGGCCGCATCATAATCGCTTTCAAAGAACAAAGAACAAAGAACAAAGAAAATTACAGCACAGGAACAGGCCCTTCAGCCCTCCCAGCCTGCGCCGATCCAGATCCTTTATCTAAACCTGTCTCCTATTTTCCAAGGTTTACTTCCCTCTGTTCCCGCCCATTCATATACCTGTCTAGATGCTTCTTAAATGATGCTATCGTGCCCGCCTCTACCACCTCCGCTGGTAAAGTGTTCCAGGCACCCACCACCCTCTGCGTAAAAAACTTTCCACGCACATCTCCCTTAAACTTTCCCCCTCTCACCTTGAAATCATGACCCCTTGTAACTGACACCCCCACTCTTGGGAAAAGCTTGTTGCTGTCCACTCTATCCATACCTCTCATAATTTTGTAGACCTCAATCAGGTCCCACCTCAACCTCCGTCTTTCCAACGAAAACAATCCTAATCTACTCAACCTTTCTTCATAGCTAGCACCCTCCATACCAGGCAACATCCTGGTGAACCTGCTCTGCACCCTCTCCAAGGCATCCACATCCTTCTGGTAATGTGGCGACCAGAACTGCACGCAGTATTCCAAATGTGGCCGAACCAAAGTCCTATACAACTGTAACATGACCTGCCAACTCTTGTACTCAATACCCCGTCCGATGAAGGCAAGCATGCTGTATGCCTTCTTGACCACTCTATCAACCTGCGTTGCCACCTTCAGGGTACAATGGACCTGAACTCCCAGATCTCTCTGCACATCAATTTTCCCCAAGACCCTTCCATTGACCATATAGTCCGCTCTTGAATTTGATCTTCCAAAATGCATCACCTCGCATTTGCCTGGATTGAACTCCATCTGCCATTTCTCTGCCCAACTCTCCAATCTATCGATATTTTGTCGTATTCTCTGACAGTCCTCCTCGCTATCTGCAACTCCACCAATCTTAGTATCATCTGCAAACTTGCTAATCAGACCACCTATACCTTCCTCCAGGTCATTTATGTAGATCACAAACAACAGTGGTCCGAGCACTGAGCCCTGTGGAACACCACTGGTCACCCTACTCCATTTTGAGACACTCCCTTCCACCACTACTCTCTGTCTCCTGTTGCCCAGTCAGTTCTTTATCCATCTAGTTAGTACACCCTGAACCCCATACGACTTCACTTTATCCATCAACCTGCCATGGGAAACCTTATCAAACACCTTACTAAAGTCCATGTATACGACATCTACAGCCCTTCCCTCATCAATTAACTTTGTCACTTCCTCAAAGAATTCTATTAGGTTTGTAAGACATGACCTTCCCTGCACAAAACCATGCTGCCTATCACTGATAAGTCTATTATCAGTTCATTGAATATACCGCCGTGCCCACGCATGAGTGGAGGATGTGGAGTTTCTGCTTCTTGGTGGGCTTGCCGGCTGCAGTTGTCAGGTAACTATTAAAACACGCCTGCCAGCGTTTAAAGATTGCAGACGCATTTGGACGCATGCGGGCTGGTGCGGAGGCAGTCAGGCTTGATGCGTAGCTCCATTCCAAAATTCTATCTGATTAAATTGATGTACCATCAATTGGACTCGAGACACTGTGGCTTTAATCAACTAGTCGTTAGCCCGGTGGCCGACTACAGAGAAAGGCCGACCGCCGGGAACTCTGGGTACTTATACCCCGCCTCAGAGGCGGGGTCTACTTGCCTCTCGACCAATTGGTGAGCAGTCACATGACTAGTCCCAGCCAATCGGACGATAGGCACATGACCAGCCAGGGCCAATGGGAAACCCATACTCTGCACCAATGGCAGTGCTCACATTCATACCACCACACAACTCAAATGTCAAGTGGCCTCCTAGAGATCACTCAGATACTCAAACAGGGCGGCAATCTGCCCCTCCCTAGGTCAATGCAGCTTTTAAATCCTTTTACCACAAACTTTATAGACCAGAGCCCCCCTGCAGGTAAGTCAATTATGTCCTACTTTCTGAACAGTCGACCCATCCTAATGGTCAAGGTGGATAAAAGTTGGTCTCCCTGTTACGCCCCAAAGAGATTTTAAAATGCATTGTGCTGATGCAGTCTCGCAAGGCCCTTGGCCTGGAAGGCTTTCTGATTGAATTTTCCAAGAAGCTCTCGGAGCAGCTTATACCTTTATTATTGGACCTGTTTAATGATTCTCTATCCCAGAGATCATTGCCTCCGACCTCACTCAAACCTCTATTTCGTTGCTCATTAACCGTCCCATCTCGCTTTTGAATGCGGAGGTCAAGCTGCTCACGAAGGTGTTGCCGCTCTGGTGGGAGCCTTGCCTCCCAAATATAATTTCGGAGTATCAAACAGACTTCGTGAAAGGCAAACAATTGTCGGCCAATATATGTCGCCTGTTAAATGTCATCCTTTCCCCTTACCCAGTAATTGAAACTGAGGTGATATCTTCACCATCTGTTCTGACAGAGTGGAACGGGAGTATTTATTTGAGATTCTCGGATTTGGCCATGAATTTGCTTCCTGAATTTGCCGGTTATATAATGCACCTATTGCCAGTGTTCGGACAATTTTGAACTCTACCCAGGAAAGATATTAAACATCCCAGAAGACTGTAGTAAGAAAGTAGCAGCAAGATCACCATGATTTTTCAAAATTCATTGTGCTGCACCAAAGATTTGGACAATGAAAAAAGCTGAGTAAAAAGAGCAAAAAGCGTAAACTAAGGAACTGTTACTTAACTAATCTTATGTTAGTTTCAGAAAAAAAACATTGAAGGCCAACATTAGAGGTAAGATTACTGAATAATTAGAAAGGTACTGCTTGATCAGAGACAGTCAACATGAGTTTCTGTAGTGTAGGTTATGATTAAGTTTCATACCTAGACGTTTTTAACAGAATAATGTAAAAGTAAATATGGAAAACCGGATTTGTAATTTGTATGGACTTCCAGAAAGGATATGATAAAGTACGACACAATAAAGTGGTTGGGAAAATTGAGGTCCTTGCCATACATGGAAAAGTGATGAGATGAATTGAGAGATGACTGAATGGCAGACAGCAAAATTTTGGAAGCTTAGCAAGGAGACAAATAGGGCAATGAGATTGTGAACAGTCTGTTTCAATCCACTGAAAATATGGGATGAAATCAGGGGAACCCACTTGGAAATTCGGAGCCATAGCTGTTTATCATTTCTTAATTATCCTGAAGTATCTGTCTTGGGATATTAAAGAGGAGATTCATATCAGAATACTGGAGATCAGGTGGAAGTGGGTGAGGAGGGAGGAAAATTGAAAAGATAATCAACGTGACAAGGTCACCTGCACCTCCCAGCGACCAACTCGGATCACCACCAGGAGAAGCCTAAGATCAAACTGTTTCCCCACTATTGCTGCTGAATGGCCTGAGGAAACTGGTTAAAAATGAGGTATGGCAAAAATCCCAACGATAGTGCATGTAATGTACAAATAAACATGAAACACTTAAAGCTGCTGTGCCAAATAGAGTGGGTAAAGTGCAGCTATAATTGGCATATCTAATGTTCTTTTTAAAAATATAAAAAACTGTATTTCGTTTACACGATCCATGCAACGTTCATTTCGGAATAAGCTATTTCATCTTATTATAATCTCAGATGTGCTCTCAGATAATTTTTGATCAGACAAAGGTTGTTCAGTTACAATTTCATCAATGATAGCTGATTGAATTAGCTTTGTAGCAAGGACCAGTATTCTGCTTGCATCTCTAGAACATAACCCAGACTGTCAGAGCATGATCTCCTCATATGTTCTGCACGGGTTAAGTCTGTAGGTAAGGCATATATTTAGCTGAAACCGTCTTGACGGCACAACCTTCCCTGTTACAATAAAGTTAAAGGTCACATCAATACAATCTCAGTATTAAGCAGTGTTGACAGTATGTGGACATCAGAGCTGTAATTAAAAAACCATTCAGCTGACTAGGAGAAATGCAATTTGGACCACAGTCAGTCGCTGCTTCCCAGCAATTTATTTAGCTGGGGAACATCCTCAGGCAAGGACTGCAGATGGCAAAATGATCTGATTCCACTACTCTTCATGCATAGGAAATTCAGTTAAAATCCCTAATGTACAGACAAGTTAAATTGATGTTACGGCAGAGGTTGAAACACTCACTCTCACTGGAGGCAATGGTTCAGAAATAAATGACCTGAATTTTTAGTAGGATTTTGGAACTTATTTGTCACCAATTTCACTTTTAAAAAATTACACTTCAAAAAAGCTGGCTTCCCCTTTGTGTCATTGTAATTTTTTCCGAAGCTTAAACAATTTATCAGACGTACAGTGTTGCATATGCAAGTGATCGACAGGGTCATTCTGACCTCTATGCTGCACATTGAAAGGGTTGTGATGTTCCAGGCATTCAGGACCAAAGACTGTTGGTATTTTTATCGTTAGAAATTACAGAAGACCATTAAAGTGCAACAGATTTGTGTTAACAATCTACATTTGTTGGAAGCTCGACAGAGAAAGCCAGAGCAGTTCACTTGTGACCCATAAAGGGGGATTCTTAACCTCTGATGCGCAAACTTACTCTGAAAATGCTTGCAATTGATAGTTACTGTTTTTACTCAAAGATGACAATTTTGCTGACATTTCCAAAGAAAAATCAGTCAGCAATTTTAAGAAAACAAATTCTAACTGTCGTAATATAATCATGCTCTTCCACCAAAATACAACATTGTTTACAATATGCTGTTTTACATATCTACCTTTTAAAATTATGGCGATATTAAAATGCTGCTATTTTTAGAAGAAGGTGTGGTGAAATGGCCATGATACTATGAGTTTCTTGTATCATTGATTATGCTTCCTGTTGAAAGCTGATTTTCTAATTGAAGAAAATCTGTTCCAGAAATTGAGCCTGTCTAAAGATTTTCTTTTGAGGCACTGACGCCCATTTAGCAACCCATGAACATATGGACACAAACAGCACCAATTTCACACCCCAGCATTGAAAAGCAAGGCATTTCTGAGAAGGGTTTAATTGATTCTCCATCTTTTTATATTCATCAGGTTGACAAAATTTTTAAAAATAAATTTAGAGTACCCAATTCATTTTTTCCAATTAAGGGGCAATTTATTGTGGCCAATCCACCTGCCACTGCACATCTTTGGATTGTGGGGGTGAAACCCACGCAAATACGGGGAGAATGTGCAAACTCCACACGGACAGTGACCCAGAGTCGGGTTCGAAACTGGGACCTAGGCGCCGTGAGGCAGCAATGCTAACCACTGCGCCACCGTGCTGCCCTAGGTCGACACACTTAAGAGAAGTGTTGCAAATTCAATCAGTGATACAGATATTCAACATTACTTTAAGAATTATAGTACAAGTTTTCTGTTGACTATTCAGAGCAGTTTTTAAAATGGTGAGAAGGGTGTACGAGTTCCAATTTTTTATAGTCATAAGATACTTTCCTACCTTTATCTTCAATACAATGGGCCTGCATACCAACAAACTGAAAAAAGCCAGTCTTAAAGAGAAGCTTGGCATTTAACAAGACATCTGACTGTAGATTCAAGATAAGTGGCAGAAGGTGTAGAGGCGGAACTTCTTTTATGCAGAGGAAAATGGGTGTCTGGAAATCGCTGCCTGAGTTGGTGATGGAGACAGAGAACATAAACATTTTCAAAAAGTACCTGGATCTGCACGTTAAAGTGCTGTAAACTACAGAGCTATGGACCGGCTTCAGGAAGGTGGGATTAGAAAGGGCACCTGGGTGTCATCAGGCTGGCATGGACAAGATGGGCCAAATGGCCTCCTTCTGTGTTGTAACTTTTATACGATTCTATGATTCCGCGCAATGAGTCGCAACTCTTCAAGTTCTATGGTTCGAACAGGTAAAGATTTGCTTGCAGACAAATATACATTCGGTACATTATAAATTGCTGAGAGCTCATAGCTATCCCTCTCATACCACAATCCAAAAGAAAATATCTACTCGAATAAAGCAAAAGGCAGACACTGTGAAAAGGATTATCAACTATGATTAGCCAACGGTGAAGTATCAACGATGTACAGTTTTATCAGGCTCTCACAAGAGACTGTTCACAGATAGTCTTGGATCGTGGCATGTTCTCTTCCACTGTTGTTTTAGGTTTATTCCAGCAGTTTTCTTTTTCTAATATGACTGAAAGCCTTTATTCAATTATGAAGAGACTCTGGTAGACCTGGGGAGGACTAACCCTAACTCTAACTCTAATTTAGTCTGACTTATGTCACAGGGAGCCAAACAGATGTCAGAGCGTCACAGTCAGTCCCTTACTCAACCCGATAAGACTGTCCTAGATTCTGAATTCAAGATAATGGAGACACTTTCATTGGAGGTGGGCATGTCAGACATAGCTGCCATTTTTGTTGTTCTTTTGCCTTTTCACTAGCTAGCTTTTCTCCAAAGCTGGTCACATCTCTGTCTCAAATTGAGCCTTGTTGTGTGAGTGTAGACATTTAACACGATATAGAATTAGGAATTGAATACTTGAGGGTTATACTCAATGACTAAATTATAGCTGCACCACTGTTGCTCCAATTTGAGAATCCACTCTTCTATTAGAATTTCCTCCTGATAATTAACCCCATCTCAAATATCCTTCACTTTGATTATAATCTAAACCTCATCAGAATGTATTATCATGTAGTCCTGTGTTTTTCAAACTTTTTTTCCAGGGAACCATTTATATCAACAGGCCAGCCTTCGGGACCCACACCGGCCGACCTTTGCGACCCATTGCTGGTCGACTTTTGCAACCCTCGCCGCCCAAACTTCGTGACCCACCATTCAACTTACCATTAGTGCGACAAGTGAGCCTGCTTGGTCCTCACGATCTCACTCACTCCAGCAGGTTTAGTTGTGTGATCCCGGCCTGTTTATGTCTCTGGCCCTCTTTTTCTTATCACAAAATGATCCATTTTAAATTTTTCAATCCTGTTGCTTGTTTGCTGCTAACAAAATGGATGAATCACAATCGCGCACAGAGCACGTGACGCCAGTGTTTGAGGCGCATGATCTGCTCTCGCCTCGCTTCAGGCAGGAAGACTGATTGAATTAAAAAACAAATTTCTCCTGAGTCATGGTGCTGACATCAGGAGGAAGCAGTGCTTCTCGCTGGGTGCCAGGCATGTACACTGATGAGCGGGCACGCATGCACAGCGCGCCGCCTTTTTAAAGCCAGTCGCGGCCTTCATTTTTAAAGCCGCTTGCAGCCGGCATTTTTAAAAGCTGGCTGCTGTAGCCGTTACGCGTTAATTCCCGCAATTGGGAACACTGCGATGGATGGCTCTGCCGACGCCCACCCGAGACCCACCCGATCCCGACTTTGAAAATGACTGATGTAGTCCATCCTACAGGGATGGGTTTCTCAAGAGTCATTGGTTTAGTTGCCCTTTTCTCTCCAGCAGTAAGCTCTCCAATGTCTTCATTATCAAAGAATTGACAAAGAGTCATCCAGACTCGAAACGTTATCTCCCTTTTCCCTTCACAGATGCTGTCAGATCTGCTGAGGTTGTCCAGTATTTTCTGCTTTAGTTTCTTCATTATCATAACGGCCTCCCAGTCTCCAGCTATGATCGGATTGTTTTTTGTTTGACATGGTCATCCTCATGCCTGACATTTGTGTGACACGGCTAAATTTCCAATATCTCCTTCTGGTTAGCAAAACCCTCGTCACAAATACTGAGTAAAGAAATTACCCCTTCCGTATACTCCTGTTCGAGGACAATCTGAAAGCAGTTCAGGAAAAATAGAGGAAGGCCATATCCAAAAGACTGTAATTAGATTTAAAACATCAGTGCTTCAGAAGTGGCCACTTGAATTAATTTTTCTCCATCCATCAAGGTGAGAAATTTTCACAATGGGGAATGCTATCTATTTTCACTTTTCCTAACTTGTATTCTCATGCACCCTCAAACTAGACTCAGCAAAGCATTGAAGTAAGTTTCTTACTACTCTGGCCAATGTTAGCCTTTTGTTCCACATTATAAAGCTACAGTTTTACTGACAAAATCAAATGCTAATAACTTTTAAAATGTTCACTTACACCGTCGTGCAGAAGATTGCTTCTAGACAAGGAAAATGATTGATGTTATTTATTAGACTTTTATTTTACACTTAGGATAATGCTGAATTGCAGATGCGTCTTATTAATCTGCTTTTTGAGTTTCTTTGTGGGACTTCTCGTAAAGATGTCAGAATGGGATTCTTAAATTTACACTCAGGAGCTTGGGATGAATTATGTTCCAGAAAAGGTGAACTGAAAAGTTAAACAACGAGGTGGCTTGTGAGAAATGTCATCATCGAACAGGCAAGCACCCTTCCATCTCCAACCTGCCACTGTTGTTTTATGCTGAATCTAAACATTCATGGCTCTGATTTAGCTCTTCTCTAGCCAACTGTTGTAACTTCCTACCTACATTACAGATTGTTCAAAGTGACTCCTCAGGTGGAAGTTTAATTGCCATATTTACCCTGTTTAAAGCTACATGAAAACCATTCTCAGAGGTAATTGTATCATTTGGCACAGTACATTTATCCATTAAGTCTAAAAAGATAGGCAGCATAAACAAGAGGCTGATTCCATCTTCATTGGTCTACATTTCTTCTTAGCCTATCAATATTTCAATTTTGCTCAAATCTACAGCCTTATCCCTCCTTCCCTTGGTAGTTTCCTCAAGTTCTGCCACCTACCAAGAATTCATTGTTCCTCCAACTCTCGTGTCTTTTGCATCTCCCACTTCTTTCCCACCATTGGCGGCTGCAGAAAGGTGCTGGGTATCCCCTCTTCCCAGCAGGTGGGCAGTAGAAATGAGCCCAAAGTGTGCATTAGCCCTAACCTAATGAGATGTCCTCCCCGTGAGATTAACACCAGAGGTCACCAACAGGTGCAAGACTGCAATCCGGGACCATGTTCCATTGAATTTTGGCGACGCAGTCTTTAAATAGATGTTTTGGGTGAAGTTATCCTGATTTAGGAAGGAATATGAAATATTGAGCATAGTTACTTCTGATTCTGTATTCCAACAACTGTAATCCAACCAGCTACACCTCCCTCTGCCTTGGGAAAATGGGTAGCATAATCAAAGACCCCCTCCCACCTTGCTCTCCCTCTCTTCTAACTTCTTCCATCGGGCAGGAGATACAAATGTCTGAGAAGAGGCACGAACAGATTCAAAACCAGCTTCTTCCCCACTATTACCAGACTCCTAAACGACCCTCTTATGGACTGGCCTGATCAATATTACACAGCTGTATGCTTCACCCGATGCCGGTGTCTATGTATTTACATTGTTGACCTTGTGTTGCCCTATTATGTATTTTATTTTCTCTTCATATACTAAATGATCTGTTTGAGCTGCAGGCAGAAAAATACTGTTCACTGTACCTCAGTACATGTGACAATAACCAAATCCAATCCAATGCAACTGAACATCTGAGGCGGGATTCTCCCGAATCGGTGTGATGGCCAGACGCTGGCGTAATAAACGGCGCGAACCACTCCGGCGTCAGGCCGACCGGAAGTAGCAGAATTCTCCACACTTCCGGGGACTAGACTGGCGCCGGAGCAGTTGGCGTCGAGCCAGCCGGCGCCGAAGGGACTGCACGAGTTAGCGCATGTGCAGACCGGCCGGCGTATTCTGCCACATGGGCGGGTGGGTGGGGGTGGTGTCTTCTCCGTGCCGGCCATGGCGGATCCCTACAGGGGCCGGCACGGAAGGAAGAAGTGCCCCCACGGCACAGGCTCGCCTGCAGATTGGTGGGCCCCGATCACGGGCCAGGCCACCATAGCCCCCCCCCCCCCCCCCCAAGGGCCGGATCCCCCCACGCCCCCCCCCCCCCCCCCCCCCCCGAGGACCGCACCAGCCAATTTACCTGCCAGGTCTCGCGTGTGGGACCATGTCCAATCCACGCCTGCAGAACTGGGCAAAAATGGGCGGTCGCCCGGCCCATCGGGGCCCGGAGAATTGCCCGCTGCCAACGGCCACCGACCGGCGTGGCGTGAATCTCGCCCCCGACCGAACACTGGCTCCAGAGAATACGGCAGCCGGCGTCGGGCGGGATTCACGCTGCCCCCCGGGGATTCTCCGACCCAGCGAATCAGAGAATCCCGCCCCTGATTAAATTATTTTACAAACGGATATAAAAAGTTTTTAGCATTGTATTAATTAACAGAAAACTATGTCCGGCAAGTATAAAGTATGGTGCATCAGTCAATGTATTATGACCGGTTTGGAGGAGGAGTCCTATTTTACTAAGCTATCATTGCACAGAGGAGGTGTTGGGGGCTAAATGACAGAGGATAACAAAGCTATAACTGACTGTTCATGTGATTTAAATTCAGCAGGTGGCCCAAAGTCCTCGTGTGGAGACTTCTAATTCAAGTTCACACTAATTAATGGCTCTCCGCAGTGAAGTGTGGAGGAAATGAAAAGGTGGGAAGCAAAGCCTGCAGGGAGGGAAGGTTCATGGTCAGTGGGGTTGCTTAGCATAAAGTGCTCAAAACTATTAGTTTGAATCTGCTTACTTTCAAAATATGCCCCCCAAAAATATAACCACTCTGCGAGTGAAAATTAGAAAAATCCCAGAATTTTACAAAATATTGCTGATTTGTATGTACCTTTAGGAGGATATCTTTATTTGAAATTAAATTCAGTTTCAATGGATGGAGGTGATAAAAAAATCTCATTTAGTCCCAGTCACCTCCCAGTGATTGATTTACCTTCAAGCTCACTTTTGCTCGTTTTAATATAGTTAAACACAGAAGCTATAAGTCAACAATCTTTGTGATGCAGAGAATATGAGGTGGAAGCTAATCTCAAAATCAAATAGGTCACCAAAATCATGAACATTATGGTGCAGTCTAAGGCAGTGGTCAAGAAGGGGAATGGTACTGGTAGTGGTTATTGAGTTTATGGCAATGATAGGAGGCAATGGCAGGAGCAGAACATTGCGCTCTGATGTGGGTGGGCTGCAGGCAAGGAGACCATGCAATGTCATCATGGTGGGCGGCACGGTGGCGTCGTGGTTAGCACTTCTGCCTATGGCCCGGGTCACTGTCTATGTGGAGGTTGTACATTACCCCCGTGTCTGAGTGGGTTTCACCCCCACAACCCAAAGATGTGCAGGTTAGGTGGATTGGCCACGCTAAATTGCACCTTAATTGGAAAAAAATATATAGTTGAGTACTCTAAATTTATTTTTTTTAAATGTCATCATGGATGCCTTTCCTAGAGGCTATCTGCCTATCCCTGACCACAATTTTCAGATCAGTGAAGAAGGAATAGGGTAACCCATCCACCCATGTGCCAACTGAGGCCATTAATGGCCAATTAAGGATCATTATTGTCCCCGCTGCTAGTTCATGGACTGTGAGCTGAGTTAGGCAATGGGCGAGAAATACTATTGTTAACCCTGCAAGTACATGTGGTAGGAATGTAGGGAGTGCCTCCTTTACAAATCCCTTGTTCCCATTTGAGGCTCCCTTCTCCCCATGTTTGATCACCTGCACATTTGTCCTCCCCCACTTCTCTGTCTAACCCAGCTACTGATCTCCTTCACCAGGACCTGACAATGATTCACCGCCCCTCTCCACCCCGCCCTCCCTCCCACACACACACCTTTGTATGAGGTTCCAATGATAATCCTCATTGGGCTGCTGTCCCAGCAGTGGCCACTGTTCCTGGTGGCGCCAATTGATTGACCTGCAGCTCATGGAAGTGAAATGCCCTCCCCAGAAAGGGGTGGATATATGACAGATATTAAATTGTGAATGGGCAACAGCACTAGATGGAAGCAGGCAATATGCTTGCTTCTGCTTTCGTCCACATCACCCCTTCACACCCCATAAAATTCTGCCCAGATGTTTCGGCTAGGTTGCTGAAACATTTCAGTGCTTTTCCCAAAATTCAGACAAACACATGTAGAAAAAAGAGGAATTGTGCAAATTATGTCCAGCACAAATTAAGATTCACAATCTTTTTCGCTACTCTAAATAGCATTGCAATGGAAATCAGCCATGCCCACAAAATGTGCCCATCCCAGATCAAATGGTTGTTGCAGGTTTCCACCATTTGTGCCTGATCTGTGAGTCTTCTTTTCTTTTTATGCAAGGCACTAAAAGACTCCTTTTAAAAGATTTGAAATATTAAAAATATTCATTTGCCAAGAAACTGAAGACTGTATGCCGATGAAACTAGAAAATGATTCTGTATAGATAACAAAAAATTGTTTTCAGTTGCTATTCAGTTATTGGGGCGGCACGGGGTACAGTGGTTAGTCCTGTTGCCTCACAGCTCCTGGGACTCGGGTTCAATTCTGACCTTGGGTGACTTTCTGTATGGTATTAGTACATTCTCCCCATGTCTGCGTAGGTTTCCTCTGGGTGCTTTAGTCAAAGAACAAAGAATAAAGAAAATTACAGCACAGGAACAAACCCTTCAGCCATCCAAGCCTGCATTGACCATGCTGCCTGTTTGAGCTAAAACCCCGATCCTTCCCTGGACCATATCCCTCTATTCCCATCCTATTCATGTATTTGGCAAGAGATCCCTTAAAAGTCATTATCGTATTGTTGCTCGTTTTACTGGAGTGTGATTAACACGCCTCCGTTTAAAGGCCGTGTGCTTAACACTACTATGGCTCTGTATGTGTAATTATGCTCGGAGTCGCCAGGTGCCGTATTGAGACACCGTCACAAGTATATCAAGATCAGGTTCAAAGTAATAAATCCATACACCGATTAGTAAGTCCAAACGATTGGTGTTTATTATAACAAATATAATAAATACACATGCATACGCTAAAGAGACTAACTTACTTCTAATACTAAACAACTAAATACTTATCTAGACAGGAACAGGCAAGGTCAGGGAGCAAGGCCTTCGTCCCGTTCTTGGTCTGTAACTTTCTGATTGGCAAAGTTGTCAAGGGCTAGCAAGGTCTGGATCACGTAGCGATCGTTGTGTTGGCACTTACAGTTCGATGGCTGATGCTCAATGGCCGGTGATGAAACTGGAGTCAGAATGCGATGTAACAGGTCTGGGCCGGAGTCTGGAAGCAACAGACCGAGTCATGTGCTTGACCTTCTCTTTATAGGTCCTAGAAGTCCGTGCCCCTTGGGGCGGGCTCTTTCACCTGCTAGGTATCGATTGGGTCTTTCCCAATCGATATCATTCGAATACCCCTATCCTGGGGTCGTTTCTCGATGTTTGGGGCGGTCCCTACGGCTCTTTGTTTTGGTTGCTTTGGCGCCGTTCTGTCTGGGCGTCTATGGAAAAGTATCCATTGATACTTAAATGTTTCTATTGTACCTGAGCCTGAGCCGGGATCACCTCATTAATATGCAGATCTGTTTCCCATTTGCACCTTTGGCTGAAACTCTGCAACTCTTTGGAAACTGGTTTCTGTACGTGCAAAATGCAAAACAGTCTTTTGCAAGCTGTGTGTCCTCACTATGACTGTTTTTCCCTGCAGTCTTAGCAGTTCTCCATTTTGTAGCCCAGTGTCCATCTTAGATGGCTACATTATCTGCTTCCGCTGCTTCCCCCGGCAGCGAGTTCCAGGCTCCCACAACCGTCTGTGTAAAAAACATGCCTCGGACATCTCCTTTAAACCTTGCCTCTCGCACCTTAAACTAGTATTCCATGCTGGGGAAAAAACTTCTGTCTATCCACTCTGTCCATGCCCCTCATAATCTTGTCGACTTCTATCAGGTCAAACCAAAATTCTCCAACCCGTCCTCTTGGCTAATGCCCTCCATACCAGGCAACACACTGGTAAATCTTTTTTGTACCCTCTCCAACGCCTCCATATCCTTCTGGTGTTATGGCACCCAGAATTGAACACTATATTCCAAGTGTGGCCTAACTAAGGCTCTATACAGCTGCAACATGGCTTGCCAGTTTTTATACTCAATGCCTCAGCCGTTGAAGGCCCCTCCCACCCCAAAGGCCACACTCCCTGCGCTGAGGAGCTCCACTCGCCAGAACTCCTCCCGTTTTCTTCACAGCCCCCCCCATGCTACCTCCAGAACCCATAATGCCCAACTCACCTATAAGGGGACCCTCAGACCCCCACCCTCATATCCCACATTACACAGGCAAGGCACCCCCAAACCCGATTCCTGGCAAAATGCCAGCCTGTGACTGTCCCTACCAGCCTGGCAATGCCACCTAGGGTGCCAGTTTGACAGTGTCAGGCTGCCCAGGTAGCACATGCAGTGCCAGGTTTCCACCCTACCTGGAGGCCCCAATCCAGGCTTCCAATCCCCCGGGAGACACCCCCAAGTGCCGTTCTGCCTGGGGGAACCAGTACTGTACAGCATTTACCTAAGGTCACCAAGAAAAAGGGGTTAGATCCCAAAGACTCATGGAGATCAGGAGAATGCATATTAGAGTGAGACTAGCTACTCACTCTAATGTGCAGATTTGTCAAATCCTGATCCTGCCAACAATGAATGGGATCCAGATCGCAACATTCGGTGAGATCCCATTAGATCGCGCGAGGCATGGCAAGCTGGGTATATCCTGGAACAGGCCTCTTCCGGCCGCATCGTACCCTGCTCGGGCAGGGTGCAGCCAGTAGATTGCGTCCTAGGTTACACACAGGTGTTGAATTTAACACTCTGAGGTTTTTTTGTGATGAACACCGGTTTCATCCACTTTAATAAAATTGCACCACGTCGCCAATCCTGTGATGGAATATCTGTTTATGCGGTTTTTTAAAAATTACCTGCTAAAACTTGGCCCAATTTTGTGCTGCTTCATAGAAGATGTATGTTGAATGATATGCAAATTATGTTGAACATAGACATGAGCAAAAACTTTACTCGCATAATTTTGAGCAAAATTGAGCCCGAATTGTCGAAGTCGCCCAAAGCAGACAATTAACCCAAATAAATTTAGTCTCTACAGTTGTTAGCTGAAGGAAATTATGGTTTGTGTGAGACTGGGGGCTGGATTGTCCCCTACCCGGTGGGGCGTGGGGTCCCAGCGGGATGGAGTGGCATGAACCACTCCGGCGTTGGGCAGACCCAAAGGTGCGGAATCCTCCGCACCTTTCGGGGCCAAGCCCTCACCATGAGGGGCTAGGCCCGCGCCGGAGTGGTTGGCGTGCTGCCGGCCGGTGGGAAAGGCCTTTGGCGCCACGCCAGCCGGGGCCAAAGGGACTCCGCCGGCCAGCTGAAGTCCGTGCATGCGCGAGAGTATTAGCGGCTGCTAACGCATCCCTGCGCATGCGCAGGGGGGTCATCTCCGCGTCGGCCATCGTGTAGTCTATGGCCAACGCGGAAGGAAAAGAGTGCCCCCATGGCACAGGCCCGACCGCGGATCGGTGAGCCCCGATCGCTGGCCAGGCCACAGTGGGGGCACCCCCCGGGACCCTGGAGCCCGCCCGCGCCGCCAGTCCCGCTGGTAAGAGAAGTGGTTTGATTAACGCAGGCGGGACCGGCATAACAGCAGCGGGACTTTGGCCCATCGCGGGCTGGAGAATCGCCGGGGGGGGGGGGGGGGGGGGGGGGGGGGGGCTCGCCAATCGGCGTGGTGCGATTCCCGCCCCCACCGAATATCCGGTGCCAGAGAATCCGGCCGCCTGCAGGGGCGGGATTCACGCCGGCCCCCGGTGATCCTCCGACCCGGCTGGGGGTTCAGAGAATCCAGCCCTGGTTGTCAGACAAGTACACTATCTGACCTCAGAGACCATGGTGTGGTTGGGAAATGCGATGGGAATGTTGGTTGAGATCAGCTGGCGAAGAATTTACTTCTTTCCTATTTGTCAGACTAGGCACCAGTCTTTGTGCCAAGGAATCTGACACAGATATGTATATATATGTCGAGTACAGGACAGTTTACAGGAGATCCCTGCCCTGATACATCTCCCACCTGGACTGCATGCGGGGCTGATTCTAAAATTCCTGCTCCTCCGTTCTGGAAAGCTGCAGCAGCGCCAGGGGCACTAATTGGACCTATCTGTTCTGGAATGGGGTTTACCATCCCTGGCTCCTCTTGTGGTCAACGTGCTTCAGCACAGATCTACCATTGACATTTACCACATACAATAAGGGTCCAGATTGGGACATGATCAAACCAACTAACCAGAGTGGGTCCGTGGCGAAATCTCGAACTAGAAGAAGGTCACCCACATGGAATGATCTGTCGCCCTTCTGTTAAGTATGAGTGAAATTCTCCGACCACCCAGCTGCATGTTTCTCAGCAGCAGGAGGTCGAGCACCGTTCGCTGGCGGCTGGACTTTCTGCTCATGCCGCCATCAATGGGAATTCCCATTGTGTGGGCTGCTGGCGGGACCAGAGAGTCCTGCCGCTAGTGAATGGCTGGAGAATTCTGGCCATTAATTTTTCTGGGAGGCCTGACCATCCCCGTCAGATTTGGAATGATCAAATCCAAACGAGTTCTGAGACGATTGCCCATAAACAATCCGGCCGGCGTGATCCCCTTGGTGACATGGGTGTGATGTCCCTCGTATTGATCTCCAAGATAGCTAAAAGTTGTAGTGTTTACAAAGAACATCAAGCTATGTATTTAAAACAAAGCTAGTTTATTTTACACTACTTTAAATAGTTTGCAAACTCTACTAAGTAATAGCTAACAAAATAACACTATCAAATCCATGTTACAGTAATCTATTATGTCTCTTTAATACAACCAACACTCTAACTCAACCTCTCACTATCCTTCTCTGCCACGGACCCACTCTGGTTAGTCGGTTTGATCATGTCCCAATCTGGACCCTGATTGTATGTGGTAAATGTCTATCCTTCTCCATAAGCTTCTCCCAGAATGCTTAGAGACGCATCCTCTTATAAGACTACTCAGTGATGCCATCAAGTGTTGAGATACATGAACATCATCTTGTTAACGGGATTATTATTTAAACGATAAAATATTAAAGCATGCTGCTTGCAGAGAGACCTGGGTGTGCTAGTGCATGAGTCACATAAAGTTGGTTTACAGGTGCAACAGGTGATTAAGAAGGCAAATGGAATTTTGTCCTTCATTGCTAGAGGGATGGAGTTTAAGACTAGGGAGGTTATGCTGCAATTGTGTAAGGTGTTAGTGAGGCCACACCTGGAGTATTGTGTTCAGTTTTGGTCTCCTTACTTGAGAAAGGACGTATAGGCACTGGAGGGTGTGCAGAGGAGATTCACTAGGTTAATCCCAGAGCTGAAGGGGTTGAATTACGAGGAGAGGTTGAGTAGACTGGGACTGTACTCATTGGAATTTAGAAGGATGAGGGGGGATCTTATAGAAACATATAAAATTATGAAGGGAATAGATAGGATAGATGCGGGCAGGTTGTTTCCACTGGCGGGTGAAAGCAGAACTAGGGGGCATAGCCTCAAAATAAGGGGAAGTAGATTTAGGACTGAGTTTAGGAGGAACTTCTTCACCCAAAGGGTTGTGAATCTATGGAATTCCTTGCCCAGTGAAGGAGTTGAGGCTCCTTCATGAAACATTTTTAAGGTAAAGATAGATAGTTTTTTGAAGACTAAAGGGATTAAGGGTTATGGTGTTCGGGCCGGAAAGTGGAGCTGAGTCCACAAAAGATCAGCCATGATCTCATTGAATGGTGGAGCAGGCTCGAGGGGCCAGATGGCCTACTCCTGCTCCTAGTTCTTATGTTCTTATGTTCTTTTGTTCTTATGTTAACCCTTTACTCTCCTTAGATTATACATATCATTACAATGGGGGTGTCCTGTTGTGGAACAGTAGAATGTTGGCCAGCCGATGGCGCAATGGCTGGTCCAATTGCTTTCCCGTAGCATTGTTTAAAGGCTGTACAGCCCTACCCGCCAGTCCATTGGATGTTGGGCTGTTCTGGTGTGCCAAATTCTGTTTGTCTGAATGAAGTGTTGGATATCATCCCCAGTAACAGAGGTGCCATTATAGGACACGATGGCTTCTGATGGGTCATGTATGTCAAATACCTGGCGTAAAGCACTCACAGTAGCTGCCAAGGTTGCAGCTCCCATCTCTTGTGTGGATAACCATTTGGAATTAGTGTCTACCAAGAAAAGGAACATCCTGCCCACACAGTCGACGTGCACTCTGGTCCATGGGCGACCCGGTACTCCCAGAGGTAGAGATTGGCTGAAGGAGGTATCAATTTGTGAGTCTGACAGGGGATGGATTGCCGTACTCCTCCCTCAATAACCTTATCAATTCCTGGGCACCAGGTAACTGTGAGCCAGCATCTTCATCTTTGCTTGGCCTGAATGTGTGCTGTATAATTCTTGTGAAAGGGGTTCCCTGGATGGGGGTGGAATCATAGAATTTACAGTCCAGAAGGAGGCCATTCGGCCCATTGAGTCTGCAATGGCCCTTGGAAAGAGCACCCTACTTAAGCCCGCGCCTCCACCCTATCCCCGTAACCCGGTAACCCCACCTCACGTTTTTGGACACTAAGGGCAATTTATCGTTGCCAAGCCACCTAACCTGCACTTCTTTGGACTGTGGGAGGAAACTGAAGCAACCGGAGGAAACCCACGCAGACACAGGGAGAACGTGCAGACTGTGCACAGATAGTGGCGCAAACTGGGAATCGAACCTGGGACACTGGGAGCTGTGAAGCAAATATGCGACCACTGTGCTACCGGGGTGCCCTTGCAATATCAGATCGGAAGGTGTTACTCGATCCTCACAGGAGAGTTCATCCCTGCGGGTTAAGTAGAGTCACATCTGTTGGACTTCTCGTGGTGCCACCTGCTTGTATCATCCATCTCACCTTGGATAATTTCAGATCTCGCTGCGGCCACATTGGAGATTTGGGTGTGAGGCCTGTGCTGGAAAATATAGTTGTGGGCTACTAGCAGCAAAGCCCAACCTTGCACCCTGATGCAGGCAACTGTGAGTATTGGCTTGTCCTCTCTCAAAAGACCCAATAGAGACTTATGGTTGGTTATTATAATGAACCGCTGTCCATAAACATATTGGTGAAACTTTTTAACTCCATGGATCAAGGCGAGTCCCTCCTTTACGATTTAGGCATAATTTCGCTCAGTTTATGAGAGAGTTCTTGAGGCAAAGGGAATTGGCAGTTCTGATCTATCCTCCATCTTCGGTGATAAAACTGCCCTTATCCCATATGGCAATGTGTCACATGTGGAACAACTATCTTCCCTGGGTCAAAATTAACTAAAAGGTTCAAAGATTGAAAAGCTTGTTTTACCAAATGGAAAGCTTTCTCTTGCTGTTTCTTCCATTACCAATGTTGCTACTTCCTTAGCAACTGGTGTATTGGCTCTAATGTCGTGGCGGGGTTTTGGAATGAGCATGCCATAGTAGTTCATCATTCCCAGGAAGGATTTCAGCTCGGCTACATTCCTGGGTGCCCTTGTATGGCGTGCACTTTTTCTTCGAGTGGGGATAGACCTATTGTGTCCACTCAGAACCCCAAGTAAGTGACTTCTGTAGCCTGGAAGTGACATATCTCACATATCAGGTGGACTACCGTATCGCTGAATCTCTTTAATATCTCTTCTAAACTTAACAAGTCCTCTTCGTGTGTAATTCCAGTGACTAAAACATTGCCTCGGTAGACCATCACTCTGGGATACCTTAAAGGAGGTATGCCATGGTACACTTGAAAATAGTGCAGGTCGAGGAAATGCCAAATGGCAGCCTCGTGTACTGAAATAGACTCTTGTATTGATCGAGGCAAACATTCCAACTGCAGGTACACATGGCTGAGGTCTAGCTTGCAGGAAGTGAGACGGTGTAGAGGTCCTCAATTCGGGTACTTATCCAGCTGGGCAGCTGGTTAATTGTTAGCTTATAGTCCTCACATATTCTTATTGATTGATCTGGCTTCAACACAGGGACTAAGGGGGCTGCCCACTCAGAAAATTGCACTGATTTAATTATTCCCAGTTCCGCTAATCACCTTAGCTCAGCATTGACTTAGACTTAGACTTAGAACAGTACAGCACAGAACAGGCCCTTCGGCCCTCGATGTTGTGCCGAGCAATGATCACCCTACTCAAACCCACGTATCCACCCTATACCCGTAACCCAACAACCCCCCCGCCCTTAACCTTACTTTTTAGGACACTACGGGCAATTTAGCATGGCCAGTCCACCTAACCCGCACATCTTTGGACTGTGGGAGGAAACCGGAGCACCCGGAGGAAACCCACGCACACACGGGGAGGACGTGCAGACTCCGCACAGACAGTGACCCAGCCGGGAACCGAACCTGGGACCCTGGAGCTGTGAAGCATTTATGCTAACCACCATACTACCGTGCTGACCTTTTCATGGAGGGCCTAAGAGGCTGGTCGGGCCCTAAATAACTTTGGTGTTGAATCTGGATTGACATAAACTTTGGACTTCGTACTCTTGATCCGGCTTAACTCATGAAATACGTCCTCGCTTCTTCGCAATGCACCTTGAAAAATGCTGTTTGAGATTTTCATGATTTACAGCCAATTTGGTTAAATTTGCTGTAACCAGTTCCTTCTCATCAGGCTTGGTCTATGCCCCTCTATGACAATCTAAAACAGCTGGGTCTCTTTGTAAGCTACTGGGAAGACTGGTCATCCCAAGAATCTTCAGGTTTTCCCCCATATAAGTTGATAGCTTAGTCGTCGTGTTATCCAAATTCAGGGTCTAAGCCCCTTCTCAAATGTAATACAGTGTTTGTCCTCCTTCCCCCCAATCATAACCGATGCCCCAGTATCACCCTCCATCTTCTCCATCCATATTCAAGGGTCTTCCATTCACAAGCAAAATTATTTTGATTGGGGCTGTCTTACTGACTTTGATGACATTCAGATGGTACATTCCATACTCCTCCTCAGAGCTCTTCTCCACTTGGTTAAGGGACTGGTTTAGCTCACTCAGCTAAATCATTGGCTTTTCACCTGAAGAAGGAGCCGTGCTCCGAAAGCTCGTGTTTGAAACAAACCTGTTGGACTTTAACCTGGTGTTGTAAGACTTCTTATTGGCTTTTAAAGCAGACCAAGCAGGCCAGCAGCACGGTTCGATTCCCGTACCAGCCTCCCCGGACAGGCACCGGAATGTGGCGACTAGGGGCTTTTCACAGTAACTTCATTGAAGCCTACTCGTGACAATAAGCGATTTTCATTTCAAGTGGTGTTGTGGATTGCTGCTGTTGCTGTGTTCTTTTGTACCGCACAGCAATTTGCATGGATATGGCCTCTTTGATGGCGATAAAAACAGACTAACTTGTGACAATAGCAAGCTTCCTGGGGGGTGATTCCCCCCAAATCAATAGCAATCCACCTCAGTCTCGGACTGATAATCCATTCTTTTCCCGGTTCTCTGACTTCGATCCGAGGACCATGTCTGATTCTCCACTCTGTCTGTTGATCTTGTCGTGCGCCCCTGGCCATACTGCTCCATAAATTATTCTCTTCCCCTTCTGGCGCGCTTTGGAGCTCAGATGCACCTCTTTCGGTGCACTCCATCGCCTGAGCTATCTTGATCGCTTTGTCCGACGTGATTTCAGTTTCAGCCAGGAGTTTTTTCTGGATGCTGAGGTTGTTAATTCTGCCCACTAAATGGTCGCACAGCATATTTCTGAACTCACAGTGCTCTGCCAATTTGGCAGAGCCTGGCTATGATGGCGGAGATGGACTCTTCTTCTGTCCCTAATGGCAGAATTGAATTTGTATTGACTGAAAGAACGTTTTTGAGTCGAGAGTCACTGGGGATGTAAGTTTTTTTTATCAGGTTGTAGGATTGAGGGCCATAAATCATCGAAATTATCACCTTCTACTTGTCTTTCCCTTCTATTTCATTTTCTGCAGAGCTGTTTGACGTACTAGCTCCAGTCATCGGTCTCCAGTCGAATGAGTCTAACTTTTCGATCATTGGCATTTTGACTCAGGTTTTGGGTGCTACTGTCGATAGTTCCCAATTCTCATCTGCCTTTGGAAGTTCCTTCTTCCTCCCCAAATCCTGAACTGCTGAAGACTAATGATCGAACCATTCACCTCATTGGCAATGTGGTGGCTCGAGACAATACACTGGACACTTCCAGGAACAACAAAGGGGGTTTATTAACATGAGGAAAAGACAACTATGGACAGGCATGGAGCAATGAGGTCTTGACCCTCCAGCTCTGGGGTCCACACTGCCCGGGTCCCTGCTCTCAGGGCCCCACGCTTTCTCACTGCTGGTTGGGGTTCACGTACTCCTGGTCACGTGGCTGTGCTACCACAATCCTGTAGCTATCACACCCCAACAAGTAGTCATTTCTGTGGTAACAGGACAACGCTTGTGTGGTAATATATGGAAAATTATACCCTGCAGCTCCTGGTGCTGTGCATTGAAAAAAAAATTCAACTCCACGCCATGTTCCCTGCAGCACAGTACAGAGCTACAACACCCCCGTGAAAGGGCAAGGGGTGGGTGGGAAGCAGAAAAATTTCTAAATGTGCTTCCACACCAAGAAACGGCACTGCTGCATATCCTGCCACTAACATTTAATGGTAGCACAATGGGAACAAAACGTTTCCTTATTTATTTCAAAATATTTTCTGAAGTTCTTCTGTATATAATAAGTCAGAACTGGTAAGAGAGAAGATATGCATATACAGTCAGACTAGAATATGTTTACATGCAAGGAGGAAATACCAGTGCATTAACCTTTTACTGTTGATAATGCGCATACAGATCACAGTGCAAGAAACTAGTGACAGATCTGAAAGTGGCCACAAATCAAAGGGGTTCATCACAAACTAAATAGGACTTGGCAAAACCTTTACTTTTATCACATTTGCATGCTGCCATTGAATGTGTTTGAATTAATAAATGTGAGATCATCACATCTTTCAGGACGTTAATGATAACATAAAGTCAATCCTTTAGGTTATAGCAATGAAAATAAAATAAAAGCTTCTGTTTTGGTAAAATTATGCAGCTGTTGGTTCAGTGTCAGTGAATCTAGCCAGAGCACACAACCATTATTTTTCATTGGATGCCATCAAATTAATAGCCGTATTGGAATTCAAAGTTCAAGCAATTTTAAGAGAATTCAAAACTGGACACAGAATGAAGCATTCTGTTTTTAACAAGAAGAACACCCTGAGCCAACACAGAATCTATAATAAAAACAGAAAATGGTGAATGTACTCAGCAAGGCAGGCAACAGCTATGGTGAAACAGTGTTAATGGGTGGAATCTTCTCAGCCCAGTGCTGGTTTGGAAGCTGACTCTCTGAATTGTGGGCCTGGCTGCTCACATCATCCGCCTCTGGGCTGCCCAACCAATAAGGGAATCTGTCAAAGGGAGGATTTCTAAGTAAAGGGACCGTGCAATGAATCAGAAAAAACATCACCAGCTCTCTGGTTTTTGAGATTTGAGTCTCGTACTCATATATATGGAAGTTTGGCTGCAGGATCTTAGGTGGTCCAGTGAAGTGAGCTCTCTCAAGGGCAGGAGGAAGAGGACAACTTCTCCAACAAAGCAGGTGTGGATGGAGACTGAGAAAGTCAGGAGCAGGAGTGTACACCCTGCATCCCGGACTTCAGGAGGGCAGGAAAGGTGAGTGGCATAGCATTTTCAAATACCAAGCTCCATACACTGACTTGACCAGCTCCACTCATCGCTCCCTTAGCAGCCAGTTCCCCAACTGGCCACCCAAAACTGGTATCTCTTCGGGCACCTCATAAACCTTAAGCAAACAGCCAACACTCAAATTTACCTGCAACCTATTGCCCTCTTGTAACAATGCCTCATTGTCACCCTCCACAAACAACATCTTTCCCTCCTTCATACAAAGCCATCAGACTAACCACATCTCCTTGCAGGAGAACAGAATATATATCTTGAGAGGCAGAGTGGTAGGGGTAACGGTTGGCCCTCAACCAATAAGTAGCTTGCTGGCATCGAAATTTAGCATGGCCAATCTACCTAACCTACACATCTTTGGATTGTGGGAGAAAACCAGAGCACTCAGAGGAAATCCACACAGACACAGGGAGGACATGCAAACAGTCACCCAAGTCTGGAATTGAACCTGGGTCCCTGGTGCTAGCAGCAGTGCTAGCTACTGTGCCACCAAAATGTCTGATGCTCTACCAACTGAGCTATCTGGAATGCCAATGGACTTTCGGCTGGCTTGCTGTGGGTCCCACCATGGCAGGGCCAGAATATCCTGGCCTTGAGCTCTTTTGGCTAGATGAGCAGGATATGAAAACTAGGTAGGCTCCCTGGACAGTCTGAAATAAGGTGCTATTTTTATGCATCACATAAACAATTCAATACTCTTCCTCATAAAGAACCATGGGGATTTCTTTTTTATTTCAGAGACACTGTACAAGAATTTTTCCAGGAACATGTTATATTTTTTAACTTCTAAAAAAATTAATTGTCCAAGTGATCATATATTTATTCACCAATTGCATGTTGTGCATGAATTGTTCAGAAACTTGGCAAAACGCTATCTCTATCACCTTACCCCGATGACAATTGTCTTCGAATGAGGAGCCATTGCAATAAAAACTGCAATTAACCACTAAGCAATGTTGAATCAGCAAGCTTAATTTACTTTACGTCCATATTTATTATTTTATAAATGATAATATTCTCTCTTTTCTTGATTGTTTTTGTTCTTTCATAATACTGTTGCAGTGAGAGAGTGAAAGCAGATGATGAGAAGGAGGTCAGCAAGATGTTTGTGGTCAAAACCCAGTCATCCTTAGCCATTTTCCCCCAGAAATCTTTATTTTGTGCATTCATGACGTTGAATACAACCTTTTTTCCAAACTTACTTCTTTCCATTGTATGCAGAAAGTTAAACGTTTTAATGTGTTCTTTTTTATTTAATCCTCTTTCCATATCCCTTCCCATCAGTCCCTAACTTCTGCCGTGTCTGTCAATCGTGCTGAAAATCACTAAGTTTCTTAATCTGTTTAGCCGACTGCTTGAGTATTCCAAATGGTTTGATGAATCTCATTGTTGATCACAACTCTTAGTTTTACTCACAACACATTTCCTCTGCAACAAAATTGCCAAGATATTGAAGGAAATTACTATGGGGCACAGGATCATTTGAACACTGGGAATACTGACATGTCAGTTTGGTACACCCTTGCCAAAGAATCTGTCCAATCCAGTTTAAGTGGGCACAGTCTCAGGAATGAGTTAGATCTGAGAATCAAATGAAGGGTGAAAGAGGGAAGACAGACATTGACATTTTTAAAAGAAGAGAAAATAATTCAGTGCTGGGAGTGATGTTCTGTTTATTTGAACGTCGAGACGGGATTCTCCGATTCCCCAGCCATATGTTTCTCGGCCTTTTCGAAGGCAGCGGGAGTCTCTCTTCGCTTGTCAATGGGATTTCCTGTTGAAACCACCCTACACCACCGGGAAACCCATAGGCGGGGGTGCGCTGCCAGCGGGAAAAGAGAATCCCAAATGAGTGGAGATTTCTGCCTCAGATTAACCTTTAAATGTCGAAAATTCATTTCATGAGATCTGAGAAGAGATTTGAGAGAAACATTCAAAATTATGAGGGGTCTGGATAGAGTCAATAGGGAAATGCTCTTCTCACTCATGTAAGGATCAAGAATGAGAGGGCACAGATTTAGAGTGTTGCGTATTCATGTTTGTTCCTAGTTGAAACTGAAAATGAAAATTTGAAAATCACTTATTGTCACGAGTAGGCTTCAATGAAGTTACTGTGAAAAGTCCCTAGTCGCCATATTCCGGCGCCTGTCCGGGGAGGCTGGTACGGGAATCGAACCGTGCTGCTGGCTTGCTTGATCTGCTTTAAAAGCCAGCGATTTAGCTGAGTGAGCTAAACCAGCCCCTGGACTAGGAGTCTGATCATGTGATATATTGATAATATCATTGGCCGTTTGAGTCTACCCTCATAGCCTGTAGAGTAAACACCTTTCCAATAAAGCTCTTGTTTTTTTTGTACCTTAGTGGTCTGCTAGCCTATACTTTAAAAGAAAACTGGCGACGAGGAAGTCGGAACCATGGTGGCAGACTCACGGAGACTAAATAAATATACAGAAAAATCACCGATCCGTGTTCAGATATCCAAAAAGGATTAAGCAGCTAAATCTTTGCGACACCAAAGCTGGCAATGGAGGGGTGCGAAGTATCGGTCGCAGCCATTGAAGGAACCAAAATTGAAACATATATTTCAGAGGAAATTAAAAATAAGCTCGCCATGTACTCTGCCTGGAAATATCTGGAACAGTACAGGGAGCACTGTGAGTAGCAAGTACCTTGCAACAATTGTAGTCCCAACTTTCCTGAGTACAATGGGGGGGCGGGGGGGGGGGAACGGGGGACGGTGGGGGGGGGGACATTAAACCTCCTGAAAAGTCTGGTTAAGCCAGATCAACTGGGTTAGAAAATCTATGATGAGATTGTGGAGATATTGCAGTTCTACTTCTCACCTAAACCTTGTCATTGTCAAGAGGTACAGGTTCCATGAATGTAGGCAACAAGAAGGTGAATCAATTACACAGCTCATAACTACTTTGAATAAATTAGTTGAATACTGTGAAGATGGAGATGACTTGAACCACACCATTAGAGACAGACTAATTAATGTGTGGGTTAAGAAGCAAAGCTATACAAAAAAGGCTGTCAACAGAAAGCAACTTTGACCTAAAGAAAACTTCAGAGGTTGTGATCTCTAAGGAATTAGCAGCTAAGGAAGCCCAAAAAATGAGCGCTAGAATCCATAAATGTTCTGAGACCCGAACACATGCACAGGCCTGAAATTGTCACCGATGTATAAACACAAAAATGCAAATTGCAGGAATTGTGGGGACATCGAACATACGTGTTGGGGAAAGAAACAACAAGTTCAAAATGAGAACTATGAAAAAGTGAAGAACTGGGGCTGGTTTAGCACAGGGCTAAAGAGCTGGCTTTTAAAGCAGACCAAGGCAGGCCAGCAGCACAGTTCAATTCCCGTACCAGCCTCACCGAACAGGCGCCGGAATGTGGCGACGAGGGGCTTTTCACAGTAACTTCATTTGAAGCCTACTTGTGACAATAAGCGATTTTCATTTCATTTCATTTCAAAAGCAAGATCTAAGTATATCAAACGGAAAATTGAATAAAGTGGAAAAGATTCACATGATACAAAAAGCGCACCAGAGATATAGTCAAATGACAAACTGCCTGTCAATGTACTGGCCATTGTGGGCGCAACAAACCATTACTGGGTCACTCGGGTGAAAATGGAGGTGGACACTGGAGCAGCAGTTTCGTTGGTACCAGAAACTGTTCACCAAGAAAACGATGACATGTCGCCTTAAAGCCCTCAAAGATAAGACTCAAAATGTATAATAATAATCTTTATTAGTGTCACAAGTAGGCTGACATTAACACTGCAATTAAGTTACTGTGAACGTCCTCTGGGAAGTGGTTCCATTGAGGGGCCATATTGATGGAAATGTGCTGCTAAAAGGAGAGACAAAGACTAGTCCCTGCATGCCGTTAAAGGTAATGATCCAGCCCTAATGGGGAGAACCTGGCTGGAGAGAATTAAGCTAAACTGGGCCAAGGTGACTCTCATGTCAGAGTCCGAAGCAGGTCTGCTGAAGATTTTAAAGAAACATGCCATTTTGGAGAGCTGGGAGGCATGAAAGAGATCTCAATCAAGCTAAAGATTAAGGACAAAAGCCAAGCAAGATGCTTTGAGGCTAGGTCAGTGTCATACATCATCAAGCTTAAGGTAGTGGCAGAATTAGAAAGATTGGTCATAACAGAGCTCCTTGAACCCGTGAACGTAAGTGATTGGGCCACACCAATAGTACACATGATGAAGAAAGATGGTTCAGTACGAATATATGGCGATTTAAAGTCTCCATCAATCCGGTATTGGGTGCAGAGCAGTACCCTCTGCCTTTAAATGATTATTAATTTGCTGGTTTGGCTGGAGGGCAGCATTTCAATAAAATTGATCTTTATTAAGCTTATCTCCAGTTAAATGTGGATCCAGATTCACAATAATATTTGACAATCACAAAGAGCTATTCAGATATAAAACCTTTCATTTGGCATCACATCTGCCTCTGCATCATTCTAACAAGCCATGGTACAAATTCTAAGCAGAATAGACGGGGTCCAGAAGACATCTTAGTTACTTGGAATAATGAAGAAGCGCATCTTCAAAATTTAGATGCTATTCTCCAGAGACTAGAAGATTACGGTCTATGAGTGCAGAGGATAAATGTGAATTCTTCATATCTTCCACTGAATACCTGGGGCACATCATAGATGCAAAGGGACTTCACAAAACGGCTTCAAAAGTAAAAGCCATAACTGAAGTACCTGTACCTCAAAACCTAAATCAACTTTGATCATTTTGGGGCTTATCAAACTATTATGGAAGGTTTGTCCCTAATCGAGCAACTATTCTATAGCCTTTACATAATTTATTGTGTCAAAACAGTAAATGGAAATGGGTGGATCAGTGTGAGAAGGCCTTCGTACAAGTTAAAGAGGCACTGGTAAAGTCAGAAGTCCTGACACACTTTGATCCAAAGTTACTCTTGCAACTGGCTTACAATGATGCATCATCTTATGGGGTTAGGGAAGTGGTTTCTCACATAATGCTTAATGATAAAGAGAAGCCAATAATAATAATAATCACTCATTGTCACAAGTAGGCTTCAATGAAGTTACTGTGGAAAGCCCCTAGTCGCCACATTCCGGCACCTGTTCGGGGAGGCCGGTATGGGAATTGACCCCGTGCTGCTGGTTTTGTTCTACATTACAAGCCAGCTGTTTAGCCTTGCAGTAGCATTTGCACCAGGATCCTTGAACAAAGCATAAATGAGCTATGCACAGGACTGGTCTCCTACACCGTCCAAACTCAGGAGCTCAGGGTGATGTAGTCGGGAGGAAACACGCTGATCAACTTTGGCAACTAGAATAGTTTACCAGGGAGAGTCAACCAAGAGCCCACAACAAACTGTGCCAAATGAAGAACAGGACATTCCTGAGAACCTGACACTACCTGAAACAACTGTGGAAGACAGTACCCCAGTTGAAGACACATCAACATCAAGTCAACATCACTACGTCGACTTCTGTTGAGACTAATATGGACGATGTACAAAATAAACCTAAAACACCAGAGGTTACAGTGAACACAAAAAAGCAGGCGCCTGACAACCACACCAGAAATCAATGTCCTTCAAAACCTCTAATTTAGTAATTGTGTTTATTAATTGCTAACCTTGTAAATTTTGATTGTTAACGTTATATTGTAAAGGGAGAGGAAAGTGTTATGCATTCATGTTTGTTTCTAGTTCGAACAAGGTCACTTTAAGAGTCCGATCATGTGGCATATTGATGACATCATCAGCTGTTTGCCTGTAGAGTAAATAGTTTTCCAATAAAGCTGTTGTTTGTATCTTCCTGGTCTGCAAGCCTATCCTTTAGAAATACCACATGGAGTAATTGGTAAAAGAAGCAAAAGCGATATGAGAAACATTTTTTGCACAGCGAGTGTTTAGGTTCTGAAATGCACTACTTGGCAGTGTGGTGGAGGCAGTTCAATTGAAGCACTAAAAAGGGAATTAGCCTGCTATCTGGAAAGGAAAGAATGTGCAGGGTTCTAGGAAGAAGGCCGGAGAATGGCACTAACTGAATCGCTCATTTGAAGAGCTGGTGCAGACATGATGGGCTGAATGGACTCTTTCTGCACTTCTATGATTCTAAATCACAAACTGTAATATTACAGTGTTTAGCATTCTAATGATTAATGTGGGATTGGCAAAATCTGCCACATTCTGGTGGAGATTGTCACATGCATGAGAGGAGCAGAATGCAGGGGTAAGCCGAGTGGAAGTCAACATGAAGATAGCAGGCAGACGGAACTGTAACCTTACATATATAGTTATGTGTTATTAATAAACAGTTATTGTTCAACCATAAAAACCTTTAGACCTTTTCATGAGACAATATAAAACATTACATCAGAAACCAAGTCCATGCTACCACTAGGTTAGAAAGGGCTACAGGCTGCTCATGTTCGACTGACAGATATACCATTCAATGGGATTTAATTTGAACTTTTATCGTGAAACATTGTTCTCTGCAACCGTGAGTGTGAGTCCCAAAGGCTGTGTTGCCTGCCTGGTTGCAGAGTTAAGGACATCTCCTCTGGGCTGGAGAGGAACCTGGAATGGAATGGGAAGGATCCAGTTGTCATGGTTCATGTGGGTACTAACAATATAAATAGGATTAAGAAAGTTGTTCTGCTCAGGGAGTATGAGCATCTAGGGTCCAAATTAAAAAAACAGAACTGCAATAGATAATAATCTCTGGATTACTACCAGAGCTGTGAGAAATATAGCAAAGGGATTAAAAAAAGTCAGAGGTCTTGAGATGTAATCAGTAACATTCCATCTTCTGTCCAGTTATAACATTGACTGGGATTGGAACACGGTGCATAAATGGAACCCTGTAGACATGGAGACCCAGATTCTCCGATTCTGAGGCTTAGTGCAGAGGATCTGTGGCGTTTTACGTGGAATAATTCACCGCTGCCCCCTCACCAATGCTGCGACTGGTGAAGGGCTAGCAGCGCCACATAAAACACGCAGCCTCCAGCAAATAAACGGCTAGAGAATGGCCAGGTCCGTGGTCGCGCATGCGCATGGCGACGAGCTGCAGAGGTCGCTCGGTAAAACATGGCGCCAGCTGTGCGTGGACCTGACCTGCCAGATAGCGCCCTCCTGAACACCCTCTCGCCATCCCTGGCCATTCCGCACCAGTCCCCCTAGCCCTCGCGGAAGCAGCCCCGGCCAGCAACACAGCTCCCGCCTGACTAATGTGGCGCTGGACACAAGCACGAGACCCAGCCCAACCGAGAGAGGACCCACTGCGCCCTGATTCACCAAGAGGAGGCGAAGAAGAGAATCGATGAGTAGTCCGACCAGGCCTAGATTGAGGCTTAACCTTAGGAGTGCCTGACCTGACCACTGTTGCTGGTACCGATCACGTTACCCAATCCAACCTGACCCAGAAAGAGCTTGCTAGCAACCCAAACAGAGCCCAAACACCCCCAAAACAGTTAAGACCCCACGCGAGGACTTGAACACGGCGAAAGGTGGACCTGTCTTCATGGAACCCCAGGCCTGATAGAATCATGAACATGCCCCCCGCCACCCCGGCGACCCCAAAATCGCAGCCAACAACCAGGACCCTGCCAGATGCAACCAGTTACATTCCACAAGGTCAGACTTCTCCCATCGGATCCCGGGACCACCCAGAAGCTGCCGCTGACCGAGGAAAGGAGGGAAACATGCAGGTCTGCAGATGAGACTAAAACAACATTGTTTCACATCTCCTCTCTCCAGCAAAGTCCTGGACGCACTTAACGGCTGACTTACCTCTCAGAGAGAAGTAAGAGACTGCTGAGTGCTTTGTTTGACAGAGTCATGGCTCACCCCTGCCTCACCGGTCTGTGCCATACAGCCTGAGGGCTTCTCAATACATCGAATGGACCGCACGGTGTCATCGGGGAAGTCGAAGCGTTGAGGGGTTTTCCTCCTCTTCAACTCCTCCTGATGCTCAGACATGGCAATCCTGGCAAACTACTGCTCTCTGGACTTGGGATACCTGATTGTGAAGTGCCATAACACTACCTTCCACGGGAGTCCACTTCTGCCACCATCATGGCGATGAACATCTCACCCTAGTGAAAAGGTGCTTGATGAATTGTAGACCGCTATAAACAACCATGAAACAGAATACCAGAGGCCTTGTTCATCATGGAGAGGGACCTCAACTAGGTCAACCTCAAGAGTATACTGCCAAAGTTTCATCAACACATCTCCTGCCCCCTCATCGGCCCTAACATCCTTTACCACTGTTACACAAATATCAAGGTATCCACTGATCCATTTCTCCTGGCCGGATTTCGGAAAATTGGACCACAAGGTGGTGCTCCTTCTCCCGGCATATAAGCAAAAGCTTAAGTGGGAGAATCCGGTTCAGAAGGTCGTGTAATGCTGATCAAACGCAACGGAAGAGCCCCTATGTGATTGCTTGGAGTCATTGGACTGGTTCATATTCAAGAACTCAGCAGCCAAACTAGACGAGTATGCCACCACCGTCACAGACTTCATCAGGAGGTGTGTAGAAGGTGTGGTTATCGAAGAGAAGCTGACAAGGCTCTTCAATGAGAAACTGTTCAAGTCAAAAAGCAAGATTGAGAGTGACCTGTCCAGTCTCTTCAACGAGTGTAAAATTCCACATCCAATCTGGCATGACTGTTTGAAAACCAGCTGTCCCTACCAGCAAAATAGCTTAATATTAACTATTAAGCTATTTTGCTGTTTACAATCAACTATTAAGAAGTTAGTACATGCGTTCCCCAACCGGAAACTATGGTTTAACCAGGAGTTTCACTCCTACTGAAGTCCAGGTCTGAGGTGTTCAAGGTAGCGGACCATGACCTATACAAGAAATCTAGGTTCACCCTCCATAAAGCCATCAGGGACACCAAGAGACTATACCAGACTAAGCTAGATTCCCAGACTAATGACATGGACTGTCGTCGGTTGTGTTAATGCTTAAGCAATATAACGGGCTACAAAGCAAATCCAAGTAGAATATCTGGCAACAACTCTGGGCAGCAGGGTAGCATGGTGGTTAGCATAAATGCTTCACAGCTCCAGGGTCCCAGGTTCGATTCCCGGCTGGGTCACTGTCTGTGTGGAGTCTGCACGTCCTCCCCCTGTGTGCGTGGGTTTCCTCCGGGTGCTCCGGTTTCCTCCCACAGTCCAAAGATGTGCGGGTTAGGTGGATTGGCCATGCTAAATTGCCCGTAGTGTCCTAATAAAAGTAAGGTTAAGGGGGGGGTTGTTGGGTTACGGGTACGGGGTGGATGCGTGGGTTTGAGTGGGGTGATCATGGCTCGGCACAACATTGAGGGCCGAAGGGCCTGTTCTGTGCTGTACTGTTCTATGTTATATGTTCTAACCACCCCACCCAAAGAACTCAACGCATTCTATGTTTGTTTCAAACAGGAATCCAATAAATGGTTGTCAACAGCCTTGGACGCAACCATACCGACCGTCAGAGCCTCAGAAGACAGATCGGCCTCCTCGAAAGTGAACCAACGGAAAGCAAGGGGTCTTGATGGAGTCCTTGGTTGTGCACTCAGATTCTGTGTGGACTAACTGGCCGGTGTGTTCTCAGACATCTTCAACCTCTCCCTACTCCGTTCCAAAGTTCCCACCTGCTTCAAGAAGACCATTAAAGAAGAACCAGGCAGCATGACTCAATGACTACCGTCCGGTGGCTCTGACATTTATCATTATGAATTGCTTCGAGAGGTTAGACATGAGACAGATCAACTTCATACATCCAGACTGCCCTGATCGATTTCAATTCGCATACCGCCACAACCGGTCCAACGCAGACGCTGTCTCTGTCCCTACACTCATCTCCTGAGCATCTCAATAACAAGGACTCCTACATCAGACTCCTATTCATTGACTACAGCTCCACCTTCAACATCATAAACCCAGCCAAGCTCATATCCAAACTCCTCAGCCTAAGACTTGGCTCCTTCTTCTGTAACTAGATCCTCGACTTCCTGACCCACAAACGACAATCAGTGAGGATAAACAATGGCACCTCCCCCATGATAGTCTTCAATACTGGGGCCCCGCAAGGCTGTGTACTTAGCCCCTTACTGTACACCCTATACACAAGACTGCGGCAAAATTTGGCTCCAACTCAAGAATCATTTTTAATCTTTATTATTATTATTGTTACAAGTGGGCTTACATTAACACTGCAATGAAGTTACTGTAAAAATCCCCTAGTCACCACACTCCGGCGCCTGTTTGGGTACAGTGAGGGAGAATTCAGAATGTCCAACTCACCTAACAACACGTCTTTCGGGACTTGTGGAAGGAAACTGGAGCACCCAGAGGAAACCCACAGACACAGGGAGAATGTGCAGACTCTGCACAGACAGTGACTCAAGCCAGGAATCAAACCTGGGACCCTGGAGCTGTGAAGCAACAGTGCTAACCACTGTGCTCTTGTGCCGCCCATACTACAAAGCTCCCTGTCTGGGAATTGAACCATGGTCTTCTGCTTGCCAGGTGGGGAAACTAACCACTATACTAACAAGGAACTCTCAAGGAGGAATATACTTGCATTGGAACCAGTTCAGAAAAGGTTTACTGGCCTCATTCCTCGGATGAAAAAATTACCTCATGAGGAAAAGGGCCTGTTCCAATTGAAATTTAGAAGAATGATTGGTGACTTTATTGAAACCTATAAGATTTTGAGGGGAGGGTGGTTCTGAGAGGAGGTTTTCTCTCATGGGAGATATCTAGAACTAAATGTCACAGTTTAAAATCTCCCATCAAAATGGTTTATAATGAGTTGCTGATTCGCTGTGACTCATTCTTTACTGAGAAATATCAGTTCAAATTTCACAAATCTGTGTCTCTGCATTGCACACATGTGGGGCACGATTCAAGGGAAAAAAATTCAAAGTCCGATTTTGGGTGCGTTTGATTGGGAGTTTCCCGATGGCCGCATTGGCGAGAAAGCAGCCCGTTTTCAACAGTTCTCAGTGCCAAAAATGAGACCCTCGACATTACTGGCTCCCTTGCCAAACGATTTGCCAATTTGCACCTCAGCACCTCATTGCTAACAAGGGGGAGCTGCTTTTAAAGGTCCCCTCACCATTTACTTCCAGCGACCTCACAAGTCTTCTCAATGATGTGGTTAAGAGGCAGCGCACCCTGTTCCCCCAAGGGAGCCAGAGGACGAGCAGCAGGGGCAGCAATGCTGGCTGGGAGGCAGTGGCAGCAGCTGTCAGTGTGGGGAGCATGACAAGGAGGGCTGCCGTCTAAAGTCGGAAGGACAACAACCTCCATCGAGCTGGATCTGGATCGGCGCAGGCTTGGAGGGCCGAAGGGCCTGTTCCTGTGCTGTAATTTTTCTTTGTTCTTTCTTTGAGCTGCAATGGTAAGTTATCATCTCTCTCCTGGCATCAGTTCCGCATGTCACCCCTCAAATTCCTAAAACCTCTGACAACTTGCACACTCCCCACTTCTTCATGCTTATTCCTCAGAACCCCCTGGCACCCACCAGCACAACGCGTTCATGTCCACGTGCGGTGCTCTAGACCCCCCTGATCCATCAATCCCTCTGTCCCCGCAGGAGAAGACAGCCCATAGTGAGTGGGAAGATCATAGTGAATGCTAAGATCAAGGAGTGACCTAGAGATTCGAGTCCTCACCCCCTACGAGGATCAAGTCCTGGAAATTGCAGGGGTGCCAGAGGAGAGAGCAGTCACTGACAATGAGGTTGGCCTATGCCAGAGAGGTGAGGATACGGTGCCCCTTCACCAAGATGACCTGCCTCAAGTGAGTTGTTTATTTTCAGAAAAAATGATCCTTCTGCCTCACTCATCACATGTTCATTGTCTCACAGGATCTCCATCTGATAAGACCATAATACATAGGAGCAGAATTAGGCCACTTGGCCCATCGAGTCTGCTCTGCCATTCAATCATGGCTGATATTTTCTCATCCCCATTCCCCTGCCTTCTCCCCATAACCTCTGATCCCCTTATTGATCAAGAACCTATCTAACTCTGTCTTAAAGACATTCAATGATTTGGCCTCCACAGCCTTCTGCGGTAAAGAGTTCCACAGATTCACCACCCTCTGGCTGAAGAAATTCCTCCTCATCTCAGTTTTAAAGGATCGTCCCTTTAGTCTGAGATGGTGTCCTCTGGTTCTAGTTTTTCCTGCAAGTGGAAACATCCTCTCCACGTCCACTCTATCAAGGCCTCGCAGTTTCCTGTAAGTTTCAATAAGATCCCCCCTCATCCTTCTAAACACCAACGAGTACAGACCCAGATTCATTCCAGGGATCATTCTTGTGAACCTCCTCTGGACCCTTTCCAAGGCCGGCACATCCTTCCTTAGATACGGGGCCACAAACTGCTCACAATACTCCAAATGGGGTCTGACCAGAGCCTTATACAGCCTCAGAAGTACATCCCTGGTCTTGTATTCTAGCCCTCTTGACATGAATGCTAACATTGCATTTGCCTTCTTAACTGCCGACTGAACCTGCACATTAACCTGAAGAGTGTCGGGAACAAGGACTCCCAAGTCCCTTTGTGCTTCTCATTTCCTAAGCATTGCCCCATTTCGAAAATAGTCTATGCCTCAATTCCTCCTTCCAAAGTGCATAACCTCACACGTTTCCACATTGTATTTCATTTACCACTTCATTGCTCACTCTCCTAGCTTGTCCAAATCCTTCTGCAGCCTTGCTTCCTCAATACTACTTGTCCCTCTACAGATCTTTGTATCATCTGCAAACTTAGCAACAGTGCCTTCAGTTCCTTCTTCCAGATCATTTATGTATATTCTGAAAGGTTGTGGTCCCAGCACAGACCCCTGAGGCACACCACTAATCACTGGCTGCCATCCTGAAAAAGACCCCTTTATCCCCACTCTCTGCCTTTTGCCAGTCATCCAATCCTCTATCCATGCCAGGATCTTTCCCTTAACACCATGGGCACTTTTAACTTATTTAACAGTCTCCTATGTGGCACCTTGTCAAAGACCTTCTGGAAATCTAAATAAATCACGTCCACTGGTTCTCCTTTGTCTAAATTTCTGGTTACCTCCTCAAAGAACTCCAACAGATTAGTCGGACACGGCCTCCCTTTGACAAAGCCGTGCTGACTCAGTCCTATTTTACCATGCACTTCCAAGTACTTCGCAATTTCATCTTTAATAACAGCCTCTAAAATCTTACCAATGACCGAAGTCAGGCTCACCGGCCTATAATTTCCCGTCTTCTGCCTCCCTACTTTCTTAAATAGGGCCATCCAGAGTTCTCCTCCCCCACCCTCCCTTCCAACTAAGAGAATGCCTTGGGGGAGAGCTCTGAGGAGACAATCATCGAGACATCACAGATTTCACTTCCATCAGCATGCAGAGACACACACCTCCAGGGTGACGACTGCAGTGGAAAACCTGGAGCATTTCATGTGCATCTTCAGTGATGCTGTTCAAGGCAGGGCTCAATCTGAGACAATCATGGCTGAGGGCCTCAACATCACGTCCCAGCCATTGAGGGACCATTGCCGAGACACTGCTGAGCATGGCCCAGTCATTGAAGAGCATCAGTGAGGGCTTTGACACCATGGTGCAGACAATGTGGAGCCTCCAGGATTGGCAGCAGCTGATGACTGAGAGGCTTCTGGAGCTCACTCCAGCTGCCCCTCCATCATATTCCTCCAGGGCCATTATGGCAACGTCAGGCAGGTTGAAGCGCTGGAGGCCAACCTGGGGCCTGCCATCAAGGAGATTACGGCGGTCTCCATTTTTTCTGAATCACACCCGCCCCTCCTGACACCGGTGCACCTCAAGGGCAGTGGGCAGAGCAGGGTGGTATGGCGACGCCTGTGACACCGGTAAGTTGTACGGGTCTCCCCGGTTCCAGGCCCTCCAGACGATGTCTTCCAGGTGCTTCAAAATAGGACTGAGTCAGCATCAAAGGCCACAGGGCTGCCTCCACCTCTGATGTGCATCCTGGGGATACACCGAGACATAACTGTAGTCCATGGATGATCAAGAAGAGTGAGGAGCACTGAGTGAACACTGATGAGGTCACAATCTGTACTAGGGGGAATGGAAATCTGTCACAGTAAAATGCTCACTGTTAAAACATGTCACACAGCCTCAGTCACATTAATCTTCACAGCGGGCCTGCCTGCACCCTCATCTCTGTTGCCCCTCTACAGGGCACAGAGATGCAAAATCTCAACACCCCGATACAAACTCCGTTCAGAGTATGGGTGTGAGCGAGCTGTCAGCAGAAAGACAGGAGTCAGACATTTGCAGAAGGTTAGCTGTGACTAAATCTCTACTTAAATACTTTAAAATCATATCTGCCCAATTTCATCATTAGTCTTTGTAGTCTTGGTGTCATCTCATTTAAATTATTTTCAATGATGTAGACAAGTGGACAATGGTCTATCTCTGCAGTAAACCTGGTGAAGCCATAAACATATTTGTGGAACTTGGAAATTCCAGTCACAAGTCCAAGACACTCCTTTCCAATCTGGGCGTTCCTACATGCAGTCTCAGTCATGGATCTGGATGCGTAGGCGATGGGAACCCATTATTGAAATGGTCTTCTTGAAGGAGAACTGCAGCTATGCCATTTGACAAGCGTCAGTTGAAACTTTGGTGTGTCCGGTTGGATCAATGAAGGACAAGCTGGGAGCCTGAATCAACTGTTGTCCATTCTTTATTATGACTCTGAGTCCAGTTGAAATAAGTATTCTTTCTGATCAGCTGACGTAATGCAGTTGTTCTCCTGGAAAGATTCTTGATGAACTTCCCTAGAAAGTTGACAAATTAAGGGCAGCACGGTGGTACAGTGGTTAGCCCTGTGGCCTCACGGCGCCGAGGTCCCGGGTTCGATCCCGGCTCTGGGTCACTGTCCATGTGGAGTTTGCACATTCTCCCCGTGTTTGCGTGGGTTTTGCCCCCACAACCCAAAGATGTGCAGGCTAGGTCGATTGGCCACGATAAATTGCCCCTTAATTGGAAAAAATGAATTGGGTACACTAAATTTTTTTTAAAGTTGACAAATCCCAGAAAGCGTCAGACTGCTTTCTTGTCTTGGGTTATTTGCATTGACTTGATGGCTTGTACTTTGTCTTTGTCCAGCTTGATACCATTGGCTGTCATGTTGTCACCTAAGAATTTCAAAGAAGAGTCAGCTAACATACATTTAGCTTGGTTCAGCTTTAAACCGTACTTGTGTATTCTCTTGAACACGTCTCTGAGACGACTCATATGTTCTTCTGGTGATGTAGACCAGATGATTATGTTATCTACATAAACAAGAACACCTTCAATGTTCTCTGCCATTTGTTCCATTGTATGATGAAATATTTCCGATGCATAAATAATTCTGAAGGGCATTCTGTTGAAACAATACTTCCCGAAAGGTGTGTTGAAGATGCAGAGGAGCTTGCTGGAGTCATCAAGCTGCATCTGCCAAAAACCTTGTGAAGTATCAAGTTTGGTAAAAATTCTGGCATTTGCCATTTCTGATATCATTTCCTCTCTCTTTGGTATTGGGTAGTGTTCTCTTCTAACATTACAATTGAGATCTTTAGGATCTATACAGATTCTAATGTCACCCGTTGTTTTTTTGACACAGACTAGGGAGCTAACCTAGTCAGTCGGTTGTGTTACCTTTGATATTATTCCTTGCGACTGCAATCTTGTTAGTTCAGCCTTCAATCTGTCACTGAGAGGAGCTGGTTCACATCTTGGTGGATGTATCACAGGCTTGGCATCTTTTTTCAATAGTATCTTGCATTGATATGGCAGTGTTCCCATGCCTTGAAATACATCAGGGGATTCATGTAAAAGTTGCTGGATGTCTTCTTTAATTGTAGCTGATTTACAAGTGTTGAGGACTATTCTTTGAATGAGCTGCAAATCTTTGCAAGATTGAGCACCCAATAGTGAAGAACGAATATCATCCACTATCTCGAATGGGATTTGTTTGTGAATGTCCCTGTTGGTGGCACTCAACTAACACGATCCACGTGAGAAAATTGGATTGCCATTATAATCTTTTAAAGAACACTCTGGAGGAATTATGCCATGGTGACTTTTAATCATTGACAAATCTTTGGAATTGAGAAGATTCACTGAAGCACCCGTGTCTAATTTGAATGAGATTGGAACATTATTATTATAGACGTTAATCATCAATTTGTTGCTGACGACGTTAACTTCTTGATCATTTGTTGCTTGAAGATCATTTTTTATTTTAGTGAAGAGCTTTTTTTGTTGCTTGAAGATTCTTCTTGCTTGCTTGCAGATCTGTCTTCATGAAAGCGTCAACCACTCCAACAAAGAAAGTATTTTCTAACGAGAAAATTTCATCATCTTGTGTGAAATCTTGTTGAGTGTTGATTTGTTCATCTTTGTCAACAGCTCTCACATTGCAGCTATTTTTATGTGCAGGAGGAGGATAACTTGCGGATGATTGACACTGAGAAGCATAATGATTCAATTTGGAACATCTTAGACAGTGTTTACCAAAACAGGGCAGTTTCCCTTGAAGTGGACATTGCCACAGCTATGACACCTCATCACGTTGTCGCCATGGTGTATTAGAGACGTTCGCGCATGCGCAGACCTTTTTTGCGGTATCTCGCATTTCTGTGCGAAGTGTGCATGTCCCAAGCTGGAAAATGCGAGTGCTGCTGTTCCGAACAGTCTTCTGTGCTGCCTGCGACACCATTTTTATCTTCTCTGCCTCGTGGTAGACTTTCGTCTCTTTTCCCTTGGGATAAAATTCTAAATACTGACTTTTGGTCTGTTCACTGGAAATGCATTTGTCTATCGTGATTTTCAACGTTAAATCTGCAGTGATATTCAGATATCAATCTACACGAGAATCTACCATAAGAACTGGTTTCCCGCTTTTTCTAAGTCAGATGATGATGTGATCCAGAATAGTGAACAAGCAAGACATAGAATAGCTGGAGTGAGAGAAGTTAGAACTAGTTTGTTATAATAGCCTATAGTTATATAGTTTTTTTTTGTACTTTATTTCTTTATAGTTAGTTTTGTATTGAGTAAAAGGACTCACAGTAAATTATCTTATTAATAATTAAATAGTTCATCGTTCAATAAGAAGACTGTTGGTCATTTTATCATCCTGTGGATTCAAGAGTAATATATATTTTAGGTAAGTCATTATTTAAATATAACAAAATCATTTTGCCGAATTAAAGCTTCTCGTACAGTATCATCAGTTATTCCATAAACAATTTGATCTCTGACAAGAAAATCATGAAGATCTGCATAGTTACAGGTTTGAGCTAAGAGTTTGAAATTATGCACCGGTTCACCAATTTTTTGGACTCGCTTATGAAATCTGAATTTTTCTAAAATGTCATTAATTTGCAACTTGCAATGGTCATCGAATTTCATGATAATTTGTTCAAACTTCAAATTACCTTCACCAGCAGCAAAATTAAACAAATTAGAGATTTCAATTATTTGCTGTCTTGCATCGGACGCAGCGTTTAAATCACTAGCTTCCAGATAGAGTTGAAATTGTTGTTTAAACAACTTCCAATTTAAATTCAGATTACCAGTAGTCTTTAGATGTCTGGGAGCTTGCACTTGCTCCATCAATACTCTGTTTTTGTCGAGAATTCCGAAGTTGCGATGACTTCACCAGTCGAATAGTTGATTCCGACTTTTCTTCTTTTGTGTTCAAATTTTCTTTACTAGTCTTTCTTAAAAGCCTAATTTACCCTGGTACCATGTTCGATTACTTTGTGTAATATATATTACTCTTTTGAACCAGCTGAGTTGTTGAAATGAGCAGTATCTTCTTGTGAAGATAAACTAATTTATTGACTAATATAAATAAATATTGTGAGTTCTTTTTACTTAATAGTCAACTAGTAAAACAAAGAAACAATTTTTGGGATAACTAATTAAATTATACAGTACATTGCTTTGATAACTAATAACTTCTACTCTTTCTCTAGCTTTCCTTCTGTTCTCTCTGCACTCCTGATATACACTCCTTCAGAAAGAGCAGGAAAGCTATTAATGTAGGTCCTGATAGTGAGACATCTAGGGCGCGATTCTCCGCAAATGCGGCGAGTCGTAAAGGCTGCCGTGAAACTGGCCGTGTTTCACGGCAGCCTCCGCGCCCCCTCCCGGGTCCCGATTCTCCCCCCCGGGCGGGGCTGGTAAAATGGTGACACTGCCAGGGTGGCAACATGGCAAAGCCAACCTGCACCCCGGAAGGATCCCCTCAACTGATTCACGTTTTTAAAAAGCTGTTGTAAACCTTGCGGCGTGACGTCATGACAGCTAGGTTTGATATTTAGTGAGGGGGAACCATGTGGTGGGGATATCTGTTAAGAACATTTAAATTTATTTTAATTTTTTTAAATGAGCCCCCCACCCTTTGTGGGGAATGAACCTCATGATGTCGCCAACAAGGGGTGGGGAAAACTGGGAAATGTTTTTCCAGTTTCTCTCCGGAGTTTCCATTCGCATCGCTGTTCGCTCTGATAGCGAACATGGGCTGAAAATCGCCCCCTCAGTTTGATTCGGTACTCAGCAGTGAAAATGTCATGGAATAATCCCTGAAGAATAATAACAGGGATGTGGCAGATAAAGAATAGAACCAGAGAAAGTTCTACACATTCAAAACTCAACTGTCGTTGATCATTTTCGGGGAGTGGCAAATACGCTTGAGCAAAGTATTGGGTACATTATTACAATACATTGTATTATGGGACATCACTATTGGCACTGGTTGATTTGCTCATTTATGTTAATGTTTAACTGACACTGAGGTTTTGACCTTTGTTTTGACAATAGGAACAACATAGGAGCACAGGAATTAAGAGCAGAAATAGGCAACTCAGCCCTTCGCATCTGCTCCGCCATTCAATCAGACCATGGCTGATCTCAAATCCACCTCCCTGCCAGTTCCCCATATGCCTCCAACCCGTTTTTTAGTGAGAAATATATCGATCTCCTTCTTGAAACCATTTAATGATTCAGGCTCCATCGCACTATGGGGCATCGAGTTCCACAAATTTACCACCCTCTGCGAGAAGTATTTACTCCTCTTAATATTGGAATGAAGTTTACAATAATTAGCTGAAGCTCACAGCATGTGTCACCATGTGAAAGAACATTTTCAAACCTGGTTTAATTCGACAGAAAGGTTTTAAAATGAACCTGCCTCCTTGCAAAACCTTCCAAACATTCAAACTATGTATTTCAGGTGCGGCAATGTTCATTAAAGTTACACGGCAAGGTGACAGGAAGGAAACGACACATGTGCTTTCCCCAAATCAGTCAGGCAAGTTCATGTTAAACATCTAATTAATTTGCTTATGCCCTGAGGTGAATATAACTAACGTATTAGAATTTTCCAGGATGATTTTAAGGTAAAGATAGATAGTTTTTTGAAGAATAAAGGGATTAAGGGTTATGGTGTTCGGGCCGGAAAGTGGAGCTGAGTCCACAAAAGATCAGCCATGATCTAATTGAGTGGCAGAGCAGGCTCGAGGGGCCAGATGGCCTACTCCTGCTCCTAGTTCTTATGTCCTTATGTAATACCTGACATTAATTTTCACGGAGCTATCTGGTTAACCCAATCTCATTCAAGTTATTCTTCAAAAAATTGCTTTTAATTGTCTGGTAACAAAACATTTGACAGTCCATACATTTTATTTGTGAAGACCCAACTTGTGGCATAGCTGAGGAAGAGGGGCTGAAGAGCTCTGAAACTTAAAGGGCGGGATTCTCCCCTACCCGGCGGGCGGGGGGTCCAGGCGAGACGGAGTGGCGTGAACCACTCCGGCGTCGGGCCGCCCCAAAGGTGCCCCGCTGGCCGCCGGGAAAGGGGCTTGGTGCCACGCCAACTGGCGCCGAAGGGCCTCCGCCGACCGGCACGAGTTGGCGCATGCGCCGGAGCACCAGCGTGTGCTGGCATCATCCCGGCGCATGCGCAGAGGGCTTCATTTCCGCACCAGCAATGGCAGACTGCTACAGCCGCCGGTGCGGAACAATAGAGTGCCCCCACGGCACAGGCCCGCCCATGGGGCAGTGGGCCCCGATCGCAGGCCAGGCCTCCATGGGGACACCTCCCGGGGCCAGATTCCCCCAGCACCCCCCCCCCCAAGAACCCCGGAGGCCGCCTGCGCCACCAGGTTCCGCCGGTAAGGACCTACTCCAATTTACGCTGGCGGGACTGGCAAAAGACGAGCAGGACTTCGGCCCATCACGGGCCGGAGACTTCGGACAGCCCCGGAGTCCATTCTCCGAGGCAGGCGGCGCAACTCACACCGGGCCGATTTTTGAGGGGCGGGATTCACGCCGACCCCCAGCGATTCTCCGACCCGGCGGGGGTCAGAGAATCCCGCCCAAAGTGTTTCAATAACATAATATAATCTGATTCAAAGTGGCTGACCGGCATGGTAGCACAGCGGTTAGCACTGTTGCTTCAGAGCTCCAGGGACCAGGGTTCGATTCCCGGCTTGGTCACTGTCTGTGCGGAGTCTGCACATTCTCCCCGTGTCTGCGTTGGTTTCTCCGGGTGCTCCAGTTTCCTTCCACATGTCCCGAAAGACATGCTGTTCGGAATTTGAACATTCTGAATTCTACCTCTGTACCTGAACAGGCACCTGAATGTGGCGACTAGGGGATTTTCATAGTAATTTCATTGTCGTGTTAATGTAAGCCAACTTGTGACAATAAATATTATTATTGAAGAGTTGGATTATGAACAAAAACGTATTCAGCAGTCTGGTTGGGACTAATGTCCAAAGTTCTTTTGTGCCCAGTATCAGCAAGTTATTCCCCTGCCAGAACAGCCTGGGTTATATGCTCTTGCGACTGCTCCAATAACATGCCTTACACCTTTCATAACACAAATCTGCTGTCAGCTTAACTGTTGAAATTAGTGGCAGATTGATGTTATAAATGTGGTGAATTTGTTACTTTCGGTATCTCCTGATGGGGACCCCTGTGTGGGGTAGGTTGCTATATCAGAGGTGTGACCTGGCTTTGGTCTCAGTGTTACTATAAACAGAAACAGCATTAAAAGTGAAGGCAGCTGTTTCCAAAGAAACATAGCTGCCACCAGCCTGAGTGACTGAAGCTTCCACTTCTCTACTACTGGATAAAGAAACAAACCGCAAAATATCTTCTTCTTTTGTATGTACAAGGATGTCAAAGAGCCACTGAAAAAGTGAGGAATAAGTCGATATGTTTACGTGAGCTCTGAGAAACTCCAATGTTACGAGACCAGGATCCAAGCCAATGCACATTTCCACAGGTAATTATCAGGGACTTTTAACTTGTTATTTTTATTTATTTCATTCAGGATTTTTTGTGTATGCATGGGGTTCACTAAAGACATTGCTGTTGGGAGTATTTTCAGTGGCAGTGTCCTGTCACTTTGATTTACCTCTGTCTTACAGTGTAACACTGAAAACATAACTTCTACTAACGGTGAATTTGTAAGGAAAATCGCGGCAACATCCGAGGTTTGAGTGGGTAAGCTGCTTCTGCTGCCTGGCTGGGCCTAGGGACAGAGGCTTTCAGGCTATTGAATTTTGTCACTTCGAATGCAGCTTGTGATTTTGAAATCTTGCTTTTATGTAACGTCAAGAGAGATTAGTTCACTGGCTTTAATCTCCCACTTGACACCAACTCACTTGCCATATCATTTACCCAGTAGCAACAATTGTGGAAACATTTTCCACTTCAACTGTGAGGGAAGTTGCTCCCAAGAAGTGCTGCATTGAAGGCGAATGCAGCGGACTCCCGGGAAGTACTCCTTTTCAAAAACATGAAGCTGCTGCAATGGTAACTGAGGGGACGTGGGAAGGTGAGTAGCCATTTCTATTTTCCGGCATGCAACTCAATGGCACCGGAGCTGCTGTCCCAGTGCTTGGGCTTTGGTGGTGCGGTGGGGATGGGTGGGAGTGGAAGGCCCCCTCTCATAGAGCATAGAACATAGAAAAATACATCACAGAACAGGCCCTTCGGCCCACGATGTTGTGCCGAACTTTTGTCCTAGATTAAGAACAAATTAATCTACACCCCATCATTCTACCATAATCCATGTACCTATCCAATAGCTGCTTGAAGGTCCCTAATGTTTCCGACTCAACTACTTCCACAGGCAGTGCATTCCATGCCCCCACTACTCTCTGGGTAAAGAACCTACCTCAGACATCCCCCATATATCTTCCACCATTCACCTTAAATTTATGTCCCCTTGTAATGGTTTGTTCCACCCAAGGAAAAAGTCTCTGACTCTCTACTCTATCTATTCCCCTGATTATCTTGTAAACCCCTATCAAGTCGCCCCTCATCCTTCTCCGTTCTAATGAGAAAAGGCCGAGCACCCTCAACCTTTCCTTGTAAGATACTCTCCATTCCAGGCAACATCCTGGTAAATCTCCTTTGCACCTTTTCCAAAGCTTCCACATCCTTCCTAAAATGAGGTGACCAGAACTGCACACAGTACTCCAAATGTGGCCTTACCAAGGTTTTGTACAGTTGCATCATCACCTCACGGCTCTTAAATTCAATCCCTCTGCTAATGAACGCTAGCACACCATTGGGGTGCCACATTGCAAGGAGGAGCAGGAGGAGGCAGAGAGAAATGTGGCCTCATTTGAGCAGGAGCATGGGTGGTCAATGAGGGGCTGGAGGATGAGCCTGAGGGGGAGGTGGATGGAGGACAGGCGGCTGTAAGGGTCCAACATGTTAGGAGGACCAGGGAGGCCCTCATTGTCTGCAGATTCTCCTCGGGTGAGGCTCTGTCCATCAGCTCAACCCATAACCCCCCAATCCCCCGCCCCACCGATTTCCCTCCCTCCCTTCCCCCATTTCCCTCCCCCTTGCCTATTCCCTGTCCTCCGCTCCCATTCCGTTTCCCCCAGTCTCTCTCATTCCACTCGAGGCCCGCCCCACAATGCTCCTTCCCTCACCGGCTTGGGACTCTCATGGTTTCACCCGTCGGGAACTCAGTGTGGTGGCTGCGGACTCAGTCCAGCGCCTCTACAGTCGGGGGAGGGCCGATCCACGGGCAGGGGGGGGGCTTCATTCAGGGTTGGGGCAACTGTGGGGTGGCGGTCCGGGTCGCGCGAGTAGGTCGAAGCGGGAGACTATTTTTACGGTCCACGGGCTGCGTCCGCTATGAAGCACGGCGCGGCCGTGATAGGCCGTCGCCATGCGCGGCCATGGACCTGGCAATGCTCCAGCCGTATCGGCAGCTAGAGATGGCTGCTAGCCCCCCTGGAGCAGGGAATTAGTGACCATTTGGCGCCAGTTTTCCTGGCGTAAAACATCACTGTTGTCACGTTGACGTGGGGACTTAGTCTCCGAAATGGAGAATTCAACCCCTGGTCTTTTTTGTGGCAACCCCCATGTAGGGACATGTCCCTCTGCAACTGGGACATGGTGTCAAGGCCCTCAGCCATGGTCATCACAGACTGAGCCATGCCTTGGACACCGCCACTCAAGAGATGGATGGCAGGTTTTCCACTGCAAGCAGTGTTGAGTTTCTGAGGAGAGGGTGTGAGGTGTCAGCCAGCAATCAGTGGAGGGCAGGTTTGCGAATCTGAAGGGTGGCAGGCGGAACTGATACCACGAAGGAGGTGGTAACTTACCGTTGCAACTTGGTGGAGGTTATATATCTTCATCCCATATTGTACGGTAATCCTCCTGGTCATGGTGCCTGCACTGACAGCCGCTGACACTGCCTCCCAGGTGGCATTGTTGATCCTACTGCTGGTCCTCCGACCCCCTCAGTGAAACAGGGTGGTGCACCGCACATTCACAGTGTCAAGAAACCTTGTGAGGTCAACATCCGCAAATCAAGGAGCAGATCTGTGTGCTGCCATGCTTGTGTGTTGACTGGGAGTGAGTGGTGAGGGAGAGCTTTAAAGCAGCTCCCCGTTGTTAGCGGCGAGCTGCTGAAACGCAAGTTTGGCAAATCAGACGGCGAGGGCACCAATCATGGCAAGAATCTCTTGGGGGCTCATTTTTGGAACAAAGTTCCTTTGAATACAGGCCACGATCTCGCCTATGTGGCCATCACAAAATACGTCGCCAAACGCCCTAAAACTAGACTTTGAAATATTCTTCCGCTGAATCGCGCCCAGAGTCTTACATCTCGGAGCACAAGCAAAACTGCAGTTATTGGGATCACGAGAAAACTTTCCACTCTTGGTATTTACCTAGCACAAAGTAAATGGTTGTTGTTGTTGGAGGTCAATCATCTCAGTCCCAGGACATCTCTGCAGAAGTTCCTCAGAGTAGTGTCCTGGGCCAAGCATTCTTCAGCTGGTTGAGCAATGACCTTCCCTCCATCATAAGGTTAAGAGTGGGATTGTTTGCTCATGATTGCACCATTTTCAGTGCCATTGGCGATTTCTCAGATATTGAAGTACATTTGTAGATTGCCATCTTGCTGTGGTGGAGAGACTTTAACATTCCCTTGATCCCGAGAGAGATACCTTAAACTCCTCGTGGGGTCATCCATGATGGTAAGGTCAGAGGGGGGGAACCAGTCAAAGCACAATCTAAAACAAGTCCTCAAAGGCGGATCAAGCAGATGATACTGGTTTGGTATGAACAGCAGTGATGGCTGATGAAGGCTGCAGTAGTAGGGAGATCCCCCTTGTTGAGGTTGTCTTACCACTGGAACTAGACCTACCTTTTGTCAAGGACCGTGTGGCTGCTGATGCACAACAGCAGACCCATGTTAAAAGATGTCCCACACCAGGCGTTTACCTCGAGAAAACCAACACCATCCCCACACAAACAAGACCTGCGGTGATTGGTGAGAGGTGATGGGGAAAGGATTGTGAGATTCGGACGGCAGGTTTGTGGTGGAGTTTGATTTAATTGTTTTGCTATTGAAATAGGAACAGGAGATTGTTTCTGCAGCTTTCTTCATGACTGAGCAGACCTCTTCAAGAACCACTCTGCTCACCCCAGATGGGGAAAGGGCGAGAAAATGTGCACTAAAAATAGTCTGTTCCATCTCTAATCTGCTTGGAAAACCACATCCTGCAAGCTCATCTACCTGTGATCAGAAAATCAAAGTAAAACTCACTTTCAGAAGCTGGAATGTATGAGCCCTCGTGGATAATGAGCAAGACAATCCACCGGAACGGAGAACTGTCATTGTTGCCACTTTAACTTTAACATTCCTGCCCTGCAACAGACTTGAACAGCAGGCGAAGGGCAACTGAGGGAAGATGGCAGTGGTTACAGTCACCTTCTTCTGGAGAGGAAAAGGGAGGATCGGCCCAGGAGGCATGAAATTCGATTAGTCATCAAGAACAAACTCGTCAACTGACTCTCGGAGCTCCCTGTCGGCATCTACGAATGCCTCATGGTTCTCTGTCTACAGCCTGCCAAGAACCAGCAGGCAACGGTGTGAGTGACTACGCCCAAACCTTGATGCCAATGATATTTTTAAATTCATTTTTAAGGGGTGTGGGCTTCGCTGGCTAGGCCAGCATTTGTTGTCCATTTTTCAAATTGCCCTTGAAAAGATGGTGGTAAGATAACATTTTACCGCTGCAGTCCATGTGGTGTGGTACACACACTGTGCTTTTAGGGAGGGAATTCTTGAATATTGACTCAGCGACAGTGAAGAAAAAACGATATATTTCCAAGTCAGGCTGGTGAGGTATTTCGAGGGGAAATTCCAGGTGGTGGCGTTCCCATGTATCTGCTGTCCTTGTCCTTATATAAGAACATGCAGCACAGAAAGTCACCCATGGTCAGAATCAAATCCGGGTCCCTGGCACTGTGAGGCAGTAATGCTAACCACTGTTGCACCATGCTGCTTTCATGGTGAGACCAACGAAAGCTTCTACACTACACTGTATACTATTGTCTCCAACATTCCTCAGGAAATATAAGATCATCCACCTTGGGGACTTCAATGCCAGGGTTGGAAAGGACTCCCAACTCTTGAAAGGAACCATTGGAAAAGAAGGAGTTGGGAATTGCAACTCCAACAGGATTCTCCTGCTCACCAAATGTGTGGAATACCAGCTTGCCATCATTAACACACTGTTCCACCAAAAAGATAAGTTCAAGATTCCTGGAGACATCCACAACCAAAGCACTAGCACATGATCGACTTTGCCATCGTCCAATCCCGAGACCAAAAGGATGCTCTCATTGCCAAAGCAATGACCAGTGCAGATGACCGTTGGACAGAACACTGCTCTTCCACTCCTCCATCAAACTCCACCAGAAGCAGCAGAAGATGAAGAAGCAACTCAGAAAAAAGATCAATTTTAATTGAATCGTTGAATTTACAATGCAGAAGGAGGCCATTTGGCCCACCGAGTTTGCACCGGTCCTTGGAAAGGGAATCCTACTTAAGCCCACACCTCCACTCTATCCCTGTAACCCAGTAACCTCACCTAACCATTTTCCAACCAACCCCTTTGGACATTAAGGGCAATTTAAAATGGCCAGGCCACCTAACCTGCATATCTTTGGAATGTTGAGCGGCTTCAAGAGCCAAGCATGCTAGTGAACTGCCAAAATATCTTCTCCAAACTCTCCAAAGTATCCATTCCAACGGAGTGGAGGAGAACAGGAAAGAGGTGAAGACAGCCATCATGTCAAGCTGTGAGGTAACCATTGTCTACAATACCGGGAAACACCAAGAATGGTGTGGACAATGACCACACCATTCAAGACCTCATCGACAAGAAGAGGAAAGCTCTCCACAGCTGGTAAAAGACATAACCAGCAAGGCAAAAAGGAGAGGTCATCAATTAGCCAAGGTGGCGGTACAAAGAAGAACTAGGGAAATCAAGAGTCAGTGGTGGACTGAGAAAGCTTCATTTCATTTCAAGAATTGCCCTCGAGGCTTCTTCAACGCCTTCAGGGCAATATATAGGCCCAAATCCCGAGGCCACAAACTGGTGCAGAGTAAGGACGGATCCCTCATGAGAGACAGAGAGAATATCGGCCTTCGATGGGGAGAACACTTCAAAGAACTTTTAACAGGGATACAACCACAGATGAGGACGCGTTTGAGGAAATCTACCAGCTTCCCATCAAATATGATCTTGGACTCCTACCAAGCATGGAGGAAGTCGATGCCACCTTTAAACACATGAAGAATGGAAATTACGTAGGAGTGGGTGGGATTCCAGTGGAGATTTTCAGACTTCAAATTTTTTCTTCCGAATTTTGCATGGCCAATCCACATACACTCTCTTTTGGATTGTTCGGGTGAGACCCACACTGACACGGGGAGAAACTCCTAATGGACAGTGACTCTGGGACAGGGCTTGAACCTTGGTCTTCGGCGCCATGAGACAGCAGTGCTAACCACTGCACTACAAGCGTCCCAGAGATTTTCAAACTTAAAGGAGAAGCGATCACCTGTCCTCACCATCAGCTGTTGCTGAAAATCTGGGACAGAGAAAGAATTCCTGCCATGCTCAGGGATGCCCTCATCACCACCATTTTCAAGAAAGGAGACAAAGCAGACTGTGGGAACTACTGAGGAATCTCCCTACTCTCCATTGCTGGGAAGATCATTTCCCAAATCTTTGTTAGCCGCCTTCTCCCTGTTTCTGAAGAAATCCTTCTGGAAAGCCGGCACGGTGGCACAGTGGTTTGCACTGCTGCCTCACAGCACCAGGGACCCACGTTCAATTCTGACCTCAGATGACTGGCTGTGTGGAATCTGCATGTTCTCCCCGTATTTGTGGGGTTTCCTCCGGGTGCTCCGGTTTCCTCCCACGGTCCAAAGATGTGCAGGTTAGGTGGATTGACCATGTTAAATTGCCTCTTAGGGTGTGATTGCAGGAATAGGGTGGGAGATTGGGCCCAAGTAGGGAATATATCACCAGTCCTTCACTGTCACTGGGTCAAAATTTTCTATCCACCTCCCTAGCAGCACTGTGGGTGTACCTGCACCACATGGACTGCAGCAGTTCCAGAAGGCAGCTCAGAAGGCAGCTCATCACCATCTCATAGAAGATCATAGAATTTACAGTGCAGAAGGAGGCCATTCGGCCCTCCGAGTCTGCACCGGTTCTTGGAAAGAGCACCCTACCCAAGCCCATACCTCCACCCCATCCCCATAACCCAGCAATCCCACCCAACACTAAGGGTAATTTTGAACACTAAGGGCAATTTAGCATGGCCAATCCACCTCACCTGCACATCTTTGGACTGTGGGAGGAAGCCGGAGCACCCGGAGAAAACCCACGCAGACATGGGGAGAATGTGCAGACTCCATACAGACAGTGACCCAAGCCGGGAATCGAACCTGGGACCCTGGAGCTGTAAAGCAATTGTGCTCACCGCAATGTTACCGTGGTTAGAGATGGACAGTAAATGCTGGCCATTTCCACTGCTGTCCAGAGATGAAAAAAAGAAATGTGTAACCCTAAAGCAGAAAGTAACTGAATCTTCTGCAGGGTACAATGAAAAGGTTTGCTGTGGTAAAAACTGAAAGGGGTTCATGTGCAATTGCTTCCTTAGCTTCATAACTTTATACTTGATTGAGACTGAAAAATACTATTCGCTCATAAATTTCAAGTTCGGCAAACTTCCTTATGAACATAATTCCACAGCGAGCGGATAAGGCGCTTCAGGATAAGGAACGTATCTTTGCTAAATGAAAGGCAGAGCTTCTGCTGAAAGTTCTAACTCTGGAAGAACTGGAGTTGACACAACATAACCAGAAACAGCTAACCACGGAAGAGGTTAGATCACGTCACACTTAACACACGTTTTACACCCAGGACCTTCATTATCAGAGGCCAAACAAAGAAAATTAACTGAGTGACAAGTTGAGTTGAAAGAAAAGCAGCAGGCGCTTGAATGGAGTGCCAGATAGGGGAGATGTACAAAACCAGTTAACAACAACTTTGAAGTTTTATTTTCTGAACATGGCCAACTGAAGCAGAGCTTGGTCTTCATGGAAAGGAATGGTTCTAAATTGAAATGAATGAACGAAGGAAATCACACGGTTCCCAACTGCGCCCGATTAGAGCGGGACTGAAAAGGGAGCTGTTTTCAATCAATTGCACAAAAAAACAAGATAAGTTTTGACTAATGTGCTTTTCGAAGAGGAAATCTCCTTTAGAAAAGGCGAATAGCATCTCCGAGTTGTGAAAAGTGAATAGAATTGCCCCAGTGAAATGCAGATGATGTGGTCCTGGCAATGCCTGGTAGAAAATCTACTTGGTAGAAAATGGTGAGGAGAGCATAGAACCTGAATCTGCCGAGATAGTGTGGGTGACTCCATGGCCAGAACTTTAGGACCATGTAGACCAGCAGATCCAAAACTCACACGTGCTAATTACTGAACAGCAGCAGCCATAAGATTTGTGGCAGTTATTTTAGGACAGAGTGGGGATAAAGGGGTCTTTTTCAGGATGACAGCTGGCGTCTAGTGGTGTGCCTCAAGGGGTGGTGTTGGGACCATAACTTTTCACAATGTACATTAATGACCCGGAAGAAGGAACTGAGGGCACTGTTGCTAAGTTTACAGACGATGCAAAGGGGGATGGGTAGTATTGAGGAAGCAGGCGGGCTGCAGAAGGACTTGGACAGGCTAGGAGAGTGGGCAAAGAAGTGGCAAATGGAATGCAATATGGAAAAGTGTGAAGTTATGCACTTTGCTAGGACTATTTTCTGACTGGAAAAAGGCTTAGGAAATCAGAAGCACAAAGGGACTTAGGAGTGCTAATTCAAGATTGTCTTACGGTTAATGTGCAGGTTCAGTCGGCAATTAGGAAATCAAATGCAATTCATGTTGAGAGGGCTCGAATACAAGAGCAGGGATGTACTTCTGAGGCTGTGTAAGGCTGTAGTCAGACCCCATTTGGAGTACTGTGAGCAGTTTTGGGCCTGTATCTAAGGAAAGGTGCGCTGGCCTTTCAAAGGGTCCAGAAGAGGTTCATAAGAATGGCCCCTGGAATAAATTAGCTTGTCATATGAGGAGCGGTTAAGAACTCTGGGTCTGTACTTGTTGGAGTTTAGAAGGTTGAGGGGGATCTTATTGAAACTTATAGGATACTGAGAGGCCTAGGTAGAGTGAAGAGGATGTTTCCACGAGCAGGAAAAACTAGAACCCAAAGGCACAGTCTCAGATTGAAGGGATGATCCTTTAAAACTGAGATGAGGAGGAATTTCTTGATCCAGAGGGTGGTGAATCTGTGGAATTCTTTGCCGCAGAAGGCTGTGGAGGCCAAATCACTGAGCATCTTTAAGACAGAGATAGAGATCGTTGAGATCGTTCGTTAGAACATAGAACACTACAGCGCAGTACGGGCCCTTCGGCCCTCGATGTTGCGCCGACCTGTGAAACCATCTGAAGCCTATCTGACCTACACTATTCCATTTTCATCCATATGTCTATCCAGTGACCACTTAAATGCCCTTAAAGTTGGCGAGTCTACTACTATTGCAGGCAGGGCGTTCCACACCCCTACTACTCTCTGAGTAAAGAAACTGCCTCTGACATCTGTCCTATATCTATCACCCCTCAATTTAAAGCTATGTCCCCTCGTGTTGGTCATCACCATCCGAGGAAAAAGACTCTCGCTGTCCACCCTATCTAACCCTCTGACTATCTTATATGTCTCTATTAAGTCACCTCTCAGCCTTCTCCTCTCTAACGAAAACAACCTCAATTCCCTGAGCCTTTCCTCATAAGACCTTCCCTCCATACCAGGCAACATCCTAGTAAATCTCCTCTGAACCATTTCCAAAGCTTCCACATCCTTCCTATTATGTGGTGACCAGAACTGCACGCAGTACTCCAGGTGTGGCCGCACCAGAGTTATGTACAGCTGCAGCATGACCTTGTGGTTCCGAAACTCAATCCCCCTGCTTATAAAAGCTAGCACACCATATGCCTTCTTAACAGCCCTATTAACCTGGGTGGCAACTTTCAGGGATTTATGTACCTGGATGCCGAGATCTCTCTGTTCATCTACACTACCAAGAATCTTGCCATTAGCCCAGTACTCTGCATTCCTGTTACTCCTTCCAAAGTGAACCACCTCACACTTTTCCGCATTAAACTCCATCTGCCACCTCTCAGCCCAGCTCTGCAGCTTATCTATGTCCCTCTGTATCCTATAACATCCTTCAGCACTATCCACAACTCCACCGACCTTCGTGTCATCTGCAAATTTACTAACCCATCCTTCTACACCCTCTTCCAGGTCATTTATAAAAATGACAAACAGCAGTGGCCCCAAAACAGATCCTTGCAGTACACCACTAGTAACTGAACTCCAGGATGAACATTTGCCATCAACCACCACCCTCTGTCTTCTTTCAGCTAGCCAATTACTGATCCAAACCGCTAAATCACCTTCAATTCCATACTTCCTTATTTTCTGCAATAGCCTACCGTGGGGAACCTTATCAAACGCCTTACTGAAATCCATATACACCACATCAACAGCTTTACCCTCATCCACCTGTTTGGTCACCTTCTCAAAAAACTCAATAAGGTTTGTGAGACATGACCTACCCTTCACAAAACCGTGTTGAGTATCGCTAATCAACTTGTTCTTTTCAAGATGATTATAAACCCTATCTCTTATAACCTTTTCCAACATTTTACCCACAACCGAAGTAAGGCTCACAGGTCTATAATTACCAGGGTTGTCTCTACTTCCCTTCTTGAACAAGGGGACAACATTTGCTATCCTCCAGTCTTCCGGCACTATTCCTGTTGACAAAGACGACATAAAGATCAAGGACAAAGGCTCTGCAATCTCCTCCCTGGCTTCCCAGAGAATCCTAGGATAAATCCCATCTGGCCCAGGGGACTTATCTATTTTGACATTTTCTAAAATTGCTAACACCTCCTCCTTTTGAACCTCAATTCCATCTAGCCTGGTCGACTGAACCTGAGTGTTCTCCTCGACAACATTGTCTTTCTCCAGTGTAAACACTGACAAAAAATATCCATTTAATGCTTCCCCTATCTCCTCTGATTCCACACACAGCTTTCCACTACTATCCTTGATTGGCCCTAATCTTACTCTAGTCATTCTTTTGTTCCTGATATACCTATAGAAAGCCTTAGGGTTTTCCTTGATCCTATCCGCCAACGACTTTTCGTGTCCTCTCCTCGCTCTTCTTAACACTCCCTTTAGGTCCTTCCTGGCTAACTTGTAACTCTCAAGTGCCCTAACTGAGCCTTCATGTCTCATCCTAACATAAGCCTTCTTCTTCCTCTTGACAAGTGCTTCAACTTCCTTAGTAAACCACGGTTCCCTTGCTCGACAACTTCCTCCCTGCCTGACAGGTACATACTTATCAAGGACACGCAGTAGCTGTTCCTTGAAAAAGCTCCACATTTCGATTGTACCCATCCCCTGCAGTTTCCTTCCCCATCCTATACATCCTAAATCTTGCCGAATAGCATCATAATTGCCTTTCCCCCAGCTATAATTCTTGCCTTGCGGTATATACCTATCCCTGCCCATTGCTAAAGTAAACATAACCGAGTTGTGATCACTACCACCAAAGTGCTCACCTACATCTAAATCTAACACCTGGCCGGGTTCATTACCCAGTACCAAATCCAATGTGGCCTCGCCCCTTGTTGGCCTGTCTACATACTGTGTCAGAAAACCCTCCTGCACACACTGCACAAAAACTGACCCATCTATAGTACTCGAACTATAGTATTTCCAGTCAATATTTGGAAAGTTAAAGTCCCCCATAACAACTACCCTGTTACTCTCGCTCCTGTCAAGAATCATCTTTGCAATCCTTTCCTCTACATCTCTGGAACTATTCGGAGGTCTATAGACAACTCCCAACAGGGTGACCTCTCCTCTACTGTTCCTAACCTCGGCCCATACTGCCTCAGTAGACGAGTCCTCAAGCTTCCTTTCTACCGCCGTAATACTTTCCTTGATTAACAATGCCACACCCCCCCCTCTTTTACCATCTTCTCTGTTCTTATTGAAACATCTAAATCCTGGAACCTGCAACAACCATTCCTGTCCCTGCTCTACCCATGTCTCCGAAATCGCCACAACATCGAGATCCCAGGTACCAATCCATGCTGCAAGCTCACCCACCTTATTCCGGATGCTCCTGGCGTTGAAGTAGAAGATAGATAGGTTCTTGATTAATAAGGGGATCAGGGGTTATGGGGAGAAGGCAAGAGAATGGGGATGAGAAAAATATCAGCCATGATTGAATGACGGCGCAGACTCAATGGGCTGTATGCCTAATTCTGCTCCTATGTCTTATGGTGTTATATTTATAAAAGACTCCTCAACTAATATACAAAGTTCAGAATCTTATGGATATGAAAGCCCCGCCTGTGTATATGACATAATATAAACTGTTATGAAACAATCTGTGACATCATAGAATTATTCCACTCTCAGTGTTAATGTCAAATGTTAAGTGCAGAATTAGAATAAACTATGTCCTCTTGGTCCTTATATCAAGCTAGACTGACACGATCGCGCTTTACACGTTGATTGGGCCAGCATTTTTCCCCATTCTTAATTGGCCCTTGAACGGAGTAGCTTGTGAGGCCATTTCAGAGGGCATTTAAGAGACAACATGTAGGCCTGACCAGGTGTAAGGACAGTTGTTTTTGTCCCCTAAAGGGCATGAATGAAACAGATGGTTTTTTACGACAATCAGCAATGGTTATATGGCCACCATTGGACTTTTAATTCCAAATTTCTATTGATTTCAAATGTCACCATCTGCCGTGGTGGATTCGAACCCAGGTGCCCAGAGTCTTACCCTGGGTCCCTGGATTACTAGTCAACGACACTGGACTACACCAGTGCCTCCCCCTGTGTACCACTTCCCTGTTGAAATCCTTAATCCTGTAACCTTAAAATATGTTGACACGTTCTAATAGGAAGTCAGACTGCTTCAGAATAGCTGGTGGCATTAAGACATGCGTTCGCTCAGCTAAAACAAGTGGAATTAAAAATAGCCATGACGTGACAGTGGTATCACACCCAGGTGAAGTAATGGGATACACCACTGGGCTTGATCAACATCAGGGATGATAGGAAACAGTTGGGTGACCAGCAGGAGAGTATACATGCTATCTCTGTTCCTGAATAGCCAATAAAACTTACTTAGTTCCATAATCTGATTAGGTAGGAAGACAAACATTTGGTTGCGTATGTTTTAAACTGAACCTCTGTGATCAAAATACCTAATCCAAGAATGTTAACCTATGGTTGTAAGTGGTATCATTTCCAGAACAAGGCATCTTTAAGGGCAGAGTTTCCAGAGTTTAGGAGCTTAAATTGTTACTTTTCAGGGAGAGCTAAAGGTGTCACTTAATGGCAAGCAATGAGATCAAGAAAGATGAAAGGAAATCAATGTCAACTACTGTCACTCGTGTCCAAGGTGAATTCAATCAGAACTCAAGATCCAAGTGAAAAAGATAAACCTGACATGAAAAGATGCACTTATGCTCTCGGACCTAGTGCCTGTTTCCCAGATAAGGAAAGAGATTAACTGAGCCGTGCCTCTAACAAAAATGAGATTGTGTAATCTCTGAATATTGGCAACAACACATAAAAACATGAGTTATTTGATAGACTGTCTATTTAAAAGTGTGATCTTGTCAGATATCTGAGGAATTATTCCAAAAATTACATCCCAATTAACATCAGACTTTGTCCATTGCCACCATTAATACTCAGCATCTATTAATACTTGGATCAGTGATACACTCAACTGTCTATTCTTTTCTAACTCACACTTTTAAGTAACTCCATCCATTAATAATATTCTATTCAATTATGCACGAATGTCTTACTGTCTGTGTGCCGAACCTTAAGACCTGGGGATGGATTCTCCGCACTCCGACACCGAAATCGCGGCTGGCGCTGGGGTGGAGAATCCATTTCCCCGCATGGAATCGGGACCGGCACCGGTTCCCTGATTCTCCGGGCCCCGAAAAACAGCGTACTCGGAGAGTATGCCGCCCGCATATCACCACCATTGCTGGAGGCCCGCCCGCCATTCTCCGCCCCTGGCCAGCCGAAGTCCTGATGGCATGGACCTAACATGGTCTTGCCGGTCGGGATACTAGCATGGTGGCTGCGGATCCAGTCCACGGCCGCCTTGGCGGGGGTAGGCCGATCGGAGGGTGGGGGGGGCCTTATACGCGTCCGGACAATTTTTGGGCCGGTCGTCCGGGTCAGGCACATGGCCGATCGGGGCACCATGTTTAAGGTCTAGTTCCGCGGCCGCTGGAGGCCGCTGCCGTGCACATGCGTGGCCTCTGACCCGGAAGTGCGGGGGCCCATATCTGCAGCAAAAGCTGCCAGTTTCACGCTGGTTCACTGCTAGCCCCAAGCAGGGCGAGGAATATGTGGCCCTTTCGCTCCAGTTTTTCTGGCGTGAAAATCCACAGTTTTTACGATGGCGTAGGGACATAGTCCCAAAAATATATCCAGCTGATGGAACCATCAATTCACCAGACACGTGTTTCCGATATGAATCTATGCTTTAAACAACTTGCTTCAGAGCCAGCCTGTTACCCGTTGATGAACTCTTAGTGAACTCAGGCTGACTCTGGACAAGGGTATTTATACAGCAGCACTAGGGGGAGGAGTCGTGGGCGGAGCCAAGGGTGGAGCCCAGTACAAGTTCCTGAGTACTCCCAGAGCTACTCTCCCTAGTAGTTGGAGAATGCTACTTCGCTTACAAAGACAGTGTGAATTATCATATCATATATATCACATTTATCAAACCAGCCCCTGAATTTTCACTCTTGTTTTGGGTGGGCAGAGATGGGAGAATTCCCAGCCCTGTGAATCTGACTTCCATAAAAATCAGGGGGCGGGTTTCTCAGTCCCGCCGCACCAGATTTCTGGTTCAGCACGCTATCGGGATTCTCCATTTCGCGGCTGGTCAATGGGGTTTCCCACTCTGGGGCAGCCCCACGCCGTCGGGAAACTCCCGGGCTGCCGGCAAAATGGAGCATCCCGACGGCGGAGAATTCAGCCCAAGTTTTTGTCCCAGAAAGTAGATTATTATAGGAGTTGAGGTCTGCACCTCTTTATGTGGTGTGGGGTTAGAGGCGTGCCCAGCGCGGGTTGTGCGACATGGGTGGCTATAAGAATCGTGCCTTCAGAAACCCCATTTATGAGGTATGAAATCGATGGTGAAGAGTCAGAGCAACAGAGCAGGTGTCACTAACCTGTCAGGTGAGTGACAATCTGTCAGCGCTCAAAGAATCATGGAAGCCCTCCTGTGCAGGAGTCCATTTATCCCAGCAAGTCTGGACTGACCCACTGATGGAGCACTCTACCTGGGCCCACTCCCCCACCCTGTCCCCTAAACCCAGTCACACATAACCTTTCGAACAGTAAGGGATAATTTAGCATGGCCAATCCACCGAACCTGTACATTTTTGGACAGTGGGGGGAAACCAGTGTACCCAGAGGAAACCCATGCAGACACAGGGAGAGCATACAAACTCCACACAGTCACCCGAAGGCTGGAATTGAACCTGGGTCCCTGGTGCTGTGAGGCAGCAGCGCTAATCACTGTGTCACCACGCCGCCATGTTGACCAACTATTAGCTAACCCTGGAACAGATGGCCCATCATGCGCTTTCCCTCGGAAAGAATTGCATTGTTGTTGCCCGCAGTGTACTCGCCTGAAGCACTTAAATGATGCCATTAAAAGACATAGACATTAAGGTGGTCTCATCTTAGCACCACTGTCTGATAAATATGATCAGTAGTAATGTAATTAGCTGTTATGCCTCAGTGGATGAATGACGAATAATGCCAGGGCAATCAATCCTTCCACTTGCCCTTTTGCCATCCATCTATCTGCATGCGTCCACACAGTTGACCCTGACTAGATCTCTCACATCTGCACAGTCATGGCATAACAGTGTGACTAAGAAGGAATAAGCCAGTAGTGCTGTCAGTGGTTGTGGAGTGCAGCATGTTACCTCAACATCCTTGGCACCATGCATTGCGCAATGCCATTTCCTCCACCACACTTTAACAGCACTTATTGATGATAGAAAATGGTTAGCTCATTTAAGCATTCAAGTGAATGAGAGTATTATAAGCTGTATGGCTCACAACTTCTCTTGTCTTATAACTGTCTTGATAGAATGTCACACAGTGGAGATACTGGAAAAAAGAATGGGTCCAGCCTCTCTCGAAGCCTCAGGTGCTGGGTGAAACTGTGCAGAAAACAAGAGATATGCTGTATCCTGCCAGCCAACGCAATCCTCAAGCTGGCACAAAGAAGACCTAGCTTGAAATTTCTGCTGGAGTGAGCACTGCAGGAGAACACCAGGGATCTTGGATAAATGCTGGAAAATGTTCAACAACCTGCTGTGTTCCGGCAATGTGTATAGTTTGTCTCATCAACAACGAGGTCCAAGTGAGGGATCACATTTGCATGCTACAGCTAAGATGAAAGACCTGGCATATACCTCTGCTTCAACACTGAGACATGTATAATAATATAATAGTAATAATCTTTATTGTCACAAGTAGGCTTACATTAACACTGCAATGAAGTTACTGTGAAAAGCCCCTAGTCGCCACATACAGCGCCTGTTCGGGTACACAGAGGGAGAATTCAGAATGCCAAATTCACCTAACAGCACGTGTTTCGGGACTTGTGGGAGGAAACTTGAGCACCCGGAGGAAACCCCCACAGATACAGGGAGAATGTGCAGTCTCAGACAGTGACCCAAGTTGGGAATCGAACCTGGGACCCAGGCGCTGTGAAGCAACATTGCTAACCACTGTGCTGCCATGCTGTATGTGTACGTAGCTCATGTAGGTGTGAACAGAACAGATGTGAACCAGCACTATGGTGCACAGGCACAGTGAAGAGAAATATCCCAGCATGCACTATATATCAAGCTAACACAAATTGATGTTGTCTTTGCCGTCACGGAAGATGAAGACTGGAGCCATTATGGTGACATGGTTGCCCAGACTGGGATGTCAGCAACAAGTTAAAGTGGTGAAACAGGTGGCAATGGAAACAGCCTGAGTGCTTGAGTAGCTGCCTTCTGGTGATGGTGAATTGCCAGTGAGAGCTGATAAAGGCAGCATTGAAATCACCTTGGCACATGATAGCAATGGTGGAGGTCACTGAGCACAAGAAGACATTGGCATGATAGTGAGTGCATTGATGGGATTGTATCATAAGGGCAGCGTGAGAATGGCTGAAGGCAATGGAGTGCATCAGAGCAAGTGTGATTTCGGAGAAGCCGGTGTGAATATATTTTGTTCAAAGAAGCGACTGACGATGATCCTCTCCTTCACAGTCAGCCCTGGCAGCCTCCCAGCTGCTCTGCCATTGGAAATCTCCTCAGGGCCGACCTGATAGAGGTCTACAAAATTAGTAGGGGCATAGACAGAGTGGATAGTCAGAGACATTTTCCCAGGGCAGAGGGGTCAATTACTAGGGGGCATAGGTTTAAGGTGCGAGGGGCAAGGTTTAGAGGAGATGTACGAGGCAGGTTTTTTACACAGAGGGTAGTGGGTGCCTGGAACTCGCTGCCGGAGGTGGTGGTGAAAGCAGGGACGATAGTGACTTTTAAGGGGCATCTTGACAAATACATGAATAGGATGAGAATAGAGGGATATGGATCCCGGAAGTGTCAAAGATTTTAGTTTAGACGAGCAGCATGGTCTGCACAGGTTTGGAGGGCCGAAGGGCCTGTTCCTGTGCTGTACTTTTCTTTGTTCTTGTTCTTTGTATCCTCCCCCATTTCAGAACTGTCTGAATGGGCAGGGACTTTATTCTCTTCCTCATTATCTTCCCCTCAGAAGTTGGAGCTTTGGCCATGTCATCTTCCTCTTTGAGTTGTAACCCCATCCATGACACGATGTTGTGCAGCATGCACCACAACACTGCTATTCTGGATACCCTTGCTGGGTCATACTGCAAAGTTCCACATGAGCGATCGAGGTGCCTGTGGCACATTTTTAGAACGCCGTTGGCGTGATCACTTGTACACCTTGTAACAACGTGGCTGTTGTTATAGCTGTCCTCTGGCTCAGTTTGTGAACTCTTGAAAGGGGGTTATTATTCGACTTCCTAAGGGATAGCCTTGTCCCTTAGAAGCCAACTACAGACCTGCAAAGGTGGATGAAATAGCTGAGGGAGTTAGAAACTCCTCGGTATGTAGGAATCTATGGCAGCTGCCAAGGACATGCACACATTGAAAGAAGACCTTGCTGTGGTCACAAACTACCTGTACATTGAATTAGTGGAAGGAAGTTTGGTTGACAAATGTGCCTGAATGCTGATCTGGAGCCATTATGGTGACATGGTGCAATCAATGACCTCCTGCACCTGAGGGACGCCTGCTAATTGGGCAAAAGTCATGCTGATCCAAGCATCTGAGACACCAAATCTATCGGGAAACCCCCACACAAGCCTTAATGCAGCTGTTTGCTGCTGACTAGGATCTACCAGACAGGTCTCCTGGATGAGCCTAGGAAGGAGCCTGCGGCATAAAAATTGAGAGCCACAGTTGCCTTCATAGCCACTGGCAGGGCATATGGGTTGATAGAATGTGGTACAAGTTGCTGCTGGACCATATGACATATGTCTGTGACCATTTCATGACCTTAAGCTGAGTCACTTTGATACTGGCTTGCGGTCATATTGCAGTATGATGTCCGAGCTCAGTACACCCTGCCCAGGTAACTATGTTCTAATCTATGCCGGTCATGCTTCATACGTCTGAGTCACATAATTAGTGGCAGCTGCTAATCCATTTGCCTGGATGACTGCAGCACCAACAACACCCAGGAAGCTCGACAGCATCCAGGCAGCCCGCTTGATTGTGAACCCTTCTGCAAATATTCACTTCCTCCACCACTGATAAGCAGTGGCAGCCGTGTGTACCATCTACAAGATGCACTGCAGGAATTCACCAAGGTTCCTTAGGCAATATCTTCAAAACCCAAGATCACTACCATCAAGAATGACAAGAGCAGCAGATATCTGGGAACCTCACCACCTAGACGGTCCCCTCCAGGCCACTCAACATCTTGACCATTCCTTCGCTGTCAGTGAGTCAAAATCTTAGAACTCCCTCCCTAACAGCACTACGGGAGTACCTACACCTCAGGAACTGCAGTGGTTCAAGAAGGCAGCTCACCACCACCTTTTGAAGGGCAACTAGGGATGGGCAATAAATGCTGGCCTAGCCAGCAACACCCACAATCTGTAAATTAATTTTTTTAATGGTTATTTTGTTTCAGAAAAGCTTTAAATGCATTGGAGGTGGTTCAGAGGAGGTTTACTGGATTGATGGATTGATATCTGGAGTGAGTGGGTTTGTTTTATGAGGAAAGGCTAGACATGTTATGTTCCGCACTCTCAGGACAAAAGAAGGTGAAGTTTTAGGCTGCAGGGTTAAATGTAACTAACAACGAAGGTTTATTGAATAGCTGTTAACTCTACAAAGGCTTGAATTAGACTGAGGCAAAGCCCATGAAGTAGCTAACGAACTAGACACACGACTAGACTCTTAAAAAGTGACCATACAACAATACAACAACAACCCTAAATATTTAACAGGACAGACTGGCTTGTCTCCACTGGAGTTTAGAAGAGTGAGGGGGTGACTTGATTGAAGTATATAAGGTCCTGAACGGTCTTGACAAGATGGATGTAGAAATTATGTCTCATCTTGTGGTGAGTCCAAAGTTAGGGGGCACGGTTTTAAATTTAGGGGTCGTCCAATTTAGGCCAGAGCTGAAGGTTGTGCAACTTTGGAACTCCCTGCCCCAGAAGGTGGTAAGGCAAGGTCATTAAATATTTTTAAGGTGGAGGGCGATAGATTCTTTTTGGGCAAAGGAATCAAAGGTTATCAGGGATAGATGGCAATGTGGAATTCAATACACAAACAGATCAGCCATGATCTTATTGAATGTGAAGCAGGCTGGAGCAGCTGGATGGCCTACTTCTGCTCCTATTTCATATGTTACAAAAATAATCACTTATTGTCACAAGTAGGCTTCAATGAAGTTACTGTGAAAAGCCCCTAGTCGCCACATTCCGGCGCCTGTTCGGGGATGCTGGTACGGGAATTGAACCGTGCTGCTGCCTTGTTCTGCATTACAAGCCAGCTATTTAGCCCTCTGTGCTAAACCAGCCCCTTCGTAACTATGTTCGTAACTATGGAGAAAAGTATCTGCAGCTGGCAAGGACTCAAACAGTGTACTCTCAATTTTTTTTACCTTTCAGCATTGGATTTTAATTTGATTAAGAAATTAACTGCCTGCTGCACAGCTTGAGTTCTGAATGCCCGGGACTGTCCTTTCAAATTTTTTTATATCTTTATCAGGGTGGGTTTTTAACTCAATTAAAACTAACCCCTTTTTGTTTTCAACAAAGTTGCCAGAAAAGTTTCTTTACAATCAGCACTTATGTAGCTAAGCACAAACATTGAGTAAATGTCTTCATCCTTCCCGATTCACCAAAAATCCTGTTGTTCTGATTTGGAGTGGTAAACGAGGGGAGTCACTTTTACTCCTCCACATGTGGCTGTGACACTCAGCTCATCATTCTATCCAGTTTGGTAATAAAACCTGGCTGAGGCAATGAATTTTGCAGATTGGATTGTCTTTTCTTGGCCCTTCCTGAGGGGAGATTTCCATAGGAGTGATCAGTTTTGAGTGATATTCTGTTAGCGTACCAACTGTGCAGAATTCTACTTTTTACTCTTGCACTGTCAGTCACAGGTTCAAAGCCCAGGATCAGGGGCAACGGCCAGTATTCTGTCGCCAAAATCAAACTCCATTCTAAACAGATAGAGTAATGAGCACAGCAATTCAAAGTTTTCCCTTACATGGGAGAGACTTGCCTATAACCTGAGCTGGATTCTCTGGCCCCCCCAGCCGCGCCTTTCGTTTGTGGAAGGATTCTATACTCCCGCCGTTTGTAAATTGGGTTTGCCATTGAAGATATTCCCACACCGCCAGGAAACCCACCGGGTAGGGCTGCGCTGCTGGCAGGAAAAGAGAATGGCAACGGCCGGAGAATTCCGGGCGTGGAGTATGGAGACCATTTAGTATTTTGTCTGACGCAGACATACACACAAAAGCAAATGGTATTGTATCTCAGGCATTGTTTATCGGAGATCCTGGCTTTTCAACTGCCCACAATGCTTTCACACACTACTAAGCAGAGGCAATTACAGAGTACCTGTACATCCAGACAAGAATAAGCAGATGGCACATTGCAACAAAATGGCATGTGCATAAGGTGCAGTAAGACTGCTCTGTCATTGCCAATTGTTCACATTTCATTTTTGATGACAAACACGAACTTGCAGCTGTGGCTAATAATGGCAGCTTTGAATTCTTATTGTATCTAGAACTGACAAACCTCACTAAAGATTATTTATTGTAAGATCAAAAGTTAACTACTGGATTGCATGGATTTCACTTTTGAGAATAGATAAAAGGAAGCTGTTGTGGCATTGTCCACATTCAAAAAAAACCCTACAACAGGAGCTCATGATTAGTCAAATTACAAATACTTTGTTACATGTTTCGCGATAGATAAGTCAAAATCATTAGCTTCCCATCCCACACTTGGTGACTGACATAGTCGGCTGAATGATTGCGAAAGGAAGGAGTTCATGGATAGGAACACATGGCTGAGGGAAATAAAGCAGAAATGGGTGTTAATCTCAAGTATGATTCGGATATATAGAAATGTATACACGTAAGACAATACATAAAATAAACAAATAGCTTAGATTAATTACAAGACTAAACAAATAGAAGAGGGGACATGGGTGGTATAACTATGCAGGAGAATAAAGCAGAAGTGATGTATAACTGGTTCCCGAAAACTAAAATCAGATTATAGCCTAGTAATCACTTTCTGCTATTGATTATTTTTAAATAAAATGTAGGTTTAATTTTACTTGAAGGTTTTATTCAATTTCACGTCCATTTCACTGTAGTAGCGATTATTCATACCAAAGTGGAGTGCCATTATCCAGTGATGTTCATTAACAATTAATGAATAACGATTGTGACATAATTGCTCCAAGTTTGAGGAATAATCTCATTTGATTATAACAGGTACTTCATACACCAATTTCACAAAGTTTACCAACATGCAAATTTCACCCTTTTCTTCTCACTGAAAAGGTTTTGGTTCCACAGCAATTCCAGAATGGCTGGTCAGTTATGAACGAATAATAATGGGTGTCAGACTTTTAACCAATTTACAACTCTTATACAATAATCCAAACTTTTAACCAATTTACGCAATGATTTTGAAAAACAAATTCCAATTAAGGGGCAATTTAGTATGGCCAATCCAACTACCCTGCACATCTTTGGGTTGTAGGGGTGAGACCCACACAGACACAGGGAGAATGTGCAAACTCCAGACAGACAGTGAACAAAGGGCCAGGACTGAACCTGAGTCCTGGGTGCCGTGAGGCAGCAGTGCTAACCATTGCATCATTATGCAATGATTTAGACTTTTAGCCAATTTACAACATAGAACATAGAACAGTACAGCACAGAACAGGCCCTTCGGCCCTCGATGTTGTGCCGAGCAATGATCACCCTACTTAAACCCACGTAACCCGTATACCCGTAACCCAACAATCCCCCCATTAACCTTACACTACGGGCAATTTAGCATGGCCAATCCACCTAACCCGCACATCTTTGGACTGTGGGAGGAAACCGGAGCACCCGGAGGAAACCCACGCACACACAGGGAGGACGTGCAGACTCCACACAGACAGTGACCCAGCCGGGAATCGAACCTGGGACCCTGGAGCTGTGAAGCATTGATGCTAACCACCATGCTACCGTGAGGCCCCAGCAAAGACAACCTTTGCACAATGATTCTCTTCGTCAGAAATTATGGCTTTTACATCAGGCATTCACCTTTGCAAGATGAGGTAGCCAAGTGTAGCATGTGCGTGTGTTTGGTTGCTTCCCTTTATAATTAAAGAGCAGAAGAATACTTTGATCTCAAGATCAAAGAGGATCATTTCACTAATTGATGGGGAATTATTAATTGTGCTTGGATCACTGCAGAAAGTATTTTTTTCCCTATTGTGAATCCTGTACAATTTATACTTCCATAATAGTGTGATCATTTCAATATATCAGACAATATTTTTACCTTGTCTGAAATGCTCTATGGCAAAAAAATTAATAGTCAAAGAGCGTAATTTAATGGCTTTGTCGCACCTGACTTGGTGATACGATGAGGCGTTGTGATCTGGATCTTGCCCTTACTGAACATGATCCAGGTTAACATATTTAAGTGAACAGTTAGGTCACTTAAATATGTCTGTGCCCAATCCTCCTGAGGCCTGGGAATAAACGTTTGTGCCTGGAAGACTTTGCCATAGCACTGACCAGGCGTAATGGAAACTGAGTATTTTCCCAAGCCATCGGAGGCCTCTGGGTGGTCGGGCTCTGGGCAGGGCACCTCCGGGCACTCCTGCTGCCACCCTGGCATTGCCAGCCTGGCACCTTGACAATGCCACTACTATGGTACCTGGGTGGCATTGCCAGGGTGCTTGGGTAGCCAAAGATTTAAGCCATTGGCCATTTTACCACAGTCCCCCTCCTGATCCAGTGTCATAGAATCGAATCACACAACTCTAACTGAGTCCCCGGATGGGAAAGTACCATAATCTCAGGCAAATAATCCTAATCCCGAACCCAACATACACACATTCTGGAGACAACATAAATATAGTAGAAAATTAGACTGCTCATTTATCAAAATAAACTTTAGGAGATACATATAAATAGAAAACAGATAATAACAAAAAAAAACTTGGAGGCGAGAGTCATTAATATATCCCTTGGTCATGGTGCCGGATCACGGTTTCCACATCCCAGCTGCTGCACGAGTTCCTTCTTCTGGGAATATTAATTTGATCTTCCTGTTGTGGATAATTCTTTCTGTCGGTCTGTACCCTTGTGTTCATTCCAGGGTGAAGAATCCCAAGCAGCACACCACAAATGCGTAATACATTCTGAAAAGAGATCAGGGATAGCACCTGTTATTATTCTCCAATATCCGATTCCTTCTTCCCCTTATCCCACTCACCAGATGCTGGCTCATGTTCTCTACTGACCCCCCTGCCCCCCCCCTCCCTTTTTAAAAAAATACCATGATCCCAGAATCTGAGGTGGCCGTATATCTGTGTTTCATTTCGTGCCTTCTGGGGATGATAAGCTGTGTGGCTAATGCCACAATGCAGAGTTGCACAAGCGGAGGCCGCGTATGCGAGAAGAGGAGGTGACAGATGTTAGTAGACCTCAGAAGCATGCAGGGTGATGATGGTTATCTTGGGGTATGTTGGTTGCTGATGGTTACCAATCATACCGTATTGTAAGGCGGTATGCAGGTAATTGATATTTGGGTGTACTGCAGATGGAAGCCTATGGAGATTTATACTGGCCTCCCAAAGTAAGAGGCAGCGAGTTTATATAAAAATCAAGGGAAACCTGCACCCAGGAGAAGTTGTTTATTCATTAAGCGGAACCAGTATCTGCTGCTGTCTCATAGAGATTGTCCTCAGTGAGATTAAAGGAGTGGAAACGGACACTGTAAATTTTATTTACAATTCGGGATGGTAGGGTCCCTGTATTCTTCCTGAAGTGGTGATTTATTTAAGTAGGCGGGCTTTAGCTACCTGGGACCTGTTCTTCCACCATCTCCCTGTCTGTGCGACGTACTACGCATTTCCGGGGATCCCTGCGTCAGGTGCCCTGTATCTGGCTTGATCATGACTTATTTCATACACCTTTGGGAGTCCAGATGGAGTTTTACTTCTGGGGTCTCTTGGGGTGGAACTGCTAGCAAAGTGGTCAGGGTCCGGACCCTTGGGGTGTGGACCGCAGGGCACTATCACAATTTACACTAGCGAGACATAGCACTGGTGGTATTTGCTTTGGGAGCCAAATACCTTCAATTGATCACATGTCACCATTCGGCTTTCCCAGAATCCATCAATACCCGGTAAACGGATGGGCTCACCTTATCTACAACCAACCGCATATGTAGGGTGGAAAACGTGGAGCATTACCTTCTGTCCAACCTCGTATTCAATGGGGTTCACCTTGCCATCGATCTATGTTTTACTCTGCTCCTTGCTTTTCCACATTTTAACAGCTGCTGCCAGTTGTGCAGATTGAACATTTTCCAGTAGTGACTGTGGTTAAGGGCTGCCAGCTTGGGTTTTGATAAATCCAGCCCTAGCAGGGGCTCGATCCCTCTCATAGGGGTCTCCCTGTCATGAGTACATAGTGGAACTGGAAACCGAGTTCTGTACTACCGTTAGAACAAATGGCAGGACTTTGTTCCAAGTAGAGTTATTTTGCTGGATGGTTTCATGAATCATTTCTTCGCTGGAGTGGTTCAACCTTTCTGCTATCCAATGGGATACGCAACATAGAATTTTTGGTTGGTTCCAAATAAGCTCATTACTCATTGCATCGCCTGGACGGTGAAATGAATGCCTTGGTCCGAATCTACAGCACAGTGGTTAGCACTGTTGCTTCACAGCGCCAGGGACCCAGGTTTGATACTCGGCTTGGGTCACTGTGCGGAGTCTTCACGTTCTCCCCATGTCTGCGTGGGTTTCCTCCAGGTGCTCTGTTTTCATCCCACAAGTCCCAAAAGAGTCGCTTGTTTGGTTAATTGGACATTCTGAATTCTCCCTCAGTGTACCCGAACAGGTGCCGGAAGGTGGCGACTAGGGGATTTTCATAGTAACTTCATTGCAGTGTTAATATAAGCCTACTTGTGACACTAATAAAGAATATTATTATTACTATGATGGGAGACCACAGCGAGTGAAGATTTGCTGCACTAGGATACCTGCTTTGACTTTGGCCCTATTTGTTTGAGGGGGGAAGGCTTCCATCCAGTTACTAAAAGCTTTGATGATGACCAGGATGTATTAGTAACCTCCTGTGCCAGGCGGTAGGAGACTGATATAATCAGTGTATAAATTTGTCCAGGAACCAGAATTCTACAGGTTGGGGGTGCCTCAGTTCTCCCTTGTGGGTATACCTGTCGGGATTGCTTTGGGTGCAGGCTGGGCCACACGTCTTTATCTATGGCTTGCCACAAGCACAATTGCTTAATCCGTTCACCCATTGCTCCTGCCCCTTGATGGCCCTGACATTGTGGTGTTGATAAATAATTTGGTTGTGTTTCCTAGTCGGTACCACATACCGGTCATCCTTAAGGAGTAGCCTGACCTTTATTTTAATTGTATCATGCCACTTGTCAAAGGAGGCGAGATGTGCTCCTTCTTGAATCTGTTTCAGGTTCTGGTCATTGCTTTGAGTTTGTTTAAGGTCTTTGACCTTAGTCTGGCTTATAGTGAAGGCGTCGATCCTCTTGGTAATGGGGGGTTGCCATGGTTCCTCCTCCGGTGTGCCCTGCTTGGCCAATTCATCTGCCCTTATGTTCCCAACTGGTGAAGTTCTCTGATGGGCCTCAGCTTTAATGATGCCGAACTCACGGCCTTGGGCAGTCTGAAAAATAAATTTTAGTAGGGTTGCAGACAGTGAAGGATTCCCGTCTGCTAAGATGAATCCTCGCATTTCCCACAGTGACAGGAAGTCAGTTAAACTGTTTCAAACATACATGCTGCCCGAGTGTATGTCTGCCAGTGTGGGAAACGGGTCAGGGTGACTGACCATATAGGTTGGGGCCATTAGCTCTGCAGCCTGTGTGCTCATTTGAGTGGGAAGCTTTAAGGCTATCTCCCTCGGAGCTTGCCTTGCTCATCCTCCACACAGATGCTGCACCCAATCGCGTTCGGCGATCAGCCGGAGAATCCCTGTTTACGACCAAATCAGGGCGGCGTGCTTTCGTGATGTTCTTCCCCCTCCAAAGCAGCGTTATCCAGGAGTACGCTGCGTCACGTATCAATGGCCTCAGGATATTGCCTGAGGCCCACCTTCCGATGCTCCGCCCCCAACCTGCCGGGTTCCCGACAGCGTAGGTCTCTCATGCTATTTTTTTTTCGGGAACTTGGCGTGGCCGCTGCGGACTCAGTTCAGCACCGACACATCTTGGGGTGAGCCGATCAGTGGGCAAGGGGGACTTTTCCAGAGCTGGGGGCACTGTGAGGGTTCGTCCGGTGAGTTCAAGCAGGCCAAAGGGAGGGGGCACTGTTTTGCAGGCCGGATCTGCAAGTAGCCGGCGCCATTTTGCACGGCGCGTCCGCTGCAGGCCACCATCGTGTGCATGCACGGCCGTGGACCCAGCAATTCTCTGGGCCATATCAGCAGCTAGAGTTGGGCGCTCTAAGCTGCCATCCTGCTAGCCCTCGGCCAAACGGAGGATCGGTGGTTGTTTTATGCCATTTTCTCTGTTGTAAAACGCCACTGTTCCCACGCCGGCCTGGGGACATAGCCTCAGAATCGGAGAATTTCTGATCACTTCCTCCACCATAGAGGATCCGTGTACATATATTTTTAGGGCCTGTTTGTCTGCTTCCCTGGTTTCTCCCCCCTTTTGTTTTGGCACAAACTGTCCCTTGGGGGTCATTTATTGCTGTTACCTGGCACTCATGAGGTTCTTCTCCTTTGCTCAATTTGTCAGCTCAGAAGGGAATGCTTCAATGCGATGTTGCGATCCCGGAGCATGACGGTCCAATGCGCTATAGAGTTTTGACTAGCAGTCTGCACATTCTTAGGCTGGTTTATCACAGGGCTAAATGGCTGGCTTTTAAAGCAGACCAAGGCAGGCCAACAGCACGGTTCAATTCCTGTACCAGCCTCCCCGAACAGGCGCCGGAATGTGGCGACTAGGAGCTTTTCACAGTAACTTCATTTGAAGCCTACTTGTGACAATAAACAATTTTCATTTCCTTTCATTTCAGTCTTGTCTTTAATCTGACCATCCCAACAATAACTGTATGTGGTGTGCTCCATGATAATGGTCAATGGATTTAGGCCAAAGAAGTAACTGAAATGTTGTACCGCCCAGACAACCGCTAAAAGGTGCTTTTCGCACAGTGAGAAACACTGTTTGATTCGGATTATAATACTATAATCTTTATTCCTGTCATAAGTAGGCTTACATTAACACAGCAATTAAGTTACTGTGAAAAGCCCCCAGTCGCCACGTTCCGGCGCCTGTTCAGGTACACAGAGGAGAATTCAGACTAGTCCAATTCACTGAACAGCACTTCTTTCGGGACATGTCGGAGGAAACCGGAGCATCCGGAGGAAACCCACACAGACACAGGGACAGCGTGCAGACTCCACCCAGACAGTGACCCAGGCTGGGAATCGAACCTGGGACCCTGGCACTGTGAAGTAACAGTGCTAACCACTGTGCTACCATGCCGCCCTAGGTGCCAGGAGGCATAGGCCACCGGCCCGAGCCTCCTGTGGTACTCCTGCAAGTGTGTTGTCCGTAGCCACTATGTTTAGCACAAAGGGAATATCTGGGTTACGTACTTGCAGTGCTGGGGCCTGTTTTAACTCTGAGACAGCCTGTGTGTGCACCCCCATGGGACATTTTTCCTGAAAAGATCTGATAGGGGGACAGCTTTGGGGACAGCTTTGGTGGCAAAACCATCAATGTGGTTTCAGCAGTATCCCAACAAACCTAGAAAGGAGCGCAAGAAGCTCATGTCCTTTGGCAGCGGAAGGCGTGTTACTGACTAGACCCACTTCCTTTCTATTTTGTGCTTCCCCCTGGTCACTACTCTCCCCAAGTACGTCACCTGTGATCTCATGAGCTGGGCTTTCTTGGGTTGATGTTTAGGCCCTGCGTAGTGAGGAGGTTCAGTCACTCTTTCACCAGCTTAAGATGTTCCCCCCGGTCTCAGCCTGGAGGTGGGAGATCGTTGACATACTATGTCAGACATTTTGATAACCCTTCCAGACTCTTTGTGAGTCTCTGGTGAAATATGGATGGTGAGTTCTGGATGCCCTGTGGCAGGCACGTCCAAGTACATTGCTGCCCTGGAAGGTGAATACAAACTTATACCTACATTGATGCTCATGGGGAATCGACCAGAGGTCATTGCTAATATCCAGCATGATGATATACTTGGGCCTGCGTAATCATGGCTCCGGGGCTAGTCGCTACCGTGGGGGCTGCGATAGGTGTGGTCCTGTTCAGTTTCCGGTAATCGGCTGTCAGCTTCCATGACCCATCCCGTTTTCTTGCCAGCCAAATTGGGGAATTATTGGTGGAAGCAATTCCCTCCTGCAATGAGCTGTTGATATCTTTAGCCACCTTCCCCTCGGCTTCCTTGAGCAACCTTTCTGTCTTTGGGGCCTTCGATAATCACTGCTCCTGTCATCCGACCTAAGTCATCATTATAGATTGAGTTGCCTGTCGGTGCTTCGCAATAATTCCACGTATCCCCGGGCCATCTGTCATGTCTGTGGGTTTCATCCATAACTCCCCGATGGTGGAAATCCCGTGGCTGCTTCTATTGGCGCCTCACTTGTATGGGCAATCAACCATTTCCAACAATTCACCGGGTCAAAAGAGAGATTACGGGCGGGATTCTATGTTATCCAACGTCGAAATAGGTAAGTGCGATCGGGAGGAGAATAACTTCCAACACCAAAATCACGGCAGGTGCCGGTTTGATGCCAAATCCGATCCTCGGTTTTCTCTAACACGGGGTCAAAGCATTTCATTCTGCGCGTACTTTATACACCGTTTGCATATTGTGGTGAATGTATTCACCATAATGCATGCATGATACCACAACCTATGACCTGGAAGTGGTGATATGAACTGTTTCCTGGTACAGTACTGTAACTCCGGTATGTCTCCGCCTCTGGCTCCGCCCACATGGGGGCCATATATAGGCCGGCCTCTTGTGAGCTGCATTCATCTGTACTACTGACTCTGGCTAGGCAAATTCATGACTAATAAAGCCTACTGTTCACTCGCTCTCTCTGCCTCACTGTGAATTGAAGGTATATCAATTTATTAGTCATAGACAGCACTATGGAAGCTGCTCTAAAGCCAGACAGGCTCGAACACGACGCCTGCACATCCAAAGCCAAGGAAATATTCGAACATTGGCTCCGATGCTTCGAGGCCTACCTCGAATCCTCCTCAATGCCTTCCACAGAGACTCTCAAACTGCGACTCTTCCATGCCCGGGTGAGCCATCGAATCTCTGTACTGATCGAGAAAGCGACCACGTACGAGGCGGCGGTCACAACTCTCAAGGCACACTTCATGAAGCCCGTAAATGAGGTGTTTGCCAGACACCTCCTCACTACTCGCCGTCAACGCGCCGGAGAATCGCTGGACGAGTATCTCGAAACCCAGACTCTACTCGCGAGGAACTGCAGCTATCGAGATGTGACGACGGAACATATGAACTTAGATCCGGGACACCTACATGGCGGGGGTTCGCTCGAACTACGTCAGGCAGTGCCTGCTGGAAAACGGAATCTCCGACCTGTGGGAAACGATAAAGCTAGCGACCTCACTAGAGGTGGCCTACCAGAACCTCAGTGCGTTCCCCACGGACCTGCCAAAACCCTCGTGGATACCCTCGTCGCCACCCCCGTCGGACCCGACTACGTCGCAGGCTTGTGCCGCGCGTCTGCCAGCCCAGCCCGGGGAACCGCAGTGCTACTTCTCTGGCCAGGGCCAACACCCCCGGCAGCCCTGCCCAGCCCGCACAGCAACATGTAGCGGTATGAAAAAGGGGCACTTTGCTAGAGTCTGTCTGGGCCAGCCTAAGGCCCAGAAATCAAAAACACACCAGGCCCAACCCATGGACTCGCAGCCCCACAGACCCCGCAATGCGGCTGCGTGCCTGCCCGGAACGCTACCGTCAGATGCGTCATCGGCATCGTGCGACTCGGGGCCACCGGCCCCAAAACCAACCGACACGTGTGACCGATGGAGGCGGCCATCTTGGTCGCCATCTTTGCCCCAGCCCGACACGTGCGATTCATGGGGGCCGCCATCTTGTGACTCCACCAACCACACAGACTACCCGCAGCTGGGCGCAGTCACCCTCGACCAGTCACAGCCAAAACAGCTGAAGAACTCCATGATGGTCATCAGGGTCAACGGGCATGAGACCCCTGTCTTTTCGACTCCTGGAGCACAGAGAGCTTTGTCCACCCCGACACGGTAAGGCGCTGCTCCCTCCACACCTACCCAGCCTCCCAAACAATCTCCCTTGCCTCCGGGTCCCATTGGGTTCAGATTCGGGGGTACTGTATTGCCAATCTCGCGATGCAGGGCGCAGAGTACGTTCGTTTTAAGCTCTACATCCTCCTCCACCTCTGCGCCCCCCTACTGCTCAGATTGGACTTACAATGTAACCATTGAAGCCTGACCCTACAGTTCGGCGGACCCTTGCCGCCCCTCATGGTGTGCAGTCTCGCGGCCTTCAAGGTTTCCCCCCCTTCACTCTTTGCGAACCTCACTCCTAACTGTAAGCCCATCGCCACCAGGAGCAGACGGTACAGCTCTCAAGACATGACGTTTATCAAGTTGGAGGTCCAGCGACTGTTGAATGAAGGGATCATCGAGGCCAGCAACAGCCCCTGGAGAGCGCAAGTGGTGGTCGTCCGGACCAGGGAAAAGAATCGGATGGTTGTGGACTACAGCCAGACAATTAACCGATTCACGCAACTCGATGCGTACCCCCTCCCCCGCATAGCAGAGATGTTCAACCAGATCACGCAGTACCGTCTGTTCTCCACGGTCAACCTGAAGTCGGCCTACCACCAGCTCCCAATCTGCCAGGAAGAGCGGCAGTACACTGCTTTCAAGGCAGCCGGCCGGCTCTTCCACTTCCTCAGAGTCCCCTTCAGCGTCACGAACGGAGTCTCGGTCTTTCAAAGAACAATGGACCGAATGGTGGACCAGTACGGTTTGCGGGCTACATACCCGTACTTGGACAATGTGACCATCTGCAGCTATGACCAGCAGGACCATGACGCCAACCTCCAGACGTTCCTCCAGGCCGCACAATCCCTCAATCTCACATACAACAAAGAAAAATGCGTCTTCCGTACTACCCGACTAGCCATCCTCGGCTATGTCGCAGAGAACGGAGTCCTAGGGCCCGTCCCCAAGCGTATGCGCCCCCTCACAGAACTCACCCCTCCCCACTGCTTCAAGGCTCTAAAACTATGCCTGGGGCTGTTCTCCTACTACGCCCAGTGGGTCCCCAACTATGCGGACAAAGCCCGCCCACTTATTCAAACAACCACTTTTCCCCTGACGGATGAGGCTCACACAGCCTTCAGCCGCATCAAGGCCGGTATCACCAAGGCCGCAATGCATGCGGTGAATGGCCGCCACACTCAACCAGGCGGGCAGGCCAGCAGCATTTTTCTCTAGGACCCTCCACGCTTCTGAAATTCGACAACCCTCGGTCGAGAAGGATGCACAAGCCATAGTGGAAGCCGTGCGGCACTGGAGGCACTACCCAGCCGGTAGGAGGTTCACCCTCGTCACCGACCAACGATCGGTAGCCTTCATGTTTGACAATGCACAACGGGGCAAAATAAAAAATGATAAAATCTTGAGGTGGAGGATCGAATTCTCCACCTACAATTACGATATCAAGTATCGTCCTGGGACGCTCAATGAGCCCCCAGAAGCCCTGTCCCGCAGCACATGCGCCAGCACGCAAGATGACCGACTTCGGGCTATCTACAATGACCGCTGCCACCCTGGGGTCACCCGGCTTACCCACTTCATGAAGGACCGCAATCTGCCCTTCACCTCCGAGGAGGTCAAGGCCATGACCAGGGACTGCCAAGTCTGCGTGGAGTGCAAACCGCACTTCTACTGGCCAGACAAGGCCCACCTGGTAAAGGCCTCCGGCCCTTTGAGCACCTAAGCATTGACTTCAAAGGGCCCCTCCCCTCCACCAATCGGAATATATACTTTCTGACTGTCATCGATGAGTACTCCCACTTCCCCTTCGCCGTCCCCTGCCCTGACATGACCTCAGCACCGTAATAAAGGCACTGCACAGCATCTTCACGCTGTTCGGTTTCCCTGCGTACATCCACAGTGACCGGGGCACATCGTTCATGAGCGATGAGCTGCGTCAGTACCTGCTCAGTAAAGGCATCGCCTCGAGCAGGAATATGAGCTATAATCTTGGTTGAAAACTCCGGGACCAGTCCTTCTGGCACATGAGGAGCCATAAGATTGACCCCCTGGTCGAGAGGTCCAGCTGCTCCATGCTAACCCCCAGTTCGCTTACATCGCGCACCAGGAGGGACGGCAAAATACGGTCTCCCTACGGGACCTAGGTGGTACTCCCGCCAACGCGCTCCCCCCTGTCTACAACGCCCCCTCCCCACTGCCCGCCGCCACTCACAGCGCTCCATACGCCCCCTGGGTCTCCTGTATTGTCCCGCACCGACACCGCTGCCACCCATCACTCCCCACCCTACCCCCGCAACCCAACCGTCTCCGACACCCCGGAATGGGGCTCAACCTCCAGACACAACACCCCCGGAGTCAGCACCTGCGACAACTATGCCCGCTGCACCGCCAGAGCTGCGGAGGTCAAAGAGAACGATCCGGCCTCCAGATAGACTGAATATGTAATGACCCCATGTCACCCCTCTGGACTTGATTTTTTTAACAGAGGGTGAATGTGGTGAATGTATTCACCATAATGCATGCATACCATAACCTGTGACCTATGACCTGGAAGTGGTGATATGAACTTCTTCCATGTACTGTAACCCCGGTATGGCTCCGCCTCTGCCTCCGCCCACACCAGGGCCATATATAGACGGCCTCTTGTGGGATTCATCTGTACTACTGACTCTGGCTAGGCAAATTCATGACTAATAACGCGTACTGTTCACTCGCTCTCTCTGCCTCACTGTGAATTGATGGTATAATTCACACGTGCTTTCAAAAATCGTGAACATGGCATGATGGCAGCTGAGTGGGATAGGGTGTACGGACAATGTCCACCACTGCCAACAGTCGGACCGCTGGGCGGGAGGCTTTTGCCAGGGCCGGGGGGAGTAGTGGGAGTGGCCAGGGGGTGGGCTGTGGGGTCAGGGTGGACGGGTATGCAACACCATTGCCGCAGCCGGCAAGGCAGCCATGCAGCTGCACATGCCGCTGAAGGCCTGCTTTAAACCAGTGCCATGGGCCGCATGGGTCCCCCCCCTCCCCCCCCCCCCCCCCCCCCCTCAGAGCATCCCTCTGGGTGCCCTCTGGCACTAGCCGACCCATCAGCTGTATGGCATGCTCCAGCACAACTATCCCATCTGTTTGGTTTTGATAAGTGTGTGTATGGGGAGTGTAATGTGTATGTCCGGCTGCAGCTTGTCAGCCCTGCGAGTGTCGGTAACAGACACGCGAATCCCGCACCGTGTTTCCTGGTAATCGATTGTGTTCCATGCCGCATAGGTGCTGGGCCCTCAATGGTAGCAGAATCGGTGCAGGTTAGCGCTGATTTTTCTGTCGTAAAAGTCCACGGATTCTCCGTTGGCGTCAACACTTAGTCTCAGAAACAGAGAATCCCGTCCTACATTTCCACATGAAATCGGAATCCAGAATATGTTCTGCATCGGGGTGGGGTTGACTAAAATGGCTGGGCAGTAGCAATCCACCTCCCCCAACCTGAATTATGATGGGTCCGTCTCAGACACTTCCTGTAAATGACCTGTCAAGCCACTTAACAAGATCATCTACAGTGCGCCACATATTATCCAAGTTATGGGATGTTTTAAGGGTAGTGCGGGATCCTGCTGTGTCTCACAGGAACTCAACGGGGTGGCCTCCGACCTCGCCTTGCAGCAGGCGTCTTCCTATACTATCCCACATGGCATTACATACACAAGTCTATGAGGCCTGACACTGTCATGCCCTTGGTTCTGTGTCTAACTGGGAGTACAGGATGCATGGGTTGGCAGTTTCCTCTACTGGGGTCACCGTGTCTTGTTGAGCTGATCCCTCCAGTGGTATGGGTTGTGATGGTCAGGAAACCATTGGTGTATCTGTGGCTGTTGGCGGGGTCCCAAGGTTTTCTAACATAGTGGCCTGTCTGGCTGAAGGTGTAACGTCGCCCCTGCGGAGGTGAATACCCGAGGTCCATTCGGGGCTGATCTCTGCTTCTAGGGGTGGAAGAAGCATATCCACTGTTCTACCCTTGTTCTACCACATGGGGTCGGACTTCCAATTTGATCAGACGTGGCTCATTTTCCCTGCCTTCGTGGGTTTGGGCTTATCTAGCGTCTGTACCTCTTTCTCCCAGGTGCGGGTCATTCTCTGGATCGCTCCTGCCTTGAGTGTGCTGTAGGTTGGGTCAAAGTTCTCGGGTGCCTTCTGACTCCCTTCGGTAGCTTCTGAGACTAGCATTTGAATCCAATTGGGCCGGTTCTGCTCATTCAATTGGGCTCAGTCCAGCTGCCCCAAAAGCTGCTATAAATTACATCCACAAGCAACTGGAATATACTGTCAGGTATTCCCTTTTCTTTTGTCTGCACGTATTCAGGCCATCCACTGGATCCCCTCTGTCATATCCTGTGGCAGTCAAAATTGCCGCCTTAATTTCCTCAAACGTCCCCCCACCCCGCCTACAATTTAGAGATTGGGCAGGCAGGAGAGTATCGCTGGGCTTAAGCACATTAGTATTAGCTCTACCTCCTCTACATCATCTAACCTGTGCAAAATCTTCTTTTGGTTTGTAGTTTTGAAGAATGTGTGTGGATCCCCTGGTTGGCTCAAACACTGACTTGGCGATGTCAGTCTGTGCTGCGGTGTATGGAGTTACATGTGTGGCGTTAACATTCTGACTGTCTCGCTGGCTAGTTGTTCAGCAGGTTCATAGGGACGTGGAAATTTTCTGGGGGTGCAGACGGTTCGACCATCTGGAACAGGGGAATATTATCCTCCTTTTTAAATGGAAAATTGTGATTTTAATTTTCCAATCCCACGCAGACGCTTTGAATAGTCTGCTGTGTGGGTTCTATTCTCCTTTCCTGCCTGATGCAGGAACCTTTACTGTAGCCTGAAGATTGTTGCATTTCTCTTTTTTTTACATTTCATCATCAGTAGGGTAAAACTAACGTGTCTCAGGAGGGTCTAAACCCAGCTAACGTTCCCTATTAGTGGGTGAACAATCCAACGCTTGGTGAATTCTGCTTCACAATGATAGGAAAAGCCGACATTGAAGGATCAAAAAGCGACATCGCTGTGAACGCTTAGCTGCCACAAGCCAGTTATCCCTGTGGTTACTTTTCTGACACCTCCTGCTTAAAACCCAGAAGGTCAGAAGGATCGTGAGGGCCCGCTTTTATGGGCTGTATTCGTCTCGCACATCAAAATCAAGCGAGCTTTTGCCTTCCTGCTCTGCGGGAGGTTTCTGTCCTCCTTGAGCTCGCCATAGGACACCTGCGTTATGGTGTGACAGGTGTACCGCCCCAGTCAATCTCCCCACGTGCCACTGTTCACGGAGTGGGTCATGCCCGGTCGTCTGGGCGTTTCCGACCGGAAGCGACAGTCCCTCAGGGCACGGGTCTCCACAAACGGGGACCAGATGGAATGGCACTCATGGGGGTCACCCAGTGGATTGGAGACCCCCCCCCCACTGCATGCCTTTTGGGCAGGGTGGTGCCTTGGCACTGCTAGTGCCACCTGGAAGTGCCAAGGTTTGCCCAGGTAGCACTTCCAGCTGGCATAGGCACTGCCAAGGTGTCAGGTTGGCACTGCTGAGGTGCCCTGTGTGGGTATTTGCGGGTGGGGGGGTGCGGCTCGGGACCCTCCCATTGTGTATTCAGGCTGATGGGGGTTGGGGCTAGCTCCGGGGGCCTCGGAGATGGATGTCATTTAAAAATAGCAAATTGGGGTAATGTGCAGCTCGGCCATGCTTTCTCCACTACAGTCCCTTATACAACATGAGTTGTGTTGTGGCTAAACGTGCTAATTCCCAATTAGTTGAATCGTGCCCAAAGTTCACTTCCTTAAGGTCCTCTCCAAAGTCACCTCAGGTTACTAAGGATCCAGGGAAACACTTATTACCACTGTAATCTCTGATGCTTTTTATTGTGCATGGATGATTCATTCCCATGTTCGGATCTTTCAAATCCTTTTTTGTACATGCGCAGTGATGAGACCATCAATTCACGCAACACGTGGTTAGAAGTGAACAGTGGTTTTAATTGTCTTACTGCCTATGACGAGATGAACTCCAGATGAACTGGCAGGCAGGCTCTCAGCATCAACCTTTATACATCTGGTTAAGGGGAGGAGCCATGGGTGGAGCCAAGGGTGGAGCCTAGTACAAGCTCCTCATCTCCCCCTATGGGTAGAGCCGCGCAACTACACGTGATGCAATACAATATACAGGCTCAACACATGTTGTACAATACAGTGTGGATTATTAGTATTTATAATTCACCACACGCAGTAACTTAAAATACTTGATTTGTGCACGACCAGTGTGAGGGCTTTCAAGTTGCTGCTTGGTTGCAGAGTTTAGAAAGAAGATTGCTTGTCACTTTCTCTCAGGCTACTTTGATAGTACTTTGAAGAATTATTAGATTAGAACTAGAGTATGGCACATAGCACAGCATATGTTAAGAGCTAACTGTAGAAGTAGTATAGAAAGGGAGAAAGTTGTGTTGACTTTCATTGATGAGTTTAAGGACAGCTCAATCACTTTTATTTCCAACTCTGCCTTCAACTTTGGGGAGTTGGATGACAATAAAAGAAATGGAGAATTTGGTCTGAATAATTTTGAAACAGAGTAATATTTTAATGTAAATTTACATATTATGTGAATATAATGGGAGCCATACTTGGAAAGTTCAGAGTCTGAAGTGAGTATGCCTTTGTTTTTTTCTTACCGTGGCTTTGTTTCTTGAACCCACATTCCCTTCAAGTCCAACTCCCCACTTGGAGCTGGGATCAATGACTTTACCTTTATATCAGGGAGGCACTGACAATCAGAATGATACAGGAGAATCAAGAACAAGTTTCAAAATAATTGGTCAAAATGCAGATTACAGTAAACAAGCAGGCATACAGAACCTGGATGATATCTAAAGGATGCAAAATCAATCATTTCCATCGCAAAAAAAGCCAGTGATGTGCATTCCAATACAACAAAATAATATTTACTTCCGAATTATATGCGGAAGCAGTGGTCTTGCTACCACCCCCACCCCTCCAAGGCTGGAAAATCAGGGTGAGCACTAACCTGATTCTACGGCCACCAAGCTATTAATTGGCTCAGGGTATGGCTTCCACCCCCTTCAGATGATTGGCAGCTTTTACAGTTTCATCAGCGCCATTAGTAGCAGTGGCCATGATGGAATTGCAGCCAGATGCCCGAGGAGCAACTTGGTGGCTGGAGAGGAAGGCAAGGGGGGGGGGGGGGGGGTTTACCAGCACCATTTAGGCAGAACACTGTGAGTGGTGTGGAGAAGTTCTGGGATTGGGTGGCTGGTGGGGGAACAAGCGGGGATGGGAATCACCGTTGTGTGTGCATATATGTTGGGCAGGGTGGGGGGGGGGGGGGGGTGCGTTCTCTGTTGGGCACAAAGTGCCTGAACAGGAAGTACCCCCCCCCCCCAGCCTGGAGCTGGCCGCCAGACCAGGTGGCAGGTGCCTCCCGCCCTCCCCCTGGTAAAATACCAGTGATGGCAGAAGCAGGTCCTTAAGTCGCAATTAATTAGCCACTTAAAGCCTCAATTGCCCTCAGGTGAGGTGGGGGACGGGGCACCTACCACCTACTGGTAAAATTGCAGCAAAGGCAGTTAGGTAACAGGCACAATCTCACCACATGCCCACCCTATTTTACTCGCTCACTCCCAACTAGCCAGCTCCCATGAGGTTGGGTGTGGGGCCGAATAAAATCCAACTGTCATTTCTGCTACTAATTCTCTGATAGTCAGCTTCTTACCAGGCCAGTTTCAATTCAAGGGCAGTATGGTAGCACAGTGGTTAGCACTGTTGCTTCACAGCCCAAGGAACCCGGGTTCAATTCCCAGCTTGGGTCACTGTCAGTGCGGAGACTGCACATTCTTCCTGTGTCTGCGTGAGTTTCCTTTGGGTTCTTCAGTTTCCTCCCACAAGTCCCGAAAGATGTGCTGTAACTTGGACATTCTGAATTCTCCCTCCATGTATCCGAACAGGAGCTGGAATGTGGCTACTGGAGGGTTTTCACAGTAACATCATTGCATTGATAATGTGAGCCTACTTGGGACAATAAAGCTTACTAAAATAAAATAAAAATTCCAGATAACAAAAACAACTTAAATTTTAATCACTTATGAGTATTTGGATAATTTAAAAAATAAACGTGTGTGTGTTTTCGCTGCTAAAGTGACACCGCAGTGATAGATTACAACGAGCAAAATGGGCTGTTGCTATGGAACGTTGCCAGGCTTTAAGTAGCCTTGGGTCCCATCATATTCAACAGGTGGCAGACATAGGGTCCCAGGGCTATTTTCCTGGTATGAAACCGCATTCTGGATAAGGACGGGGAAAAAAAATCATGTTTCATCACAAACATATTGCAGCTTCTTTAACCCTATTTAAACCTCTGTATGGAACATTTTTCAGAGCTTCCAGCCATGAGCCGTACAAATAACATAAGCCTCAAGGGAACTGGAAGACTTTGACACAGGTAATATAACAAAATGGCCTCCAATGCTTCACAATGATAGAGAATTAGATATGTAATAGCTGACAAAAACAGATGTGTTCAGTTCCATAACCAAATAGCAGACTCGTTGGTGGTTTTCAGGCACACACATACACAAACTCTGGGCTTGGCTTAGAGTGCCATTATTTTTTAGTCACATTTCAGAGGTGTTCTTCCTGACTGGCAGGCGGCCAACTTTGCTGAAGCAGCATTATGATCTCAAATGTTCTTCACAAGTTCAAATGCAAATAAGGTGCTTCCTCTTTGCTTTACCAGATGACACAATGCTGGTGGGGGGTGCGAAGGGGGAGGAGGAAAAAAGTAACTCACTTGCTTACTACGGAGATTGTAACTGACCTTTGTGTGACTGTAGAGTGAAATCTCTGGAGGAAATATGCAAGTACAATCCGTGTTCAAGTTTATACCACGTACATGAAGAACATTTGGGGCTTGTTGTGACACTGAAATTACACAATTGTTTCATGTGATTTGAAATAAATACTTTTTTATTAAATCACTGCAGGGGACACCTTGTAAAAGTGTAAATCAGCTACTTGTAAAATGGCTTCCGTTCAACACAAATTGGCTACACCTCAACTTGTGCTATGCCAGTTGATCCATTTATGCCAGGGAGTTATTGACATGATAACATTTTAAATGACTTGTTACTTATTGCTTTAACTCACAGTGCTAGTGGATAACACTTGTACCTTACAGATCAAAGACCTTGGAGCTAACTTCTATGCTATTAACATTGGTGATAATGTAGATCCGAAGCAATCACATGCACCACAGCACAAAAGAAAAATCTGTTCTATCCGGCAGCTTGGCATGGAGTGTTTCCGGATGAATATGTAAATTGGAATAGGGATGATTTAGCGCCAAACATTTTTTTTCACCCGAGGGTGCTCGGTGAGAAGGAAGGAAGCACTGTTGCTGTGCCAGCAGATAAAAGGGCCATCCTCCCTTTCACACGCTGATAATGAACTGTTAAGCAAAAGAAAAATTGATGCAAGACCCTTTGAGAAACAGTCTATGAAGCTGGCGGTGGGTGGGGTTGGGGGTGGAGCTGGGTGGAGTTGATAATTAGCTGGGAGAGGTAGAATAACAACATTGCCGAGCCATCTCCAAGATTTTTATTTGCGTGCAGATGTGCGGCACCTGGATTTGGCAGACCACAAGAGAAATAATCAAAATTTGCTGCTGGCACTGGATACAAGACATCCATTCATATTTTCCCTGACTTTAGACAACCCTCAGGGGGAATAGTCCGCTACGATTGTCCAACAGGACTGAGAGAGAAACCATCAAATTATTTCTTTGCAACTTTGCAGTTTTTTTAATGTTGAAGTGCACTGTGGGAGAATATATATTTGGCAATATCATCAATTTACAAAGCTCTCATATGAAGATAACAGGGGCAAATAAAGCAACTTTTTTGAAATTTGCATTCAATAATGAATTTTACATTTTGACAAGGTTTTATCTTAAATGGTAGCATGTCCCTAAACCGAATGCTCTTTCTGGATAATCACTCCTTAGTTACAATTAAAGATAATATTCAAAGATTTAGGTTTGTTGAATATCACAGAATATCAATAGTCTTTAATAGCTGTTCACTAAATTCTAATTACAGCCATCTGCTGGTCCCAGAGGAAGCTGCTCCAATTATCAGTAACAGTTTGCACTGCAATGCTAAACCATTGGTTTTAAAGCCTCTGTGTCACCAGTTTAAGCTCCCATGCAGGAAAAGAGACAGAAAGCAGTCAAGCAGAGCAGTTTCATCAATGAGTGCCAATGTTGACGTCTGGACATGCCCTGGGTGTACTTGTACTGTAGGTGAATTTTTTAAAATATCATCCTATTAGAGACTGCTTCCAAAATAGCCAGTGGCAAGATCAATATTTTTGAGATCTGCTTTTGACTCAAAAGATCTGTTTTCCTGAGGTGACATAAAGTGGCAGTGCATCAACAGGCCACACCATGTCTCATGGCATTATTGTTCTGCGTGAGTTCCCACAGGATGAGTGACCAATTTCAGCCTGGCTGTATGGGGGAGAAGTACTAAATGGAACTAAGGTGATCCGTCTGAGGTCTGAGAGGATTGTTAAATAGTCAGCCAACTAGTGTTTTTTTAAAGAACTCTTCTTTAGAGGAAGATTATGCAGTATCATGAATGAAATTCTAGGATTAGACCATTCCTGACCCTGATTCATTTGAGAACAGTGAGTTAGTTAAGTAGGGATAGACATTTTGAGAAGTGCTTTTTGGTTTTTTTTACGGTATCTACCATTGACCTCATTTATTGAATTAGATTCCAGCTGATATGTATTTAAAAAAATTTATAAATGTTTTTTATTGGGTTTTTGAACAAGGTATAATTACTGATATGTAGACAGGATAAGAAACATATTATGTTTATATATATATATATATATACACATATCTAGAAGAGAAGGACACACCCCAACATACCAATGAGAAGTAAATGGTACACAGTAAAAAAAAGTACAATAAAATATGAAATAGAATAACTGGTAGGGTATTGTGCACCAGCTCGACAGCGGCAGCTCTGTACACCTGGCAAAATTATTTACAACACGTAAGTAGGCGACTGTTTGCGGGGGGAGAGGGGGGGGGGGGGGGGGACTGGGGAGGCAAATATCCATTTGGGTGCCGGGGGGATAATTACAGTGTGCGATACTTGGCTGTGTTTCGTGTTGTTGTCGCCTGCTTCTCCCGGGCGGATCTCGCTGCCGTCCCGTGCCCGCCTCCGCTTCTGCTGCTCCTCCCGTCCTCCGTCTTTATTTTCCTCGTTCCCCGCTCCTGGAGATGTCATGCACGTTCTGGTATCCCGTGCCTTCCTTCCGGATCCCATTTCCCGGCCCCTCCCCACCCCCCACCTCGCTGGTTCTGCTCTCTTGTTTCCCCCCCCCCCCCTCCACGGTTCTCCTTTCTTTCCTCAGGTTTAGCCGTTCTCCTCCCCCCCCCCCCCCCCCCCCCCCCCTTCCCTCCCTCCCTCCCAGTCTATCTCTCCCTTTCATGCCTTGGCTACTTTCGCGATTCTTGGCTACCTGGCTATTCTTCCTCTTGTTCGTTGGCCACAAACAGGTCCCGGAACAGTCGCGTGAATGGCTCCCACGTTCTGTGGAAGCCGTCGTCTGACCCGCGAATGGCGAATTTGATTTTCTCCATTTGGAGAGATTCCGAGAGGTCGGACTGCCAGTCTGCAGCTCTGGATGGTGCTGCTGACTGCCAGCCAAACAGGATTCTACGGCGGGTGATCAGGGAGGCAAAGGTAAGGGCGTCCGCCCTCCTCCCCAGGAATAGATCTGGCTGGTCCGAGACCCCGAAGACCGCCACTTTCGGGCATGGCTCCACCCTCATCCCCACCACTTCGGACATTGCCTCAAAGAAGGCTGTGCAGTACTCCACAAGTCTGGGGCAAGACTAGAACATGTGGGCGTTGTTGGCCGGGCCTACTTGGCACCGTTCACATCTATCCTCCACCTCCGGGAAGAACCTACTCATTCGGGTTCTTGTTAAGTGGGCTCTATGTACCACTTTTAGCTGCGTCAGGCTGAGCCTTGCGCACGTGGTGATGGAGTTGGCCTTATACAGTGCTTCGCTCCAGAGTTCCCACCCTATCTCAATCCCCAGGTCCTCCTCTCATTTCTTTCTGGTTGTGTCCAGTACGGTGTCGGCCCTTTCTGTCAGTCGGTCATACATGTCACTACAGTTTCCCTTGTCTAGTATGCTTGCGTCCAGTAGTTCTTCCAGTAGTGTCTGTCGTGGCGGTTGTGGGTACGTCCTTGTCTCCTTTCGTAGGAAGATTTTAAGCTGCAGATACCTTAGCTCGTTCCCCTGGCTAGCTGAAATTTCTCTGTCAGTTCATCTTGTGTTGCGATCCGTGTATAGGTCTCTGACTGTCAGTGTCCCTCCATCCTGCCCCCACCTTTTGAAGATGGCGTCAGTCAGTGCTGGTGTGAACCTATGGTTGTTGCAGATGGGAGCTTTGTCCGACATTTTGGTCAGGCCAAATTGCTGCCGTACTTGGTTCCAGGATTGGAGGGTGGCTATCACCACCGGGCTGCTGGAGTGTTTTTTGGGTGGGGATGAGAGTGCTGCCGTGGCGAGGGCCCGGAGGGAGGTCCCCATGCAGGAGGCCTCCTCCGTGCGCACCCACTCAGCCTCTGGCTCCTTGATCCATCCCCTTATTCGCTCGGCTGTCGCCGCCCAGTGGTAGAATTGTAGGTTCGGGAGGGCTAGCCCCGCCTGGATTTTGTTTTTTGTAAGACCTTCTTTGGGATCCTAGCATTCCCCCCCCCATGAACGCCATGATTAGTTTGTCCAGCGCTTTGAAAAAGGCCTTGGGGATTTAGATCGGGATGGATCTAAACAGGAAGAGGAACCTGGGCAGTACGTTCATTTTGATCGTCTGGACTGTCCCCGCGAGGGAGAGTGGGAGTGTGTTCCATCTTTGCAGTTCCTTTTTTACTTCCTCCGTCAGGCTGGTGAGGTTCGATTTGTGGATCCCTTTCCAGTCATGGGCTATTTGGATTCCCAGGTAGCGGAATTTGTGTTGGGCTTGTGCCAGCAGGCGGCTGGCTTTGTCTCCGTGTTCGTACAGGGTCCCACGCGCCTGGCGGAGTTGGTGCACTGCTTTCCTGGTGGAGAGCAGGTCAAAGTTCCTTTGTAGCTCTTTCCTCTCCGCCAGGAGCTCTACGGTCGGGGGCTCGGAATATTTACGGTCTACCTCCAGTATGGAGTCGACCAGCTGCTGCCTAGCCACCCTTTCCTCCCTATCTCTTCGCGCTTTGAAAGCGATGATTTCCCCGATACGTATAAAAATAACACAAGATAATGAAATTCAACACTCAAATAAGGCACACAAGTTAATGAGCTGCAAACTTTCAGGTTTAACATTTGAAATGAGTAAAACTTTACATGGGAACACACGTTATTTTCAAAAGTCGAAAGTCTGAAATTCTTGGCCTTGACGTTTATAGTTTCATAGCTGCTGGTGGGATATGGAGTTTATCCAACTTTTGCAGTCGCAAAACTGAACTCAGTCACTTAATGTGCAGGGGATGGCACAGATCAAATTCCTTCTTGTGTCTGTTTGTTGTAATGCATTGTTACTAGTCGCACTAAATAATATTTCACCTCAATTATAATTTTATTCAGTGCATATAATCCAAAAATGCCATGTTTTCTATGCATAAATAAAGGAGTTACCGACCCAGAGATAACAGTGGTGAATGCTGACTGAAACTGGACTGACAGAAGCATATCACTATTTATCCTGCAGGCTGCTAGTTCAGATAGTCGTGACCCTGAGGAGAACCAGTCAACAAAAAAAGACAGACAACAGGAAGCGATTGGTATGCATCTCCGATTATCTTCGAAACACCTCTGACCTTTAGCTTGACCTGCAAATGACAGCATAGTGCCTGCACCTGATCAGGCGGCAAACTCACTTGAACTAGTCAGAAAAGACAATGAAAGCCTTGCCACAGCGTATTAACTGTTATTCAGAAAAGAACAGACGTGGGAAGGCAAATATGAAATTGCACAAATACTTCTCAATATAATAGATAAAGAGCACGTATGAAAAAAACAACTCAGTGCTCAAATTTTCATACACTGGAAGCACAATTAACTCATAGCAGTGGAATATATTACATGTTAGTAACTGGAACACTGCTTTCTAACTCATTGAAGTCTTAAAAACTGAATACACTAATTCAACTCAGTATACTTCCTACACTTCCATCATTTATTTTTGAGCCTGACATTATTTTAGCGTGATATTATTTCTGCACTATATTCAATGGTGTGTTTTCTCAAATTGTTAATGCTGGAAAATCTCTGCTTTTGTATATATTTTGCATATTTTTGTATATTTTTAAATTGAAAATGGTAGCTGCTGGTACTCCACTGAAATCTCTGTAACCACCAGGACATCCAGATGTCCCCAGGTCCAGCAGTGCACTCCTCTGTCAGCCAGGAGTTCAGCAGAGTACATGGGATTAGTCTTCAGTTTTTGTTGGACATTTTTGGAATGAAGCAAAAATGGTCCAAACATGGCCCATGGTGTCATGGTGCAGGGCTGAGCAGGCAGGAGAGCGAAAAGCATGGGGATGCCCACACCAGGACTTCCTTTTGGCCCTGCTGAATGACCTGCACTTATTGATGGGTGCAGTGTTTAGATCTCTTCAGTGGTTGAAGTGGTGGTGTGCGGGGGGGGGGGGGGGGGGGGGGGGTTTCCAGGCCTACTTCATAACCTGAACCCCCTAGGGATCACGACTGTACAACATTTTTATTAGGCTGGTTAGGTAGTCATGTCTGCCATTTTCCTGCACCCGCCATTGATCCCTCCCACGCACTCACCACTTCAGTTTAAAATAGGCGATCTTCTCTTGGCCTTGGATACTCCAACATGGTCAGGGCCAGGTGACCAGAGCATGCTCCACCACATGGTCCACATAGACTTCCTGATGTATATCCATTTTTTTTTACCCAATCATTGACATGAATGCTCGTCTTTTCTTGTCTTTTATTCCTCCTTGTTCTGCGGGTTGGCCGCACTTGAACAATCTTCTTTCACTGATCTTTATGCTCTGCTGACCTCACTGCCTGTCCCACAGAGAGGTCAATCCGTGTTCTCATATTATCAATCTATGCCATCTTGGGTCTTCCTTGTGCACATTTTCCAGGCATTTTGTCTTGCTTTATCTCTTGTTCCAAACACTGCCCCCCCCCGATCGCATCACATAACTAAAGATTATGAGCTTACTTGATATCACGGCCTCAAATAGTTTCCTCTTAACACTAGCTTTCTCGAACACCCACTTGTTTATCCTCTTGTCCATGACACATTTAATGGTCGCGATTTAACTCAATAGGAACAAAGTCCCATAGCGAGCACCTTTAGCCGCGTGTATCCCGGCACTCGCAGCGCTGAGAAACACAAAGCGACTCACAGTTTATAGAGTCTGAGGCTGCCATAGCTGCATTTTGTACACTATGGAGCTCTGCTCGCCGAACACACCAGTCTAGTGAGAGATTGGGACGTCATTATTAAATGGCGTCATGATCTCTAAGGCCCTGAAGCCCCCTCCTCGATCCCCCTCCAAGCCCCAACGCACTATGGGAGGGTCCCTGGCTGCCCTCTTACCCCCCCAACACCTGCATAGGACACCGCTGGCCCGATCTCACCTGTGCAAAAAATGTCAGCTTGGCACCATGGCAGTGCCACCTGGGCACCTTGGCAGTTCCAGGCTGGCACCCATGTGGCACTGCCAGGATTCCAGGCTGGAAGTTTCAGGGTGCCACCCTGCCCAAAGGATATGCAACTGGGGGCCTCTAATCCCCTGGGTGACCCTCACAAGTGCAATTCCATCTGGTCCCCGTTTGTGGAGACCAGTACTGAAATTCACTTGTCCAAGGTCTCCAAGGCGAGGGAGATTGATCCCATGCCTCAGGGCCAGGGTCCCAGTTCGAATCCCAGCTTGTGTCACTCACTGTCTGTGCAGAGTCTGCACGTGCTCCCAGTGTCTACGTGGATTTCCTCCAAGTACTCCGGTTTTGTCCCACAATCCCGAAAGATTGGCTGTTAGGCAATTTGGACATTCTGAATTCTCCCTCGGTGTACCCGAATAGGCGGCGGAATGTGGCAACCAGGGGTTTTTCACAGTAACATTATTGCAGTGTCAATGTAAGCCTTCTTGTGACAATAATGATTATGAAAAAAATCCCTCAGGAATCTGCATGTTAAAGTGCGCCGAGCTGTCTTAGTTCAATGTGCAGATTTGCTAAAAAGGGGACCCGCCCACAAACTGCCGGCTTTTATTGGCCACGCTGCGTTGCAGTGAGCTGCTTTTCGGCCGCAGCATGGCCAAATGGTGACCAATATCCGTCAAAGTCCTTTCATTCCAAATGCTCTTATTTGAGCCTTGTCACTCTTCTTGATGGTTCAACCTACACTGCCACCAGCCATACAACAGCTTTCATGAGACAGATTCTCACTGTAATCGAGATGCTGTGGCTATTCTGTACTCTTTTAAGTGACATGACTGCACACAGAAGAAAATAATGTCAGAGATCACTGAGTTTCTATTCTACTTTGCTCACAATAATGCAATGTTGTGATTCCTTCGCGTAGTAACATGGATGAATCTATATGAACAGACTGTAAAATATCAGCGATAGAGGGCTGGATTCCTCCGCCCTGCATGCCGCAAGATCGCCAGGGGCAAGACGTGGACAATGGAAAAGTCCATTGACCTCGGGCGGGATTCTCCGGTCACCGGGCGAACACAGCCCGGGAATCCCGCCAAGAGCCTCAAATTTGTTCAAATGCTCCAGTATTTAATAGCCTTATCCAGAGATCATCATTGTTTCTTTTTTATTGTAGTGGCGATTTAAAAAATAATTGCCACTTCCTCCTTTCCTCAGCTTCTTTTTTGCTGACGTGACTCAAGCTACATTCATTACTCCAGTAGCTCACCTGGATGGCCATATTCTCAGGCAGAATTCTCCCATTTAAGGGCACGATTTTCCCAAAAGGGAACAAAGTCCCCTATTGCGTTGAATGAGGGGCCTGAACGGGGAACGTGCGACCGAGGCCGCACATAGCCCCATTTTGTACAAAGTGGAGCTCTGCTCCCCGGAACTCACCAGTATAGTGAGAGATTGGGATGCCATTTTTAAATGGCGTCTCGACCTCCGACGCCCCCGAAACAATCCCCAACCCCCCCTCAGTCCAAACGCACTATGGGAGGGATTCTGGCCCGCCCCCACCACAGGAAACCCCGGCCCGGTCGCGTACGCGCAAAAAATTATAGTTTGTCACATTGGTAGTGTGAACTTAGCAGTGCCCAAGTCAACTGGCAGTGCCAGGGTAACCATCATGGGAGGCCCCCACAAGTACCAATCGGTCTGGTCCTCGTTTGTGGGGACCAGTGCTGAACAGCGCTTGCTCGAAGTCTCAAAGGTGATGTGATTGAATCCCAAAAGGGATTTTGGGCAGCACAGTAGCATGGTGGTTAGCACAATTGCTTCACAGCTCCAGGGTCCCAGATTCGACTCCCGGCTTGGGTCACTGTCTGTGCAGAGTCAGCATGTTCTCCCAGTGTCTGCGTCGGTTTCCTCCGGGTGCTCCAGTTTCCTCCTACAGTCCAAAGATGTGCAGGTTAGGTGGATTGGCCATCTAAATTGCCCTTATTGGCCAAAAAGGCTGGGTGGGGTTGCTGGGTTGTGGGGATAGGGTGGAAGTGTGGGCTTGGGTAGGGTGTTCTTTCCAAGGGCCGGTGCGGACTCGATGGGCCGAATGGCCTTCTTCAGCACTGTAAATTCTATGAAAACCTCAGGTACCTCGGGAATCTACATATTAGAGTGAGGCTTACTGCCTCGCTCTAATCTGCAGATTTGCCAAAAAGGGATCCCACCCATTGTGGGTGGGATTCACATCTTAATCCCGTGAGATCGCGTTGGATCTAGCGAGGAATTGAGAGCCAGGTAGATCCCGGGAGTGGGGTCTCTTGGCTTTCATCAGCCATGCTGCGCCGTGGCAAGCTGACTTTTGGGCGCAGCGTAGCTATTGGATCGTGCCCCTAGTGCGGTGGCAGGCATCTCCAAAGGCACCTGTTTCACTGGCCAGATTCAAAGCGTGGAAGCTAATTTTTGTGCACAAGCAAGTTCCTCTTCGCTTCTCCTCGTGGGTTCATAGCTGATACGTTCCCCCACCTTCAGCTGAAAGGTTTGAAGTCCCGGCGTCATATTTAAACACCAGTCCAGCCCACTCGTATCACTTGCTCCAGCTTACCTATCTTCACCAGATTGTGCAGGATGTCAGCAACCCAGAGTGAAAAGGCTAACAGCCTCAAAAAGTAGTCTGTTCCTCAATCTGAACACCCTCCTCCGAACCCATCACCTGCAAGGCGCCCAAGCCCCACTTGGCCCTCCACCCACTGCATCTGGGGTCTTCATCCATCTCCTTCCAGTGAACGATGTGGTATCCTTTTGACCAGATTATTCTTCTTGTAAATTTGTCAGGGCCTAGCTTCCCTCCCCTCGGTTTTCCCTCTGTCTTCCAATGTTCATCTTCTTCATCCACCACCTTGCCGTTTCTGCCTGGCATTGTGAGCCCTTCCCCTAACCCCTCTTGCACAGCCCCGCTTCTAGATTGTCCTCCTTGTTGTCATTAAGCCACAACCCCCTCAAACGCCCTCCCCCCCACTTCCCCTCCCTGCCCCGCTGTCTCACCCCACATTCCACCCATGGTTGAACTTTGGTTCAGTGCTTAGCATGGGTTGCAGTGGCTGCACGAGTCACACAACATAATGCTGTCCAGATAGATATTGATGTGTGCCACCAGGAGGAATGAGACCCCAGTACTGCCCAACCCCAGGCGCAGTAGTGATCCAACTCGGTGACACAGAAGGGTGCTGTCCATGAAGACCAGCTCAGCATGGAGATGGAGGCAGAAACCGGTCTGCCTTGACAGAGAGATGAACAGCGCATCAACAGCAGCGCAGCACCTCGCACCTGCCCACCAACCGTGGGCTGGTTGGCAGAATTACACCCTCCATGCATTACTCTCATTGGGAGAACATGGAGAAAATCACATCCCAGTTGTGTCCCTGTCCTCTTTTAATGTTCACACATGTACTTTCCAGCCATGAATGATCAGGAGGGGACTGTGGCTAATCCTTTTCCACCCTAAATCCAGAAGTCAAACTAAACTGTAATGTTCTCTTTGCTATCTACAGCTGAGGTAATTTTATACCAATGACACTTTATAATATCACCAGTTTACACTGTCCTCTGTTTACCATACCACCACTTTTATAACATTCCTCACGGGTCATATTGGCTTTGATATCAAAAAATCAGGAGATTCAGCACCACCTGTTTTATCCTACTGCGTAAAGTTGAAATTAGCAGTTATAATTTAGATGGCATTAGGGTGGCAAGGTGTCGCAGTGTTAGCACTGCTGCCTCACAGCGTTGAGGACCCGTGTTCGATGCCAGCCTCGGGTCACTGTCCATGTGGAGTTTACACATTCTCCCCGTGCCTGCGTGGGTCTCACCCCCACAACCCAGGGTGAATTGGCCAAGCTAAATTGCTCCTTAATTAGAAAAAAAAGAATTGGATACTCTAAATTTATTTTTTAAAATAATAATTTAGAGGGCATGATTTTATCCACCATTCTCCCATTACAACACTCTCTGCACACCATCCTCTCCTTATCTTTGTGCCATCGCTGTACACCACAATTGTTACAACAGATTTTTTTACGATTAATTTTTTATCTTTAGCTTTAGTGTTTCATGGCCTCACAGAAAACATTCTTTCAGATATCTTATTGTAAGAAAACCACCTATACACACATACACAAACACACACACACAGAAAATTTATTTATACTACAGGTGTGAAATGCTATGCTATGTTATAATGTTCTGGCACATCCCTGCATTGCATAATTTATGTAGTTTAGGGATTGGGACAACTATCCTGCTTGTCCCTCAGTCTCTGCAATGAGCACACTCACAGATTTAAAAAAATACATTTGAATAATCTGTTGCAGAGCTAGTGTCACTTTGGGGCTCTGTGAATCATTGGAATCTAAATATTTCAGGCAGTGTGAATAGATTTTAACATTGTTGGTCTGACTAGCAAAGCTTCTCCCTTGAACAGGTCAGGGAAAGTTGCTGAGTGCACGGCTGCACCAAGCGTAGCAATGCAACTGAAAGATAGCTGTCAGCCAAATTCTTGGGGGAAGAATTGAACAGCTCTTGCAATTACCAAGGACAATCAAAATGGTCTTCATACTCATTACCATATTCAAAGTTTAAAGATTTCCTTTTTCTTCAATAACACTTTTATACCACACGAAGGTAAAAGCAGATTACTGCGGATGCTGAAATTTGAAACAAAAACAGAAAATACTGGGCAATCTCAGCAGGTCCGACAGCATCTGTGGAGAGAGACGGGAGCTAACATTTTGAGTCTGGCTGACTCTCTACCGAAGCTGACAAAGCTTTGACAAAGAGTCATCCAGACTCGAAACGTCAGCTCCCTTCTCTCTCCACAGATGCAGTCAGACCTGCTGAGAATGTCCCATATTTTCTGTTTTTGGTTCTTTTATATCGCATGGGCATTATATGCGCATCTGTGTTTTCAAACTATTTGGTGGGTTGTTAATTCTCGACAGTTCGTCTTGAATCTTAATCAGCTAAAGACAATATGAATAGAATGTTAGAGATGAAAATCTCTGGTGTAAGTAACTGGTAAAGTCACAATAAAAAGGCAGAAAATTGTTGAAGGCATTAGGAACATTCTTAATCATCACCATTTTCATAGGACAGTAAGAAGTCTTACAACACCAGGTTAAAGTCCAACAGGTTTGTTTCAAATCACTAGCTTTCGGAGGAAGGAGCAGTGCTCCGAAAGCTCGTGTTTGAAACAAACCTGTTGGACTTTAACCTGGTGTTATAAGACTTTTTACTGGGCTCACCCCAGTCCAACGCCGGTATCTCCACATCATGATTTTCATAGGAGTGTAAAGATTATCCAGGAGTAGCTAATGGTCTGTGCACACATACTATTATACGTGTGAAACTTTACAGTTCCTATAATTTGTTTAAAGTGCACTTGTGGGAGGAGAGGTAAAGTAAAAGTACTGTATCGCAAAAGATCACAATTATGAATTGCCAATTTGAAAATTTAAGAAGCAGTAACTATTTTCTTTTATGGGAAAAAAAGGGTTGGCAGGTGCGGTAGGCAGTGTAACGTGTCAAACCATGACACAACGCAGCCTTTAAATCTTGTGAGAATGCTCCTTGAGATCTAATGCCACGGTGGCACTGCCAGACTGGCAACAACACTGAGGGTGCCAGAGTGGCAGTGCCGAGGTACCTAGATGCCATGCCCGTACCAGGGATTGGGCCCAGGGGTGTCCTGCCCTAATGTAGTGGGGGAGGGCAGCTCGAGGATCCTCTAACAGTTAAGTTGGAGCAGGTTGGGGACGGGAGGGGTCCGGAGGCCGCTGTGGGGGCGAAGGGGGGGGGGGCGATAAATCTCGAAATGGGACTCCTTTCCCCCCCCCATTAAATTGCAACCAAAATCTCTTGAGCACTGTGAAAGGGGAGATAAATTTGACCCACTCACAGTTAGATAGAGTAAAGCTTTCAGTTGGCTTTAAAGTTCTCATTTGCATTCCGGATCCTTGAAAGTAATTTTACTCATACCTGAACCAATCTTCAAAATGGGAGAACATGAGTGACGGAAATCCATGAGTTGTGGAGCTAGTAATTTGTACAAGTTCTATAATTTATACAGTCTCTGCCCCCCTCAGCTCATCTGACGCTGGAACCCTCATCCACACGTTTGCTACTTCTAGGTTTGACTATCCCAGTGCTCTATGGCAAGCCTCCCATCTTGCACCCTGCATAAACTTGGGTTCATTTAAATCCTTATGTGGTTTGGCAACAAGTTTTGTTTAATACAGTATCCTGGCCAATATTTATCCCTCAATCAGCATCACCAAAAAAAACAGATTATTTGGTCATTATCACATTTCTGGTTGTGGGAGTTTGCTTTGTGAATATTAGCTGCCGTGCACGGTCCCTGCATTACAACAGTGAAGGCACTTCAACAGGACAAGAACAAAATAAATGCATGCCTCTCTTTCTTTCTAGCACTCCTGTGAAGCACTTTGGTTTGCTTTACTGCACTACAGGTGCTATATCAATGCAAATTGTTCTTTGGTGATGGAAAAATAAAAGCTACCTTTGCGTGGCAGCTTCAGGTTTCTTCACCTGCTTGCACTGCTGGTTCCTGCGTTAGTAGAACCAAAACGTCTTGCCGAAAGCCAACAGTGCTGTGAGTACGTGGACGCTTTCCAAAAGTCAAAAAACGTTAACACTGTAGAGGGGAGGGATGAAAGGGTTCTCACTCTCTGATCATAAGAAATTAAAATTGAACGAGTTTCTAAGTGCCCAGAACAGTTTGACACCGCACTGGATTTGCACCCTTTTGATGTCAAACTGAAGTGGTGTATGCTGGCATTCTACAGGCAGTCTTAACCTACCCACTGCAGAGGTTTGTTTGGGGTTTTTTTCCAGATTTTTGTTTATTACTTTATCAGAGTTACAAAGTGTGGAAAGGGGCAAACCCCTAATCCAGCTCCTTGCCTGCTCCAAAAACCAATTCAAACTGAATCCAATTCATGGTCCCTACATGAGAGACATGCCAGATCCAGGCATTACACCTCATCTTAGCCAAAAGACCGAGAGGCCACTGTAGAGTTAGAAACCTGGGTTTATACTGGCAGTTTAAGGTCAATGTGAAGCGGAAATTTCTTTGCACTAAAGCCAGCAGGCAGCCATGTAGAGTTTGGGTGTGAAGCAGCCTGAGATTTCAAAACTGAAAAGCGCTTTGAGGAGAATACCCTGAGTGAGACAGGATTGGAAGCCCATTCTGTAAGCGTGCCTCTCTCACAGTAAACGTCATCATTGTATACGTTACCTCATTCAGTTCCAATTTGAAAAACATTTAAACTTGCATGTTTAATTATGCTATCATATCGATGAATGATCACACTGCAACACTTACATCTCTAAGTCTGTCATCCTGGGTCGGTGACTTCCTGACCTTGTTCTCAGACAGACGAACGACTAAAAAAGGAAGAATCTCAGACGAGACTACCCTGTGCTGCTCTCATGCGCCCCCTTGAGGCCATTTATATTAGAGATTGGATAAAAGCTACAGGCAATTTTACTTTTTTTTAAATCTCAGTAAAAAGTTCAATAATGAGGGAGGAAATTAGGCAGTTTAATAATGAGGGAGGATCCTTTTTCAGAGAGCCTCATGCAGACTCGATGGGCCAAATGGCCTCCTTCTGCAGGGATTTTATGAAAGCACCTTTACACAAAGGAGAAAAGTAGTAAATAAAATAAAAATAAGACTTTACAACACACTTACAATATTGCTTCATTACCATTAAATTAAATCCTGTACTGGGTATCAGCAATGCAATCCTAACACCCATTAAAAAAAAAATTCATAATAACAGATAGATATTCAGTAACAAATTGCTTTGTTTCTATGAAGGGATGTTGAATTTTATCAACTTGCTTCTGGTTAAACATAAATTCAAGTAAAATGAATAATGAAATTCAAGGGCAACACAGATTTAATATTTAAAGCCACATGGTTCTGGCTGTTTTCTTAAAGTTACAAAGTTTTTCTAAGTTGTCATGTTGAATTATGACAAAATACAGGGTGTAACATTGAGACCTAATCATTTAACAGCTGGGAGTGCAAGAACTGTTGCCAAGATCCTATCTTGCACACTTCTGCCCGTTCACTCCACACTCTATTGAATGCATTGACTGACAGTGCCTGTGCCATGACCCTGTTAAAACAAGACGCCCCAGCTCCTTAAATGCCACACCTGCAGTAAAGCGTCTCCTCTGGGAATCTCTGTTCATTAGTAAACACAACTCTGCCACATCAAAACTTTCCACTTTCCCCAGCTACATTTAACACATGGGTCCCTCCCCTCTCCACAGGCTTCTTGCAACTATCTAGGGAATCTTTCACTTTTTGTCCTTTCCTGACCCTTCTGTACCACATTCTGTGTTCTTTTTCACACCATCTGCTCACAACAGAGGTAAAACTTCCAGTCCAAAAGGAATTGTTTGTTTGTTTACCACCTAGTTAATACTGGGTGGCATGTATTGTCTTGTGTTCGAGTATATTTACCAGCCTATTCATAAGTGGTTTATATTTTGAAGAAGAAATTTCAAGAGGGAGAATATTGTAAAAGCTTCCATCTGGAGCCCCATCCCCCACCTCTCCCTCTTCCTAGCAATGGTACAATCTACTAATTCTTGACAGAAGTCCTTCTAAAGAACTGCTCAAGCCTCACTAAGCAGCTGTGAGTTAGGTCATTTTCCCATGAGTTTTACATGCGAAAACTGGGCATTAGCAGGACCTCAAAGGGACACCATCTGTCCCCAGCAAAAAAGGTTCATGACACCTTCTGTGGTGCCAACAGACCCTGATGAACCATGAAGGAATGCAAGCAGAGTTTGTGATCCGATTGCTGATTCGCCCAACAATCACCTCAGTGACAGCCTACACTATTCAACTTTGCTTTTGTTTTATCTATCCACCACCTTCACTATCCACATCACAATTCCATCGCCAGACAGCAAAAATCAAACACAATGGATGACTCTCAGGGTGTATATTTAAAAGTAAAGTAAGAACATGGTTTGAAAATCCAATAGTTTTCTGGCTGGACACATTGTGGTTAGTAGTGCTTAACAATAACATATCCGTAGGATGTTGTTTCGAGTCCATTTACACACCCTTGCTTGAATATTTAATGCATCTTTCTAATGAAACAATATTAGCCTTTTGTTGGTCAGTGAATGTGTGGATAGAGTGAAGAGCAATTTTAATAGGTTTGGTTTGTAAGGATAGGAGAGTATTATCTGTCCAAAGTATACTTACTATAAAACAGAACATTGATATTAGACAAAATGAGAGTGAAAACACAGTGCACTTTAATTCAGAAGTTTCCTATATAATGCTGATTGACTGTCTGCAGCTACCAAAATCTTTTCAATGCAACTGGGTAAGCTGGGGCTGTTTAGCACACAGCTAAATCGCTGGCTTTGAAAACAGACCAAGCAGGTCAGCAGCACGGTTCGATTCCCGTAACAGCCTCCCTGAACAGGTGCCGGAATGTGGCGACTAGGGACTTTTCACAGTAACTTCATTTGAAGCCTACTCGTGACAATAAGCGATTTTCATTTCATTTCATTTTCATTGAAGTTAGTTTAAACGACCAAGGCTCAATTCAGCATCACATCAGTTGAAAGTGTTATCGCGGTCGGAGACGCCATCGGGAAACACGACGGCGTCAACATGGCCTCAGGATCAGCAATTCTGGCCGCTACAGGGGGCCAGCAAGGCACTGGAGCGACCCACGCTGCTCCAGCTTCTGATCCCGGCGTCAATTGGGCACCATGGGGTCCGCACATGCGCAGTGGCTCCGGCGCCAACAGGCGCATGCGCAGTGGCTCCATTCTCCATGCCGGCCCCAACGCAACATGACGTAGGGCTAAAGGGGCCGGCGCGGAAGAAAGGAGGCCCCCAGCCCGAGAGGCCGGCCCGCCGATTGGTGGGTCCCGATTGCGGGCCAGGCCACAACGGAGGCCCCTCCAAGGTCGGACCCCACCACCCCTTCCCCGCCACAGGCCGCCCCCGGACCCATCTACGCTGAGGTCCCGCCGGCTAGGAGGAAGTTAGAATGGCGCCAGCGGGACTCGGGATTTTTGTTACGGCCGCTCAGCCTGTCCCGGGCCGAGAATCGGCGGGGTGGCCGCGTAGAGTGGCCCGTGACTGTCGCTGCACCGACCACGCCGGCGCCAATGGCGCCGATTCTTCGCTCTGCGGGGTGGCGTGGCGCGATTCACGCCGGTCGTAGTGATTCTCCGGCCGGGCCCCGGGCTGACAGAATGCCGCCCATAGTTTTATAATGCCATTATAAAACCGTATGCTGTTGAGCAGGTGTGACTGCTAGTTTGAGGGGAATGGTGGTGCAGAGGACTATGTGGTCAAGAGATCGATCTTCAAGTCAGAAAGCAAATGAAAAACACAAAAGACTTTAGTAAGAAGGAAATTCTTGACAGTCAGTACAATGGAGGAACATTAAAGATTAAGCTATCAGTGAGTTTTGCTTACTCTGCGTTTTTCCACATTTGTCAGACAGGAAGTATTTTTCAAAATAAGTGAAAAGTTCCTACAAAACTGGCAAAATGGGAAGTTTTAATTTTGAAAACAGCTTTGAGTGGGGGTGAATATAAATGAACACTAGGTGCAACTTGTGCAAAAATGGATCTATCTTTCTTTCATGCATGCACTGCACTGTCAGACTCTCATGCGAGGGAACTTACTAAGGATTCCAATTATATTTCAGTTCAAACCAACCCTGGTTTCATCATCTTCCTCATCGTCCGAACTGGAATGTGCTGAAGTATCCTCACTTTATTATGAATAGGCAGTCAATAACCAATCAAAATGAAGGAATGTAACAAGTATAATGAGTACTTAATGATAGGCTGTCAGGAGGACTGTGTTAATTGAAAGATACAGTTTGACTTTCTTCTCTGCATATGGAGCAGCATAGTTATTTAGTGGATTTTATAACTGTAAGAGACATAGTTATGTTTGGGAATTACACAGTGTTTGAATTTAAGTCCATCATAAAGGAGAGTTTAATTCTATCATCGCTGAATGGTTTTTCTCAGAAACAGCTGGATATTATATAATTTAATACTTCTGAGTGCAGTTTAACTAATGGCAAAATGTAGAGGCTGGTGACCGTGTTGAACCCCTCAGACTGTAAACTTGCTCTTCTTAAAGGGAAGTTGGTTACAGGCCAAAAGGCTGGGCTATTCCTGGAATACTTCCAAACCTAACTATGGGTGGCACTGTAGCACAGTGGTTAGCACTATTGCTTCACAGCACCAGGGTCCCAGGTCCGATTTGCGGCTTGGGTCACTGTCTGTGCGGAGTCTGCACGTTCTCTCCATGTCTGCGTGGTTTTCCTCCGGACACTCCGGTTTCCTCCCACAAGTCCCGAAAGACGTGCTGTTAGGTGAATGGGACATTCTGAATCCTCCCTCAGTGTACCTGAACAGGCACCAGAGTGTGGTGACTAGGTGATTTTCACAGTAACCTCATTGGATTGTTAATGCAAGCCTACTTGTGACAATAAAGATTATTATTATCATGATGGATTTTGGAAAAATACATAGTAGGGTCTATAGTTTGTAGCAAATGTTTTCTAGACAAGCCTCAATTGCCTCAGCATTAGCTTTTAATTTCAGGTATACAATCTGGGGCAGCTGGGTTAAAATTAAAGATATAATTTAAAACCCCTTCCTCTTCTTCTGGTTACTCCATGAGATAGGATTCAGGTTTTTGCCATTTCTGTAACACATTGCCCAGAACGTTGTGTCAAATAAAACAGCTGATTACTGTTCCTCAACTTTGAATGAATACAAACATGATTTTTGTAAATGCTTACAGAACAATGAGGATCAAGCCCAGTCATCCTTGGCAAACCCATTTTACTGCTCATACAATCAGTTCATATTTGATCAAGGATTGCTGTGGATTTTAGTAATGGGCCTGATTCAGCTCCACTGTCACAGCATTAAGAAGTCATCAACTTTGCTCAGTGGGGCAGCACGGTCACGCAGTGGTTAGCACTGTTGCCTCACAGCGCGAGGTCCCAGGTTCGATACCGACCCTGGGTCACTGTCCGTGTGGAGCTTGCACATTCTCCCCGTGTCTGCGTGGGTCAAACCCCCCACAACTCAAAAGAAGTGCAGGGTAGGCATGCTGAATTGCCCCTTAATTGGAAAATAAAATAACTGGATACTCTAAATTTAAAAAAAAAATTTGCTCAGTGTCCATTCTCTTGACCACAAAACTGAGCTCCAAAAACACATATTTTGCATCTCCTCAAAGGATTTATTTTAGTGCCCATTTCACAGAGCCTCAGACTGCTTATAACAGTTGCTTCAGAAATTACCTTCAAAACCTCCAAACACTGCCCCCAGCCCATAAAATCGTAGCAACTAATTTCTGCACCAGCACATTACAATGCAAATCGGATTTAGGGAGGTTATTATTTTAGTTCAAGTACACAATGCAATCCTAAATGGTGGTGGAATCCAAAACAAGCAGATCTCCGATACGTACTGGTCTCTGATAAATCTCATTCCAATAAGCAGGCAATGACAGTTTTCTGGAAATTTTACTTCTGTTGCCAAATTAAAGGGAAGTATGCAGAATAGATTCTCAGTGAAGAAAGTGCTGCTGATTGGGATAAAATCTATCAAATGACTGATGGAAACCCATTGACTAGAAGAAAACTCTCTGGAAAACAAATGAAAATAGCTGACAAGGTGTGTGTGCATGCGTGTGTGTGTCCAGCAAACAGCATTTTTCAAATATATTTAAGCCATGGGCTGTCCTATCCAACCCATGGGATAATTCAGTCAGAATATATGATATTCACACGCCATTTGTTAATTTTCCCCTTCCTTATATGGGTACACAAGGTCACACCGCTGATTTAAACTCCAGCAGCTGTTCGCAAAGCATCCACGTGCTGCAGAACAAATGTTGCCTTGACAACCGCACAGGCACGATTGAATGTACTGCAAAAATTTGCATGACATCACTAGCTACTGCACCATGTCAATTCCCCCAATAAGTTTGTCAGTATTTTTTCAAAATGAGCTCAAATATTTCAACATTTCTTTGTGCCTTTCCCTCTTTCCTTTCTTCAAATGTTCATCCTCCTCTCTTCTCACGTGATTCACACCTTGTCTGGGAATGATTTCATAGGTGGCAGTTCACCTCCGGTGCTCAAATAGCCTCTCCTCGTGTGTGAGCCTGGATAGTCAACAAGCTAATCGGCTACAGGTGCTTCAGAGCCAAACTCAACCTTCACCTTAGCCGAAGCCCACACGGACACATTTCCATCAGGAAGCAGTTGGCCAGCAATCAGAAGCGGGAATCCTGCCTTAGTCTCATCTTCCTTGTCCAGACCCAACTAATCCAGCAATGATCAATGAGCGCGATTTAACTTCACATTTCTAAGTGTCATTTTGGGTGTGATTGGCAGGGTGTTTCTTGATCACCGCGTTGGCGAGAACGTGGCCCATATTTAACTGCAATCTGTGCAGGAAATGAGCCCCCACGAGCGTCTCGCCAATTCTGGCTGTCTAGCCGTCTGATTTGTTAGTATCTCACCTCTAACAAGGAGGCGCTGCTTTTAAACATTGCCTCATCATTCACTCCTAGTCAAGACACAAGCATGGCAGCGTGCAGACCTGCTCCTCGCTTTGAGGGCAAGACCATAAGACATAGGAGTAGTATTAGGCCACTCGGCCTATCGATTCTGCTCCACCATTCAATCATGGTTGATACTTTTCTCATCCCCATTCTCCTGCCTTCTCTCCATAACCCCTGATCCCCATATTGATCAAGAACCTATCTATATCTGTCTTAAGGACACTCAGTGATTTGGCCTCTACAGCTTTCTGTGGCAAAGAGTTCCACAGATTCACCACCCTCTGGCTGAAGAAATCTCTCCTCAACTCTGTTTCAAAGGATCTTCCCTTTAGTCTGAGACTGTGTCTTCTGGTTCTATTTGTTACTACAAGTGCAAACATCCTTTCCACAGCAATTTTATCCAGGCCTCGCAGTATCCTGTAAGTTTAAATAAGAGCCCCTTCATCTTTCTAAACTCCAAAGAGTTCCTCATACGACAAGATCTTCATTCCAGGGATCACTCTTGTGAACCTCCTCTGGACCCTTTCCAAGGCCAGCACATCCTTCCTTAAATATGGCACCCAAAACTGCTCACAATGCTCCAAATGGTGTCTGACCAGAGCCTTCCTGCTTCCTCAATAATACCTGTCCCTCTACAAATCTTTGTATCATCTGCAAACTTAGCAACAGTGCCTTCAGTTCCTTCTTCCAGATCATTAATGTATGTTGTGAAAAGTTGTGGTCCCAGCACAGATCCCTGAGGCACACCACTAGTCACTGCCTGCCATCCTGAAAAATACCTCTTTATCCCCACTCTCTGCCTTCTGCCAGTCAGCAAACCCTCTACCATGCCTGGGTCTTACCCTTAACACCATGAGCTCTTAACTTATTTAAGTCTCCTATGCGCACCTTGTCAAAGGCTTTCTGGAAATCTAAATAAATCACATCCACTGGTTCTCCTTTGCCTAACTTCCTTGTTACCTCCTCAAAGAACTCTTCACAGATTTGTCAGACATGACCTCTCCTTGACGAAGCCATGCTGACTCAGTCCTATTTTATCATGCACTTCAAAGTACTCCGTGATCTCATATTTAATAATGGATTCTAAAATCTTACCAATGACTGAAGTCAGGTTAACCGGCCTGTAATTTCCTGTCTTCTGCCTCCCTCCTTTTGAACAGCGGTGTTACATTAGCCACTTTCCAGTCCTTTGGGACCCTCCCTGCCTTCAGTGATTCCTGAATGATTACCACCAATGCATCCACAATTTTCTCAGCTATCTTTTTTAGAACCCTGGGGTGTAGTCCATCCCGTCCAGGTGATTTATCCACCTTCAGACATTTGTTTCCCCAGAACCTTCTCCTTAGTAGTGGCCACTACACTCACCTGGATTCTCCTGGAGCTGTGGCATCCCACTGGTATCTTCCACCATGAAGACTGATACAAAGTAACTATTTAGTTCCTCTGCCATTTCTTTGTTTCCTATTATTTCTTCTCCAACCACAGTTTCCAGTGGTCTAATGTCTATTTTTCCTCTCTCTTACTTTTTATATATTAAAAAAAGTCTTCCTATCTTCTTTTACATGACTAGCCATCTTGCATTGATATTTCATCTTCTCCCCCCCTTATCGCTTCTTTAGTTATCCTCTGCTCGCTTTTAAAGTCTTCCCAATCCTATGGCTTCCCACTAATCCTCACCATTTTGTATGCTTTTTCTTTTCTGCTTGACTTCCCTCATTAGCCATGGATGCCTTGCCCTCCCCTCAGCATGCTTCCTCCTCCTTGGGCTAAATTTCTGTCGTGCCTCCCGAATAACTCCCCAAAACTCCTGCCATTGTTGTCCACTGTCTTCCCTGATGCCTGACAGACAAAAGACAGAGAGTTGAGATAAATGGGTCTTTTCTGGATGGAAATATGTGACTAGTAGTGCTACAAGGTTCGGTTCTTGGGCCCCAGCTATTTACAATCCATATAAACAACTTGGTCACAGGGATAGAAGGTTCTATAGCAAATTTGTAGATGACACAATAATAGTTGCAATGAGGAAATAAGAACCTTACACAGGGATATAGATAGGTTAGGGGAGTGGGCCAAAATGTGGCAGATGGAGTTTAATGGGGATAAGTGAGAGGTCATGCATTTTGGTTGGAAAAATGGGAAGGCAACTTATTATCCACATGCCTTTGGAGTACTCCATTGCAGAGGGATCTGGGGTCCTCATTCATGAGTCACAGAAAACGAGCATGCAGGTACAGCAGATACTGAAGAAAGCAAATGGAATGTTGGCATTTATCGCTAAAGAAATAGACTGTGAAGGTAAGGAAGTGTTGGTGCAACTATACAGGCATTGGTGAGGCCACAAGTGGAGTATTGTTCACAGTTTTGGTCCCATTATTTGAGGAAAGATGTAGTGACATTGGAGGTAGTTTAGAGGAGGTTCACTAGGTTGATTCCAGAGATGAGGGGTTTGTGGTATGAAGAGAGATTAGGGGGCGAGGAGCGGCCTCCGATGCCAGAGTGAAACACTCCGATTTTCACTCTGGCGTCGGCACTTAGTCTCCCGTTGGGAGAATTTCGCCCCAGGAATCAGGCTTGGAAACCTTTGCTGCACTTCCTCCAAAGCAAGAACATCCTTCCTCAGATAAGGACACCAAAACTGGATACAATACTCCAGGTGTGGCCTCATCAATGCCCTGTACAATTGTAGTAATACATCCCTATTCCAAAATCAAATCCTCTCGCTGTGAAGGTCAACTTACCATTCACCTTCTTTACTGCCTGCTGTACCCGTGCGCTTACTTTCAGCGACTGGTACAAAAGAACACCAAGGTCTCGCTGAGTATCCACCTCTCCCAATTTACACCCATTCAAATAATAATCTGCTTCCTATTTTTGCTACCAAAGTGGATAACCTCACATTTATCCACATTATACTGCATCTGCTATGCACATGACCACTCACTCAGTCTGTCCAAATCCCACTGGAGCATCTTTGCATCCTCCTCACAGATCACCCTCCTACCCAATTTTGCATCATCTGCAAGTTTATTGCCATCGTCCAAATCATTAATATATAATGTGAACAGTTGGGATCATAGCACAGATTCCCGCGATACCCCACTCATCACTGCCTGCCAATCAGAAAAAGAACCAACTTTTTGCTTCCTGTCTGCTAACCAACTTCCTAACCATCTCAAGAACTACCCACAATCTCATGTACTTAAACATAACATAGTAATTTGCCATGTGAGACCTTATCGAAAGCTTTGGAAAGCTTTAAGACTAAATAAACCACATCCACTGGTTCTCCCTGGTCAACTCTACTAGTTACATCTTCAAAGAATTCTAGTCGATTTGTCAAGCATGATTTCCCTTTCGTAAATTTATGCTGACTTTGTCTTATTATACCACTGCTTTCCAAATGCTGTGCTATGAAATCCTTGACAATGGACTCCAGCAACTTCCCTACTACCACTGGTCTATAGTTCCATGTTTTCTCTCTATCTCCCTTTTTGAATAGAGGGGTTATATTAGCTACCCTCCAACCTTAGGAACCATTCCAGAGTCCAAGAATTTTGGAAAATGACCCACCAATGGACATAGTATTTCAAGGGCCACTTCCTTAAATCCTCTGGGATGAAGATTATCAGACTCTGGCGATTTATGCACCTTCAATACCATTAATTTCCACCAAATCATTTCTCTACTAATACTAATTTCCTTCAGCTCCTCACTGAAACGTGAGCTTCTCAGAACATCCGGTACATTATTCATGTCTTCTTTTGTGAAGACAGAAGTAAAGTATGAATTTAGTTCCTCAGCCATTTCTTTGTTCCCTGTTACGAAATCCCCTGTTTCTGACTTTAAGGTGCCTACATTAGATTTATCAATCTTTCACTCTTTACATACCTATAGAAACTTTTACAGTCAGTTTTTATGTCCCCTGCTAGCTTACTTTCATATTGTATTTGTCTCTTCTTAATCAATCATTTGTCTGCCTTTGCTGAATTTTAAAGTGCTCCCAAACGTTGTGTCTATTGCTTTTTCTGCTAATTTGTATGCCTCTTCTTTGAATCCAATACTATCTCTAATTTCCCTTGTAAGCCATGGATTGGCCACAGTTCCCTTTCTACTTTTGCGCCAAAAAGGAATAAACAACTTTTGGAGTTCACCTATTCGTTCCTTGAATGCCTGCCATTGCGTGTCCAGCCAGAGGGTGGTGAATCTGCGGAACTCTTTGCCACAGAAAGCTGTAGAGGCCAAATCACTGAGTGTCTTTAAGACAGAGATAGTCCATATGAAAATGAAAATGAAAATGAAAATCGCTTATTGTCACGAGTAGGCTTCAATGAAGTTACTGTGAAAAGCCCCTAGTCGCCACATTCCGGCGCCTGTCCGGGGAGGCTGGTACAGGAATCGAACCATGCTGCTGGCCTGCTTGGTCTGCTTTAAAAGCCAGCGATTTAGCCTGGTGATCTAAACCAGCCCCTTATATAAGCCAGCTCATGACTGATACCCTCACAGTTACCTTTATTGAGGTTCAGTACCCTGGTTTATGAATCAACCACCTCACTATTCCTTGATATGGCTTATATTTATAGCCGTGCACAGAATGGAAATTTAAATCGATCACCCATAATATATTTGCCCAGTAACATTTTCATTGGCTCAATAAGCTTATCAGAACACCAACAGGCCTCCAACTTTGGTACCCACTTGGCTCTGTAATACAACTGACCAACGTCATAATGTTGCATTTCCAGATCATCATACTGCTGCATTTTAAGGATGGGTGGGAATTTTTGGTAGAAATCTGCGGGGAATCCATCTGACCCGGACACCTTCCCCACCGACTTGAAGTTAGAACAAAGAACAAAGAAAAGTACAGCACAGGAATAGGCCCTTCGGCCCTCCAAGCCTGTGCCGACCATGCTATCCGTCTAAACTAAAATCTCCTACGCTTCCTGGGTCCGTATCCCTCTATTCCCATCCTATTCATGTATTTGTCAGGATGCCCCTTATATGTCACTATCGTCCCTGCTTCCACCACCTCCTCCGGCAGCGAGTTCCAGGCACTCACTACCCTCTGTTGATGCTCTCCATGACTTCTCTTAGTTCTAATGGAGCTTCCAGGCCCCATCTTTTCTCTTCCCCCACAGCCAGCATGTCCAGTCCCTCCTTGGGGGGGGGGCTTGGAGGTGGACAGCCCCTGGTAGAAGGTCACAAAGGCATTGTTGAGCCTTTGCGGCATGGTGACTAGCCTGCTGCTGCTGTCCCGAATCTGGCTATTTCCCTGGTGGCTGCCGGCTTTCTCAGCTGGTAAGCCAGCAGGCAGCTGGCTTTGTCTCCATGTTCGTAGAAGGTCCCTCATGTCTAGGGGAGCTGGTGCAATGGTTTACCCATGGAGATAAGGTCAAATATGGGGCCAAGGTGTACTGCCCGTCCACCTCCAGTATAGAGTTGTCCAGCTCCTGCCTAGCTGCCCTCTCCTTCCTATCTTTGTGCGCCTTGCACGCAATAATTTCTCTCCTTATCACTGCCTTCAGCGCCTCCCAGAACGTGGAGGTGAGACCTCCCCATTCTGGTTCTTGGTAACGTACCCATCTATGATCTGTGATATCCGTTCGCAGACTGCCTTATCGGCGAGAAGGGCCCTGTCCAGCCTCCATGGGAGGTGCTGTGCCCGGCTCGTCTCCAACCTCACATAATAATAATAATATAATATGCTTATTGTCACAAGTAGGCTTCAATTAAGTTACTGTGAAAAGCCCCTAGTCGCCACATTCCGGCGCCTGTTTGGGGAGGCCGGTATGGGAATTGAACCCATGTTGCTGGCCTTGTTCTCCATTACATGCCAGCTGTTTAGCCCACTGTGCTAAACCAGCCCCGAATAGTGTGGAGCATGGTCTGAGATTATGTTTGCGGAGTACTACGCTCCTACTATCCCTGAAGCACCACTTTCCCCACTACAAAGACATTAATCCGAGTGTATACCCTGTGTACCTGGGAGAAGAAGGAGCCCGGCATATGTTCTGGTGGTCCATCCCATTCGGCTGTGGCCAGGACTTCATCGCTTCGCACGTTTGGCATTGCTTCAGTCTTTCTCTCCCGGCTTTCATTGCCTGTGCCATCTCTTTTGCTCCTCGGATTGTTGTTGCTTGGTATTTTTCTTTCATTGTGGTGATGTTGGAGGAGGGTGGGTTTTTTTTCCCCCATACATTTAGCAGGTTATTTTGGATTAAAAGTGCCTAATTTTGCATTTCTAGGAGAGCCATCTTTCGTGCACCCGCTCTGCACATCTCCATCACCAGAAGTCCGGCGCAGACATATTTAAGTGAGCCTAATTGCTCACTTAAATATGCAAATCTGGATGCTGCCCAGTGAGGGCAAGATCCAGATCACGCTGTCTCACGATATTCCGTTAGATCCCGTGCAGCATCTGTACGTCGCAAATCTCGCGAGAGATTTAACGGCCTCGTTAAATTCTGAGCCGGATGGAGCGAGGCTGTTTGATCAGGCCCAATATTGCATCTGCTCAGGTGAATGCAGAAGTAAATGTACACATTTGACAGTCCCTTAAGAGAAATTCACTGCTACACTCACACTATTTATTTCATTGCTCCTTGGGGACTAGTTTATCTCTAAATTAAAGATAACAATTTGAAGGCGAGTGAAAGGAAGAGGAGTAAATAGACCAATGGTGGCCTTCAGATGCCTTCACACCACAGTGTGTAACGGAATAATCCCATTCATGTGAATTACACTCTAGGTCGGTTGCCTCTGTGGGATCACATTACAAAGCTGGCAACCTCACAGGGTGATGAAAACTTGTAGTACAGTCATTTACACCACAATACCAGGCCCATCAACTGAGATCAATACACAACAAACAAGCAAACAGCTTTTAAAAGAAGGAAGAATTTGCATGGAGAGAAAGGTGTTGGATATCAATAGCAGCATCGCACATTTAAAGCAATGCTAAGACTTGCAGGCCGGAAGCCTTTAATTATTACCTGAAACACTATGGGATAGCACATGGCACGCAGTGTATTATTCAATATATTAAATGCATTGTTGTTCATAATTGATTTAAAAAATTAATTACATTTACAAAATACAAAATCTACTGTGCAGTTAACCATAGATTAATTGTAGGCCTGATCCAAGTATAGAATTCCAATTCAAAAAATAATTTTTCATTCAATTCTGTGGCATAACATTTGTGATACATATGCAGCATTTAAATACAAATTCCTGTGGTAAACATAAAATTATTTTCCCTGCATTCAGTTTTTAATGATGTAAATCAACTCCAAATTTCACCCAGCAATGCATTTCAGAAACCTAATCCCATTTGTGTAAAATATACACTTCTGCTCAGTGTCTTGCTTCTTTTCGACTGAATTGCTGAATGAGTGATTGAATGGACCGTCGTACAATATGTGCAAATTGGCTTCTTTTGTCTACATTTTATAGAAATTTGTTCAAAAACTAGGCCGGGATTCTCCCTAACCGGTGGGACGAGCCGTACTGGCGCCAAGGAGTGGCATGAACCACTCCGGCGTCGGGCCGCCCGGGAGGTGCGGAATCCTCCACACCTTCAGGGGCTGGGCCGGCGGCGGTGGAGTTGGCGCCGCGCCAACCACCGCCAAAGGGCTTGGCGCATGTGCGGGAGTGCCAGTGTGTGCTGGCGTGATCCCAGCGCACGTGCAGGGGCTTTCGTCTCTGCACTGGCCATAGCGGACGTTTACCGTGGCCGGTGGGGAGGGAATGAATGCCCCCACGGCACAGGCCCACCGCGGATCGGTGGGCCCCATTCGTGGGCCTGGCCACCGTGGGTGCACCCCCTGGGGCCAGATCCACCCGCGCCCCCCCTCCCCCCCCGAGGACTCCACAGGCCGCCCGCAGAGCCAGGTGCCGCTGGTAAGGACCTGGTTTGATTTACACCGGCGGGACTGGTGGAAAACGGTCGGCCACTCGGCCCATCGTGGAGCGGAGGATCACCGGGGGGGCCACTGCCAACGATCCCCGACTGGCACGATGCGGCACCTGGCTCTGCGGGTGCCACAGAATCCGGCAGCCGGCGCCGGGGATTCATGCCGCCCCCCCACCCTCCCTCCCCGGCGATTCTCCGGCCCGGCGGGGGTACAGAGAATCCCGCCCATAATCTTGCACCAAGTACAAAATGATATGTCAAATTATAGGTTTAATCAGGATTCAGTTGTATTGTTTTATTTCAAAACAGAAATTTTCCTTTCCCTCATGTCTTCCTTGAACACAGGGGTGTCTAAACATTAGTCCTTCTGGGCACAAATTACTCTCAAAGAGTACACAGAAAGTTTAAATCTGCTCACCCATTGATTTGGATATGAATAAATAAATTGCATTTCTTGGGCACCTTTCATGACCTCACGTCCCAAACCACTTTGCAACCAATGAAGTACTTTTGATGGTGTACACTACTGCAATGAAGGAAATATATTAGATACTATTCATGCTGACTATTCATATTGATTAACGAAGGTTAATCAATTAAATAATATAGCTAAAAACAACTGTTGAACTGTTTCCAAATCTCCGGGAGTTAGGATTTCAAAAAAGAGATCCCAACAAAAATGAATAAATGCAAAGGAAATTTCAAAGTTGTGTGGTTTGAAAAGCTGGATGGCCAGGACAAACAAAAAGCAAAGTACAGCACAGGAACAGGCCCTTCGGCCCTCCAAGCCTGCGCCGACCGTGCTACCTGTCAAAACTAAAATATTTCACACTTCCGGCGTCCGTATCCCTCTATTCCCATCCTATTCATGTATTTGTCAAGATGCCCCTTCAACGCCACTATCGTCCCTGCTTCCACCATCTCCTCGGCAACGAGTTCCAGGCACCCACTACCCACTGTGTAAAAAAACTTGCCTCATACATCGCCTCTAAACCTTAAACCCATGCCCCCCTAGTAATTGACCCCTCTACCCTGGGAAAAAGTCTCTGACTATCCACTCTGTCTATGCCCCTCATAATTTTGTTGACCTCTATCATGTCGCTCCTCAACCTCCTTCGTTCCAGTGAGAACAAACCAAGTTTATTCAACCTCTCCTAATATCTCTTTTTACTAAAACAGTAAAAAATATATACAAGGCCAAATGGTACAAACACTAATTTTGTGTTGGAGAAACAGGGTACCCTCCCCTTGGTACCAATATACGGGAAGGGGGTGGGTGGAAACTCTGATTATTAAAACAGTTCACAACACGTTTCTACAAAAAACAAATGGTACAAGCACTAAACTTTGTGCTGGAGAGACCAGATACCCTCGCCTCTGTACCAACAGAAGGGAAAGGAAGGGGGGGTGGTGTGAAGAGAGGGGAAAGGAGCGTGGTGGGGAGGGAGGGAGTCGAAGAGTTGGTGAGGGGTGGGGGCAAATAGGGTGCTGCCTGAACTATCTACGAAGGCAGAAAAATAAAAGAACCTTCAATTATTATGTGCCAGGCTCCAGGAGTCCCCCAGATGGGTTGAGGGGCGACACAGTGTCAGGCACGAGTGAGACCCGCACCCCACTACAGAGCATCTCGTGCAACCTGCGTTCCCAACACTGAGCGGCTGACAGCCTTCAGACAGTTGCCCTCCGGGCCCGAATCCTCCACCACACTGAGGGCCCACCAACCAACTTAGTGGCTGCCTTGATCCTGCCACCGGGATCACCGACAGACGGGATCTCCTCAGGCTCCTCCTGGGGCCCCATGCCAGTGGGAGGCGGTGGTGCTAAAGTAGACCCAAGTGGATAATTGGATTCCACGGCTATAGGCTGGATACTGGAGTTTAAGGTGATAATTGAGATAAATGAACTGCATGTTTGTTCATCTGTCACTCTCAGAGTTACTTTATGCTGCCATTCCTAGTATTAGGAGTGACACTGGCAGCTAAAATCAAGAGGTGAACTTTGAGGTTTCTTTCATTACAATGTGACAGCAGTAGTTGGATGGCACGATGTGATGTCAGCTCCTATTGGTCATGACTTAGCAGATATTCAGCATAATACCCAAACTTTTACATTTCCAAATCCATTAGCAGGCCCTCATGTAACTTTCTTAAGTGACCATAGGTGCGTTTGTGAGTTGAACAACAAGGGTCGTGTTTCCAGCTGTATGGGCCATAAAGCAGATATTTGACCACATGAAAGTTGTTTGGATGGGGGCAATTCCAGGATCTGGCAGGAGGGAACAGGGCACAAAACCATGTCATAAATATTGGAGAGTACAATTTTTCTCATTCTCTTGCTCCACAGCCTTCAACTCTCCACTTCTCAAACAATAATTGTGCCTATGCTGCATAGTTGTGCACGGCAGAGCAGGAAGTCTCCAAATAATGATCAGGGGTCAGAACTATGACTGAGTTTTCTCTCTTTATTCTGGGCTGCTAAAAATAATTATAGTCCACCCCCCATCAATACCCTGACTGAGCTGAACTAGCTCAGCAGAGGCTCGGGATTTTTCTAGATGATTGCTTGTTTCTGCAGGTAACGGTGCATCCCTCAAGATATTACTGCAATATCAAAGTTAATAGTCATTTTTAACCCAGCAGTAATTCTAATGACATGATACAATGTCATGTTACATTTCTCCACAGTAAAACTCATTTAAAACATGTGTTTGTTTACTTCATTCATATCCCCCAAAACGGCATAAATAAAATTGAATTGGAAAAGTATTTAGAATCATAGACTCCCTACAGTGCAGAAGGAACCATTCAACTCATCAAGTCTGCACCAGCTCTTGGAAAGAGCACCTTACTTAAGCCCATGCTTCCACCCTATCCCCGTAACCCAGTAACCCCACCTAACGTTTTGGACACGAAGGGCAATTTAGCATGGCCAATCCACCTAACCTGCACATCTTTAGACTGTGGGAGGAAACCGGAGGACCCGGAGGAAACCCACGCAGACGCAGGGAGAAGGTGCAAATTCCATACAGATAGCCACCCGAGGCCGAAATTGAGCACGGGTTCCTGGAGCTGTGAGGCAGCAGTGCTAACCACTGTGCCACCGTGCCACCCCTTTTATCCTACTAGAGATGCTCAGAAGTGTGAGTGGCTTGTGACTTCTTTCCTTACAATATTACCCGGTGAATTAATTTTCTGTATATTCCACTGTTTCCAAATGGCACAAATGTACAAATACCAACTATATATATGTTCAAAATCTACACAACCTATCGTAGACCAGAGAAACCAAATTAGATTTGTTGTGCTATGTTGGTGAACTGGATTTAATCACAGATTGGCAGGATTAAATCATAAATTTAGTCAAGGGTACTGAATATTAAAGAAAAAACTAAACGAAACAAAGAGGAGCTGGAGTGCAAATAGTATTTAAATTGTGACAGAATAGCTATAATGATCATGCATGGGGCACTGCCCTGTCATAGGGTGCGTAATCTGGAGAGTGACAGACTTGACCTTTGGCCTAGTCCCTTAATCATTCAGCCCATACTCAGTTTGGCGAGACAGTACACGTGTGCAGCCATTATTGCTTAATTAATGTACTACTGTTCTCAGCAAAGGCATTCAACCCTTTTTAGCCATACAGGTCACAGACATTCCCGTGTGTATTGGTCAACTGTCTGAAAAAAGGCACAATGTTTTTATTGGGCTAGAAAAAAAATCAAGATTAATCTATATAGTAATTAAAACTCTATGAGGTGCTGATTATCTGCAGGACAAAGAATGGGTTAACAAGAAGTTAATGACTTAAAAACCGGAAATGCCCAATTTAAACCCAGCTAGAATTTATGGAAGGAGTTAAAAAAGTTAATTCTTTACCCAGAGATCTGAAATATTAAACTTTTGAAGATCGGTATTTTTGAGCACATAATGGCAATCTTGCAGTGCTGTATAGCTTTGATTGTTTTAGCTGCTGCTATCGTTTACTTCCTCGATTGAACGGCAGTCTCCTTTTACACAGACTGTTAAACATGACACCACTATTCTGAAGGAAATCTTGCTCCAGCCAGCCTTGATTCTTCAATCAGAAACTGTTATCTTACATGTGGAAAAGAGAATTTTCCCATTTTTAAATAAGAGCGTGGTTCTCTGGCCTCGTTGCGCTCGCGCTCAAGCGTAACAAGGCCAGTGAATAGTGGGAGAGGCCAAAAATGAAAATGAAATGAAATGAAAATCGCTTATTGTCACGAGTAGACTTCAATGAAGTTACTGTGAAAAGCCCCTAGTCACCACATTCCGGCGCCTGTTCGGGGAGGCTGGTACAGGAATCGAACCGTGCTGCTGGCCTGCTTGGTCTGCTTTCAAAGCCAGCGATTTAGCCCAGTGTGCTAAACAGCCCCATTTGTTGAGGACAATGAGGTTGGAGCAGCATGCTCCAGGTTGCACCGTGGCATGACGAGAAACCAACTATCACTATAACGTGAACGACCTCATATTCAACGGCCTCCCATCATTCAGTGGCCTCCCCAGCAAGTGCTCACGCTGGCGCCGATTAGAGCTCCTTTTGAAAGACGTGAACCTGGTGGAAGGGCTTCTGAAGGGAGCCGAGCAAGTGAGTAGTCATTCTTTGCTCACAGGCAAAGAGCCCGGGGATGTTGGGCTTGCAACCCCAGTGCTAGGTGGGGGTTGATGGACCCTCCACAGGGGTGGACCGCCATGGGGGCATGGTGCTCTGCGGAGATGGACAAAGAGTCTGGGTGTCAGCCCGCATTGTACAAGGAAGTGTCAGTGGGCATGTGACCCCAGTGCTTTGGGGTGGGGTGGGGGACCCTCTGGAGGGGTGAGCTGCCATGCGGGAGGGTCTCTGGGGAGGTGGGCAAAGATCAGCCGCATTGCAGAAGGAAGTGACAGAGGCATCATAATCATTTTGCTGCGGCTATAATAGCTGAATCCTCGGAGTTCTCCACCGAGGTGCTCTCCTCAGAGTCAGGAGAGGGTGCATCCTGGGAATGTGCCGGCTCCGTTGGTTGGAGGATCTGCAAGAGAATGGACATGAGGTCAGTGGGAAGGATGGGTCAGTCAGTCAGTAAGGCAATAACAACTCACATTTGACAGGTCCTCCGGGTGGAACCCGATGGTTCCTCACCTCTATGGCGTCCGCCAGCCTTCGTCTGGCTGACCAATCTATCATCGGTCACACCGATCATCTCCAGGGTACACTCCTCAAAGGAGGCAAGGATTGTTATGTCTGGCACCCCTCCGCCAGAGTGGCCCTCTCCGCTGATTGTGGGAGAGCTTTTCTTGAGGAGACACAGAGAAGGCAATGTTAGCCACATGCATGGTTAACAGTGGTGGGAGGAGGGGGTAAGGAGGGCTGGGGGTTGCATTGGGAGTTTTGGGTGGGTGATCCCTTGGGGGCGGGGGGTGGCGTTGGTGTCAACTCACTCGTGCTGCCTGTTGTAGGTCACTGAACGTCTTCCTGCACTGCTGGTCAGTCCTCCTGGTTATACTCCCCAAGCTGACAGCTGCCATCACTTCATCCTATTGAGGCCACACTCAGTCGCATTTCCTACACTGGCGAGCTCCATTCATCAGTGCAGGGTGAGATCAGGATGTCAGTTACGACCCCCCCGACATGGCCCCTGGGCACCCCAATGCTCCAACTCACCTATTGGGGGGGCCTTGAGCCTCACCACACCCCACCTCGTATGGGCAGGGCACTCCTGGGTCTGATTCCCAGCATGGACAAAATGCCACCTGGGCACTTTGGCAGTGCCAGCCTTGCACCACAGCACTGACCTCGCCAGTCTGCCAGTGCCATATGGGCCCCATGGTTGTGCCAGAGTGGCACACAGGTGTTTCTGCCAGGGTGCCCATGCGGTCAGTGCCTTGGTACCTGTGTGGCATCAGCAGAGCCAGCGTGCCACCCTGCCCAGAGACTAAAACCCGGGGATCTTTGACCACCTGGGAGGTCCCCCTCCTCCCCCAAGTGCCATCCCACCTGGTTCCCATTTGTGGGTACCAGTGCTAAACAGCCCCCAACTGGGGTCTCCTCGGCGACATCGATAGATCTCGAGTGCTAGTTAGATCCTGCATTGGCATAGTTAAGTGAGCTGTTAAACTCACTTAACTATGCAAGTCTGGATCCCACCCATTGAGGGTAGGATCCATATACCGACACCTTGTGAGATCCCGTTAGATCTCACTGGGTGTAACAACAGTTGGGAATCCCAGAAGAAGCGCCTCGTGGGATCTACCTGCCATATCCCATCCCTGTTGCGGCAGACGTGGCTGGTAAATCGGATCCAAAATGTTTATGCCTCAGATTTTAACATTTGTTCTTGGGCGGCACGGAAGCATATTTGTTAGCACTGTTGCTTCACAGCGCCAGGGACCCGGGTTCGATTCCCAGCTTGGGTCACTGTCTGTGCTGAGTCTGCACGTCTCTGCATGGATTTCCTCCGGGTGCTCCGGTTTCTTCCCATAGGTCCCGAACGACGTGCTTATTAGGTGAATTGGACATTCTGAATTCACCTTTTTTTTCTTTTTAAAAAATAAATTTAGAGTGCCCAATTATTTTTTCCAATTAATAATAATAATTTTTATTGTCACAAGTAGGCTGACATTAACACTGCAATGAAGTTACTGTGAAATGCCCCTAGTCGCCACATTCCACCTCCTGTCCGGGTACACAGAGGGAGAATTTAGAATGTCCAAATTACCTAACAGCTCGTCTTTCAAAAATTCTGCAGATGGTAGAAACCAGAAGATAAAATGTAAAATGCTGAAAAGCTCACCAGGTTAGTCAGCATCTGTGGAGCGAACAAGTAAGTTAATGTGTGGGAATGCAAACCCTACGATAAAAATGTATTTGTCTGTTCTCTCCACCGATTCTGCCTGCGCATTTGCAGAATTTTCGATTTAATTTACTGAGTGTGCTGTACTGCTCTGAATCCTGTCTCCACAAATCATTCTGATTACATCTCCTCCCGTGAAATGGCAATATGTAAAGCTATACGGAGCAATTATGCATGTGAGGTTTGAAAATAAGCTGACCTCAGCACATCAAGAAGTATTATTTACCCATCACAACATTGACCCCGGATTTACTGCTTTAAACAAATTGCATACTTCCTTCCATTTTCTAACAAGTTTTAACAGATTTTCGATGGAACCTTAAACGTTAATTAATGAACGTAAAATTCCAAACATGCGCACGTGATGATTTCATCCAAAATGGAAAGGGGCCCACAGTCCCCCTAACCTGCTTTAAAATGGAAGCCCAATTAACTGTGCTTTAAAAGGCCATTGTTCATCGATTAGATTATTCATCAACTGTCACACATCGGCCTGTGTATAATCACTATACTGCTCTAGGTCAAAGGTTGCATTAAAAAAAAGGGTGGAGATGTTGTAAGTTATTGGCCCACATTCTGAGAGAGCTAACTTAGCTGCAATAACCATTTCCCCCCTGCAGAATCAGTCCACAAGCCAATGCTTTAGTTCGCCTCATCATTGTCTGTCACCACTTCTGTCACCATCAATCAAGCTGACTGTTTAACAGTCCAGTAGCTGAAGAAGAAAAAAATGTATCTTAAGCCACCAACTTGTATGAGTCTACTCCGCTGAAGGCGTCATCTGAGCAATAACAGTATGTACTCAGGCAGCTTGCCCCCTTGTTCCAAAGTAATTAATGGGAGGGAAAATAAGGGCTAATGAACAGCTGAAGGCGAGAATTCACAGCTGCCACTGATGCTGCACTCAGTGCTCTTGTGCATAGCTTCACACACCCCGCAGCCTGGAAACCAGGCTCTCACCTGCCCAGCTTTGTTCCTCTCCAATGGCTCTGTTGACAAAACAGTGGAACATGCCAGTGCTAAGTATTAAACTGTTCCATCCATCATAGGGATCGTTCTCTGGTTATAAATCATTTTATGCAGTCCAGCTGCAGGCTGCATCACAAAGCTTTCTTTTAAAAAAAACACACGAGGCTTGCTCTGCACTGCACTGCACTGACACCACCACATCTCGTGGTGTATGATATTAATAGGTTATTGACTAAATGTGTGTTTGGGTTGACGGGGAAGGGGGATGGTGGGTGGGGCTCGGTCACTGCAATGCACCTGAGGACGTTTCCATTGATCGCATTCATAATCCTACAAGGCACAAGGCAGCCCTTTTATGTTTTAATTTTAAAACACACATCACCCAAAATAGCAATGCAGAGTATTTGGAAAATGTTTCCTTGAACTATTTTTATGGGCTCTCAGCATTTGATTAAATGCAACACGCAGCAGTGATGTAACGTGAAAGAAGTACACAATGGCCGGAATTTACCGGCTGTTCACGCCAGCGAAATATTCCGCTACCACCTCAACGCACTCCGCCTTGGGATTCCCGGCAACGAAGGGGGCATTCTTCGGGAAATCCCGTTAACCAGAAGGTCCTATTGGCGGGTCACCTCCGCCATCGCAAAACACGCAGCGGGTTGGTCGGTAAATCCCACCCAATGTTTAATTATTTGTTTTGTGAAAGGGTTTGAAACAAGTGGATATAAAATATTTAATTGCAATCTTCAAACAAGAGTAAGGTGTTCCGGCCAATATTTATACTTCAATCATTGTCAGTAGGTTATTTAGTCATTTATGTCATTGCAATTTGCAGTGAGTAAGTTAGTGGCCAGAATGTTGCAGTAGTACAAATTGACAATGAACAGTTTTGAAAGACTAAGGAAAAAGCATCTTAACATTTAGAGAACCTTTAATCAGTTCAGGATGTCCTAAAGTGCCTAACAGCCAATGGAGTACATTTGAAGTGCTGTCAATGTATTAAATATAGGAACGTGTTGAGGTGCTATAAAATGCCACATAAATGCAAGTTCTTTCCCTTACTTATATGACCATTTGAATACTATGTACAGTGATCTGTAAATGTCTGTAAATCTGTAAACAATGTAACGGACAACAAAGCGAGGCCGAGCAGTATCTCTGGCAGCAGCGCACCCCTCCCCGATGAACTCAATGCATTCTATGCTCAGTTCGAGCAGGTAACCAACAATCTGCTGTCGAGTGCCCCAGCAGTCCAAAACTCACCCATACCCACCATCACAGCTTCCAAAGTCAGATCGGCCTTCCTGAAAGTGAAACCTCAGAAGGCGATGGGCCCAGTCGGGATCCCTGGTCGTACACTCAGAACCTGCGTGGACCAGCTGGCAGAGGTGTTCGTGGACATCTTTAACCTGTCCCTACTCCACTCCGAAGCCCCCACCTGCTTCAAGAAGACCACCATTATACCGGTGCCAAAGAAGAACCAGGCAATGTGCCTCAATTACTATCGTCCGGTGGCCCTGACTTCAGTTGGAATGAAGTGCTTTGAGAGGTTGATAATGAAGCACATCACCTCCATACTCCCAGAACTCTTTGATCCACTGCAATTCACATACCGTCGCAACCGGTCCACAGCAGACTCCATTTCCCTGGACCTACGTTCATCCCCAGAGCATCTCGACAACAAGGACTCCTACATCAGACTATTTATTGACTACAACTCCGCCTTCAACACCAAGATCCCAGCCAAGCTCATATCAAAGCTCAAAACCTAGGACTTGGCTCCCCACTCTGCAACTGGATCCTTGATTTTCTGACCAACAGACCACAATCAGTAAGAATGAACAACAGCACCTCCTCAACAATAGTCCTCAATACCGGGGCCCCACAAGCTGCATACTTAGCCCCCTACTCTATTCCCTGTACACACACGACTGCGTGGCAAAATTTGGTTCCAATTCCATCGACAAGTTTGCTGACGATACGACCATAGTGGTCCGGATCTCGAATAACGACAAGTCAGAATACAGGAAGGAGATAGAGAACTGAGTGGAGTGGTGCAGCGACAACAATCTTTCCCTCAATGTGAGTAAAACTAAAGAGCTGGTCATTGATTTCAGGAAGCAAAGTACTGTACACACCCCTGCCAGCAACAACGGAGCCGAGGTGGAGATGGTTAGTGTGGTGAATTATAAACCTAATAATTCACACTGTGTTCTATTATATGTATTGTGTCCTTGTGGGCTCTGTATACGAGTCATTGCGCGGCTCTGCCCATAGGGGGAGATGAGGAGTTTGTACTGGGCTCCACCCTTGGCTCCGCCCATGGCTCCTCCCACTAACCGGAAGTATAAAGCTCTGCAGTCGTGAGCCTACTGCCAGTTCATCGTGTCGCAGGCAGGCTCTGGTGTAAGATTATTAAAACCACTGTTCACTTCCAATCATGTGTCTTGTGAATTGATGGTCACATCAGTTAGTAGTTTCAAATTCCGAGGGGTGCACCCATCTCCAAAAATCTGTCCTGGTTTACCTTTGTCGACGCTACCACCAAGAAAGCACAACAGCGCCTATACTTCCTCAGGAAACTAAGGGAATTCGGCATGTCCACATTAACCCTTACCAACTTTTACAGATGCACCATAGAAAAGCATCCTATCTGGCTGCATCACAGCCTGGTATGGCAACTGCTCGGCCCAGGACCGCAAGAAACTTCAGAGAGACGTGAACACCGCCCAGTCCATCACACGAACCTGCCTCCCATTCATTGACTCCATCTACACCTCCTGCTGCCTAGGGAAAGTGGGCAGCATAATCAAAGACCCCTCCCACCCAGCTTACTCACTCTTTCAACTTCTATCGGGCAGGAGATACAAAAGTATGAGAACACGCACGAACAGACTCAAAAACAGCTTCTTCCCCGCTGTTACCAGACTCCTAAATGACCCTCTTATGGACTGACCTCATTAACACCACTCACCTGTATGCGTCATCCGATGACGATGCATATGTAGTTACATTGTATTTCTTGTGTTGCCCTATTATGTATTTTCTTTTATTCCCTTTTCTTCCCATGTACTTGATGATCTGGTGAGCTGCTCGCAGAAAAATACTTTTCACTGTACCTCGGTAAACGTGGCAATAAACAAATCCAATCCAATCCAAATGTATGTAAAAATTCTCCTTTGAAAAAATATTAGCAAAGCATACGGCAAAGTAACATTTTAGCATGGTCTTCAAAAGACGCAATGTACTTTTTCCAAAAATGTTGTTGAAACAGAATATTTGTTCTTGTTAAGTGTTGGTTAGTGTAACACTGGAAGAACAGAATCAATCAGCCATACCATCCATTCAGAGGAGTGCTGGAAGCTAGATTCCACAGCCTCTCGGTTAATTCAATTTACATTTTATTAAGTGAAAATGTTCTGGAACAACATTGTGTGCCCCAGCAGTATATAAATTTCCATTAAAGTGTATTGGTGCATCTTTGTAAAATCTGTCATGACGGTGGACCAAAGAGGGGGAGGGGGGGGAGGGGGCGGGGGGAGTGATTTGCTCCATTTGATGGTAATGTCAGAGAGGAGAAAATTTTTTCACAGATTTTCACCTTCATGAATGGAATGAAATGAAAATCGCTTATTGTCACAAGTAGGCTTCAAATGAAGTGACTGTGAAAAGCCCCTAGCCTCATTCAAACTTATGAAGAATGGACCTAATTGAAATCAAAAGTCGTCAGCTTAATTAAGGTTCAAAAAGTTGAGCAAAATGAAGGGATAAATATATATTTTTATAGGCACTTTCTAAGAAGTGCTATTACCTATGTCAAGTTAATATTACAGAGAACATTTTTTTAAAAATTCACTTAATTTCTCCCCATTCTCCCCTGGAATCATTGACAATAATTACATTGTACTTAACCCTGTCATTCGCATAAACATATACTGACACATAGGGCGAGATTCTCCAACCCTCTGTGCCGAAGTCACGCTCAGCGCGGGGCGGAGAATTACCCAAAATAGGCTCCCACGCTGGCACGCGATTCTCCGGCAGCCGGAGAATCGCCGGCAGTTGAGCGCGCACGATCGATGCGGCGCCGGTCAGGGGCCGTTGAAAGCAGCCCCCGTGGCAATTCTCCGTGTTCGATGGGCCGAGTGCCCGTCGAGTTCCACTGAGTCCCTCCAACCTGGTTCACATGTGGTCTCACCCGGCGGGACTGCGGCGTTCTGGCTGTGGGGGCCATCCTGGTTGGGGAGGGGGGTGATCCGACTCCGCGGAGGGGGGGGGCTTCCGCGGTTGCCAGGCCCGCGATCGGTGACTACTGATTGGCGGGCATGCTCATTCTTATGGGGCCTATGTTCCTCCGCGCCGGGCCCCTGTGGGGCACCACCATGTTGCGTGGGGGCCGGCTAGCCCCCTTGAAGACGGACAGTCACCCCGGACTTTCTTGGAAAAAGTCCGGAGTGATTCCCGCCCGTTTTCTGGCGGGTGTGGGGCCTTAGTCCCCAGAAGGGAGAATCTCGCCCATAGGATGGAATCTTCCGGTCCCGGACACGTGGCAGGTAGGGGAACGTATTTTAGCGTGAGGATAAAAATCAATTTATCAACGGTGTGATGAACTTTAAGAATTAAGTTCTCGGGACTTTAAAGGTGGATTAAAGGGTGGTTGAGCTTCCCGATGAACAGTGCTGGAAAGCCCTTTTGCATGCCATGCATGCTCATTAAAAGGTCACACCACCGATAGTAAGATCCCCCCCCCCAAAAATTAAGACTCTGCCAGCGAGAAATTAGAATGATTACTTTTACGACTGCACTTATGTGACCCTGACCTGTCGGAGGCAGATTTCTTCCAGGATTAATGGTGAGTTAACGCTGCATTGTCCCCCCAGCAGAGTGTCAGCCCATGCTTGAGATGGGGTGGGGGCAGTGCAAGCAGTGTGGAGGATGACAAAGGAAGAGAATGGCTCGGTGAAGGTGGAAGTGATAGTTCAGGCTGTCCGGGTGCCCTTTAAATATGGCACTCAGGCCTTTGACCCCCACGAAGTAATGGCAGCGAGGGTGTTGCCCAAGCTGCAAGAAGCAGTGAGCTTCTTACTGATACATATTTAATGAGCTGAACAGTGCAAGATTATGTGTGATCGATCAACTGCCCCCCACCCTGGGGCAATAACTCCCCCTTCCAGCCCACCACTGAACTTAAACTCCAGACTGAAAGATTCCAGCGATAAAACCTATTTAAGTGTGGGCATGGACACCACAGCTATGTCCAAACCAGCACCGATGTAGACACAAAGCACTGCTTCGTTGAAATTATACAACATTTGGTGATATAGTTTTTTCTTTCTAAAGGTAAACATGGACAAAATAAAATGTGAATAATATTAAACAAACTAATTATAAGAAAAGATGATAATCTGTCTTGCTCTGTGCCTCACAAAGCTATGTTCGTCTGGGAATCAAAGGCTGTCAGGGATAGGTGGTGTTGCTCATTATGCTTTCCCTTAATTTGCTCTGTTTTAATTACCTTTGCTCAAGAGTCGCCAGGTATCTTTCTGATACCACCACAGGGTCCAAAGCCAAATACTGATCAATAACTCAATACACCAATTAGTAAGTTTTAAACCAATACACATTTATTATACACAGTCAATTACTACTCATGAATAAACTCTCTTTGCTAAACTACAACTACTACTAAAAGCCTATACTTAGCTTCGAGTGGCCCACCAGGTCAGAGGAACAATGGCCGTTGTCCGGTTCTGATACTGCTGGCTTCGAACTGGTACGGAATAGTCGCTAGGAGCGTCTATCTCGTAACGTGCGTTGACTTTAGACTTACTTAGTTGATGCAGCTGTTAGGCAGGTCTCTCCTTGTTGAGAGCCAAGGCCAAGAAGAACAAACTGAACTTGGGGACGTTGTCTTATAGGTCCCAGGGGTTTCGCGCCCTTGTGGGCGGTCCCCGGACTTGGTCCCAATTAATTGGACCATGTCCCAATCGTTCTTATCGATTTCTCCAATACCGGAGGTGTTCCCTGATCGTTGGGCGGGCCCTATGTGTCCGTTGGCCTGCCTTTGTCTTAGCTCCCGCTGGCGCCAGGGAGTCTGGCTTGGTCTCGATTGTTTTAATGTTGCTTTTTGTCCCTGGAGATAGCCCATTAATATGTTAATGGCTATTGGTTTCAGTTCTGTTTGGTTCTGCAAATCTTAATACACAGGAAACCTTGCACCTGATTGTGTTCTCTGTAGTTGTCCAATTTTCCCTTCACTCCTGATGAGTGTCCATTTTGAAATCGGGACGTGGCCACCACGTAGAACTTGACACTCAAACACATCATGGTCTTATCAAATGGTGGCGCACGCTTGAATGCAAAAAGGCCTATTCCTGCTCCTCATTCGTTCTTACTTTGCAAAAATATACTTCATTCATAAAATATCTGAAAGAACATTGCAAACATTTGTATGTTCGGTGTGGCAGCTGTCCAATGCACCGATGCCTGAAAAATCATGCATGGGCATCTGAGGAATGTAGTCTCCTCAGTGTGGCCAACACACACATGAGTACAGCAGGTTGTGATAGTTTAGCACAAGTTATGTGCAGGCTTGTATGGTCTCCCGAATTCCAATATGATAAGATGAGCCGTGCTCCAGATATACAATCTGACGGAATGCAGAAAGACCAAATGCGGAAGAGGAGGCACTATTCAAATTTTTAATAAAGTGATGGTCTACTTTGTCACTACCCGCCACCCTCAGGCCCCAGCATTGAGCCTTGAAGCTATGCCTTGTGGCCACTCATTCCCCTCTACACACTCTTCATTGATTGCTAGCTCCGTCACATCATGAGACCTGCCAAGAGCCTGAGAAAATAATGCAAACTGGCTGAACTTCCTTCATTTGATTAGGCCAGTTTGTCTGTACATCTAGGGTGGGATTCTCCATCCCGCTGCACCAGATTTCTGGTGCGGTGGGTCCCTGAGATACTCCGTCTCGCCAGCCGGGCAATGGGGTTTCCCATTGTGGCCAGCCCCAGGCCGTTGAGAAACCTCGGGCTTCTGGCATAATGGAGAATCCCTACAGCAGAGAATCCAGCCCTAAATTAGTGCCTGTGCAACAACACAACTGGCAGCAATAGCACATGGACTGCAACTATAGGTTCATTTTTACACCATATCTGGTGGAGAGTCCGCGAAGGACAAGGCAGTTACTTTAACCTCCAGTCAGCCTGTATATGGAACTGTTCTCAAGATTAATCTGAATCCTTCCCATCGAAGCATTAATTGGATATATGAGCCCTGGACAAGGAACAAACATTTGGTTGACGAGCCTCAATGCTCCAGACACTGTTTTTGATCTGTCTGCAGCTCACGATCTCAGCAAATCCCTGCAGCGCAAACAGAACTCGAGTGTAAAGGTGTGTGTTTTAAGAAACAAATAGTGCAAACGATGATAAAAATCATAAATTTTGTTGTTGTTTTGAAATAACAAACATTTTTAAGTTCCCATGCGAACAGTACTGTATGATTATTTTTGTCTACAGATTTAAGTTGCTTCCATATATATTAATTTGTTGTCGTAAGAAATTTGTAGTTTAGGAATGGAAACATTTGGTGGGTTTCAATGCTCATCCTCCAGAGCAGGTTTGGTGACAGGGAGCATTTATCAAGTGGGAGGGTGATGAGTGGGGCTCCCCGCTCCTTTCCACCACTGTCCCAAGTATGGTGCACCTTCCAAGGGCTGGTGCAGACATGATGGGCCGAATGGCCTCCTTATGCACTGCAGGGATTCTGTGATTCTAAGTCTGTGACAGGAAGGCTTGCGGTTGGCCTTTCCGCCTTGTCATGAATTTGGGGTCCTTAAGTGGGTAATTAATGCTCATTTAAAGTGGTAGGTGGGAGACTCACCATGTGGAACTCGAGAAGCAACCCTTGTCTATGTTGTTTGCAGGCTCATGAGGCATGTCACTCATTTAAAGACACTCAGTGCCTGATTCCACGCCCCCCCCCCCCTCCCCCACCACCCACACCTCCATAAGCGCCTCGTGCTTTAACTCACCTGTTGGCGGTTCTCGCCCTGGGGTACCAACAGTAACCACTGCCTGCCAGGCTGTGCTGCCAAGCATAAAGTGCAGAGGGCCTGTGGTTGGCCTGTGGCTCTCAGTGGACGGGTCTTCCGCCTGAGGGTCCTTGATCTGGGAAGGCCTGCTGCTGCCTAGTTAAATGCCTGATGGGCACTTAGTTCTGTGGGACTTCTCAAAAAGGGACGACACGGAACTCCCTTTTTTCTCCAGCCCGTGGGGGAGACATCCATTGCCTTCTTGATATGGCCCATTTGTATTCCAACATGTCTATTTTCCCACCCATGTGAGAAATCAGAAGCATCGAAAAGCATTGAGGCAACGTGCTTCAATGGCTACCGTCTGGTGGCCCTGACATCGATCGTAATGAAGCGCTGCGAGAAGTTGGGCATGAAGCACATCAACTCCCTACTCTTAATTCGGGACACCTTCATCACAAGCATGCTGTCCACACATATCTGCCAGCGGCTGTTAGAAGGAGATACTCTAGATCGTAAGGAGGCTAGGAGACTCACAAACTCTTTAGAGTTGGCCTCCCGTAATGCCCAGGCATACGCCCCGGCAGCGCGGCAGCCCCATGGAGAGCGTGGACCCCACCTGCTTCCAACCCAACCTCATCCTCCAATTCACTGCAAGCCTGCGCCGCGCAGCAGCCAGCTAACCCCGGGCCGGGGCCCAGATGCTACTTTTGTGGGCAGACCAAACACCCCCGGCAACGCTGCCTGGTCCGATCAGTGACATGCAAAGGACACGGTAAGACGCGGCACTTTGTGGTGGTTTGCCAGGCCTGGTCGGCCGCCGATGTCTCCGCACACTCCGCGGGTGACCCGGTCCCGCCGGCATTTTCCCCCTTGCAAGCCACGTGTGGCCCGTGGGCGCCGCCATCTTGGACTCCACAGGCCGCGTGCGGCCCGTCAGCGCCGTCATCTTGTCCACTGACTGCCATGTGCGACCCATGGGGCGGCCATCTTGGACGGCGCCGCAGGACTCCTACCCAACTGGCCATTTATCGCCTGCTGCGACCTCCTTCACCGCTGTTCAACCCGGGGCCTCCCAGCATCTGCCGCATCTCGCCTCCATTACTCTGGACCAGTCTCGGCCATGGAACCTCACGACCGTGAGGACGACGGTGGAACCCAACGGGCACAAGACTTCCTGCCTTTTCGACACCGGGAGCACGGAGAGCTTTGTTCACCCCACCACGGTAAGGCGCTGCTCCCTCACGATACACCCCGTTAAGAAGAAAGACTCCCTGGCCTCCGGATCCCATTCTGTGGAAATCCGGAGGTACTGCATTCTGAACCTCACTATCCAGGGCGTTAACAACTTCTGGCTCTACCTCCTACCCCACCTCTGCGCTGCCGCACTCCTGGGCCTGGACTTCCAGTGCCACCTCCAGAGTCTGCCTTTTAAATTCGGCGAACCCATACCCGCCCTCACCGTCTGCGGCCTCACGACCCTTAAGGTTGACCCGCCTTCCCTGTTTGCGAACCTCACCCCGGATTGCAAACCCGTTGCTACCAGGAGCAGATGGTACAGTATCCAGGACAGGACCTTCATTAGGTCGGAAGTCCAACGGCTGCTGAAGGAAGGCATCATCGAGGCCAGCAACAGCTCCTGGAGAGCCCAAGTGGTAGTTGTAAAGACCGGGTAGAAGCACAGGATAGTCATTGACTACAGTCAGACCATCAACAGGTACACGCAGCTCGACGCGTACCCCTCCCACACTTATCTGGTATTGTCAATAAGATTGCACAGTACTGGGTCTTCTCCACAGTGGACCTAAAGTCTGCCTACCACCAGCTCCCCATCCGTCCGGAGGACCGCCAATACACTGCGTTTGAAGCAGACGGCCACCTCTATCACTTCCTCAGGGTTCCCTTCGGCGTCACTAATGGGGTCTCGGTCTTCCAACGGGAGATGGACCGAATGGTTGACCGGTTCGGATTGCGGGCCACCTTCCCCACCTAGATAATGTCACCATCTGCGGCCACGATCAGCAGGACCATGACGCCAACCTCCGCAAATTCCTCTATACCGCCAAACTCCTTAATCTCACTTATAACAAGGAGAAATGCGTGTTCAGCACTGATCGCCTAGCCATCCTTGGCTACGTAGTGCAGAATGGAGTAAGAGGGCCCGACCACGACCGCATGCGCCCCCTTATGGAGTTCCCACTTCCCCACTGCCCCAAGGCCCTGAAATGATGCCTGAGGTTTTTCTCTTATTATGCCCACTAATCCAATCCATAGTTTTTCCCCTGTCGGCTGAGGCCTGCCAGGCCTTCAATCGCATCAAGGTGGACATCGCAAATGCTACGATACACGCTGTCGATGAGTCCCTCCCCTTCCAGGTCGAGAACGACGCATTACCTGGCCGGCAGGAGATTCACGCTCCTCACTGTCCAACAATCGGTTGCCTTCATGTTTAGTAATACGCAACGGGGCAAGGTAAAAAATGATAAGATCCTGAGGTGGAGGATCGATCTCTCCACCTACAATTATGAGATCTTGTATCGTCCTGGGAAGCTCAACGAGCCTCCTGACGCCCTATCCCGCGGTACATGAGCCAGCGCACAAGTGGACCGACTCAGGAACTCTCCCTCCCGGGGGTCACCCGGTTCTTCCACTTCATCAAAACCCACAACCTGCCCTACTCCATAGAGGAGGTCAGGACCGTCACCAGAGACTGCCAAATCTGCGCAGAGTGCAAGCCGCACTTCTACCGGCCAGATAAAGCACACTTGGTGAAGGCCTCCTGCCCCTTTGAGCGCCTCAGTAGAGACTTCAAAGGGCCCCTCCCCTCCACCGACCGCAACACGTACTTTCTGAACGTGGTCGATGAGTTCTCCCGGTTCCCCTTCGCCATCCCCTATCCCACCATGTCTACTGCCACCGTCATTAAAGCCCTCCACTGTATATTCACACTGTTCGGTTTCCCCAACTACGTACACAGCGATAGGGGGTCCTCCTTTATGAGTGACGAGCTGCATCAATTCCTGCTCAGCAAGGGCATTGCCTCAAGCAGGATGACCAGCTACAACCCCCGGGGAAACCCCCGGGACATGAACAAACGTGACACCACTGTTTAAAAAAGAAGGGAGGCAGAAAGCGGGTAATTATGGGCCAGTGAGCTTAACTTCGATAGTAGGTAAGATGCTGGAATCTAGCATCAAGGAAAAAATAGCGAGGCATCTGGATGGAAATTGTCGCATTGGGCAGACGAAGCATGGGTTCATGAAGGGCAGGTCGTGCCTAACTAATTTAGTGGAATTTTTGGAGGACGTTACCAGTGCGGTAGATAACGGGGAGCCAATGAATGTGGTATATCTGGATTTCCAGACAAGGTGCCACACAAAAGGTTGCTGCATAAGATAAAGATGCATGGTATTAAGGGTAAAGTAGTTCCTCGAAGACACCCGGGATCTCCGAGTATTCCAGGATGTAGCTGTCATGCATGCTCCCTAGGAAGTGCGCACACACGTGCATGATCCAAAGCTGGTGGTCGCACATGAGTTGAACATTCAGGCAGTGGAACCCCTTCCTGCTAATGAAGGGCACTCCCTGTTTCCTCAGTGCACTAAGACTACATGCATGCCATCAATTACCTCCTGAACCTGGGGCATCCCAATGATGGCAGAGAATACTGCAGCCCGGGCATCTTGGTGGGCATCATCCAGCTCGAAGTTAAAGTCTGATGCCTGGTCAGACAAAGCATCCGTGACCTCAGGGAAGCACTTGTGGGCTGTAGCTTGTGAAATGCTGCACAAGTCCACACTCGAGCCCTGGAATGAATCGATGGCATAGAGGTTCACGGCCACTGGGAATGGGTATCCTCCTCCTCTACGGGGTGCCGGTCTACCAGGATGTGGCACAGGCGCCACACTGTCTCTTTGTTGAGACGTCTCCTCCTGCACATGCTGTGCATGGTCTCCTCGAAAGACTAACGACTCCTGCACACCTTGGGCCATTGCTGGCCTCCCCTTCTGGTTTCCTCCTTGGCCCAATGGGTGGCAGGATCATAGAGTCATAAAGGTTTACAGCATGAAAACAGGCCCTCCAGCCCAACTTGTCCATGTTGGACAACTCCTCCCCCCCCTCCCCCCCCCCCCCCCACCCTCCCCCCCTCCCCGGCAACATCAGGAACCCCAAACCCCAGACCACAGACCCCCTCCAGGAACATTAGGGAGACCGTGCTCAAGTGTTTGATTGTTAGCTGCTGCCTCTATGATGCTGACACTTTGAGAGGACAGGCAAACTGTTCAGGTTTCAAAGTTTGATTGAAATGTAATGTAATAATGGAGAGGTGGCACATGTATCCACCAGAATCCACTTAAGTAATAGTTTGATTGGCAAAAACGTTCAACAGTAACAAAGATTTCTCAATCAACTGTGTACCATTCCACATATCGCACTAATCATTTATCAACAAGAAAACATCACCGTTCCATAATGCCACCAATACAAAGCCATCTCAGCTCATTTCACAAAAAAACTAAACACACGGTATCATGCTGTGTGGGCACATGGTTCCCTGAGCTCGGTGTTCCAGGACCCAGGTATCTTAGAATATATTGTCCTCCTTTCCGCTGCAGAAAAGGAAGGAAACGGCAACAGCAGCCTCGAGGCATCTGCAGCCACCAGCAGCAGCAAGCAGCAAACACAACCTGCAACTGTGAATTGCTCTCACAACTAACAGGTCCAATTTATTTTGAGTAATAGCCTTCAACTGTGAAGCTAGAGGCTGCTCACAGTCAAAGGGAATTAAAGTGACCGTCAGCACATAACCAATAACAGGACTGTGTCCTGGAAATACTTGCTGGGGCAAACAGTCAGCATCTGTTACTGCCTACCTCTGTTATGGGCCTCCACATTGCTACAATATTTATAGATGGCTTTAAGGCCTCATGGACAAAACAGTTCCTCACCACCCCCCACCCCCCTGACCAAGGCACAGCACCCAACCTGGAAAACGTCAGATCCCCAATCAAGCTCAATCCCCCATAAGGGGATCCCTCACCCCTCACCGAGCACTGGGACAGCAGCTCCAGTGCCCTTAAGTTCATGCTCAAAAATGGAAAAGACTATTCATCTCCTCAGTTCCCCTCAGTAGCCAATGGCCCCGCTTCACGTTTCTATGACGGAGTACTAAACAGTATGTGCTGAGGAGCCTGTCAGTTCCAAGGGACCATGACATTCGACTTCAATCTCGCCAGCGAGATGGAGATTGGTCTTAATTGGTATCGACAGGTGTCTGCAATTCTCCACCGGGAGCAGGCCCATTAGATTGCAAACCAATTCGCGCCCGGTGCGGAGCCGATTTTAGCCTCACCCTCTATTTTACTAGCGTTCCCGGATCCTTGCCAGGCACAACGCGGATGTTAAATCGTGCCCTAAGTCATGTTATGCAAATCATATCATTCACAGTGTTAACTGTACAGAGGTTCTAGTTTTTCATCAGGATAACATGAACCAAATGTAAAGTCAGCAGTTATACAAGGAAACATAATGTTACCAGTAATCCTGAAGCAGAATAATCACCCATCATCTGACATCTTATTTGCTATTATTACAGTCTTACTATACAGAGTGACTCGAGTATTGCCCGACAACTTGAGCAGATAATGAAGTACGTTTTTTGACAAGGTAATGTTTACTCTGGCAGAGAAATATGTTTCACTGATCATCTGTATCACTGCATGCTATAATTCCATTTTTGAACAAAGTAAATGAGCTTTTACTTGTAACTCGAAAAATGTAAGAAGTCTTTTTCTACTCGGGTTTCATGGATAAAACTCGGCAGAATGGGTGAGCAGTCAAAGTTACATTTGGGAATATTGCGACTTTCTACATCCGCACATTGACCAGGGGCTAAAGTCTGGTACACTTCAGTTCCAGCGCTTGTGACATCAGACACAGATGGTCGGTAGAATTTCCGTGCTTCACTGTCGATCCAGCCAGCTTCTCAACATGGAGAGCAAAAGAACAGGGTTTTCAGGTATATTTTGGGTGGCAGACAGACAGTTTAAACTACTCCCTTGAAGACAATTAACAAACTTTTGGTGACAGTTCACACTCACTGCTGCTGGAATCCTCCTCATTTGAACTCAGCAGGGGTCATGCCAAGTTCAGCTGGGGAGATTCCTCTCTCAGGGAATGGTGGGGTGGAGGGAGGAGGGGATTTTGTCAGTTTTGACTAAAAGCTGACCCTGCAGTCAATTTAATTGAATTAAATAAAACAATGTCACACATTTTGATTGAGCTAAGCAATTCTAATCATCCCTTGTTGCAGAAAAAAGGCAGGTTATGGGTTGAATTTTCCATTCTGGAGATTAAGTGTGGTGGCGGGCGGGAAACCACTAGCTGGGTGGTGGGGTAGATTTTCTGTTTCCACCTTCTACTTTTCTGTTCATTATTATGCACCCGTGGGGAGCTCACCGAATCTCGTGGCGGGACGAACAGTGATTTGTCTGCCCCGCTCTTCCGTCCTGGCACTATATTTAAATGGCACACGCACATACTGCAGGTCAGGTGGCCTGAGGCACCAAAGAGAAACCAAACCACCTGCACCATGGTTCTGCGAGGTCTCCCTGGGGATTCTTCTCCATGCCATCCAGGAAAGGCAGGAGGTCCTCCCTCGCCGTCTACCCACCTGACACCTAGGAGGAAGTTGCCAGGAAGGTCAGTGCACGTGACACTCAAAAAAGACCACCTGCAGTGCAGGAAAAGGATGAATGATCTGATCTGTCTCCCCCCAGGGTAAGTGAATCTTTCCACTCTCATAAAGATATCAGGTTCCACAGTTCAAGTCCACAGGGATGTCACACACTACATGCAGATGGGACATCAGCACTGAAAATGAAATGAAATAAAATGAAAATCGCTTATTGTCACAAGTAGGCTTCAAATGAAGGTACTGGGACTTTTATCAGTTTGAACTTACTAGAACCCTGCTGGAAAAGAGATTTGTTTAGATAGCTTCAGTTTCTTTTCAAATGGAGAATTGAAAATGTTTCAGAATTCAGCATCATCCACAAAAGGAGTAATCTTTTACCCAGTTATTTGAAAATGAAATGAAAATCGCTTATTGTCACAAGTAGGCTTCAAATGAAGTTACTGTGAAAAGCCCCTAGTCGCCACATTCCGGCGCCTGTTTGGGGAGGCCGGTCGGGGAATTGCTGCGGGCCTGCCTTGGTCTGCTTTCAAAGCCAGCGATTTAGCCCTGTGCTAAACCAGCCCCTGAATGGCTGCCAGCCACTTTAAGATCACTGTCTCATGTAAGATCCTGGACAAATGGAATTTTAATCCCTGACGGTGGAGGGCTCAGCAGACAAAACAGGCATGCATGCTTCCAAATTGCTCTTTCATCCGTAATTTAAAAAATAAATAAATTTAGAGTACCCAATTATTTTTTATCTAATGAAGGGGCAATTTTGCCTGGCCAATCCACCTAACCTGCACATCTTTGGTTATGGGGGTGAAACCCACGCAGACTTGGGGAGAATGTGCAAACTTCACACGGCCAAACCCAGGGCCAGGATTCGAACCCGGGTCCTCAGTGCTAACCAATAAGCCACATGCCACCCCTTTCATCTGTGATGTCCACAATCAATCCATTTGGCTTTATGCAGGACCAGCTCGCTTATAATCGATAGGAGAGAGAGCGAAGACTGGTGGGGGTGCCACAGAGTTCAGAACACTCTCCTTCCATGCGGAGTAGGTTGCCAAGCAGGCTGTACGGTAGGGAAGATTGGAATCCACCAACAAGACTGTGAGGCTCCATGTAGTTTCCATCAACAGCATGTGGACAATGACTGTCAGTGATCTGTAGTGTAGCAGCCTGCCTAATTAATGAGTAATGATCTTTTCTCTCTATTCCAGCTACCAGCAAGAAAAGGCAGAGAAAGATCTCCAGAAAGAGCCTCAGCCCCAGTCCCCAGATGAGGAGGCAGAAGATCCATCCGATGACAACCCATCACTGCGTTCACCTGCAACCTCCAGCAGCGCAGATACACGCAACTCAATGGGTCTAGTTCTAGCATAGGCTTAGGGTCACAATCTGGTGATCACCTGATGGACACAGGTCCACAGGTGGGGGCAGTGACAGCCGAGATCTCTGATACTTGGGGAACCTTTCGTGACCAGGGCCCCTCTGCATCAGAGTCGGATGATGAGACTCTGCAATTGGCCCTGAGAGAAATGTTGGAAATGCAAAGACAGGTAGGGAAATATCATGCAGAGTTGTCAGAGGCTGCCAGCAAATTGGAATAAAGGAAGGAGGAGGCCATCCACATTAGAATCCATAGAATCCCTATAGTGTAGAAGGAGGCCATTTGGCCCATCTGATCTGCACTGACCCTATGAAAGAGTACCCTACCTAGGCCCACTCACCCGCCAATCCCTGAAATTTCCCGGTTGCAGGAGACCATGGACAGGCTAGGACCCTCAGGCCTCGAGCCACCAGAGGGTGCCCGGCAAAGTCATCTCAGACAACAGAGCATAGCAGTCAGCAGGCTGCTTCAAGCGATAGAGTTTGGAAAATTAAGAAGTTTGGAAAGCACAATAGTGACACTGGTGTTCATTCACTGCACATAATCTGCAACATTGTAAATATATTTAACATTTATTCATCTCCAAGTAACAAGCATTGAGTGACTAATCTATGTGATGCTATGTTCCACGTTCATTTAACGGTACAGAATGATCCTCCCCTCCCCCAATTATCTCCATGTAACCTTGCAGCTGAGCTTATGTGACCTCATGGGATTTGTTCCTCAAGGTTAGTGATTATCCTGATGCTGTCTCACTAAAGGCTGTAGTTTGTGGATGTGAAAATGTATTTATCAGGACCCACGTTGGAGTAATTTCACCCAATGGCCTTTATTTCATGACTTTGAAGTTTTCGTAAAAATCTTATTCATAATTGGGCACCATAGTCTTTCATGCCTTCCTGCAGCATCTCCTCTTTTAGGATGAATGTTATTCCTTTATTAGTCCTCACTCTTCCCAAGTATGACACTGCACGATGGTTCCAGTTGATAACATTGGAATGTCTGCTCGAGGGGAATGAGTGTGTGTGCACATCCTGATGAATCTATCCAATTAGCTGTGAGAATCTTACTTTGCTCCTGAACAGTTGCCTCGTGTTGCTTCATGAAATCACAACTGGCACTTATTGCCCATTCCTATTTGTCCGTGAGAAGGTCTTAGTGAGCTGCCTTCCTGACGTCAGCTGCCCATGTACTGTAGGTACACCCACAGTGCTGTCAGAGAGATGTTCAAAGTTTTTGGACCCAGCGACCGTGAAGGAACACCGACATATTTCCAAGTCAGGATGTTGAGGGGAACCTCCAGTTGGTGGTGTCCCCATGTATCTGCTGCCCTTGTTGTTTTACAAGGTAGAGGCCGTGGATTTGGAAGGTGATGTCTAAATAACCTTGATGAGCTTAATTTCGGTAGTAGGGAAGATGCTGGAATCTATCATCAAGGAAGAAATAGCAAGGCATCTGGATGGAAATTGTCCCATTGGACAGACGCAGCATGGGTTCATAAAGGCAAGTTGTGCCTAACTAATTTAGTGGAATTTCTTGAGGACGTTGCGAGTGTGGTAGATAACAGGGAGCCAATGAGTGTGGATATCTTGATTTCCAAAAAGCTTTTGACAAGGTGCCACACAAATGGTTGCTACATAAGATAATGATGCATGGCGTTAAGGGTAAAGTAGTAGCATGGATAGACGATTGGTTAATTGAGAGAAAGCAAAGAATGGGGATTAATGGGTATTTCTCTGGTCGGCAATCAGTAGCTAGTGGTGTACCTCAGGGATCAGTGTTGGGACCATAATTGTTCACAATTTACATAGATGATTTGGAGTTGGTGACCAAGTGCAATGTGTCCAAGTTTGCAGACGACACTAAAATGAGTGGTAAAGCAATAATTGCAGAGGATACTGGAAGTCTGCAGAGGGATTTGGATAGTTTAAGTGAATGGGCTGGGGTCTGGCAGATGGAATACAATGTTGACAAATGTGAGGTTATCCATTTTGGTAGGAATAACAGCAAAAGGGATTATTAGCGTGATAAAATATTAAAACATGCTGCTGTGCAGAGGGACCTGGATGTGCTAGTGCATGAGTCACAAAAAGTTGGTTTACAGGTACAACAAGTGATTAAGAAGGTGAATGGAGTTTTGTCCTTCATTGCTAGAGGGATGGAGTTTAAGACTAGGGAGGTTATGCTGCAACTGTGTAAGGTGTCAGTGAGGCCACACCTGGAGTATTGTGTTCAGTTTTGGTCTCCTTGGGCAGCACGGTGGTCTAGTGGTTAGCACAACCGTCTGACGGCGCTGAGGTCCCAGGTTCGATCCCGGCTCTGGGTCACTGTCCGTGTGGAGTTTGCACATTCTCCATGTGTCTGCGTGGGTTTCGCCCCCACAACCCAAAAATGTGCAGAGTAGGTGGATTGGCCACGCTAAATTGCCCTTTAATTAGAAAAAAAATTAAAATAATTGGCTAATCTAAATTAATAAAAAAAAAAAAAAAAGTTTTGTTCTCCTTATGTGAAAAAGGACGGACTGGCGCTGGAGGGTGTGCAGAGGAGATTCACTAGGTTAATCCCAGAGTTGAGGGGGTTGGATTGTGAGGAATGGTTGAGTAGACTGGGACTGTACTTGTTGGAATTTAGAAGGATGCAGGGGGCGGGGGATCTTATAGAAACATATAAAATTATGAAGGGAATAGATAGGATAGATGCGGGTAGGTTGTTTCCACTGGTGGGTGAAAGCAGAACTAGGGGGCATAGCCTCAAAATAAGGGGAAATAGATTTAGGACTGAGTTTAGGAGGAACTTCTTCACCCAAAGGGTTGTGAATCTATGGAATTCCTTGCCCAGTTAAGCAGTTGAGGCTCCTTCACTGAATGTTTTCAAGGAGATTCAGAAGTCTGAGAACACGGACGAACAGACTCAAAAACAGCTTCTTCCCCACTGTCACCAGACTCCTAAATGACCCTCTTATGGACTGTCCTCATTATTACTACACCCATGTCTGCTTCATCCGATGCCAATGCTTATGTAGTACATTGTATATATTGTGTTGCCCTATTATGTATTCTCATGTATTTTCTTGAATTCTGTTCCATTCCCTTTTCTTCCCATGTACCGAATGATCTGTTGAGCTTCTTGCAGAAAAATACTTTTCACTGTACCTCGGTACACGTGACAATAAACAAATCCAATCCAATCCAATCCAATAAAGATAGATCGTGTTTTGAAGAATAAAAGAATAAAGGGTTGTAGTGTTCGGCCGGGAAAGTGGAGCTGAGTCCACAAAAGATCAGCCATGATCTCATTGAATGGCGGAGCAAACTCGAAGGGCCAGATGGCCTACTCCTGCTCCTAGTTCTTATGTTCTTAAGTTGCTGCAGTTCATCAAGTAGATGATACACACTGCTGTCACTGTGTGTCAGTGGTGGAGAGAGTAAACCTTTGTGGATAGGGCGCCGATAAAGTGGGCTACTTTGTCCTGAATGGCACTTAGCTTCTTCAGTGTTGTGTCCAGGCAAGTGGAGAGCATTCCAATGCACTCCTCACTTGTGACTTCTAGATGGGGGACAAGCTTTGGAAAGTCAGGAGATGAATTAGGCTTCAGAGAATTCCTAGCCTCTGACCTGCTCTTGTAGCCACAGCACTTATATAGCTAGCCTGGTTCAGTTTCTGGTCAATAATAACCCCCAGTGGTGGTAGTGCCATTGAATGTCCAGGTCTTGCTGTATTTAAACGAGAAGGCAGACTATTATCTGAATAGCCATAAATTAGGAGAGGGGAATGTGCAACGAGTGTTCACATACACCAGTCACTGAAGGTAAGTATGCAGGCAGAGCAGGAGGTAAAGAAGGCAAATGGTATGTTGGCCTTCATTGCGAGAGGATTCAAGTACAGGAGCAAGGATGTCTTGCTGCACTCGGCACACACTCTATATCCAGCCCAACCCATTCCTCACACCCTTCAAACAGAGGATTAAGGCATGTCAGAATAGAACATAGAACATAGAACAGTACAGCACAGAACAGGCCCTTCGGCCCTCAATGTTGTGCCGAACAATGATCACCCTACTCATCCACCCTATACCCATAACCCAACAATCCCCCCCTTAACCTTACTTTTATTAGGACACTACGGGCAATTTAGCATGGCCAATCCACCTAACCCGCACATCTTTGGACTGTGGGAGGAAACCGGAGCACCCGGAGGAAACCCACGCACACAGGGGGAGGACGTGCAGACTCCACACAGACAGAATGTTGATGAAAAATGTTTAACAGTGACTATATACAGTTTTGCAACCCTGCCCCCTATCTCTAAACTTTGTGATGTACCCATGCCCACTTAACTGGTGTCTAACTTCCTTATCTTATGTGACCTATCACTCCTTCCAGGTGTGACCCCAGTCAGCACATCAGACGTGGAAGTAGGTTGCTGCGTATCTTGCCCTCTGACCTGTAATGCCTTTGGCAGCTGTCCTCTGGAGGGCCAGGACCCTGTTATACCCCCTGCCGATCAGGTGCACCAGCGTCACGTGGGGAGGGGATTCAGAAACGGTGAGGTGTTCCAGCACCTCCCCTGCAGGAGGCATCAGCATGGGCTCCATCACTTCCTCCTCCCTCGGGGTGCTCAATGAGTCCCGGGCTACTTTATCGGAATGAGGTGAGACCGGAGTGAGCGCCGGAGGCTCCACCGTCACCTGATGCTGCTAGTTCTGGAGGCCCGCTCTAGTCTGCACCAGAGTCTCGATGCCCTCAGCCATGGAACACTGAGACTGGACCATATCCCTCAGCCAGTGAGTCATGACTTTACTGCCTTGGTCATGTCCCTCTAGGTCTGTGCCACGCCTCTCTGTGACTGACCCAGATCAGTCAGTGCCCAGCCAATGTTCCCGGCATCCTCACTGTACTTGCATTCCGGAAAGCATTGACTCCGCTGTCGAGGTGCTGGAGCATTGTGATTTGGCGTCAAATCGGTGCCTGTCGCGATTTTAGCTTCGGAACTGATTCTCCGCACAATCGCCTTTCCTGCTCTCTATCTTTCATCTCACATAAGTCATGCAAGTATCCCTCAGGAGGGGGCGACAAAGGAAAATGAAGGCAGCATAGAGGAGGTCACCCGGGACTCATGCACACCCTCCAACAGTTAAGATACATACACAATAGAGGGACCAGAAAGGCAGGTAGCTAGGTTGTTACTTGGTGAATAACAA